>NC_045957.1:127957043-128557043 GCF_010909765.2 Amblyraja radiata | reverse complement strand
ACCCTGTGAAATCTATTCTGGCAATAGTAACATTACTTAATCAATTTAGTAGTTTCTCTGGTTATAAACTAAATCTTAGTAAGAGTAAGCTTTTTCCATTAAACAATCTAGTTTCGAATTACTAAGAAACACAAGGATTTATTTAAAGCTAATTTTACGCCTTTAATTGACCATATCAAACAAGAGTTTACTAAATGGTCACCAATGTCCTTATCTTTAATCGGCCGAATCAATGCTATTAAAATGTTTATCTTACCTAAATTTTTGTATTTATTTCAGATACCAATTTTTATTGCCAAATCCTTCTTTGATATTATTGATTCCAAAATGTCTTCATATATATGGCAGAATAAAAATTCCAGACTAAGTAAAAAATACTTACAGAAATCAAAAAAAGACGGTGGTTGGCACTGCCGAACTTTAGATTCTACCATTGCGCAGTTAATGTTCGTTATTTAACGTTTTGGACAAAAGATTAAGAAGATACCCAATGCCCAGGATGGATAAATCTTGAACATGATTCTATACAAGGGCTATCATTGGCTTTTATTCTAGGGGCCTCGTTACCTTTTACAATTACGAGATTGAATAAATATACGACTAACCCAATAATAAGACATACATTTCGAATATGGTTTCAATTTAGTAGGTTTTTTGGACTGAATGATTTTATCTTACCGAGTCCTATCATATCTAATTTTCTCTTCCAACCTTCTAGTACTGATCAAGCCTTTCTGTTATGGAAGAGGAAGGGAATAGTAGTTTTCATGATTTGTTTTTGGATGGTTCTTTTATGTCTTTCGAACAACTCTCCAATAAATATAATTTACCTAATTCACACTTTTTTAGATATTTACAAATTAGACATTTTTTGAAGGCTACTCTACCCTTTTTTCCGTTACCACATCAAACCGAAATCTTGGAAACATTTTTACATTTGAACCCTTATCAGAAAGGATTAATAACGACTATTTATGAGTTGATTTTGAAATTACAAATAGATATATTTGATAAAATTAAGAATGACTGGGAAAGAGAACTCCAAATGTCTCTATCTAGAGAAATGGGAGAGGATTCTTCAATTAGTTAATACTTCCTCAATGTGTGCAAGACGCTCTGATACAATTCAAGGTGGTTCAGAGTTCATATGTCAAAAGATAAGTTAGTTCGTTGTTATGGTCATATAAATCCTACCTGTGACAGATGTAATTCTGAAGTGGCCTCACTGACCCATATGTTTTGGTCCTGCCCACTTGGAAAAATATTGGAAAGAAGTCTTTGATACTATTTCTGTAGTTTTAGGTATTGATTTACAACCTCATTACTGCAATATTTGGGCTACCAATGTTAGATTCTATTCATTTGTCCCGTTCCGTCCATCGGCTGATTGCATTTACCACATTAATCGCCAGAAGATCTATTTTATTTAAATGGAAAGACTCTAACCCTCCGACCACACTCCATTGGTACTCTGAAACGATATGATGTTTAAATTTAGAAAAAATCAGGAGTGGCATTGTTGAACCCTTGGTTAAATTTGATAAGACTTGGGGAAGATTTATTCAACATTTTCACACAGCATAAATTGCTCCCTCTCCAACCATTATAAAAATTATTTTACCTTTATATGGTGGGACGGACTTGACGACAAACAGGGACTTAAATTGTTGAAATTCTCAGCTCAGATTCTGTTTTGCTTTTTTTTCCCCTAGTTTAGGGGGGTTTTGTTTCTTCCTTTTTTCTCTTTTTTTTCTTTTTATCTTTTGGGTTTTTTTTGTACATATATAAGTTTTCTTTTAAACATTTAACTATATTTACATAGAGACCAGGAGGTCTATTTTGATACTGGACTCATATTTAGGTTATACCCGTTATTAATGTAATCCTGATCCCTATGTATCAATATCATTGTTATGTTTATCATTAAAAAAAAGAAAGGAAGTAGAGGTAATCCAGGAAATTATAGCCTCATATCAGTGATAGGGAAGCTATCGGAAGGGATTCTTCGGAACAGGCCCAACGCAAATTGGAGACGTAATAGCGCCACCTTTGTGTCGGAGGATTGTAATTAATTGAATAAACCACAGTACACTGTGCAGTCGCTATCCGCTCACCTCGTCACCGCTGTCAACTCATATTCTGTGTCTGAGCATATCACAAAATGGCGACAAGGATGAGATCGCGGATTCCCCAGTTTTATTTCTTTGTGTAGATAAGGAATTCTACAGAGGCACAGAGAAGTGTTGTGTAACATTCGGTGTCACGGAAAGCTGAAAATCTGATCACAAAGTTTGAATTCTGTGAGACTGTTAGAAATCCAAAATGGCGGTGCCCAGCTGGTACATCGGACGATTGAGTGAGTTCCAGCAAAGCCGGGAAACGTTCAGTGCGTACATCGAACGTTTAGAAAGGTTCTTTGCTGCGAATAACATTACTGAAGTAGAAGCTTCTGATACGGAATCAAGACATTTGAATGAAGCAACTCCAGAGAGCAATAAAAGAGCAATTTTCCTGACTGAAATTGGTCCCGATATTTATGATACAGTAAAGAATTTGTTAGCTCCAGCCAAACCAAAGGACACGTCGTTGAAGGATATTCTTAAGATGTTAACAGAACATTATGACCCTAAGCCCTTAATATAGTTGAAAGCTATCGATTTGGAACGAGATGCCAACTTCCAGCGGAGGATATTAGTCATTTTATTGTGGCACTCAAGAGATCAATTCGTTGTAATTTTGGAAATTTCCAAGATTGGGTGTTAAAAGACCGTCTCAAGTGTGGATGAGAAGCGAGGGGATCCGAAGTAAGCTGATGACAGTGTATGACCTGACATTTGAAACAGCTGGTAAAACTGCTTTGTCAATGGATATGGCAGAGAGGAGTTCTAGAGAAGTCAGGACAACCATATAACCATATAACAATTACAGCACGGAAACAGGCCATCTCGACCCTTCTAGTCCGTGCCGAACACGTATTCTCCCCTAGTCCCATATACCTGCGCTCAGACCATAACCCTCCATTCCTTTCCCGTCCATATAACTATCCAATTTATTTTTAAATGATAAAAACGAACCTGCCTCCACCACCTTCACTGGAAGCTCATTCCACACAGCCACCACTCTCTGAGTAAAGAAGTTCCCCCTCATGTTACCCCTTACAACTTCTAGACAAGCAGCGGAAGAGTACAACAAGTAAGCATCTTCATTCTGTGGATCAACTGCAGGCAGAGGAAGAGCCTCTCAACATATACACCAACTGCAGCAATGAGCTAGCGAACCAGAAGACAAAGAATGCGTCCGTGCAAGTCCAGTTGAATGGAGCTTATGTTAGCATGGAAGCAGACACAGGAGCATCTGTCAGCATGATTCCAGAATCTGTGTATTGGGAGAAGCTGAGGCAAATTCCTTTGGAAGAGAAGCGAATCATGCTACGTGGTTACTCTGGAGAGTAAGTACTTGTTAGGATGCATACAGGTACCAGTTAAGTACAAGGAGCAACAGGCGGAATTGCCTCTCGTAGTTGTAAAGGGAGATAAGCCTGCTTTGCTTGGTAGGAATTGGTTGCAGATCTTGAAGTTCAACTGGAACGAGATATTCCTCGTTCGTGAAGAATTCAAGTGTCCGGAGGACGTAATCAAGCAACATCTGAAGGTGTCCAGCTACCAGGGAGAGCCAATCAAGGGGTACAAGGCGAAAGTACGTGTCAAGCAGGATGCGACACCAGTGCATTGCAAACCCTGGCCCGTGCTGTATGCACTTAAGGACAAGGTTGAGAAAGAACTGAAAAGACTTGAAGCTGAGAACATTATCAGCAAGGTAGAAAGTAGTGAATGGGCAACACCCATTGTAGTTGTAGTTGTAGTTGTACCTAAACCTGATGGTAGTGTTAGACTTTGTGGGAATTATAAGGTAACGGTAAACCAGGTACTTGAAAGTAGCATACCAGATATCCTACCAACAGCAGAGGATTTGTTTAGCACCCTCACAGGCGGCCAAGTCTTCACAAAAATGGACTTGACAAATGCCTACTTGCAGTTAGGTGCAGATGAGGAATCTAAATCCAAGCTGACTATCAACACGCATTTGAGATTGTTTCGGTTCAATAGGCTCCCATTTGGTATATCATCAGGCCCAGGGATTTTTCAAGGGTTGATGACACAAATTCTACAGGGAATTGAAGGTGTGGTGTGTTACTTGGATGACATCCACATCTCAGCCCCTGACAGGCAGACATATGATGAAAGGTTGGAACTCAAACGCCTTGAAACACACAGTGTAAGAGTGAAGGCACAGAAGTGCGAGTTCTTTTGGTGAGTTCTTATGACCCAAGAACTCGGTTAGGTTGAATCAGAAGGTAATGGTGAAAAACCATCACCACAAGTGGGTAAAGTGGTTACCTGGAAGAAGAGTGAGAAAGTGCGGACCACGGATATACTTGGTCAAGATGTTTGGAAGTGGGAAGGTGAGAAAAGTACACATTTACCATGTCATGCCTATGCAAGCACAGACAGGTTTGCAACCAAATCAATTAGACATCAGATAATTTGGTTACCACTCAAGTACAGGTACCAACGGATGAACCAGAAATGATAGAAGAAGGTACACAAGATAGTGAGAATTTGAACTAGCCTGAAAATGGAGGTTTAAGTGTGGTTGACAGTCAAACGAAATTGACTGATGGACTGGAATCTAGGCCAAAAGGAAGGTTTGACTCGATCAAAAATGAGTCCATGTGGTTCTAAACAGTCAGAAACTTTTGGTCAGGGTAGATAAACTTCACAAATTAAACTTAACCACTGGGTTTCCCCAGAAACAAGGGGAAACCCAGTGGTTAAGTTTAATTTGTAAAGTTTATTTTGTGAAATGCACATATCATTGTATATGCAACATATTTGCATGATGCCCTCATTTTATTCAGGTTATATACAAGTAAACTATCAGACGGGATTGTAAGAAATTAATATTGAATTGCTAAACTTGCTATTGTGTTGTACTGCTTACAGCTGCAAGAACGTGTAGCAATCAATAATGGGCTATAGGCCTATTACGAGTTTATGTACAGGGACATATCTATCCATGCACTGTATACTTGTATTTATGCTTATGCATCTTAAATATGTATGTCATGTTTTATACTTTGGCAATATAACAATGTTTTTATCATGCCAATAAAGTTTTTTAATTGAAAATTGAATTGTAATAAATTCATACCATTTTATTATATTCAAAAAAATATCAACAATGTTATATTCAAAAATGGCAACAAGGCGATAACTTTTTCATGAAGGTGGGAGGAGTTATAATAGCGCCACCTTTGTGTCAGAGGATTTCAAATGATTGAATAAACCACAGTACACTGACTGCAGTCGATATCCGGTCACCAGAGTGTCAACTCGTATTCTGTGTCTGAACATAAGAATATCACAGGAGGAACAGTATCTCACATTACAGTTTGGCAGCTTACAACAGCGGCATGAATATTGATTTCTCCAACTTTTCTCCAACAATTGATTTCTCGAACAAGCAAGTAACCCTTGCTTTCCCACTAATAGCATTGTTTTGCCATGCATTAATTCCTGAAATCACTGGCATTTAGCAATAATAGTAATTAGAAGATTACTTCCTTTGTTCATAGTTTTCAATATCTTTTCATCATTTTTAAATTTGCTCATCGTTTGTTATACCCAGTAGGTGATATTGATATGCATTAAGGCCTCTGTTGGTTCACATTCCCTTCTGAAGTTGCTCTGCAGATGTTGAGCGGCTCCAGCAGCAAGAGCAAGATGGGATCAGGATATGACTGTTATCCTCTACCCTTTCCTCAATAATTGAAGTACTATAGGAAACATGTAGCGTGGTATGCGTCAATGGCGGCTGGCTTAGATAAGCATCTTGGTCAGCATGAACAAGTTGGGCCAAAGGCCTGTTTCTGTGCTCCATCCCTCAATTAGCTTTCCAGAATTCTTCCTCGCTCTAAGTTTAGAATAACAACTTTTAGAAGGCACAGCAATGCCTCTACTTCCTTAGAAGGCTTAGAAAGTTCAGCATATCCCTAACCAACCTCTACAGATGCACCGTAGAAAGCATTTTGTCAGTATGCATCACAGCAGGAACAGCTCCATCCAGGAGCATAAGAAATTGAAGAGAGGTGTGGACATGGCCCAGACCATCACGCAAACCAACCTCCCTTCCATTGACTTAATCTACACCACCCTGCCCTGGCAAGGCCACCAGTATAATTAAGGTCCAGTTTTACCCTCTTCTCCCTCCCTCTTCTCCTCTCCCATCAGGCAAGAGGTACACAAGTTTGAAAATGCATACCTGCAGGTTCGGGGACAGTTTCTTCCTGGCTGTTGTCAGGCAACTGCACCATCCTATCAGTCAGCGTGCGATCCTAACCTCCCATTTTCCTCATTGGAGGGACTTTTGAACTATCTTTAATCGGACTTAACGCATTAAATGTTGTACACTCTATCCTTTATCTGTATACGGTGGACGATTGAGTATAACCATGTTATAGTCTTATCTTTGATTAGAAGTCACGCAACAAAAAGCTTTTCACTGTACCTTTGTACACGTGACAATAATAAACTAAACTTTATATTGGAAGATAGTCAAATCTTCTAAGTCACCAGAAATTCATGAAATAGCTATTCATATAGATTTTAAAACTGCTTCCAAGTATTTCAGACCCCTCTCCTCCCTGATGCTTGAAATTAATTCTGATTTTCGTTACGAACTTTGACCCAGGGGAAAAATCCAACATCAGGGCCAGTCCATGACTGTAATAATCCAACTACTAAACAGGTTCAACAGTTATCTCAGTGACTTGATACTGAACTGTATCTTCAGAAAAGAGGCAAACAAAAATGAGATGGAATATAAATTAGTTAGCATCCATCTGTTGTTAATTTAACCTGGTTACATATTATTCCTACTATATTCAGAAGATTAAGTCCATGGGAAAGAGCTCAAGTATTAGCAAAGCTTAAATTCCTGTTGAAATATTTTAAAGATTTACTATTAAGTGAATGATAGTAGCAATATCTGACTTTTTAATTTATGATACCCATTATAATTTACCCAGTACATTAAACTATTTGTATTTTAAAATATCTTACCACTTACTTTTTCAGTTGTCACAGTGAGAGGTGGAACTGCAGATGACAAGTCCAAAGCTTTTTTGATTTTTTGTTGCCTATATTTGTCTCTGTCCTTCTGTTTCTGCAGAGAATTCATGAATAACCATGCATGAACAATAATGCAACATTGTTTAATTAAACAGATAACTATTTTAAACTTCAAGAATGTAAACTTTAAGAATGTAAACCTAAATGTAATAAATGAAAAAAAAACTCTGCACCACCTATTCTATTTCATTGGCAAGCTACAATTTGACATCATAAATCCTTGCTGATATACTCTGTCACCCTATTCCCCACATCAAATTCAAAGTTCTTATCCTTTTGTTTAAATATTGTCAGGACTTTCATATGAAGAAAGACTGGATAGACTCGGCCTGTACTCGCTAGAATTTAGAAGATTGAGGGGGGATCTTATAGAAACTTACAAAATTCTTAAGGGGTTGGACAGGCTAGATGCAGGAAGATTGTTCCCGATGTCGGGGAAGTCCAGAACAAGGGGTCACAGTTTAAGGATAAGGGGGAAATCTTTTAGGACCGAGATGAGAAAAACATTTTTTCACACAGAGAGTGGTGAATCTCTGGAATTCTCTGCCACAGAAGGTAGTTGAGGCCAGTTCATTGGCTATATTTAAGAGGGAGTTAGATGTGGCCCTTGTGGCTAAAGGGATCAGGGGGTATGGAGAGAAGGCAGGTACAGGATACTGAGTTGGATGATCAGCCATGATCATATTGAATGGCGGTGCAGGCTCGAAGGGCCGAATGGCCTACTCCTGCACCTATTTTCTATGTTTCTAATATTTCCATGTTCATGGCTCACTTTTTCTCCCCAAGTTCACCAATTGTTAATCTCCTCAAATCTTTGAATCACCAACTCGAACTTCCAAATTTTCAATTCCTCTAACACCATCTTCTCATGCTTCATCCTTCTTATTACCTTGACATTTATGGCAATGTAATCATTCACCTACACACAACTCTACCATTTCCCACAAAAGATGCTACTTCCTTTTCTCTCTTTTCTTTAAAGCAACACTTCAAAAGCCAGTCATTTGCATTTAAACTTGACATGACTATTTCTGATTTAACTTGGAACATGTTCTTATATTAAAGTTTTCACATCAATACAGCTACTGTTATGTGAAGACAAATATATTTAATTCAACCTATATACAACAAAACAAATAAAACTTAGTGTACCCAAAACACAAGAAAATCAAAATATTGTTGCCATATGTTATTGAAGGGAACAAAATAAACTAATCAACACTTGCAGCATGACTTTTAAAAATATAATTAGATTTAAAACATTATACATTAAAACACCTACACACAAAACTAAAAACAGATGGAATGACATTCTATTTTTGTTACAATTACTTACAACTCATTAGGAATGCAAGCTTAAAATCAAAATTATGATTAAAAAGTGGACCATATTTGGTTATAAGAAATATTAGGAGAAAGGATTGGTGGCTATATTTGAAAATTAAAATTAAAAGAATTTCAACACAAATAAATAATACGATTATAATATGACTCAGAAGGACAATAAAACAATGATAAATATTTTTTCAGAACCTTCCAAAGTGCTTACATGCATTGATGTGGTTAAAAAGGATACATGGCTACCAATTTGCCGAATGCAAGGCCAAACTAAAGCAATTAAATAGTATCTAAGCTATTGTAGGTGATGTTTGCTAAGAGGGAATACGAAAATTAGAGCTTCCCTGTTCTTCAAAATCTAGTTGTAGAACAGGCCTTCGACTCATCTGATATACGTGTTACTGATCATGAATTGTGTAAGCCTCCAGTTCTGACTGTCATCCTTTGCACCACGTCCCTCCATTTCAATGTAGAAACAGAATCTTTTACATCCACTCAGGGAATCACGACATTAATATATTTTGCAAAAGATGGCACATCTAATAGTGCAGTTCTCCCTAGCGTACCATTGAAGTATGGTCTAGGTTTTTTGGCTGCAATTCCGGAATAATCTACCATCTTCTCAGAAGTAAACATGCTATTAATTGTGCTAAGACTCATGCCTCAAAGTGAAAGCAGCTTCCCAAAAACACATGATTTAATCAATATAGGACTAAGATTAACAACTGCAAATCATCCACTACAAAGGAAAATGTATATGGAGGAGATTTCAAGGGACACAGAAAATTTAATAGACTGAACATTTATGTAAAAATACAGCAGAGCAACATTTCACAAAATTTAATTTTGAACCCATAACCAAAACACAAAATATTATGAACAAAACATATCCCTGACATCAAAATGACATACCCCTGACACAAAGCAATTGTATCAAGGTGACCCAAACACACGTTAAGAGACAACACATTTTTATTAAAGCACTTACAGCATAGGATCTGCAGTACTTTACAGTTCCGAGCTGCTACATCTACTGCCTGACGTAGGCGAGTTCTTAATATTATAAAGCACGTACTAGGCGGGGCTACTACTAACAAGCACTATGATTGGCTAGCATGCAATAGCCAATCTACATCTCTTCTTATAGAACTACAGAAACATCGGTGGCTAAGCAATATATAGGGAATGTTAAGAACATATTAGCAAAGTTATACAAAGTCACCATATCTAACGGGTGGCCTACAAACACGTCCGGCCCTCGTGCGGTAAGAGACCGCCTCACCTCCTTTCACGGTAGAACCGACTGGGGAGGGTAGTGGGGAAACAACCGGCGACCCGACAGGCCTGGTGGGAGACGACATAGGCGAGCCAGGCATCAACTGACGCGGGGAGACTGCGGCAGGAACGACGGTTGGAGTTGGGGAAGCTGGACCGACTGTGGGAGCGAACACAAGACGCGGGGCATCAGGAAATGGAATCGCAGGACGAGGTTCCTTCACTGGAAGGATGTGTTGACGGTTGCATCTGTCGATGACTCCGTCCACTTCGACCAGTTATGAGCGTGGCTTCTTGGCAGGGCCGTGAATGTGCTGCAGTCGTGCGTGGCCCTTGCCGGTTTGCAGACAAACCACTTGTCCACGTGCAAGAGATTTAAGTAGCTTGCTGGACTCGTCGAAGAATCGCTTCTGTGTGTCCCGTTTAAGTTGTAGTTGCTTCTGAACCGCAGGCAGTGAACGAACATGTGGCTGCAACAGCTGCGGGAGACAGGCAGGGGAGCACGGGTTTGGCGAGACATTAGTCGCTGGGCTGGAGAACCTAGTACGGGATCCCGTGCAATGTTTCGTAGATTGAGTAGGTCCAGGTATACGTCGGATTTGGCAAGGTATGCTCGTTCCACGAGTTGTTTCGCACTCCAAACGGAGCGTTCGGCGAGTCCGTTGGACTGCGGGAACTCGGGACAGCTGGTAACGTGCTGAAAGTCCCATCGTTTAGCAAAGTTTTTTTTAAAGCTTGGCTGGTGAACTGCCTGCCGTTGTCAGACTGAATACGTGCAGGGGAGCCATGCACGGAGAGGTGCTGTTGCAGCTTCTCAATCACTGCCTCAGAGGAAATGGTTTGCAGTAGGTCTATCTCGAACCAGCCCGAGTAAGAGTCAACAAGAACCAGATAGTGTTTCCCGTGCCATTCGAAGATGTCGGTGGCTAACGAGGACCACGGAAGAGGAGGGACTGGTTGCGGCAGTAGAGGCTGCTTCTGCTGATGTGGCGCCAGGCTTCCCAAACCAGGAAGTAGGGGCGTATCTCGAGCGGGGTGTTGGATTTCTTGTTGGGCCAACCGCCCCGTATGACTGTGGACAGCAATTGTAAAGTCTCATCAGCAGCCGTGTGTTCGGCCAGGCTGCGTAAACGATCAGTCGGCACAAACGAGACCTTCATCACTGTGAATTCCTCCTGTTCGGAGAGGTGCTGTTCATTGGTTCTGCGTGGGGCTCTGGATAGCGTGTCCAATGTACACCAGGCCTAGATCATGGCATGCGTTGATACTGAGCAAAGTCTCTGAATTTGCTTTAACAATGTAAAACTGTAAGGTGCAGGTCTGTTCATCTACAGTACTTTAAATCAGCTTTTCCAAGTGGGTGCGGGACCTCTCGCCCGTAAGCCCGAAGCGTTGCGGAGGCCTTATCTATTCGTTCAGCATTGCAAATTTTATTGAACTACCTTAATGATATGACGTTTACTTTTACGCCCATATCTACCTTGGCAAGAAGAGGCCTGTTATTCACGAACACAGTTACTTCAGGGTCAAGTAGCTTGTTAGACAAAGGGAGGAGGGAGTGAATAGCAGAGCTGTTATCAGCACTGCCTGACAACTCAGGCTCTTGGGAGTCAGTATCAGTGAACTCCTGTTGAAGCAGGTGTAAGCTTGTCCTTGAAGCATTTGTAGTCCCACGGGAACGTCAACATCGAGCAAAGTGGTTTAATCTTTTACAGAAATTGCAGACTTTTCCGCAAGCAACACAGAACTGACGACCCTTCGCATGAAAATAGTTACAGTTCTGACAGCGAGTAGCAGGCACATGAGAGGTTTTGCGAGAGGAGAAGTCTCTAAGATTAACGCTATGTTGCTGGCGAGGACTGAAGGAGACAGGATCAGCATGGGGAGAAGTAATCTCTGAAATACGGCATGAGTGTATAGCCTGGTCGAGGGTCAATTCAGTGTTGCGAAGCAACTCAGCTCTCAGCTTGCTTTCAATCATGCCCCCTACCAGCTTGTCCCGAACAAGTTCATCCCGTAACTCACCAAAGCGACAGCGCGCAGCCATGTGTTTCAGGATCGCTGAGAAATCGTTCAATAGGCTCATCGACCTGCTGTAAACGAGCATAGAAATTTGTCCTTTCAATTATGTGGTTGGAAGGCAGATCACACAGTTCTCTGAATTTCTTAGCAGAACAACAGGGTCATCCATAGTTTCGGCAGGAGCTAGGACCTGGCCATTGTCATTCAAAACAGCAGGAGCAAAAGTGAAATTGTCAGCTCGATTCATTGCCTCAGGTCCCGCAAGATTGAGCAGAACAGACGCACGCATCCCAGGAGGGTCAATACGATGAACGATGCGAGCATAGTGAGTGCAGTCACGCTCGAAGAGACGCCATAGCTCAGCAATGTCTGAGTCAAAGATCAGAGGGCTCGGGCGGCGACACGAATTAGCCATAACGGAGATAACAGAGGCACAAACTAATTAAAGAAAATAAAACCCGATAAACTAAGTCAGTCAATTTCTGATACCATGTATCAAGGTGACCCAAACACACGTTAAGATACAACACATTTTTATTAAAGCACTTACAGCATAGGATCTGCAGTACGTAACAGCTCCGAGCTGCTACATCTACTGCCTGACGTAGGCGACTTGTTAATACTATAAAGCACGTTCTAGGCGGGGCTACTACTAACAAGCACTATGGCTAGCATGCAATAGCCAATCTACAGCAATGAAGAGCAAATTCAAGCAAAGGACACTGTACAAACAGCCACAAGACTGATTTCTAAAAAATGTCTGATCTACGATTACAGACACTTAAGCTTTCCAAACTTTAAAGGCGGCATCTTGAAGAGATATACAAATAAGTTGTATAGAAAAGCCAATAGAGAACACTACTTAGTGAAACAAGATCAGGATACTGTGATCAGATTATCTTCCACACTAGTGCTTCTGAGATGTTTTTCCTTAATAATGCCTTCTTATCCATCACAATACGGTTCTCAAAGCCCGATTACATTTCCTGCAATTCAGCCCTGTTCCCTCTCCTTCTACCACTGTCAACTTCTATGTTCAATGGATCATCATCTTTAATTTCCACTAGTTACATCGTGATTCCAGAAAAAAATGCATCTATCCCTTGTTGGCCAGCATTCCCAAGTGTAGTGATGTCCATGAGTGTGCTTTCCATCAATACAAACTGCTCTTCTCAACACAATTTTCCATGCAACTGCAAAAGATGAAATACCTGGCCTTTTACCATCTATGGTAGCGGTTCTTAACCTGAGGGTTGTGACCCGCATGGGGGTCGTTTGGGGTTTTTCCGGGGGTCATGAATACCATATCAATTTGTTGAACACATTTTTAGGAACCTAACAAAGGTACATACCATACACAGTATTTTGTTCACGTATGTGATTACGTACACGCAGACGAACTGTGTGTTGTGAACCATGTCTGCCAAAAGCACACACATAGTGAAGCATTTCTCAAGTTCTGCTTCACAAGCATTGTTCAAAAACCCGTGGTCAAGTCACAATGTGTTATCTGTGCCAAGGTTTTGAGCCAGGAGAGCATCGAGCCCAGCAAACTGAAGGTCCATTTAGAGTTTTGTCACAGCGACCTGGCGGGTAAGGGCGTGGACTATTTCAAACGAAAAGAAGCCGCACTCAAGGGTTCCCACATCGTAGGTCCCTTGCAGTCAGAAACAGGTGAATTGATCATGGGGAAAAAAGACATGGCAGACCAATTGAATAACTACTTTGGTTCTGTCTTCACTTAGGAAGGCATAAATAATCTGCCGGAAATAGCAGGGGACCGGGAGTCAAATGAGATGGAGGAACTGAGTGAAATCCAGGTTAGCCGGGAAGTAGTGTTAGGTAAATTGAATGGATTAAAGGCCGATAAATCCCCAGGGCCAGATAGGCTGCATCCCTGAGTACTTAAGGAAGTAGTCGCAGAAACAGTGGATGCATTAGTGATAATTTTTCAAAACTCTTTAGATTCTGGAGTAGTTCCTGAGGATTGGAGGGTAGCTAATGTAACCCCACTTTTTAAAAAGGGAGGGAGAGAGAAAACAGGGAATTACAGACCAGTTAGTCTAACATCGGTAATGGGGAAACTGCTAGTCAGTTATTAAAGATGGGATAGCAGCACATTTGGAAAGTGGTGAAATCATTGGGCAAAGTCAGCATGGATTTATGAAAGGTAAATCATGTCTGATGAATCATATAGAATTTTTCGAGGATGTAACTAGTAGAGTGGATAAGGGAGAACCAGTGGATGTGTTATATCTGGACTTTCAGAAGGTTTTCGACAAGGTCCCACATAAGAGGTTAGTATACAAACTTAAAGCACACGGTATAGGGGGTTCAGTATTGATGTGGATAGAGAACTGGCTGGCAAACAGGGATAGAGAACTGGCTGGCAAACAGGAAGCAAAGAGTAAGAGTAAACGGGTCCTTTTCACAATGGCAGGCAGTGACTAGTGGGGTACCGCAAGGCTCAGTGCTGGGACCCCAGCTATTTACAATATATATTAATGATTTGGACGAGGGAATTGAATGCAACATCTCCAAGTTTGCGGATGACACGAAGCTGGGGGGCAGCGTTAGCTGTGAGGAGGATGCTAGGAGGCTGCAAGGTGACTTGGATAGGCTGGGTGAGTGGGCAGATGCATGGCAGATGCAGTATAATGTGGATAAATGTGAGGTTATCCACTTTGGTGGAAAAACAGGAAAGTAGACTATTATCTGAATGGTGGCCGATTAGGAAAAGGGGAGATGCATCGAGACCTGGGTGCCATGGTACACCAGTCATTGAAAGTAGGCATGCAGGTGCAGCAGGCAGTGAAGAAAGCGAATGGTATGTTAGCATTCATAGCAAAAGGATTTGAGTATAGGAGCAGGTACACAAAATTGCTGGAGGAACTCAGCGGGTGCAGCAGCATCTATGGAGCGAAGGAAATAGGCGACGTTTCGGGCCGAAACCCTTCTTCAGACTGGAAGAGTATAGGAGCAGGGAGGTTCTACTGCAGTTGTACAGGGTCTTGGTGAGATCACAGTATTGTGTACAGTTTTGGTCTCCTAATCTGAGGAAATACATTCTTGCCATAGAGGGAGTACAGAGAAGGTTCACCAGACTGATTCATGGGATGTCAGGACTTTCATATGAAGAAAGACTGGATAGACTCGGCTTGTACTCGCTAGAAGATCTTATAGAAACTTACAAATTTCTTAAGGGGTTGGACAGGCTAGATGCAGGAAGATTGTTCCCGATGTTGGGGAAGTCCAGAACAAGGGGTCACAGTTTAAGGATAAGGGGGAATTCTTTTAGGACCGAGATGAGAAAAACATTTTTCACACAGAGAGTGGTGAATCTCTGGAATTCTCTGCCACAGAAGGTAGTTGAGGCCAGTTCATTGGCTATATTTAAGAGGGAGTTAGATGTGGCCCTTGTGGCTAAAGGGATCAGGCGGTATGGAGAGAAGGCAGGTACAGGATACTGAGTTGGATGATCAGCCATGATCATATTGAATGGCGGTGCAGGCTCGAAGGGCCGACTGGCCTACTCCTGCACCTAATTTCTATGTTTCTATGCCGCTGCGCTTGTCAAAATGAAGCAGCGCTGGAGGCTTCATACCTTATCGAATCGCACAGACTAAGAAACCTCACACCATCGGTGAAGAGCTTATCAAGCCAT
This sequence comes from Amblyraja radiata, assembly GCF_010909765.2. Taxonomy (NCBI): domain Eukaryota; kingdom Metazoa; phylum Chordata; class Chondrichthyes; order Rajiformes; family Rajidae; genus Amblyraja; species Amblyraja radiata. The sequence goes on along the minus strand of NC_045957.1, from coordinate 128,541,554 downwards.
GCCTTCTTGAAGCAGCGATGTTGATGCTGGGGGAACAGCAGTCAAACAAGTTCAGGCAGGTTTCCCTTTCGAATGACACAGTCAAAAGTCGAATCTCAGATATGAGTAATGATATTCTGCTGCAAGTAGTGAGCGCTGTGAAGAGCAGTCCAGTGTATTCACTGCAACTGGAAGAGTCAACAGATGTTGCTTCATGTTCCCAACTGCTAGTGTACGTTCGTTACCTCGACGGAGAAGCCATGAAGGAGGAGTACCTTTTCTCAGAGCCATTGGCCACTACCACTCGGGGAGAAGATGTTAGAATGTCAGAATGCTGGAAGCCTTCCTCATCAAACATGAGCTTGGCTGGTAACGACTTGTCGGGGTGTGTACAGATGGGGCACCTTCCATGGTCGGATGCAGATCCAGCTTCAAAGCCTTCGTGAAGGATGTCGCTCCCCATGTCTCCTTCACCCACTGCATGATACATCGCCATGCTTTAGCGATGAAGACTCTCCCTCCTGGTCTTCGAGAAGTGTTTTCAGATGTAGTGAAGATTGTGAACCACATCCGGGGGAGCGCAACAAACTCAAGAATCTTCAAAGCGTTGCGTGAAGAACTCAGTATTCAGTATTTACTTTAATGTCATTTCACTGAGTACTTACATACACAGAAGAAATTTGTTTCTCAATCAGTTCCTGTCAGTGCAGTTAATAAAAGCAGAATAAATACATACAACTTAAAAATTAACATATCTAAAATAGACCTAAAAATTGAACTAAAAACAGACATTCAGACCGAACAGTGGCTTTGCCTTGACAGGTGACTAGCTGCCAAAGTATGGGCGAGTTTAGATGTGTTGGTGTATGATGTATGGTGAGGGGACACAGTCCGTTAACAAGTTTTATTGCCTGTGGGAAGAAGCTGTGCAGCATCCTGCTGGTTCTGCAGCTGATGCTCATGTACCTCTTCCCAGATGGCAGAATGGAGAAGATGTGGTGTGATGGGTGATAGGGTCCTTAATAATGGAGATGGCTCTGCTGATGCTGCGCTTCTGATAGATCTCCAACAGGAAAGGGAGTGGAGCACCAATGATCCTACTGGCTGTCTTCACTATCCCGTTAAGTTGAGAAATGGGCCCCGATTTCACTGTTCTGTTATTCCACACAGAGGTGCGCTGGCTTTCCCGTGGTAAAGTTCTCTATCGTGTGATTCAACTTCGAGAGGAAATAGCGCTGTTCTTGGAGATAGTGTGTACCAAGAAGGAGAATCAGCTTCATGAAAAGATGCAGGATGAACTGTTCGTGATGAAGGTTGCTTACTTGGCTGGCTTCTTCGCCGAGGTGAATTCTTTGACCCTGTCACTTCAAGAATACCTCCCAATGCTACAGACGGCTTGTAATAAAGTGGCAGCATTCAGGAGAAAGAGTCACCTTTACCAGAGAAGAGTCCAGGACGGTGACACGACTTCACTGAGATGACTACTCTCCTGGATGCTACGCCAGATGCTGAATGCCACTTCCACGAGGAGATCTCAACCCACCTTATGGCAATTAGTGAAGCCATCGAATGTTACTTCTCCGGACTGGACGACCGCTCTCGTGATGAGTGGATCGTTCGACCCTTTACCGTTGACGTGGCTGCGAAGGTTGGATTTTACCGAATTCGTGAAGGTGCGCAGCTCAAGAGTGACTTCATGGAACGACTTCATGTGACGCCACGATTTGGCTGAAAGTGAAGGACTGTCCTGTCCTTTCGAAGAGGGCCCTGACCCTATTGGTCCAGCCCCCTCAACCTATCGCTGTGAGGCTGGATTCTCAACCATGGTCACTCTGAAAACGAAAGCAGGCAATAGGCTTGTGATTGGCGCTGACATGAGGTGCTGCCTGTCGACTCAGATATCAAATGAATTAGTGGTTCACATGTGGTTTTAAATTAAGATAATTATTTAGTGCTCACAATGCGGTATCTCTACACTGGAGAAATCGCTTTACTACATAACTGTTCAGTCTGGAAAGATTCCCAAACTTCCAAAATAAAACGAAGTGCTGAAAACACTCGTGTTCAAGAAGGAACTGCAGATGCTGGAAAATCAAAGGTACACAAAAATGCTGGAGAAACTCAGCGGGTGCAGCAGCATCTATGGAGCGAAGGAAATAGGTGACGTTTCGGGCTGAAACCCTTCTTCAGACTGAAAACACTCAGCAGGTTCGGCATTATCTGTGGGAAGTGAAACAACGTCTTATTGTTTTACACAATTCCCCATTCAACTCCAATCTCTTACCCAAGGCCTTTTACATGACTTTATCAGTGTCCAGCTCAAGTTCAAATGAAAGCATCTCACCTATTTTGTATAGGTATTCAGACTCGGCATTTTGTATACCTATGAACTGAACATAAATTAAACAATTTGAGAGAATGAGCTTCCCAATTAGAGGTCATCAACGTAACTTAGCTTTCTCCTAGTATTCTTTATTTCATATTTCCAGGAGTACAGTGTATTGTATCCGACAGTTCGAGTATTTCTGTCCTTCAACAGCTCCCACCCATTCAGAGGCATTCCTTTTATTCTCCCCAACCTTCTTTCTAACTTTTCCTAGTTTTGATGAAAAATCATTGACCCAAAATGTTGAAATTTGTATTTTAGCAAAGTACTAAAATATCTGTGGGTCTTCCCGTCCCCCACCCCCACATCAGTCTGAAGTAGGGTCTCGACCCAAAACGTCACTTATTTCCTTTGCTCCATAGATGCTGCCTCACCCGCTGAGTTTCTCCAGCATTTATGTCTACCTTCGATTATCCAGCATCTGCAGTTCCTTCTTAAACAAAATATCTCGTGATATAACTTTGTTAGAAAATAGGGATTACTTTGAAAACTAAAACCTCAAATGATAACAAAGAGGCTATTCTAAGAAGGAAACCCACCAAAAAGTAATAGTTTTCACATGAAGAATTTTAGTTCTTTCCTCATATATAAACAATATTTACTGCACTTCTTTTTGAATTAAGGGTCCTGTCCTTATAAACACGTCTCTTCCTGTACCAGGTTTCTTAACATGAAGCCCTTGTCTAGTACTCATGATAAATAATTACAGACATGGCTGATAACTTTCTGTAAACTTCAATGCTAAATGAATGAAAATAAATACTGGATGTAGAGAAATCTGACACCACCCATTTCTGGGTGGTTTGGAAGTTCAATTGTGCATCTTCCCAAATGATTGTGATATACAGTGCTTTTTTTGTAATGGTATGTGCTGGTACACTAAAATGTTAAAAAAAAATAGATTGATGTGCAGCAGTGGGAATAGTTAAATGCATACCGGAACTTATTTGCCTACAAAAGAAATGGTTATGTGCACTTCTGACAAAAATCCACCATCAGATTTCTATTCAATGTCCCTTTTACAACGCTCCTTTGGAACTTTGCTGGAAATTGCACTAAACATCCCCAGTTTGTAATCTCATTGTAAACGATCAATAGGATAGTTTTCTTCTTCCATCCTTCATTCACCCCCATCACAATACCAACCACCCCTCTACCTATCTTTAACTGTCCAAACCCAGAAATCCCAAATTTGCACAGGCCCAATAAGCAAGTCTGAAAAACGCAAGGAATCATGGGATTTGTCAAAGGTCATTCACCATAAAGAAAAAGCCAACGATTCGCGCTGGCTGAAGAAACTGTGTATAAATTTTTATCTTTATTCATAATTTATGTGTAAAAATATATTTAATCTGAGGAATGGGGGTGCCGTGTGGTCACATTATAAGAAAATTAATGTATTCCAGACTGGAACACATCGATGATAGTTTCTGAGTCGAATTTCACTATTCTGCTAATTTCAAGCTAATGGAATTCTTCAGCCTTATTTATGAATACGAATGAGCAATGAAATTCTCGATTCCAGAGACTCCCATAAATGGTCAACTCCTCATCCCCCCCAAAGGAACAGGTAGCGGGAGAGTGGGGGTGTAACAGCGAGAGAGAGGGGGCAGATGCGAGTGGGAGACGGTAGAGCGCACACAGACCCGCGCCTCATCCTCAGCCAGGATCGAACCCGGGTCGCCGGCACCGCAAGTGATGCCGAACCACCACTGGTCCGCCCCCAGCCCCCCCTCCCCCCCGCCCCGAGCGACCCCGGTCCGACGACACCAGCGGCCCCAGGCCCACAGACAGCGCGGAGAATAAGCGTCACCCACAGCTCAACTACGCCAGTCCCCACGAGCCAACCGACAGCCCTGGACCGACGACACCAGCGGTCCCAGACCCACAGCCAGCATGGAGAAGAAGTGCCAATCCTAGCTCAACTCCGCCTGACCCGCCAAAGCACCCCGTGTGCATCCCTGCCGATGACCGGCGCTCGGTCCCCGCCGGCACCAAGTGGGCCAACCGACAGCCACTGGACAAAGAGAGAGGCGCAGCCGACAATCCCCGGCACGCCGGGGAACGACCTTCCCAGGAGCCGGAGCCAGCGCCTACTCCCCGTACTGCCTGCAAGCCCAGCGCGACACATCCGGCCACTCCCAGACAGGGACGGGGCACCCGGGAGGGGACGGGGATGGCCCAGCAGCAACTCAACAGCACCCGCAGCGCCCGAAACCATGGCACGACCCTAACCACAGACGAGACGAGCACGATCTCGCTCACTCACCAAAGCATAAAGCAATAAAAACGAAAATAATCTTAGCTTTCAACAAAGGAACAATAAATACAACTAATTCATAGTTTGAAAGCAGTATTCTCTTACCTACAAGAATCAAAGCTGGAAATAATGGAAGAAATGAAGGTCACTTTGTACACAGCTCCACTGCTTTCCAGCAATCTTTATGCATAGTGACCTTTGACCTGGGCATGCGCAGTCAGAATACCGAACTCGCTTATTCAATCCAGGCCCTGAAAAAGCTTCTAGTTTCAGAACTTTCCAGAGAGGCTGTATAATTTCACTGCAGGTAATGCAATGTTTCACAATTCCAGCAACATGGGGTTGATTCAGACCTGTGGTGCTGTGTGTGTGGAGTTTAATCATTCACTCCGTGCCCAGCTTTAACTTCCCAAAATGTATTACTTCACACTTGTGCGTTAAATTCCATTGGCCATTCCTTTACTACTTTCCCTATTGATCAATGTATTCTGACGCAACCCGAGTCAACTTTCTTCACTGTCCACTATACCACCTACTTTGGTGCCTTCTGCAAACTTATGATTTTTATGCAATCTACATTTTCATTTAAATCATTAATAATCATGACAAACAACAGGGCGATCCAGCATCAATCCCTGTAACACACCACTGGTCTCCAATCTGAAAAATAACTCTCCACTACCACCCACTGCCTCCTATCACCAAACCAATTTTGTATCCAATTGGCTAGCTCACCCTGCATTTAGTGTTTTAACCTGCCAGACTACCACGTGGGGCCTTATTAAAATCCTTTAAGTCCATGTAGACAACTTCTACCACTTTCCCCTCATCATGGTCACCCTTTAAAAAAAAACTCAGATTCACTGAATTTGATTTTCAATGCACAAAGACACAGTGACGATCCCTAATCAGCTCTAGCCTTTCTAAATGCAAATGAATCCTATATTTCAAAATGTTTGTGTAAAAGTATCTGATTATGCTTCTAAAAATTCTGTTGAGGCATTTTAACATGTTAAATTGTTTTACAAAGGTAAGCTTCTGTTATTATTCCATCAAAGTGAAAGCATATAGAGGGGAGATTTTGATTTGGCCCAAAACAGAAATATTGCCTTTATGCAAGCATAAATCTTTTTTTATTAATCTTAACTTTAAAGGCAGACCGCACCAGGAACACATGATAGAACTAAGACAATGTCTGTTCAGCTACTTTGCTGGGCATGCATAGGCAAGTTCTACCTTGAAGTGGCTGGAAAACATAATTATATTCTCTAATGTTTGTTTTGGCATCAGAGGAGAGCTGGCTCCCGAGGTGAACACATCACAAATCTTCTTATGTCCATTAGATCCACCCGAGAGATAGAAACATTGCCATCATATGCTTGATATAGATGTGCCTCAGGCGCAAAGTGTCAACCCTGGTTCTGGCAGCACACCAATGAAATAACAGATTTCAAATTGCACTGCAAAACTGTATATTTAACAATGAAACCTTGCTACTTCTGGTCTTTCCAAACACTTAAATCACGTATTAATCTACTATTAATATGTCATGAATTAAATAATAGATTTTATTCTTTCGAATCTGAAAATAAAACAGACAGAACAATTCAACACATTAAGTTACAAGATTGAAACAATTGAATCCTGGAGTGTCATGAGACCATCAATGCATTGCTTTGTAAAGGGCCTGTCTCACGAGCATGCGACTACATTCGGCAAGCTCGACCTAACGTGGTCGCTTGAGCCGTATGGCCTCACGGGGCCGGTCCCACTTCGACCGCCGGAGCCGTATGGAGTTGTGCGGAGCTGGTTCCGACATCGCGCGGGGCTCCGAAAAACTGACAGTCCAAAAATTCCGCGCGGCAACGGCCTGCAGCTGCATTGAGGCCATACGCACCGCCTCGACGGGCCTGCGCAGTGTCTCTACGCCGTACGCAGCGTCTTGACGCCGTACATCACGCGCGAACTTCCCGCGGACTTCGCTCGAACTTCACGTCAATTCGTACGGGAGCACTCGACCTCCGCCCGGCCCCCGCTTCCGGTTTGGTCGCGCTCGCCGCATGCAGTCGCATGCTGGTGTGACAGGCCCTGTCCGGGGATCACTCGACCTCCGCGCGGCCCCCGCTTCCTGTTTGGTCGCGCATGCCGCATGCAGTCGCATGCTCGAGGGACAGGCCCTTAACACAGCTACACGGAACGTGGCAATGTTCAAACTTCTAATTGCACAATCCAGTATTTCGGTAAAATTACACCCAACTACTCCTTATGGCTGTATTCAACCTTTACAGATAAACCTTGATGTTTTCCATTCATGATTAGGTTTTTGAAACGGAGCGAAAATTCTGTCAACAGTCTGAAATTACACACAATTTACACACTCTCTGTAAAATGACATAGTATTCCCGGCATTTTGTTTCTTAATTGTACCCAGATAATTTGAGGAAAGATCACTATTTCACCACAGAATATAACAGAAGGATGCAACTAGGACAATGTAACTCGAGGATGTAACTAGGAAAATGGACAAGGGAGAGCCAGTGGATGTAGTGTACCTGGACATGATAAGGTCCGACATAGCAGATTAGTGGGCTAAATTAGAGCACATGGTATTGGGGTAGGATATTGACATGGATAGAAAATTGCTTGGTAAACAGGAAACAAAGAGTAGGGATTAACGGGTCACTTTCAGAATGGCAGGCAGTGACTAGTGGGGTACCACAAGGCTTGGTGCTGGGACCGCAACTATTTACAATATACAATAATGATTTAGATGAAGCGATTAAGAGTGACATTAGCAAAATTGCAGATGACACAAAGCTGGGTGCCAGTGTGAACTGTGAGGAAGATGCTATGAGGATGCAGGGTGACTTAGATAGGTTGGGTGAGTGGGCAGATGCATGGCAGATGCAGTTTAATGTGGATAAATGTGAGGTTGTCCACTTTAGTGGCAGGAAGGCAGATTATTATCTGAATGGTGTCAAGTTAGGAAAAGGGGAAGCACAACGACATCTGGGTGTCCTTGTTCATCAGTCACTGAAAGTACAGCAGGTAGTGAAGAAAGCTAATGGCATGTTGGCCTTCATAACAAGAGGAGTTGAGTATAGGAGCAAATAAGCCCTTCTGACGTTGTACCGGGCCCTAGTGAGACCACACCTGGAGTATTGTGCTCAGTTTTGGTTTCCAAATTTGAGGAAGGACATTCTTGCTATTGGGGGAGTGCAGCGTAGGTTCACAAGGTTAATTCCCAGGATGGCGAGACTGTCATATGTTGAAAGAATGGAGCAACTGGGCTTGTATACACTGGAATTTAGAAGGATGAGAGGGAATCTTATTGAAACGTATAAGATTATTAAGGGATTGGACACGCTAGAGGCAGGAAACATGTTCCCGATGTTGGGGGAGTCTAGAACCAGGGCCCACAGCTTAAGAATAAGGGGTAGGCCATTTAGAATGGAGATGAGGAGAAACTTTTTCACCCAGAGAGTTGTGAATCTGTGGAATTCTCTGCCTCAGAAGTCAGTGGAAGTCAATTCTCTGGATGCTTTCAAGAGAGAGAGATAGAGTTCTTAAAGATAGCGGAGTCAAGGGATATGGGGAGAAGGCAGGAACAGGGTACTGATTGTGGATGATCAGCCATGATCACATTGAATGGCGGTGCTGGCTCGAAGGGCCAAATGGCCTACTCCTGTACCTATTGTCTATTGGAATGAAGCATTGTTTAGAGGGATTACTATAACCAATGAATTTGTTAGGTTTGGCCTGAGGTACACTTTTGGACCAAGTTCCCTATGATGCCAAGGATGAAGGTTAACAGCTACTCAGTCTTTGTTCGAGAAAATACCTGTGGGGCTACCCTGCCTCAGCCCAATTTCATTTCCTCCGCCACCCCTTAATAATACAGATGCTGGAAATCTGAAATGAAAGGTGGAGATATTTGTCTTCTTATGAGGCCATTTCCCCAAAATATTAACTGTTTCCCTGAGATGCTGTCTCACTTAATGCACATCTACGATGTCTTTTGTGCAAATTGTGCTACATATTCAGGAAACAACTAAAAATGCAAAGGTGAATTTATATCCTTGGGTTGCCATCAGATTAAGATTAATGATCCAGATAATTAATCTTAATTATCCTGGTGAAATGAGAAATGTTGGCCAGCACACGTGGAACAATGCCATGGAAGCTTTGACAACCCCTTGAAAAGGACATTGAGCTTTGGTTTCATGTTGCATTTGAAATAGTGTGACAAACTGTCAAAGTATTAGACAAAAACGAGAAACAATTCATTTGAAAAGTTGTTATGATGATAAAAGTACCAATCTGGAGTTGCCAACCACTCCCCACAACTTTCTGTTTTGCCTAATGACCTTACTATCTGATGGAATACCGATGCTGCGAAAACAAAAGCACCAGAGACAAAAAAAAAAATTCAATGAACCATCATGCATGGCCAAGCATCACCATGCTTTGCCATCGTCATTAAGCCATATTAAAATGTCCAAACTTCACCTCTTAAGTCTCAAAGTATTTTGTTTTGCAAGATTTCTGGACCAAATATTCTGTGATGACGAAATAGATTGCAGATGCTGGAATCTGGAACAAAAAACAGAATGCCGGGATAACTCATCAGATCAAGCAGATATGTGGAACATTCCAACACTGAATTTTCCAATTTCAGATAACCTAGTGTACTCCTCCCACACACACTTAACTATCCAGCTGGTTTTCTTCTTTTTGTTCATCTTTTCCATCCTCCCCCCCCCCCCCCCACCTCCAGCTTCCATGCTCACCTCTCACACACTTTCACCCTTCCACTTAGTTTGCTTCTCCCTTAGCTCGCCTTTCCCATCTTCTCCACCCCACACCTATCTCTATATGCCCATCATACTCTCTCCATCTGGTTTCACATACTACCCACAAGCCTCTATCCCAGTCACCCCACCACCACTTCGTACTGCTATATTTCCGCTTCCCTCTCAGTCCTAATATAGGGTTTCGACCCAAAATGACAACCTACAACTTTTGCCTCCACATATGCTGCTTGATCCAGAGATATTCCAGGGTTTTGTTTTTGATCCAGATTCCAACATCTGCAGTCTCTTTTGTCTTCATTATTCAATGGAATCCAGCAATTAATCATTTTTTAAATGAAAATAACAAATCCATCAACAATCCAATCTATTTATTTCAAGACTGGATAGTACTCGCTGGAATTTAGAAGATTGAGGGGGGATCTTATAAAAACTTACAACATTCTTAAGGGGTTGGACAGGCTAGATGCAGGAAGATTGTTCCCGATGGTGGGGAAGTCCAGAACAAGGGGTCACAGTTTAAGGATAAGGGGGAAGTCTTTTAGGACCGAGATGAGAAAAAAAAAATTCGCACAGAGAGTGGAATCTGTGGAATTCTCTGTCACAGAAGGTAGATGAGGCCAGTTCATTGGCTATATTTAAGAGGCAGTTAGATATGACCCTTGTGGCTAAAGGGATCAGGGTGTATGGAGAGAAGGCAGGTACAGGATACTGAGTTGGATGATCAGCCATGATCATATTGAATGGCGGTGCAGGCTCGAAGAGCCGAATGGCCTACTCCTGCACCTATTTTCTATGTTTCTATGTTTCTAAGATAATTTAATTCAAGGCAATTATGCAACATCCCAATTAAAAATATACCATAATCGATTACTAGATTTGAAATTGGTATCAAATTAAATGTTCCAATTGGGTCCTAACAAATCAAATGAAGAATTTGGAAACACATTTTTTAATATCTGTAACAAAATTCACACATAATTTTTAACATGTTGGAAAGCTTGTATGTGTATGACACATCAACAGGAAAGGTTACTAAATTCCTGAAATAAATCAAAATATATCATTAAATGAGTCGGTACCCGGATGTGGCACCGACGGTCGAGAGGCCGAAGCAAAGAAGTCGAAGCCAAAGAACCGAATGGAAATGAGGCCGAAACGCCAATAAACCGTAGATAAAACGCCTACTAACTGAAGGGATGGGACGCCTAAATGCAAACTAACGGAAAGGGCAGGACGCCTAAAAGCCAACGAACCGAAAAGCTGCGGCGCCTAAAAGCAAACTTACTGAATGGCCGCTCTGTCGAAACGCCACCTACCCGAAAGGCGGCGTCGCCTACAAGCCAAAGGACCGACTGCCGATCAACAGAAAATTCCAATAACGGATACGACGTTGCCGGGGGGCGGGACTTGTCAGCGATTGGTCCAGACCCCCGCGTCCATCACATCACTGTGAAGGCATGAAGATTGTCCCAAACCTCCGCTCCACCCGACCCACAGCCCGCAGAGGGTGGCCGTGGGAGAGTGGGGGCTGTCCTGAGGGATGCACACCTTCGGCCGCTTTCAACTTGGTGCTTGGGTTCAGATTTCCCAGTCACCTATGGGTTGTGTGGGAAAATGAACCCCACGCTCCCGTCTCCCCCTTCTCTCTCCCTTCTTCTCTCTCTCCCTCTCTCCCCTCTTCTCTCTCTCTCCACTCTTCTCTCTCCCTCCTCGCAGATAAGACTTTGCCTTCTATCACAGTGAGGAGGAGATTCACTGTGATGGATGTTTGTGTAAATTGTGTTGTGTCTTGGTTCTTTTTCTTGTGTGTATGACTGCAGAAACCAAATTTTGTTTGAACCTCAAGAGGTTCAAATGACAACAAATAAATTGTATTGTATTGTATCCTTCCCTTCTCTCTCTCCCCTCTCTCTCCCTTCTCTCTCTCCTCTGTCTCCACCCGCGGGATCGTCCCACAGTCACTGACCACGATGCACTGCCATCGGACCCTAACCCCCACACCAGGGCAAGCCCTTTAGACCACCATCAACCATTCAATTCCAACAATTCATACAAGCTGTGAAATATCATAGAAGTGGCCATACAACCATCCACGAAGCAGTCAGAAGTCTGATAAAATATTATTTATTTATTGACAGGTTGTTTTATTATTGCCATGTGTACGGGGGAAACAAAGAAAGACGTTGTTTGTATACTATCCAGTCAAATAATACAATACAAGAGTACAATCAAACCATACACAAGTACTACAGGTAGTGCAAAGGAAAACATTGACAAAAGTGAAGGATATCACAAAAAGCTATAAGCAAAAGTGCAGATTTAAAAAAGTGCAAAGACCAAAATGAGGAACATTGAGAGGTCCATTCAATAGTCTAATAACAGTGGAGAAGAAGCTCTTTTTGAATATGCCGTTTGTGCTTTCAACCTTTTCTATCTTCTGCCCAACCGGAGAGGGGAGAAGTGGTAATGACCAGGATGGTCAGGCTTCAGCCACAACTCTCTGCAATTTCTTGAGTTCTCGCCAAACCTCATTATGGTAACAATCGACCTATTGAAACCACCCTGCCTGATGTCATCTGTAGTCAGCCCCGATTTGTCCTGGACTTTTCTTGCTTCCAGTTTCTCTCCCCACAATTAGTATGAAGGGTCCTGACCTGAAACGTCACCTATCCATTTTCTCGAGATGCTGCCTGACCCACTGATTTATTCCAGCATTTTGTGTCAATCTATGGTATCTTCAGCACCTGCAATTCAATTTTATTGCATTGGGAATCTGATATAGGTGTCCTTGTTATCCAGATGTTCCAAGAATGAGTAGGTATGTTACAAAACTTACCTTCAGCGGCGCTGCAATTCTGCCATTGGCAGTGTGCGCGATTTTGGCGCGTTTGAGGGGGAGGGCGGGGTTAAAACGGATTTTTTTTCCCGACCTGGTCCTGAATTATATTTGTTGAAGTGCAAGATGTTGCTAAAGAATCGTTCCTACGACCGTTCTGTGTGTTTTTTTTTTTTAATTCACCCGACAAGTTAATCGCTGGAATGATTTTAAAATCAGCTTCTGAAGCCGCCAATGCCGACAACGAGGACGGATTTTATGGAGGACCAGGTAAAAGAAAGTAGTTTATTTTTATGTATAAAAGTGTTTCTTAAGATGTATTTAATTCACATTTTAAGTTGCGAAACGGTGATTTAGTCCCCGAAGTGTATTTGCTGCCGATATGGGGACTAAAAACACTGCAACCTCAACGTTCCAAATGTTCCAGAAAATCCCACTCGCAAGCTGATTTAAATGGCCATTAATTTACAGGTATTAAACATTAAATTCCTTCCATTTGGCCTATAAACCCATGACAATGAGATTTAAAAATTATGTTATTCTGAATTCTTGTGTGAATGTTATTTGGACACTTAGGCTATTTAAAAATGTTAATCTATTCTTAAGAAATGGATAGATGTTTAGATCTAGTAATTGAATTTTGTAATTAGCTACAATTAGGTAACTAACTAATTATATGCTTTAATTTCAAGTCATCTAAGTAAGATTGTTTCATATTTGTTTCAGAATGCTTCAATCTATAATAACTGAAAATTTCGTTCAGTTCTCTTAAATTTTAAGAAAGTTATCGGCTTTTAAATGTTCTCGATCACAGCTTTTGTGTTAAGTCAATGAAAAAGCAATAGGGAACAAGATGCCAATTTCCGAGTATGAACATGGCCATAACTTTTTTAACACTGAAGATATGAAAGTGAGTTAGGTGTCAAATTAAACTTATTTTTATGCTTTATCTGATGGGATAAATTAAAGACTTGATTTTTTAAATCTCAAAATTTTGTAACATTGCTAGAATGAGTGTAGTGCTAGGAAGATGGCGTATCCCGTAGACCTTTTGTGACTGTCGGCATACTGCAGTGGTCAACGCCCTCTGGGAGGCTGGAGTTAATTGCATCAACAGCCTCCCGATGCATTTCACGATAGTGGATGTCAGACCACCAGCCAGTAATCATTTATGAACTCTACCATGCTTTTCTTTGGCACCAAGATGATAGTGGTCATCTTAAAGCAGGTGGGAACCTCAGCATGATGTGAGAGGAGGTTACATATAAAGAGGTTTCCCACCAATACTCCTGCTAACTATTCCACACAGATTCGGAGGACACGGCCAGGGACACCATCTGGGTCAGTTGGTTAATTGTATAAACCTGTACTAAAACCGAGTTTTATAATGGTGACCACAAAACTACTTAATGTCTTTATTAGTTTAGATTAGAGATACAGCGCGGAAACAGGCCCTTCAGTCCACCTAGTCCGCATCGATCAGTGATCTCCGCACATTAACACTATTCTACACACACTAGGGACAATTTACATTTATGCCAAGCCAATTAACCTACAAACCTGTAAGTCTTCGGAGTGTGGGAAGAAACCGAAGATCTCGGAGAAAACCCATGCAGGTCACGGGGAGAATGTACAAACTCCGTACAAACACCACCATAGTCAGGATCGAACTATATCGAACCGGTTCTCTAGCGCAGTAAAGCAGCAACTCTACCGCGGCGCCACCCCTAGTGCCACCGTCTTCTAACCTCAAATGGCATACTAATCAACGCTTAAGGGTGAAATATTTTAACCCCACGTAATCTAGTCAAACAATGTAGTTGAATTGAATACTTTGTCACATGTGACAAGTCAGTGAAATTCGTTCATGCATACCCAAGGTATGCAAATAGTCACCACATGAAGGGTGCTGATAATGTTACAGTGTTCTGGGCCAGGTCCATTCTTTTTCTCCCTCCCTCACAGCAGTTCCACTGCGCCGGATCCTCCTTTGTTCTTGCCCCACTCCCCCCTCCCCTCACGGCAGTTCCCCCTTGCTGGGTCCTCATTTGTTCCCGGCGGCACGTCCTCAGACTCCCACATGGCCCGTCCTCGACTGCCACGTTGCTCCGTCGACCCATTTGACCCTTAAACCATCTCTTGAATGGATCAGCAAACCATTCAGCTGCTGCAAAACTGCAATGTTCTGCACAAGAATTTTTGCCAACTGTTCAAAAAGGTGCCTCATTATTCCCATCTCAAGAGCAGGGTGATGCTTGACAGTGATGAGAAAATTCTCCGAATAAATAAAAGACTGGACCATAACCATGTTTCTCAGAGTAACTGGTCATATTCTAGTAAGTGTTCTGCACCTCACAGGCAGTTTGCTGCTGTAAATTGCACTCGAATTCACCCAGATCTGCTGAACAAAGATAATTATATAAATGCACTATTTACCTACTGTCCTCACTCTTGACAAAAGTTCCTCTATTATATTATAGCAGTATTCTGTTATCTCATTAGAATCTTTACACTCATTTTTTACAGAATGAACCCCCTTGAACCATAGCTAGTAAATGAAGCTGTAATAGAAAACACTGCTCAGTTTTATTCTTATGTCATCAAGTGCTTACATTTGAAAATATATTAGCATTGCAGCACTGGAGGAAACAAATTGTTCCTTAGTTGTACTCTTAAAGCGTTCTACTAAAATGATAATTTCCTAAAGAAATGTCACATTTAGTTATCCTGATGAAAATAATAAGCAGCTTCAAAAGGACAAAAAGCAATCAATTTAATGAACAGAAAATTTGGAAAACTAATTTTCTAACAGTCATATAGAAATAAGCAATAGATTTTAGATTTGATGGCAGGCAATCTTATTCAAGTTTGCTCCCACTACCCAGTCTCCCAGCAACAACATCAAGGCTAGACACAAAATGCTGGAGTAACTCAGCGGGACAGGCAGCATCTCTGGGAGAAGGAATGCGAGACGTTTCGGGCCAACAACATCAAGGCTGATCAACCTCACCTATGTTAGCTTCATGATTTCAATACACTTGCTTAAAAAAAATCAATTGCAATTTTCAAACTTTCAGTTGACCCAAGCTTACTCGTCTCTCCATGTCATTAAAATTCTAGATTTCCACTTCATTGTACGTTGTCATGTCTGAAAACCTTAGCCCCGATTTTAATGTTATGATCCGCAATGAAATAGAGAGAAAATAACCTCCTGAAAACAGTTGTTTTGACATTCATTATCTTCTACACAAGGAATACTTGTTCCAACGAATCCTCCTATCACTGATCTAATTCTTCAAAAACCTGCCGACATTCTATTACACAAAGTGAGCAGCGAAGAAAGTTCTATGAAATAACAAGTGATAATAGCTTCTTCATTAGCCAACCTCAATTCCTTGTCACCCCAGGTAGGAGATAGTTACCTAAACATATCTGGGTGGCTAGAGAATGCTGAATGCGTCAGTGCCAGCAACACTGCCCCTACAGCACGGTCCAATGCTTGAAAATATTTCAAAGATTTAACTTTAAAAAGGGAAAGTACAATTTACTGTCAGTAAAGTGCTGGGGAGAGGGAGCTAATTAGATGACTCTTTCAAAGATCTGGAACTGACTTGCAGGACTGAATGTCCTCCTTGTTTACTATGTAAACCCTTCAAGAAAACAACCAATCATGAATGACCAGTTAAGAGAAAATTGTTAAAGTACAAAGAATGGAAAAATACATGTCACTGAGTTCCACGAGTTATATGTTCACAGAACCCACAAACCCTTCTCAACCACAGCTTTTCACCATGCTACAATTACCAAAGTACATTTCACCAAACTTCCTTATGGTTACATATGCATACACATCACTACTGCAGCCTCCAGTTACTCACAACTTCTGCATTACCCACAATTAATTACATTTTCTATCATGAAGACTACATTCTCTAAACACCAAGACGTTCACTAACACATTGTTTTCTTGCAATATACAATGGCAAAGACTAACAGATAGTTATCTGCCTTCATCGTCTTTCATACATTCTCTCTCCCCAACACCTTCACCCAATGCACCATAGCTTCTTGGGTTACTGACCCCAGAGTGAAGATTTCGGGCACAAGCAATGCCGAGTTGGAAGCTGCACAAAACTTAATGTGCATTGGGACAGAATGATATAGCATAGAAACAGGTCCATTCCGACCAGGTTGCCTACCTGAGTCTCTGTTGACTTCTCTCCACAACAAGTTCCACATCCAAACAACATCCCATCTCTCGTATACATGCTTACCCATGTTACTTCCCCCCTCTTTCCCCCCAGAAATAGGACACCATTGATGCCAACTTACTCAAAACCCAAACCATATATTGGTTCCACTTCTGATGCTGTCTTTAAGGATCAAGGAATAGAAATGGAAGGTGAATTTTAAAAACACTCCGTGCAATTAAGTCGTGGTCCCGTACGTAGAGTGGAAAATGTTCAGTTAATAAAGAACACTATTTACATGGACACAAGCTCATTATTAAATGTGGTGGGACTTCACGGGACCTTTTCATTGATAGAATCTCCCAGAAATTAGCATTGGGCTGTAGCACCTCAGCAAATAATGATCCAAATAAAACCACCGAGGAACTTTGCCAAAGTGTGGAAATGCAGCCAAAAAGTGCCACTCAACCACCTACCATGGCCAGCCATATTTGCACCCTTTAACATAGTTTGTAAACCATATCACTTACTTCACAAGTGCCCTTTTTAAAAAACCTAATAGAGTCATAAACTCATACAGCATGGAAACAGGCCCCCTTGGCCCAACACGTCCATGCCAATTAAGATGCTCCATTTAAGCTAGTCTCATTACTAACTATTTTATCTGGCAGCACATTCTGTACACCCACCACCCTCTGTACAGAAAGATTGACCCGTATGTCTATTTAATCTTTCCTCTCCCTTAAACCTATTGCTCTGATGTTCTCAATTCCCCACCCTGGGAAAAAGACTGCATTCACCTTATCACCCTCATGATTTTATATACCACTATAAGACCACTACTGAGCTTCTTGCACTCCGAGTAAAGTCGTAGCATGCCCATCATCTGCCTATAACTCAGCCCTTGTGTCCTCATAATATACTCATAAATCCTCTTTGCTCCCTTTCCAGCTTAATGGCATCTTTCCTATAGTAGATGACCTGTTATAATTGAACGCAATACTGCAAGTGCAGCTCTCACTAACGTTTTGTACAACTGTTACATAACATCCCAACCTCCATATTCAATTCCCTGACAGATGAAGGCCAATGTGTCAAAAATCTTCTTCACCACCCCATCTACTTGTGATGCCACTTTCAGGGAATTATATACTTGTTCTCCTAGATCCCTCTGCTCTACAACACTCTCCAGGGCCCTACCATTCAGTGTGATCCTGCCTTATTTTGACTTCACAAATACATCACCTTACACTTAACTGAATTAAACTCCATTAGCCGTTCTTTGGCCCACTTGCACAGCTGATCAAAGTCCCACTTTAATTTTTGATAACCATCCTCACTTTCTATGATATTACCCATTCTACTGTCATCTAACTTACTAATCATACATTGTACATTTAAGCGGCACAGTGGTGAAGCAGTAGAGTTTCTTCCTTACAGTGCCAGAGACAAGAGGTCGATCCAGACTATTGGTGCTGTCTGTATGGACTTTGTACATTCTTCCTCCCACACCCCAAAGATGTACAAGTTGGTAGGTTAATTGGCTTTTGTAAATTTTAAGTGGTCACTGGGTTGATCACTGGTGCTGACTCACTGGGCCGAAGGACCTGTTTCCACGCAGTATCTCTAAAGTCGCATCCAAATCATTGATGTAGAAGGCAAACAGTTGATGAAGATGAAACAATATTGCTATTACCTGACAACAATGCAAGCCAATATTTTACAATACTTCTCATATCTAACAAACATATTTTAAGCAACATATGTCAATTGTTAAAATAAATCTGTGCAGTTTCATTGATTGGGGTACTTGCCACCCAGGAAGTGTGGGCTTCTGAACAAGAATGCACAAATCTTGATCTTTCTAAAGGGAAGCAATTTCTCAATTAATCTCCCGGTGGACTTCATGTGCAGGCCAGCAGTGGAGTGTTAGCTTTCTATAATTTCCCCAATTTATCTGCACAATTTACTCACTGAACTTGTTAGACCTGGCAATGTAGTTCAGTTATGGCATTAGTTCCAAAGAAATGTTGTGGCGACGAGGTAGGTTGAGTTTAGAAATGCAATGTGAAAACAGATCCTTCACCCCACCAAGTCCGTGCCGACCAGCAATCCCATACTCACGATCCCATACAACATCCTTATAACTATAAAACTCTGATCTTGGATGTGTGTGGCTGTGTGTGTGTCTGTGTGTGTGTGTGTGTGTGTGTGTGTGTGTGTGTGTGTGTGTGTGTGTGTGTGTGTGTGTGTGTGTGTGTGTGTGTGTGTGTGTGTGTGTCTGTGTGTGCGTGTATTTATTTGTTTGTGTGTGATCACATCTACTCAAAGAAACGACGCGCTAATGGGAAAATGTTTACATATTCTGGTGGAGATTTACACCGTGGTGTAAAAAATCGGCTTACATGAAAATTACCTGATGACATCACAATGCCTCTGCGTGCTGCGTGTTCTGCCTGCAGAGTCTGCGCTGCAAGCTGCTGTCCGCCCCTGCCGCCCCCCCCAACCCCCGCGCGCTGCGAGTGACGTAACCGCCACTCCGTGTCCCACTCTGTGCCTCCCTGTCCCTCTCTGTGTCCCTCTGTGTGTCACTCTGTTTGTCCCTCTTTCTCTACCCCCTCCCTCTCTAGCCGCGCCTGCGAGTTGGGGGCTGTAGGCGAGTGGATAGGGCAGGAGATGGGGTGAAATGAGTGAATGAATAATATTAATATAATATATCAATGGGGGTGATTAGTTTGTGTGTGTGGGTGGTTAGTGTGTGTGGGTGGTTGGTGGATGTGTGGGTGGTTAGTGTGTGTGTGGGTGGTTGGTGGTGTGTGGGTGTGTGGGTGTGTGGGTGTGTGGGTGTGTGGGTGTGTGTGTGTGTGTGTGTGTGTGTGTGTGTGTGTGTGTGTGTGTGTGTGTGTGTGTGTGTGTGTGTCTCTGTGTGTGTGTGTCTGTGTCTGTGTGTGTCACGCCACAGGCCGCCCCGGGTCCCACTTGGCCTGGTTCCATATTAAAATATTTGTTATTGTTTTGACCAAGTTAAATCACATTAAAACATTCCAATGTATCACATTGATATCCTCATGATTTTACAGAATAATTTTGCAATAGACTTGCTGAAATTTCACACTATCTAAACGGGTAAATAGTGCTTTCTATAAAGAGGCGTCAATTTCCTTGAAAGATTCAGTTTTAAACTTTATTCATTGAGAATATATTACCAACATATTTCTAATATGTACCTATGATACGTTCTAGCTTGATACTAATTTGTCAGAAGTAATCAGTATTTTAGATTCTGATTATTTCATAATCTTCTTCAGATGAGAAGGCAGACAATAAACCTTTTTGAAAGATGAACAGTTGAGAAGTGAAATAGTGAGATCAGATCTACAAATGTAGACCTCCTACAAGAGGAAAGGTTATTCTGGTGGAGCTTTTTCCCCTCCTCTAGTTTAATTTTGCTTAATCACAACATGGTTGCCACTTTGGATTTTTATTTTATTTTTTAATTCTTACCGTTTCCTTCGTAAATTTCTTAGCACTTACCAATTTTCCAAAATGGTATTTACAGTAGCCACAGTATTTAACATTATCAGCTTCTGAGCCTTCTTCTTCACATAGAAGTCCTGCCAGTTGTGCACTGAAAAAACAGTAAAAATAATCGAGATGCTAGCAAACGGATTGAAATATGTCTAAAATTTGCAGACTAGTTTATGACTGTTGATTAAGTTTTCTTCTTTCTTTATTCTTTTCCTAATAAGAATTCAGTAATCCAGAGCTCTGCGATATACATGATCTAAGTTTTTTGTAATTACTTGAGCTCCAATTTCCACTATTGTCCTATTACATTCAGCTGTATTAATTGCATAGTAACAATCCTAATACCTCGTCAATGCCAAAACATTTTTAGCTGGAATTCCTTCAGTCCCCTAGTGACTTCAATAACAGAGACTAAAAGATCCCACATTTGGTTCTTGATCAATGCTGAATTAATTGGCTCAGGCAAAATAGCAGGTCAATTACCACAAATAGCCTCAGCATTGAGATGACAGAATTAAAACCTTTGCTGGGAGTTAGGGTATGTTTTTGGTCACCCTAAATCAACAGTTCCCATTTTTTTCCTAACCATTACCAATTTAACCATAACATTTCTGCAACCTCAGAGTAAGTGTTAACATGCTAAAAATATCATAACAAATGTCGATAGTCTTTATATTTCTAATTTGACACATTCCAAATCTATTTTTTAAGATTGGAAAAAAACTGAGCACAATATCAAAACAGTTACAGTATTAAATGCACTTGCCTGAAATTTGTCCTATGTAATTTAATTGTGGACTGTATTCACTGTGGTGAAATGCAATTAAATAATTATAAAAAGGAGTACACATTTGGTGACCCCAATACAACTGGCAAAAGTTATCTGTTACTGCATTCAATATTCACAAAATGGCACTTGTATGGAGATGAGCAATAGCTTATAAATTCATAGTCCATGACTGATCAAGTCCATAGGACGGCACGGTGGTGCAGCGGTAGAGTTGCTGCCTTACAGTGTTTCCAGCGCCAGAGACCCGGGTTCGATCCCAACTAGGGGCGCTGCCTGTACAGAGTTTGTACATTCTCCCCGTGACCACATGGGTTTTCTCCGAGATCTTCAGTTTCCTCCCACACTCCAAAGACATACAGGTTTATTTAATTGGCTTTGTATATCAGGGCTCGAAATTTGCGATTGCCCGGGTGCCATTGGCCACCTAAACTGCCGCCGGGCAACATAAATGCCATGTAATTTTGCCCGGCTTGGCACTGCAGATACTGGTTTATATCGAAGATAGACACAAAAAACTGGAGTAACTCAGCGGTACAGGCAGCATCTCTGGAGAAACGGAACGTGACGCTTCGTGTCAGCGGCGGCGGCGACTGTAGTGCGGGGCAAAGATACTAGGTGCGGGGTGACGGAGGGTCGGAGCGAATGACGGACCTCGCACAGCAGCAGGCGCAACAGCAGCTCCACCTCCTCCCGCACCCCGCCCGCCCTGATAGTGGCCGCTCCTTGCCACTCTGCCAACCGCGATAACCGCTTTCAAGACCCTCCCGCACGCTGAGGCCGGGAGGAAGTGGGAGGCTTCGGTGTGGAAGGAGGCTGCCTTCCACCGTCTGAAGCACCTGCACCTTCCTGTTGGCTGGCGGAGGAAGGGAGGCGGTGGCGAGGAGATCCCAACTGCCTCCCCCTTTGGCGGCAGCACTTGGCGGTGGACAGGGATGGCCAAGGCAGCGGGGCGATGACGCCGGTGATGTTCGAGGAGCGCTGACCTTCCTTCGTCCCCACCCCCACCCCCTCTCTCTCCCTCTCTCTCTCTCTTGTACGCCCCCCTCCACCCTCCTTATCCTGGGACCCCTCCTCTCAATCCCACACTGATCACCATTCCCGCCTCTATTCAGTCCTCACTGACATCCCCTGTGCTCCCATCCCCATCTACCCCCCACCCCCCCCCCCCCCCCCCCCCCCCCCCCCAATCTATTCATCCTGCACTGATCACCCTATCCACCTCGCATTGATAATCCTGCCACCCCCATCCATCCTACACTGGTCCCACAATTCATCCTGTACTGACCCCCTTTCCCATCCATCCTGCACTGCACCCCCCCCCCCATCCATCCAGTACTGATCCCCTCATTCATCCCATATTGACCTCCCCTCCATTTATTCTGCACCAATCTCCCCATCCATCCTGTAGTGATCTTCCCATTCATCTTTTACTGATCCCCCCAATTCATCCTGCACTGATCCCCCCCATTCATCCTGCACTGATCCCCCCTTCATTTATTCTGCACCGAACCCCCCATCCATCCTGTAGTGATCACCCCGTTCATCTTTTACTGATCCCCTCATTCTATAGTGTGTTGTGTCTTTTCTTTTTTTATTTTGTATGGATGTATGGAAACACAATATCTTCTATGTACAGCACTTTGGTTTCAATGCAAGTTGATTTAAATGTGCTATATAAATAAAAAATACTTACTCACTTACATCCTGCACTGATCCCCCCCCCCCCCCCATCCATCCTGTCGTGACCCCACCACCATTCATCCTGTAGTGAGCCCCCCCCATTCATCCTGTAGTGATCCACCCATTCATCCTGCACAGATCCTCCGATCCACTGTACTGATCCTCCCATTCATCCTGTGCTGATCCCTCCCCCCCCCATCCATCCTGTACTAATCCTCCCATTCAAGAAGAATGGGGGATCAGTCTGAAGGGTCCCAAACCGAAACGTTGCCTATTTCCTTAGCTCCATAGATGCTGCCTCACCCGCTGAGTTTCTCCAGCATTTTTGTCTATCCCCATTTATCCTGTACTGATCCACCCATTCATCCTGTACTGATTCCCCCCCCCCCCCCATCCATCCTGTACTGACCCCCCCCCCCATTCATCCCTCACAGATCCCCCTCGTCCATCCCGTACTGATCCCCCCATTCAACCCCACTGACATCCCCCGCGCTCTCCCCTCACAATTTTACCTACTCCAACCAACACACACTAATTCCCGCATCAATCCATCCATTCCGCACTGATTGCCTTCTCAACCCCCGCCATCTATCCATCCCGCACCGATTCACACACACCCCAACCCACCCCCTGACCCTATTGTGCTGGAAATGTCTTCAGAGCGAACATTGACTATGTTTGATAACGGAATGCAATCAAATGTGTTTTAATTCCCAATGTTATTATTTGTTATAATCCATAAAGATGGATTAATTAAATTGTGAACATGTGAAACATTAAAATCGCAGTGTTCGATTGTCACTGCTACCGTTGACACGTTATTACAGAATTTATTTTACTGGCAAATCAATGCTCTTAATATGGAGTATCAGTACTGTAGTTATTCAATGAGCAACATTCACAACTACACGTTGGATTTATCCAGGTTTTACTTCTACAGTCGGTCATATACATCACAAATTTGGTCAGGAGATATTTCAGTTGAAATGTTAACGTCAATTCTGAAGTGGGAATGATGGAAACAGCGTTTATCAATAAAAAAAAAATTAATCTGGTGCGTACCAACTGGGTATCTTCATTGCTGTTCACAATACGTACATCTAATCGGAATGTCCGGTAATGTGGCATTTTGACACCTTTAAACATATTACCAAAAGAACATTTGCTGGTTATGTCCTTTGTCCATCTCTTGTCAGTTAGTGTAATGTTTAACCTGTCAGATGGGTATAGTCTGTTTTAATAGCTATTATCATAAAATGCCTTTAGAATTTTCCTTGCAACCTGTATGTATATTTTGTTGTGGATAAATTATGTGGGAAGCGATAGTGGTTCTGTACCAATAGCAATAACGACCCTTGCTATGGCCATGTCATGATAATTTTCAGTCCTTCACAGAAAACATGTTTGCATCAATCTGTAGTGTGCATGGTTAAGCATATATGTTACCATGGTCCAGGATTTATTGACACGGGTTGATCATACGCTGAATAATCCAACCACATTTTTGTTTGGAAATGGAAAGAAATAATAGAAATTGCATTAATTGCAACGTGTAAAAAGAGTTGAGATACTGTATTATAATTTTTCTGCATGTCATGCTGCATGTCCCCTTAGAATAAAGGGGAGATCATTTAAGACTGAGGTGAGAAAAAAAAATTTCACCCAGAGAGTTGTGAATTTATGGAATTCCCTGCCACAGAGGGCAGTGGAGGACAAGTCACTGGATGGATTTAAGAGAGAGCTAAATAGAGCTCTAGGGGCTAGTGGAGTCAAGGGATATGGGGAGAAGGCAGGCACGGGTTATTGATAGGGGACGATCAGCCATGATCACAATGAATGGCGGTGCTGGCTCGAAGGGCCGTATGGCCTCCTCCTGCACCTATTTTCTATGTTTCTATGTCATTGTGGTATATATCCTGTCTTGTTTGGTGAATATGTTTAGTTTGTGACTTTATTTGAAATAATATGTGAATGCTTCATTGAGCATAATTCCGACTGGTAACTACGCACTTCGTCCGAGCACGTTATCGCACGCGTCATGCAAGCCGTCTTAAATGACCACCTAAACTGTCATTTGGCAACCTAAAAAGCTGCCTAGGTGGCCCGGCTGGCAACAGGGAAAGAAAAAGAGAGAGCCCTGTATAAGTGTCAATTGTCCCTAGTGTGTGTAGGATAATGTGCGGGGATTGCTGGTTGATGCGGACTTGGTGGGCCAAAGGGCCTGTTTCCACGTAGGGGTGGGGATTGGTGGAAGTGCAGGGGGTAGAAAGAGGAGGAAAGAGGATGGCAGTGGCCTCTATCGACTGTACTGGCAAACAGGATCTTTGACAAAAAAAAGACAATGCTGACCTATTCAGCAGGCCAGGCACATTTGTGGGAAGAGAAACAGAGTTAATATTTCAGCTCAACGTCCTTTTGCCAGAACTGAGGAGAGAAATGAAGCTTGCTAAGCTAGAGGAAGGGAGGGAAGGATCAGATGTCTCAAATGGGGTAGAATTTGTGAGGTGTACCCACGAGTAAGTAGATAGTTGAACCAGAAAAGGAAACATACTGTTTAGTTTAGTCATGTGTACCAAGGTACAGTGAAAAAGCTTTTGTTGCATGCTATCCAGTCAGTGTCAAGACTACATGTGGTTACAATCAAGCTGTCCACAGCATACAGAAATAGGATAAAGGGAATAATGATAATTTCAAGATAAAGTCTAGTAAAAACCGATTCATGATAGTCAGGTTCTCCGATGATGTGGATGATAGCTCAGGTCCACTCTCTAGTTGGTGAAAGGATGGTTCAGTTGCTTAATAACAGCTGGGAAGAAACTGTTCCTGAATCTGGACGCACGAGTTTTCAAACATCTGTACCCCTTGCCTGATGGGAAAGGGGAGAAGAGGGAGTGGGTGAGACTCGTCGGTGATTATGCTGGTGGCCTTGCCGAGGCAGCATGAATTGCAGATGGAGATGGAGGTTGGTTTGTGTGATGGCCTAGGCTGCATCCATAATTCTTTTCAATTTATTGCGGTCTTGGATGGAGCTGTTCCCAAACCATGCTGTGATGCATCTCGATAAAATGCTTTCTAAGGTGCATCTGTAGAAGTTGGTGAGAGTTGTTGGGGACATGCCGAACTTCCTAAGCCTTCTAAGAAAGATGTGTTGGTGTGCTTTCTTGGTCATTGCTTCAATATGTCCAGTCCAGGACAACTTGCTGGTGATATTTCCATCAATGTATACCAATTCATACATATTAATGTATACCGCCATCAGTGTACTGCTTCACTTCCGGACGTCGATCACTATCCTCTTTGTCTTGCTGATATTGAGATGAAGGTTATTTTCTTGATACCAGGTTACAAGGTTCTTAATCTCCTTTCGGTACTCCATTTTGTCATTATTTGATATCCTGCCCACAACGGTGGTGTAGTCCGCAAATTTGTAAATTGAGCTGGATTTGTACTTGGCCACAGTCTTGGGTGTATAAGAAGTAAAGAACGGGGCTGAGAACACATCCTTGAAGGGCACCGATGTTAAGGATTATTGTAAAGGATGATTCGTCACCCAACCTCACTGATTTTGGTCTGTTGGTCAGGAAGTAGAGGTTCCAGTTGCAGAGATGAGTGCTGACTTCAAGTTCCACTAGTTTGGAATTGTGCTTGGATGGAATAATGGTATTGAACGCAGACCTGTAGTCTATGAATAGAAGTCTGACGTAGGTGTTTCTCTTATCCAGGTGTTCAAGGGACGAGTGTAGGGCCAAGGAGATGGCACCAGCCATGGACCTGTTGTGGCCGTAGGCAAACTGCAGTGGGTCAAGGTTGCTTCGTAGACTGGATTTAATGCGTTCCATAAACAACCTCTCAAAGCACTTCATGATGATGGATAGCAAGGAAATGAGCCTGGCCAGATGATTGGTATTTCAGTGGATGAGCATTTTGGGGATTGTGATCACAACTCCATAGTTTTTAAGATAGTTTTGAACAGGGAGATGGCTGAACCTTGGGGGAAAGTACTAAACAGTAAGGCAAACTACAACATTATGAAGGAGCTCAACAGGGTATACTCGGAGCAATTATTATTGGGTAAGTCACCATCTGACATGTGGTAGTCATTTAAAGATCTGTTAATTGAAGTCAGAACTGGCATGTTCCAATGAAGGGGAGGGACAAAGTTTAAAGGTGATGTTCGGGGCAACTTTTAAAAATATTTACACAGAATGGCAAGCGCCTGGAGCATGCTGCCAGAGTTGGTGGTTGAGGCAGATACAACAGTGGCAGTTAAGAGGCTTTTGGATAAACTTATGAATATGGGCAGGTAGATAAGTAACTTGCTAAAGTCTTGCATGATATTTGGCACCAACATTGTGCTGTATAGTTCTATATTCTAGATCCTCCAAAACAAGATAATTAAGGTCCTTGACTCAATTAAAATGTTAGAATTGATAAGCCACAAACAGCAATAGGCCCAGCACTGATCTCTAAGGCACACCACTAGTCACAGGAGTCCAGGCCACAAAACAACCTTTCACCATCACCCTCTGCTTCCTTCCATGATGCCAATTTTCTACCCAGTCGGCTAACTCTCCTTATATTCCATGCGATCTAACCTTCCAGAGCAACCTACCATCGGAACCTTATCAAATCCCTTGCTGAAATCTATATAGACAACGGCTTTGGCTTCGCCCTCAACCACCTTTCTTGGTTATTTTAATTATTATTTTTTAATTGCAAGACATGATCTGCCATATACAAAACCGTGCTGACTATCCCTAATCAGCCCATGTCTATTTAAATATATCTTATCCATCAGAATATGCTCCAGTAACATGCTAACCACATATGTTAGACTCACTGGTGAAGAGTTCCAAGCCTTTTCCTTCCAGCCTTTCTTAAAGAGAGGCACAACATTAGCCACCCTCCAGTCTTTCTGCACCTCATCAGTATCTAATGATTTATATACAGTATTTCAGCCAGGGAACCTGCAATTTGTTCTTTAGCTTCCCACAATGTCCTCTGATATATAGATCATGATCGTGAAATTTATCAACCTTCATATGCCTTAGGACATTCAGCACCTCTCAATTGCAATGGGGACTGTCCCCAAGACATCTACATTACCGTCCCAAGTTAGCCAGTCTTCCTATCTTGCCATTCCTTCATCATTACTGGGTCTAAATCCTGGAAATTCCTAGCAAGCAGCATTATCCATGTACCAGGAGACTGGAGCTCATCACCACCTTCTCAATTGGGGTGGGGCAATAACTAATTTTATTAGCCATGCCCAGAAATTAAATTAATACAAATGTGCAAAATATACATGTTAAAAATGAATTATAGAAAGTGTATTTACTATATTCCCATTTTCAAAGCTAAAAATATTTCTAAAAGTACCAATTACAAAATTATGACATTATTTAGCTTTAATCAGAATTTACAAACAATACCATAGGTAACTAGACGCATCACCAACCATGGCTCAACTGTTGCTTAAATGCAACATCAGATGATGGCGTTAGGTTTTAAGTCACTTTACTGACTGCCCTTTTCTTTCCTTATAACCTTCTCACATGACTCAACAAGCACAAGACCTTTCCAATGCATAGCTGCTTCTTATTTTCAGACATTAGCATGGATCATATAATCAGATTTTATCACAGGAGTATCACAATCCTATTTTCTCCAATAGGAAATTGCAATAAAGAAAAGTGGAATCAAAAGTGGGAATGTCAAAGATTGTTCATGCCCCTCCCTAGCCAAGTACACAGAAGCCCACTGCAGCACACAAATCAGTGGTCATCTTAACAAAGATCAGGTTTCAAACTCAGAACCCTGGTGATATAAATGACCTGATACTTGATGCATTATTTGCTCTTGATCTGGCGAAGAAACCTACAATGCTATCATAAACCCCAGGTGAAAATGTATGAATGTCAAGTGAAAATGGCAGTAAGCTTTCATATGATGCCATTATGTGCGAAACCCAACCCAGCATCAAATAGAATGCTGTCACATACCTTCAAGGCTGATATATAAGCCATTTGTGCGAGGTACTGATGGGGAACCAGTCCCTGTAGATCCTGCTCAGCAAGGTGCCAACGCCTTCAGGAGAGGAGGGGAGGAGAGACAATATTAAGTATTTCTCCAACTGGCTCAGTTGGCATGGCGTTTGTGTTCCTGAGCCACACAGGCCACTAAGTTCCATGTTCAATTTCCAGTTAACCATTCAATAAATGAAGTAGATGTGCTGCAATTGGCCCAGCACTCTTAAGTTAGAATAGGAAAGAAATCATCCAGGTCTCCCAACCTTGACTGCTTTTGGTGCATGTTTCAACTTCAGATAAGGGAAGATCATGTTCGACTATGATGCAGTAAATGATTTACAAGTCTTCAGATATGGTCATCTCTCATGCAAGAATACTCATTTAAGAAAGGTTCCAGAAGATCATCTATAGCCACTGAACTATACCCCAACAGAAGTCACTGCTCTTAAAAGAATGTAGAGGTAGAGGGGAATAAATATTTAAAAAAACACTCGGTTATTTCTCTTGATCAAAAATATCTCACTTCGATGTGGCTACAGTCATGCAATTCAATAAAGAAATGGTTTGCTCAAGACTTACAGAAAATAGGGATGCACTAAGACAAGATCACTGGAGGACAAAAAGGTTTTCTCCAAAAAGTAGGTACATTATGGAGACATATTGCCCAAAAGATGAACTCAGAGGTCTGCCTTTATAGTTCTGTTCATACAATTGGTAAAAATATGAAGAATATCACAGCAAAGAAAAATATGCAAAAAAGGAACAATGCTAAGTTTATAAGGATCCATGTTTAGAAGAGTATTACGTGCAGATTTGGTTTAACAATCTACAAATAAAACTAGCAAGGATCTAAATATCACTGTCACATGGAGTGGCTGCACAAGGCAACGTTCATACATTTAAGGGAAGATGATAAAACATAAAGGACAAATGAATTTGGGAAAATACAAATCCTGGATTGTGAATATTAGAATGGTTGAAGGTTCATATGAAAATAATATCAGCATTATTGCTATCAGCATATTTAGATAAATAGCCCATTTCTATGTTATAAATTCAATATAGTTCTTCATCATTCTATCCCCAGACCCTTATCAACTCTCACTTTCTCTCCTGAAGGTACCAATAATCCGCACCACATATTTTCCAAATAGCTACTAGTAAATTTGAGATTATGGACAGTCAATGGAGCAGTATTCACAACTAAACTCAAGACAAGTTTTATCATTTTTATGCAGAACATTCAGTACCACTAACTTGACAATTATCAGATGTAAGTTTGTTGCAGACTTCATCAGCTTACAATTCCAGGGGCACTAATAGCAGCAGCACAGTGGTCTCAAAAATGATTTTTTTTAAATCAGTTTAGCATAAATCTCAATTTGTACAGCTTGGCCAGTGCCTATTAATTCAGTTGTATTTTCTGCAGAACGTTTGTTCATATTTTAATTTAAAAATACAAAACTAACCAAGTTACATGGAAAGCCTGCCGACATCCGTGTTTATTACAAGTCATACAAGCACCAGTTGCTGCTTTGCTTTCACGGCCTTGTTCTTCACAAATGTAGCAAGTCTGTGGAAAACAAAAGCAGATTAACCTAACTTTTAAACAAATAAAGAAATACAGAGATCCCAATTATTTGCAGCACATGCCAATGCAGATCAATTATTTAACAAATTACGCAGAAAATTCAAACAGTTTAACAGATTTGCAAGCACAATGAATATAAATAAAACCATCCTTTATATTAAATATAAATTAACCAACATTCCACATTTCTAATTTATTCATGCTCAATGGAGACCAAGTTTCAGTCACTTCTTAAACACAAAGTATTACTGGAAAACGAATACTGAAAAATTAAATGAAGTAAAATGAAGCCATGATTCTGAAAAAAATTGAAAATGAAACTTAAAATAATAATAGAACAATGATCTTGTTTCACATGCTCATAACATTTTAAATATGGGAGTTGAATTTTGCTTTTTAGCACGTTTTAGGTGTCAGAATTTTTATTGCAGGCAATTCTAGTACTGGTTTACCACCGATTTTCCAGCACCCTTCTTTCCAGAGCCTTTCTAGATTTTCCATTTTGCCGGACCAACATAGGTCACGGTCCCGAAGGAGAGCCCAACCGTACCGGAACAATCCACCTAGGCCGCCAAGGGGCCGAGATACCTGCCCGCGAAGTCGGGCTCGGAGGTCGGCTATGGGAATGGATCTGCCATGTCGGGCTGGGCCCCAAGTTCCATAGTCCCGGCCACAGGGGGTAAATTTATTCCACTGATCGGACACGGAAGTCTCGATGAGGTTGAAATTGGCCACCTCACCCGGCCTGTGTGCCCCATTTTCGGGGGGGGGGGGAGAGAGAGAGAGAGATTCTAAGTGTACTCTCATAATTTTGTCCGGATTAAAGGAGGTGTTGGACCACCAGTTGCCGGAAAAAAGAGAAAAAGAAAATTGGTGTTTAAGAAGGAACTGCAGATGCTGGAAAATCGAAGGTACACAAAAAAGGTGGAGAAACTCAGCGGGTGCAGCAGCATCTATGGAGCGAAGGAAAAAGGCAACGTTTCGGCCCGAAACGTTGCCTTTTTCCTTCGCTCCATAGATGCTGCTGCACCCGCTGAGTTTCTCCAAAAGAAAATTGGTGGTGGACCTGCATAATACTACAATGGAAATGTTAATAATTCTTTAAGCACCATGTCTAATGTCAGGTGGATCTGGAGATAATATGGTAGATGATAAAACCTCTATAAGTACAATTTATAACAGTGGGGTAAATTAATGGCAAATTTCCAAAGCATTTAAACATTTGCAGAGTCAATCAGAAACAAAATGCAGTTATCCAGCAGACTAAGATGAAGAGAATCATAGAAAATGAGAGCATAGGAGGCAACCAATCAGCCCATCCAGCCAAAGCCGACCAAAAGTGGAACTACCTAGCCAAGTATCATTTCACAACGCTCGGCTCATATATTTACCATGTACATGTAATTAGAAATTTCTCATCTACCACCTATTCACAAAGTAATTTCCAAATACCAAGTAATTTTTGTCTCCAAAATGTATTCCCCCTAATTATTGGGCTGTTTACCAAATAAATTGGTCCTTCCTTTTCATGCTCTCATGTTCCAAAGAAAATAACTCCAGCCAAGATAATCTCTCCCCATGGGTCATGTGTTCTAACACTAGTATATTATAAAATTCCCTGGGCTCTTATTATTGCCAATTCACTCTTCCTACAACATGGCATCCAGTACCTAAAACGCACACCTCCAGATTCAAGGACAGTTTCTTGCACGCTCTATCCAGCAACTGAACCATCCTACCACAACCAGAGGGCAGTCCTGAACTATCAACCTCATCAGGGACCCTCGACTATCTTTAATCAGATTTTACTGGTTTTTGCCTTGCACTAAACGTTATGCACTGTGAATGGCTCGATTGTAATCATGTATTGTCTTACCGCCGGCTGGATAGCATGCAAAAACAGGTTTTCCCTGTACCTCAGTGCACGTGACGATAAACTAACCTGAAACTAGCTGTGACCTAGCAGGCGTTTCGTTTTATTCAAACTTGACCTCCCTGCTTTTATTTTTTTAAATAATGGCTCAATGAGGGCAGATATCTCATCCGTGTTCTTAGTCACCTTATTAACTTACCCTGCAAACTTAGGGATCTTTAGACAGGCATTGGAGGATCACTTTGTTTCTCCAAGTCCTCTATCACTAAATTATCTGTTCCCTCTGCAAATGATTGATTGATAGACTTTATTAATCCCCTTATTCAGGGGAAATTCTGATGTCCTTGCAGCACACTAATAAAAATACAACACAGTATTCATAAAGAAATTCAACACCAAAACATCCCCCCACAGTGATTCCCACTGTGGGGGAAGGCACAAAGTCCAGTGCATCACATTTCTCCAGGCTGTATTGCTTTACTATTTTTGTGCCCATCAAATCAATCACTATCTTCTTCCACCTGGAAGTTTCTTCCTCATGATAATCACATCAACAATTTTCACGCCATTGGTAATTTTAAAAAAAATCATGGCCTCTACATTTCAGTTCATATCACTGATATACATCATGAAAAGGAAGAAACCAACACGGAATTCCGTTGAACTCCACTCTTTACAACCACCAGTCACTAAAATTAATGACAACTCACTTGCCAATTTTTAATCAAACAACACTTTACCTTGAATCCCATCACCTTTTCAAGAGAGTGGTAAATTTAGCTCTTAGGGCTAAGATAATCAAGGGATATGGAAAAAGCCAGAATGTGGTACTGATTTTTGGATGATCAGCCGAATGGCCTACTCCTGCAACTATTTTCTATGTTTCTGTTTGACCTTTCTAATCAATATTTCATCCTGAGCTTTGACAAACAACTAGCCAATATCTTCCGGACAACTCAAAAAAATGTGATCACTGTTCAGACATGTCCTTCTCTAAACCAATCAATTCTGACTACCCTCATTTCACTTGTGTCTGTTGAAATGCTGATTAATGATGTCCCTCAGATTTAATTCCAATAATTTTAGAATTGTTGATGATAGGAAGACTGGTCCAGTTACTTGGACTATTTTTATTAGCTGGTATCCAGTTGTCAACAGGCACCTTACGAGTGATTTGGAGAATGAAAATTGGAGTCTGTACATTATCCAGGCATAGCAATATGTCCATCTAAAATTGCTATACAATAGACAATAGGTGCAGGAGTAGGCCATTCAGCCCTTCGAGCCAGCACCGCCATTCAATGTGATCATGGCTGATCATCCCCAATCAGTACCCCGTTCCTGCCTTCTCCCCATATCCCCTGACTACACTATTTTTAAGAGCCCTATCTAGCTCTCTCTTGAAAGTATCCAGAGATCCTGCCTCCACTGTCCTCCGAGGCAGAGAATTCCAGACTCACCACTCTCTGTGAGAAAAAGCGTTTCCTCGTCTCCATTCAAAATGGCTTACTCCTTATTCTTAAACTGTGGCCCCTGGTTTTGGACTCCGCCAACATCGGGAACACGTTTCCTGCCTCTAGCGTGTCCAAACCCTTAACAATCTTATATGTTTCAATTAGATGCCCTCTCATCCTTCTAAACTCCAGAGTGTACAAGCCCAGCTGCTCCATTCGCTCAGCATATGACAGTCCCGCCATCCCAGGAATTAACCTTGTAAATCTACGCTGCATTCCCTCAATATACCTCTTAATTGTTTACTCTGTAGTGGCCTGGACGCCACAACTCTCTCTAAATTGATCACTTCCAAAACATCACATACTTTCTCTTTGATGTTATTGTCTGTGATCTCCCTATTCTGTGAAGAAAGATCAAATAATTTCTCCAGACCTAAACACATATTCTGCCACCACATAGGCCCAAATAGATCCTGCTCTCCGGTCATTTTTTTAAGAAAACTGAAAAGCATCCATTTTTTTAAATTGACTGGCCAATTTTTCTAATGCTAGCGGCAAGGCAAGGCACGGGGTGTTGGGATGCGAGGGCTGCAAGTGGCGAGACATAGGTTGGAAACTGAACAGTGGAGTGGGGGTAATGCCAAGTCAATAAAACAACTAGACAGCCTTCTGCTCTAAAAACCTGCCATTTCTAGCATCACTCATCCTGCTCAATGGATGGAAATAAAAACCCCACAAAGCATGGCTGAGACAAATAATACAAACATTTAAGAAAAAGCTGGATAAGTTAAAGCAGGCAGGACAAGTGATATGTTGATCTGGTGAAATCTCTTTTAAGAATCTAAAGTAATGGAACAAATTAGTTAGGCCAAATGACCAGGCTTCATTGCTGTTTTGATAGTGCATTTCTTTTGTTTTCTTTACCTTGAAAGGTAAGCATTTTCAATAATATATTCACTACAACTTTGAGGTCAGAAACCTTCTTCAAACTGATTGGAATAGGAGAGAGAAAGCAGGAAAAGAGATTTGTCACCGCGTTTTTCACTACCGTGGCCTCTCATTAGATTATTGCACATCAAACAAAAACATCCTATTGGGTGCAAGCATTGATATCCTGGAAGACATTCAATCCTCTGACGATAAATGTAACAAGTTTCCACATCAATCTCCAAGCCACAATGAACTCTGCTACCTTACCAAAAGTCAATATCTGCTATTCCCTATTCAGCATCAATAAAAGCTCATTTCTGCTATTTATGCCAGCAACACAATGACTCAATTCTCAACTTTCCAAGCAGAATATTCAATAAAAATTAATGAAACAGGATCGGCAGGAACAGAATTCAAAAAGATTGTGTGAATGGTCCAACAACAGTAGAAGTGAAGTTACTCAATTAAACTTAGAGAATTTTACAGCTGTGGTCTTTATTTAATATACCTTTGACAGTCCCTGCTATTTCCACAGAACCAAATCATAATGTATTACATTTATTGTTTGATAAGAATACAAACACCGTGTGAAACCATCTTTAACTGCTATACGTATACAGGGCTCGAAATTAGCAGTTGCCCGGGTGCCAATCACCACCTAAAGTGCCGCCGGACAACCTAAATGCCGAGTCATTGTGCCCGGCTTGGCACTGCAGATGCTGGTTTATACCGTAGACACAAAAAACTGGAGTAACTCAGTGGGTCAGGCAGCATCTCTGGAGAAAAGGAACGTGACGTTTCGTGTCAACGGCAGCAACAGCTGTAGTGCGGGTCAAAGATACTAGCGGGTCAAAGATACTAGGTGCGGGGTGACGGAGAATCGGAGCGAATGACGGGCCCCGCACAGCAGCAGCGGCTCCTCCTCCCGCACCCCGCCCGTCCTGATAGCGGCCGCTGCTTGCCACTCCGCCAGCGGCGCTTTCAAAACAAACCCTCCCGCACGCCGAGGCCGGGAGGAGGGAGCGAGCGAGCGGGAGGCCCCCTTCCACCGTCTGAAGTGTCTGCATCGCTCAGCCCCGCACCTTGCTGATGGCTGGCGGAGGAGGGGAGGCAGTGACGAGGAGATCCCAACTGCCTCCCCCTTTGGCGGCGGCAGTTAGCGGTGCACAGGGACGGCCAAGACAGCGGGGCAATGATGCCGGTGTTGTCTGAGGAGCGCTGACCTTCCTTCCTCCCAACTCCTCTGTCTCCCTCTCCCCGTCTGTCCCACTCCCTATGTCTGTCCCTCTCCCTCTCCCTGTCCCTCTGTCTCTCCCTCCCCCTCTGTCTCTCCCTCCCCCTCTGTCTTTGTATCTGTGTCTCTGTCTGTCTGTCTCTCTCGGTCTGTCTGTCTGTCTCTCCCCCCCCCCTTATCCTGGGATCCCTCTCAATCCCACACTGATCCCCATTCCCGCCTCTATTCAGTCCTCACTGACATCCCCTGTGCTCCCCTCCCCATCTACCCCCCCTCCCATCTATTCATCCTGCACTGATCTCCCTATCCACCTCACATTGATTCACCCCCATTCATCCTGTACTGTTCCCCCCCATTCATCCTGCACTGCTCCCCCCCCATTCATCCTGCACTGCTCCCACCCATCCATCCTGTACTGATCCCCCCCATTCATCCCGTACTGACACCCCCTCCATTTATCCTGCACCGATCCCCCATCTATCCTGTAGTGATTCCCCCCATTCATCCTGCACAGACCTTCCGATCCACACTGTACTGACCCCCTCCCCATTCAAGAAGAATGCGGGGGATCAGTCTGGAGATCTCGACCCGAAACATTGCCTATTTCCTTCGCTCCATAGATGCTGCCTCACCCGCTGAGTTTCTCCAGCATTTTTGTCTACCCCATTCGTCCTGTACTGATCCCCCCCCACATCCATCCTGCACAGATCCCCCCCGTCCACCCCGTACTGATCCCCCCATTCAACCCCACTGACATCCCCCGCGCTCTCCCCTCACAATTTTATCTACTCCAACCAACACGCACTAATTCCCCTGCCTCAATCCATCCATTCCGCACTGATTGCCTTCTCAAACCCCCCTCCCAAATGTGTTTTAATTACCAATGTTATTATTTGTTTTTACTCTATGAAGATGGATTAATAAAATTGTGAACACGTGAAACATTAAAACCGCAGTGTTCGATTGTTACAGCTACCGTTGACACATTATTACATAATTCATTTTACTGGAAAATCAAAGCTCTTAATATGGAGTATCAGTACAGTAGTTATTTAATGAAAACATTCACAACTATACGTTGGATTTATCCAGATTTTACTTTTACAGTCAGTCATATACATCACAAATTTGGTCAGGAGATATTTCAGTTAAAATTTTAACAATATTTCTGAAGTGGGAATGATGGAAACAGCGTTTATCAATTATTTTTTTTTAAATCTGGTGCGTACAAACTGGGTATCTTCATTACTGTTCATAATACATACATCTAATCTGAATGTCCGATAATGTGGCGTTTTGACACCTTTAAACATATTACCAAAAGAACATTTGCTGCAGGTATGTCCTTTGATCATCTCTTGTCAGTTAGTGTGATGTTTAACCTGTCAGATGGGTATTGTCGGCTTTAACAGCTATTATCATAAAATGTAGTTTTGAAATTTTCCTTGCAGCCAGAAAAAGCAGCCTACCAGAGGACTGAGAGAAATTCAGAGTCCAGCAGAGGAGGACAATGGGCTTAATTAGGAAAGGGAAAATAGACTATGAAAGAAAACTGGCAGGGAACATAAAAACTGACTGCAAAAGGTTTTAGATATGTGAAGAGAAAAAGATTAGTTAAAACAAATGTAGGTCCCTTGCAGTCAGAAACAGATGAATTGATCATGGGGAACAAGGACATGGCAGACCAATTGAATAACTACTTTGGTTCTGTCTTCACTAAGGAAGACATGAAATAATCTGCCGGAAATAGCAGGGGACTGGGGGTCAAATGAGATGGAGGAACTGAGTGAAATCCAGGTTAGCCGGGAACTGGTGTTAGGTAAATTGAATGGATTAAAGGACGATCAATCTCCAGGGACAGATAGGCTGCATCCGAGAGTACTTAAGGAAGTAGCCCCAGAAATAGTGGATGCATTAGTGATAATTTTTCAAAACTCATTAGATCCTGAGGATTGGAGGGTAGCTAATGTAACCCCACTTTTTAAAAAGGGAGGGAGAGAGAAAACGGGGAATTACAGACCAGTTAGTCTAACATCGGTAGTGGGGAAACTGCTAGAATCAGTTATTAAAGATGGGATAGCAGCACATTTGGAAAGTGGTGAAATCATTGGACAAAGTCAGCATGGATTTATGAAAGGTAAATCATGTCTGACGAATTTTATAGAATTTTTAAAGGATGTAACTAGTAGAGTGGATAAGGGAGAACCAGTGGATGTGTTATATCTGGACTTTCAGAAGGCTTTCGACAAGGTCCCACATAAGAGATTAGTATATAAACTTAAAGCACACGCTATTGGGGGTTCAGTATTGATGTGGATAGAGAACTGGCTGGCAGACAGGAAGCAAAGAGTAGGAGTAAACGGGTCCTTTTCACAATGACAGGCAGTGACTAGTGGGGTGCCGCAAGGCTCAGTGCTGGGACCCCAGCTATTTACAATATATATTAATGATTTGGACCAGGGAATTGAATGCAACATCTCCAAGTTTGCGGATGACACGAAGCTGGGGGGCAGTGTTAACTGTGAGGAGGATGCTAGGAGGCTGCAAGGTGACTTGGATAGGCTGGGTGAGTGGGCAAATGCATGGCAGATGCAGTATAATGTGGATAAATGTGAGGTTATCCACTTTTGTGGCAAAAACAGGAAAGCAGACTATTATCTGAATGGTGGCCGATTAGGAAAGGGGGAGATGCAACGAGACCTGGGTGTCATGGTACACCAATCATTGAAAGTAGGCATGCAGGTGCAGCAGGCAGTGAAGAAAGCGAATGGTATGATAGCATTCATAGCAAAAGGATTTGAATATAGGAGCAGGGAGGTTCTACTGCAGTTCTACAGGGTCTTGGTGCGACCACACCTGGAGTGTTGCGTACAGTTTTGGTCTCCTAATCGGAGGAAAGAGATTCTTGCCATAGAGGGAGTACAGAGAAGGTTCACCAGACTGATTCCTGGGATGTCAGGACTTTCATATGAAGAACGACTGGATAGACTCGGCTTGTACTCGCTAGAATTTGGAAGATCGAGGGGGGATCTTATAGAAACTTACAAAATTCTTAAGGGGTTGGACAGGCTAGATGCAGGAAGATTGTTCCCGATGTTGGGGAAGTCCAGAACAAGGGGTCACAGTTTAAGGATAAGGGGGAAATCTTTTAGGACCAAGATGAGGAAAACATTTTTCACACAGAGAGTGGTGAATCTCTGGAATTCTCTGCCACAGAAGGTAGTTGAGGCCAGTTCATTGGTTATATTTAAGAGGGAGTTAGATGTGGCCCTTGTGGCAAAAGGGATCAGGGGGTATGGAGAGAAGGCAGGTACAGGATACTGAGTTGGATGATCAGCCATGATCATATTGAATGGCGGTGCAGGCTCGAAGGGCTAAATGGCCTACTCCTGCACCTATTTTCTACGTTTCTATGTAACCTGTATATTTTGTTGTGGATAAATTATGTGGGAAGCGAGAGTGTTTCTGTACCAATAGCAATAACGACCCATGCTATGGCCATGTCATGGTAATTTTTGGTCCTTCACATGATAATTTTTGGTCCTTCTACAGTCTGTAGTGTGCATGGTTAAGCATATATTAGGTATGTTGCAAAGCCTACCTGAAGCGTCACTGAAAATCTGTCGCTGCGGGTGTGCGCGATTTTGGCGCCGTTTAGAGGGGGGCGGGTTTAAAACGCGATTTTCTCTAGGCTGTTCAAATCGAAGATGTTCAGCCTTGTTAATTATTAACGAAGATTCGCTGGAAGACCCCGTCGCAAAAGCTATTATTAGTTTTAAAGGCCTCGTATAATAGTTATAGTAGTTTAAAAATCAATCTCTAAACCCGCGAACAACGGCAGCTGTCAGGGTCCCATAGAGCAAACCACAGAAGGTATGTAGCTTATTTTTACATTAAAAAGGGCTTCTTAAGGTCCCTTTATACAAAGTTTAATATTGCGAGTAGCTCATTTTGGGCCCATTATATCCCGCAGTATTTTTCTGGGCATTTGAGGCACAAATCTAGCGCAATGTGAACGTTCTAAACCAGCGCGTTCACAGGAACCCACTAGAAAGCTGATTTAAAATGGACTTTAATTTGCAGTAATTGAACACTAAACTCCTTCCATTTGGCCTATAAATTAATGTAAATGAGATTTAAAAATCATGTTTTATTGTGAATTATTTATGAATATTATTTGCACACTTAGGCTATTTAAAAATGTTAATCATTTATTAAGAAATGGATAGATGTTTAGATCTAGTAATTGAAGTTTGAAATTAGCTACACTTGGGTAACTAACTAATTATATGCTTTAATTTCAGGTCATCCAAGTAAGATTATTTTATATTTGTTTCAGAATGGTTCAATCTATGATAACTGAAAATTTCATTCAGTTCTCTTAATTTTTAAGAAAGTTATGGGCTTTTGACTGTCCACGATCACAGCTTTTTTGTTACGTCCATAGAAAATCAATAGGGAACAAGATGCTAATTTCCCAGTATGAAAATAGCCATAACTTTTTAAATACATGAGATATGAAAGTGAATTAGGTGTCAAATTAAACTTCTTTTTATGCTTTATCTGATGGGATAAATTGCAGACTTGATTTTTTACATCTCAAAATTTTGTAACATTGCTACATATATGTTTCTGGTCCATGGTCCAGGATTTATTGACACGGGTTGATCATATGCTGAATAATCCAACCACATTTTTGTTTGGAAGTGGAAAGAAATAATAGAAATTGCATTAATGGCAACGTGTAAAAAGAGTTGAGATACTGTATTATAATTTTGCTGCATGTCATTGTGGTATATATCATATCTTGATTGGTGAATATGTTTAGTTTGCAACTTTATTTGAAGCAGAAATAATATGTGAATGCTTCATTGAGCATAATTCCGACTGGTAACTACGCACTTCGTCCGAGCACATTATCGCACGCGTCATGCAAGCCGTCTTAAATGACCACCTAAACTGTCATTTGGCAACCTAAAAAGCTGCCTAGGTTGCCCGGCTGGCAACAGGGAAAAAAAGTTAAGTGAGAGCCCTGGTATACCCTGCATAAAGGAATAGAATTGAGACCCTCAACATTCAATGGCATTACCAAGTCACCCACCATCAATTTACTGCTGGTCACCACTGTGGCTACAAAAACAGATCAGACTCAGGGAACACTTCAATGGTGTCTCATCTGCTGCTACTACAAAAAGCAAAAGTCTGGAGTATGATTGAATACTCTCTGCCTGCTTGAATACATTCAGCTCCCCCAACATTCAAGAAACTTGACACCATCTAAGCAACAGCCAACAATGGACCATTGTGGGCTCCACCTTTCCTTGAACATCGTTATGTTTTGCATATTGGTCATTCATTTAGAGTTATAGTCATACAACTTGGAAACAGGCCCTTCAGCACAACTTGTCCACACCGACCAACATGTCCCAACTACACTAGTCCCAGCTGCCAGCATTTGGCCCGTATCCCTCTAAACTTGTCCTGTCCATCTACCTCTTTGTTCTATATCACTCTACCTCACCGTCTATATCTCTCACTTCCCTTTCCCCTGACTCTCAGTCCGAAGAAGAGTCTCAAACCGAAACATATCTCTTCCTTTTCTCCAGAGATGCTGCCTGACTTGCTGAGTTACTCCAGCTTTTTCTGTGTACCATCGAGGACAATGCAGCTTCATCAGATCCCCACCCATTAAATTAAACATTTGCTCCCTCCTCTGAAGGGGAACAGAGGTTGTTATGTGAACCATCTAAAAAATGCACAGCAATGACTCAACTTGGTTATTCCAGCAGTACCTTTCAAGCACCAATTATTAACACCATGGACACAGGCTTTAGGCATCTTGGAATTCTACCGTTTACATATTCTCTCCAAATCCTGATTTGAAAATAGCTTGCTGTTGAGTGTAAATCCTGCATCTCCCAACCCAATAGCATTGAGAACACCTTCACCAGGAAGAGCACAAAGTTCAAGTAAGGAACTCTCCACCATATTGCCATGGAAAGTGAATAAATAAAAATGTTTTGTTCAGTTTCACTTTTTAATATTAAAATCCACTTTAATTTCTCTTCTCTTTAAGTTAGCACTTTTTCATTTGTGGAATTGATGCTCTACCATGCTGAGAACTACATTCTACATTCTGTACCATTTTCGCTGTATTGCATGCAAGTTTGATTTTATTATATTTATATATGGTATATCTGATAGCACGCAAAACAAAATTTTGCACTGTACCTGTACACGTGACAATAAACCTAAACTTATATTTCCTTGCTTTCTATTCATTTTCCTTCCCCTTCCCCATTATGTTAATTTAAACGTTATGATCCTGCAATCACTTGTCACAGAGCATTCTCCCACTCACAAATGGTCCACCTTGGTCTCCAAAATCAGATGTCTCCTTACTCATTGTGAAGGAAACACATTGATCAAGGAAGTTAACTTAAACCTATTTCCGAAAGTCCTATACTTTTTTTAATACTCAAAGGGGGTTCAAAGGGTTCAAATTTATTTGTCAATAACTCAACTCTCTTCAAGGAAGAAATTGGAAGGCATTCAAATCTTGGCACTTTGGGATGATGATATAGAGGGATTGCATGTCCATGGTAAAGATGAGCCAGCTGAGACCAAGGAATTGTAAACTGTTTAAGTAATGAAGGGCACCACAGGTTTCTTAGCAAGGAAGCACAAGCAGCTCTGAGACATACGTCGTTGGTAGGGTGCAGCAAGG
Source organism: Amblyraja radiata (assembly GCF_010909765.2). Classification (NCBI taxonomy): domain Eukaryota; kingdom Metazoa; phylum Chordata; class Chondrichthyes; order Rajiformes; family Rajidae; genus Amblyraja; species Amblyraja radiata. The sequence continues at coordinate 128,499,253 of NC_045957.1, read as the reverse complement.
GAAAAGAGGCCGAGTGCTCAGCATAGGGAAACCAGTGTGGAGTAAGGCAGTTGGAGGAAATTGGTTGTAGAGCCGATACGTCGTCAGGAGGAAGCAGTGAGATGTATAAGGGCAGTAGCTTAGGTTAAGCAGGGACAGTGGATGAATTGGGAAAGTGTAGAAAAGAGGATGTTTAGCTGCAGGAACCTGTGGTTCATGGCGTCAGGTCATGTAAGTTTCCTTATAGGGGCTATTTATGATGTGCTGCCATCACCGCAGAACCTCAAACAGTGGGTAGGTGGGGACCCAGCGTTTCTGTGTTCAGAGATGGCAACGTTGAGGCATATTTTGTCGGGATGCAAGACGAGTCTTTCTCAAGGTTGGTTTACTTGGTCGCATAACCAGGTCTTGAACTGCATAACTGCAGCAATTGAGAAGAAGAAAGCACAAGTGAATTCAGTAGGCAACAGGACTGAGAGTGTAGCTATTCATTTTGTCCATGAGGGAGAGAAAGATAGAGGAGAAAAGTTCAGACAGGTATGAGTTAGGCCAGTTAAGGGGAGCCAATGATTGGGGGATGCAAGCAGATTTGGGAGGAAGGCTTGTTATTCCGCACAAAATAAATAGTACCAGTTTGAGGCCTGATATAGTGTTATGGTCAGTTCGTCAGCAGCAGATCGTGTCTTTTATAGACTGACAGTGCCTTAGGAGAACTTAGTGGATGAAACTTCTGAAAGGAAAAAGCTTAGATATGTAGATTTGACAGCAGACATTGAGCAGCCTAGGATGGAGAGCAAGAGAGGTGGGTTATAGAGGTTTCATAGTGAGATCGACCATGTCACTATTTGGAGAGCAAGGAATTCGCGAACAGAGTTTGCGTCAGGCCATAAAGGAGATTTCAGAGGCAGCAGAGCAAGGCAGTAAGTGGATTGGTGGAGAAGAAATTGAGTCAGTTGCAGGCAGAAAAGAAATGTATAACATGCGACATGAGTATTTCTTTGTAAGTTTATTCGGTGTAAGTGTACCCCGATTTTATGCAAGGTTGATATTTGTGGTTTGATGAGTTTAATGATGGGTTAAGATAAGTGGAAGGCAGGATGCGAGTGTTTAGCATTTGTTTGAGTGAATTAATAGTCTGTAGTCTCCTTTATTTAGTAGATACTGGCAGCATAGATAGTGACAGCAGGTATTGAGGAGGGGGGGGGGGGGGGTTGCTCTGGGACCCCAGAACTAACTGTTGAGCCATCCCAAGGCGACGTGGGCCTAACTCAACAAAACACCAGTGATAACCCCAATGATATATTTGCATCTACACAATCAGTTTTTTTTTTACATGTGCTTGTTAACATGGAGGTAGCCGATTATTGCATGTGGAGTTAGTTATTGTCCTTAGCATAAGTTTTTATAATCAGTTTAGATAGTACTTTGGCTTTGGGCTTGGTTTTCATAGTTGAGCGCTTATCCTGGTGTTACAGCACTTACTTTGTGCTTTAATTATAATTTAACTAATTTTCCCGGCTGAACCGATTCTGAAATTGAACATCCCCTACAACTGAAATTATTTGCTCCTGATCAAAAGTGCAGCAATAGGGTCTCATATGGTTCACGTATGCCTATCCTTTTCTGGATGCATGGACCAGTGAGCGACTACTTCTCCAAACACTTGCACTCTGTTCCCCTTCCCACACTGGCCTATCTACCTTTGGCCTCCTCCTCTGCCAGAATAAGGCCATACCCGAATTGGAAGACCAAAACATATCATTCTGGATTAGCCCACAACCCTGCAGTATGAACATTGAATTATCCAATTCCAGGCAACCCATCCCCTCCTTCTCATCTACCCAGCTCCTTCCATCCCTCCTCCTCTCTCCCCCATCAACAAGTTCCTTTCAACCTCTCCATCATCCGCACATCACCCACCTTTTCTTCCCTACAGGTCCTTCATTTTCCTTCCCCCGCATTAATCGCTTTCCACTCACCATGCCCCTCAAGTTCTATATTTAATTCCTCATATTCCTTATCAAATTCTACCATCTGCACCCTTTTGTCTTCTCCACTTATCACCTCTGCCTTGGTTACCATTTCCACCTTTCTATGAAATTTGACATGTCTCCAATGACTCCACCAATTTCTATAGATGCACCATAGAAAGTATTCTACTGCAATGCGTTGCAACTTAATTTGTCACCTGCTCTGCACAAGACTACAGAAAATTGCAGAGTTGTGGATGCAACTCAGACTGACCTACTGCTTTCTAATTATGTATGCTTTAGGATATAGCCAGTGAAAAGTGGTAGGCGCGTGATGAGATCCCTATATTTACAAAAACAAAATTAACAAACTCGCATCAATGGCAAAAATAATAGAATCCTAAGAAATTAAAATATTAGGAGTAACCAACTGGGATTTATAAAGGGATTGATTGGTCTTAGTGATTTAAAGGTAGACTTTGGGTGCTGTTGGTTGAAGGCAAAACATTGCCATTTATATACTAATAAAATTCTTGAAAAATTGTTCATCCACCTTAAACAGAAATGGTCTCAGCTTAATATCTCATCTAAAATAGTGCAGTATTTCGTCAGTTCTCGTACCCTGCACACAAGTGCTATCACGGTGTTAAAATGACATGTGGTAAACCTCTACTGGAAAACACCCCAGCGATATGAACATTGACTTTTCTAATGTCAGGTAGTCCCTGCTTTCTCCTCCCCTTATCAGCTCTCCCTCAGCCCACTGTCTCCGCCTCTTCCTTTCTTCTTCCCGCCCCCCCCCCCCCCACCCTCACATCAGTCTGAAGAAGGGTCTTGATCCTAAACGTTACCCATTTCCTTCACTCCATAGATGCTGCCTCACCCGCTGAGTTTCTCCAGCATTTTAGTCTATCCTGGAATACAAATATTAATTTTCAGATATATCATTTACAGAAGAAGGCAATGCTCATTTTATAATCACACACAAGTGGTTTCCTCTTTGCTTTATTGAAAAAGGCTTCTCTACCTTTAAGGCATTATAGTGTAATCAGACTCGATCAAATAAGCCATTAAGAGCCCCGAAAACTTGGTTTAAAATGGAGTAGGTCAAAAGCAATAATGTAAAAAAAAACTGAATTAAGACAGAAGCACAAACGCCATGAGAGTTTGGAACAGGAAAATTATGTTTAAGTCATACATGAATTTTTTCTGAAATACAGAGCAGAACTTAAATATTGCAAGATTCTCTTTTCAAAGGCTTACAGTGATACAATTATTCATTGGGAAGAATTGAGTACGTTTAAACCTTACTGATTTAATGAAATGTGTGCTATTTCAACATCATGTTAACTGTGTTTCTTTGTTTAGTTTCCATTTGGTGAATCAAACAAAACTTGCACAAATGCAATTTGTCTACTGAGATAACCAGTAGACTAACTTAAATTTATCAACTTTCAGTACTCAACTTCTATTGAGAAACTGACAATACATAGTACATTTCCTTAGTTAACAATGGGTTTTGAAACGAAGAAAAAAAAAAAACTGCAAGAGGAAAATTATTTCCTTTTTATTTATTGTATGCAAGTATAACTGGTAACATCAATATTATTACTCATCTGTAATTTCCCTTAAGTGGTGACAACTAGTTTAGTTTAGTTTATTGTCACGTCAACCGAGGTACAGTGAAAAGCTTTTTGGCGCACGCTATTCAGTCAACGAAAAGACTATACGAGATAACAATCAACCCATCCGGTGTACAGATACAAGATAAAAGGTGTAACATTTAGTGCAAGATAAAGTCCAATAAAAATATAGTTCAAAGGTCTCCAATGAGGTAAACGGGAGGTCAGGGCCACACACACAAGCTGATGAGAGGACCTTTCATTTGCCCGATAACAGCTGGGAAGGAACAGTCCCTAAATCTGGAGGTATGTGTTTTCAAACTTCTGTACCTCTTGCCTGATGAGAAAGAGGATAAGAGGAATGACCGGAGTGAGACTGATCCTTGATTTATGCTGGTGGCCTGGTCGAGGCAGCATGATGTCCATGGAAGGGAGGTAGGTTTGTGTGATAGGCTGGGCTACGTCCACAATTCTCTGTAATTTCTTGCAGCCTTGGATAGAACTGTTCCCAAGCAATGCTGTGATGTATCCTAATAAAATGCTTTCTACAGTGCATCTGTAGGACGTGAGGGTGGCTGGGGACATGCCAAACTTCCTAAGCCTTCTAATGAAGTAGAGGCATTGGTGTGCTTTCTTGCCTATTGCTTCGACATGGCTGGTCCAGGGCAAATTGCTGGTGATAGTTATTCATAAGAACTTGAAGCTTTCGACCATCTTTACTTTGGTGCCATCAATGTATAATGGGGTGTTTACTGCTTCGCTTCCTGAGGTCAATTACAATCTCTTTTGACTTGACATTGAGGGAGAGGTTACCGTCTTGGCAACAGGCTACGAGGTTCCCAATCTCCTACCCCCACTCCAACTACAGTGCAGCTGGGAAACATACTCCAGTGTCATTGGATTAAGAGATTCAGGATTTAGACAAAGGAATGAAGAAGGAATGGCAATACAATTCCAAGTTAGGAAAATGTGCAATTAAAGGAGAGCCTGGAAAATGGTGACATTCTGGTGAATATCTCCATAGCTGATGACAGAAGAATTCTTTCTATAATAAAGAAAAAACCCCAAACTGTCTGACAGATCAGAAACACTCTTCAGGTGCGGATTTATCAATGACCACTGTCCGCAGAAAACTTCATGAACAGAAATACAGAGGCTACGCTGCAAGATGCAAACCACTCGTTAGCCGCAAAAATAGGATGGCCAGGTTACAGTTTGCCAAGAAGTACTTAAGACCTTGAGTACTTAAGAAGTACTTGAGACATTAAGACCTGGAGCGGGGCCGTACATCGCCCGGCGCGGCCTTAACGGCCGTGGGACTTACCATCGCCCGCCGGGGGCTTTAACATCGGGAGAGAAATGGAACACAGGGGAGAGAAAATACTTTGCCTTCCATCACAGTGAGGAGGAGATTCGCTGTGATGGATGTTTGTGTGAATTGAATTGTTTGTGTGTCTTGTAGAAATTGTTCTGTTTGTATGGCTGTAGAAACAGAGTTTCTATTGAGCCTCATTTGAGGTTCAAAGGACAATGAATAAATATTGTATTGTATTAAAAGAGCAACCACAGTTCTGGAAAAAGGTCTTGTGGACAGATGAGACAAAAATTAACATATCAGAGTGATGGGAAGAGCAAAGTATGGAGGAGAGAAGGAACTGCCCAAGATCCAAAGCAATCCACCTCATCTGTGAAATACGGTGGTGGGGATGTTATGGCCTGGTCATGTATGCCTGCTGAAGGTACTGGCTCACCTATCTTCATTGATGATACAACTGCTGATGGTGGTAGCATAATAAATTCGGAAGTGTATAGACACATCCTATCTGCTCAAGTTCAAACAAATGCCTCAAAACTCATTTTCCGGCAGTTCATTCTCCAGCAAGACAATGATCCCAAATCTACTGCTAAAGCAACAAAGGAGTTCTACAAAACTAAACAAATGGTCAATTCTTGAGTGACCAAGTCAATCACCCGATCTGAACCCAATTGAGCATGCCTTATATATGCTGAAGAGAAAACTGAAGGGGACTAGCCCCCACTGAAGATGTTTTTCAAAGCTAAAAAACGGTCCATTTAGTAGCCAACCCGATCTGAACCCAATTGACCATGCCTTTTATATGCTGAAGATAAAACTGAAGGGGACTAGTCCCCCAAATCATGTACTAGTGGCCAAAATGATGTACTAGTGGCCAGAGGATCTGGGGTGACGGAGGAACTGAAGGAAATCCACATTAGGCAGGAAATGGTGTTGGGTAGACTGATGGGACTGAAGGCTGATATATCCCCAGGGCTTGATGGTCTGCATCCCAGGGTACTTAAGGAAGTGGCTCTAGAAATCGTGGATGCATTGGTGATAATTTTCCAATGTTCTATAGATTCAGGATCAGTTCCTGTGGATTGGAGGGTAGCTAATGTTATCCCACTTTTTAAGAAAGGCGGGAGAAAGAAAACAGGGAATTATACACCAGTTAGCCTGACATCAGTGGTGGGGAAGATGCTGGAGTCAATCATAAAAGATGAAATGGCGGCACATTTGGATAGCGGTAACAGGATCGATCCGAGTCAGCATGGATTTACAAAAGGGAAATCATGCTCGACTAATCTTCTGGAATTTTTTGAGGATGCAACTAAGAAAATGGACAAGGGAGAGCCAGTGGATGTAGCGTACCTGGACTTCAGAAAGCATTTGATAATCCCTCAAGTGTTAGATTCTTACTTCCAATTGACTCAATTGAAGCTAAACCAATCAAGCTAACCAACACGGCTCAGGAATTCTCGCGGCATTACGTTCAGCAGAGCAGCAGCGGGAGTCAGGCGCTCCCGCTACTAGATGGGCGGCCAGGAGATGTGCCAATACTGTGAGATGTGGGAATTTGTCGACACCATTGATGTAGATGATCCCTACAGCTGCAGTAAGTGTTTGAGGCTAGCGGAACTCGAGCTCCGCATTGATGAGCTGGAGACCCAACTTCATACGCTGCGGAACATCAGGGAGGGGGAGTATTACCTGGATGTTTGGTGCCAGGGGATGGTCACACCGACCAGTTTAACTAATTCAGTAGTTAGTGAGCAAGGAAAGGAAGGTGTGGCCATAAGCGAGGCAGGTAGGGGGAACCAGGAGGAGATGCGGCAGGAGCCACAGCCCTTGTCCCTGACGAGCATGACCGAGGCTCTTACTCAATGCGAGGACGGGATCAGGGGCTGTGGGAGGGATGAGCAACCTGGCTGCAGCACCGTGGATCAGGGGGCCATTCAAGAGGGGGGAGTTAGAAGAAATGCCGTTGTGATAGGGGATAGTATTATTCGGGGGGTAGATAAGGTTCTCTGCGGCCAGCAGAACATGTCCCGAAGGCTGTGTTGCCTACCCGGTGCTAGGGTTAAGGATATCTCTGCGATGCTGGAGAGAAATTTGCAGAGGGAGGGGGAGGATCCAGTGGTCGTGGTCCATGTGGGGACCAATGACATAGGAAGGACGAGGAAGGAGGATCTGCTGAAGGAGTTTGAGCAGTTAGGGAATAAATTAAAAAGCAGAACCTCGAGGGTACTGATCTCCGGATTGCTACCTGAGCCACGGGCCAAATCGGCGAGGGTACGTAAAATTAAAAAGCTGAATGCGTGGCTCAAAGACTGGTGTGGGAAAAATGGGTTTGGTTTCTTGGGCCACTGGCACCAGTACTGGGACAGGGGGGATCTGTTCTGTAAGGACGGACTTCACCTGAACGGTGCTGGGACTGGGGTCCTGGCAAATCATATAACTAGGGCAGTAGAGAGGTCTTTAAACTAAGTAGCGGGGGGAGGTATCAAGGGGGGTAATAACGGCAGGGGTAGAGGAAATAGAGCAGGGTATCAGTGGGGAAGCGGAAAATCAAAATGTGACAGGAGGATCCAGAATGTGTGAAGATAAAGCTCTAGATGTAAAAGGGGCAAAAACGGAAAGGAAGGGTAGTAAAAATCATCTGAAAGTGCCTTATCTAAATGCACGGAGTATTCGAAATAAGATAAATGAATTAACGGTGCAATTAAGTATATATAGTTATGATATCGTGGCCATTACGGAGACATGGCTGCAAGGGGATCAGGACTGGGAGTTAAATATAGAGGGGTACTCGACAATTAGAAAAGATAGACAGGAAAGAAAGGGAGGAGGGGTGGCCCTTTTAATAAAGGAGGGAATAACGGCAATAGAGAGGAAGGATATTGCGTTGAAGGATCAGGATAGTGAAACAGCTTGGGTACAGATAGAGAATAACAAGGGGAAAAAAACACTAGTGGGTGTAATTTATAGACCTCCAAATAGCTGTGACGCTGTTAGTCAGAACATAAATCTGCAAATAATTGACGCATGTAAAAAGGGAACTGCTGTAATCATGGGGGACTTTAATTTTCATATTAATTGGGCAAACCAAACTGGGCAGGGTAGACTAGAGGAAGAGTTTATAGAATGTATTAGAGACGGGTTCCTAGAACAGTATGTCGCAGAACCGACAAGGGGGGAGGCAATCTTGGATCTGGTCCTGTGTAATGAAGCAGGATTAATTAAAAATGTCATAGTTAGGGACTCGTTGGGAACAAGTGACCACAATATGGTCGAATTCCATATTCAAATAGAAGGGGAGCAGGTTGAAACTCACGCTAGGGTGCTTAGTCTAAATAAGGGGGATTATGAAGGTATGAGGACTGAGCTGATCAAAGTTGACTGGGATAGCACTCAAGAATAAGACGGTACATGAGCAGTGGTGTACGTTTAAGGATCTACTGTATAACCTTCAAGAAAAATGTATTCCTATGAAGAAAAAAAGGGGTAAGGGTAAGAACAGTCAGCCATGGCTCAGTAAAACTATAAAGGATAGTATCCGGCTGAAGGCAAGGGCATATAAGGTAGCCAGAGATAGTGGGAGGGCAGAGGATTGGGAAGCATTTAAAGGTCAGCAAAAAATAACCAAGAGATTAATTAAGACGGGGGAAATAGACTATGAAAGGAATTTAGCGAACAACATAAAAACTAATAGTAAGAGTTTTTATAGCTATATAAAAAGAAAAAGGGTGGCTAAGGTGAACGTTGGTCCATTGGAGGGTGAGACTGGAGAGTTGTTGGTGGGGAACATGGAAATGGCAAAGGCATTAAACGAGTATTTTGTATCAGTCTTCACCATAGAAGACACAAAAAATATTCCAACGCTGGATAAACAGGGGGCGGTAGGAATGGAGGAGCTAAATACTATTAAGATCACCAAGGAGGTGGTATTAGGGAAATTAATGAGACTGAAGGAGGATAAATCCCCTGGGCCTGATGGATTACATCCAAGGGTCTTGAGGGAGATAGCGGTGGGGATTGTGGATGCATTGGTGATAATTTTCCAAAACTCCCTGGAGGCAGGAACGGTCCCAGTGGATTGGAAAATGGCCAATGTAACACCTATATTTAAAAAAGGAAGTAAACAGAAGGCGGGTAACTATAGACCGGTTAGTCTAACATCGGTGGTGGGTAAAATGTTAGAGACAATTATTAAAGAAACACTAACGGGGCACTTGGATAAACATGACTTCATCGGACAGAACCAGCATGGTTTTGTGAAGGGGAAGTCCTGTTTAACGAATCTGCTCGAATTCTTTGAGGAAGTAACAACCCGGGTGGATAAAGGGGAACCGGTGGATGTGGTATACTTGGACTTCCAAAAGGCTTTTGACAAGGTGCCACATAAGAGACTATTGCTAAAAATAAAAAATTATGGGATTGGGGGTAATATATTAGCATGGGTAGAGGATTGGCTAACAAATAGGAAGCAGAGAGTGGGGATAAATGGTTCATACTCGGGATGGCAACCGGTAACTAGCGGGGTTCCGCAAGGGTCGGTGCTGGGACCCCAGTTGTTCACAATTTATATAAATGATTTGGAGGAGGGAACCAAGTGTAATATATCAAAATTTGCGGACGATACAAAAATGGGAGGAAAAGTAGGGGATGAGGAGGATAGGAAGAGTCTGCAAAAGGATATAGATAAGCTAGGTGAGTGGGCAACAACTTGGCAGATGAAATTTAATACTAATAAATGTGAAGTCATTCACTTTGGGAAAAAAAATGATAGGGCAAGTTATTTTCTAAATGAGGAGGAGCTGCGTTGTAATGCAACGCAAAGGGATCTAGGGGTATTAGTACATGAATCACTAAAAGTTAGTATGCAGGTGCAGCAAGCAATCAGGAAGGCCAATGGAGTTTTGGCCTTTATTGCTAGGGGGATTGAGTATAAAAACACGGAGGTCTTGCTGCAGCTGTACACAGTATTAGTGAGACCACATTTGGAATACTGTGTACAGTTCTGGGGTCCATACTTAAGAAAGGATGTACTAGCCCTGGAGGCAGTGCAGCGAAGGTTTACAAGATTAATTCCTGCAATGAGGGGATTGACATATGAGGAAAGGTTAAGTAGGCTGGAACTCTACTCTTTGGAGTTTAGAAGAATGAGAGGCGATCTCATTGAAACATATAAGATCGTGAGGGGCCTTGATCGGGTGGATGCACCGAGGATGTTCCCAATGATCGGGGAAACTAGAACTAGGGGACATAGTCGCAGAATAAGGGGGTGCTCTTTTAAAACTGAGATGAGGAAGAACTTCTTCACCCAGAGGGTGGTTAATTTATGGAATTCACTGCCCCAGGGAGCAGTGGAAGCAGAAACGTTAAATATATTGAAGTCTAAAATAGATGTTTTTTTAGCTGCCAAGGGGATAAGGGGCTACGGGGAGAGGGCAGGGATATGGACCTAGGCATGGTTAGTATAGTAAGACCTGAGTGGTCTCCTGGACAAGTGTCGATCGCCTGGATTGGGGTCAGAGAGGAATTTCCCGGATTTTTTTCCCGAATTGGACCTGGGTTTTTATCCGGTTTTTTGCCTCCCCCAGGAGATCACGCGGTTCTTGGGGTGGAGAGGGGTGATAGCGGTATAAAGGGGAGGGTAGTGTCTTGTGTTCTGTGTCTTGTGTCTACTGTTTGTGGGTAAGTGTGTCTGTTTAGTGTTCAGCCATGAGCGAATGGCGGTGCGGGCTTGACGGACCTGGTGGTCTACTCTCGCACCTACTTTCTATGTTTCTATGTCCCACATAGGAGATTAGTGGGAAAAATTAGGGCACATGGTATTAGGGGTAGTGTGCTGACCGTAAGAAAATTGGTTGGCAGACAGGAATAAAGAGCAGGGATTAACGGGTCCCTTTCAGAATGGCAGGCAGTGACTAGTGGGGTACCGCAAGGCTCAGTGCTGGGACCGCAGCTATTTACAATATACATCAATGATTTAGATGAAGGAATTCAAAGTAACACCAGCAAATTTGCAGATGACACAAAACTGGGTGGCAGTGTGAACTGTGAGGAGGATGCTATGAGGATGCAGGGTGACTTGGACAGGTTGGGTGAGTGGGCAGATGTACGGCAGATGCAGTTTAATGATAAATGTGAGGTTATCCACTTTGGTGGCAAGAACAGGAAGACAGTTATTATCTAAATGGTGCCACAGCTCAGGCGATGGAAAAGAGGAAGTACAACAGGATCTGGGGGTCATTGTTCATCAGTCAATGAAAGTAAGCATGCAGGTACCGCAAGCAGTGAAGAAAGCTAATGGCATGTTGGCCTTCATAACAAGAGGAGTTGAGTATAGGAACAAAGAGGTCCTTCTGCAGTTGTACAGGGCCCTAGTGTGAACACACCTGGAGTATTGTGTGCAGTTTTGGTTTCCTAATTTGAGGAAGGACATTCTTGCTATTGAGGGAGTGCAGCGTAGGTTTACAAGGTTAATTCCCAGGATGGCGGGACTGTCATATGCTGAGTGAATGGAGCGGCTGGGCTTGTATACTCTGGAATTTAGAAGGATGAGAAGGGATCTTATTGAAACACAAGATTATTAAGGGTTTGGACACGCTAAGAGGCAGGAAGCATGTTCCCAATGTTGGGGGAGTCCAGAACCAAGGGCCACAGTTTAAGAATAAGGGGTAAGCCATTTAGAACGGAGATGAGGAAGCACTATTTCACACAGAGTTGTGAGTCTGGAATTCTCTGCGGTGGAGGCCAGTTCTCTGGATAGGGCTCTTAAAGATAGCAGAGTCAGGAGATATGGGGAGAAGGCAGGAACGGGGCACTGATAGGGGATAATCAGCCATGATCACATTGAATGGCGGTGCTGGCTCGAAGGGCTGAATGGCCTACTCCTGCACCTATTGTCTAAAACAAACATAAGCTAAAGATGACTGCAATACAGGCCTGGCAGAGCATCACCAGAGAAGACATCCAGCAACTGGTGATGTCCATGAATCGCAGACTTCAAGCAGTCATTGCATGCAAAGGATATGCAACAAAATACTAAACATGACTACTTTCATTTACATGACATTGCTGTGACCCAAACATTATGGTGCCCTGAAATGGAGGGACTACGTATACACACTGCTGTAATTATACATGGTGAAACAAAATTGATTAAAAAAATGTCTTAAATAAAATCTGACAATGTGCACTTTAACCACATGTGATTTTTTTCGACTACAAATCTCAAATTGTGGAGTACAGAGGCAAATAAATAAAAGATGGTCTTTGTCCCAAACATCCTGGAGGGCACTGTATCAGCCTATACTGGAACACATTATTAGACTGACTGCTTCATCTTCTCACCAGTTGCAAATTTTACCAAAATTTGTTAATCGATAAACTACAAAAATCCACACTTCTGACCATGAAGGAAGGTCGCTGAAAAACAACTGTCCTGAAGAACTCCTGCAGCAATATCTTGGAATTGAGATAATTAAACAACTCCTTCATGCACAGTTCAAATCGGCAGTGCATTGTCTCCTCCTTTTTCACACAGAATAATAATCTCACCTCTGGAATTCAGTTCTCTCAGCTACATATTTAGCCTATGGCTAAAATGAGGTCTGGATCTGAGCAATCCTGGCAAAGCCAAAATTGAGTGCAGGTGAAAAGTTTACAGCTATTGACTGCAACCCATTCAATCATTTGTTGATGAAGTTGGAACAACAATTAGATATAATGGCTGTCCCTGGATAATTAAAGGTTCTGTTTTTATAAACATACACATGTCAATTTAGTCAGTAAGTTGGAAAACGCACACAAAAAACACCACTCAAAATCTTAACCATACTTCCACAGTATTGTTATGAACAACATCAAAAGCACACAAGATTAATAAGAAAGAACTACTAAAAAGAGAAAATGAATTTAATTCTGCCATTCATAGAAACAAACATATGTGCATACGTAGAACTTTTGAAGTTAATATCATGGGAGGTTCTCTGTGTGTAAGAGCACCCATATTCTGGGTTTAGCATGCATAAGCTTGCCTTGCTCTTTGCGAACAGAACAAATATTGGAGATTTTCCATTTTAATGAGTAAAGTCTTGTGTTATTATAGGAACATCTTGGCATTCTAGTTCTCGAATGCAAGTATTCAGTGCTAGAACCAGAACATGCCTAGTCCCAAGATCTTCGGAGAATCCAGTGCTCCGAGTTGTTTCTTAATAAGAATAAAGAGCAGGCCATTTAGGACTGAGATGAGGAAAAACTTTTTCACCCAGAGTTGTGAATCTGTGGAATTCTCTGCCACAGAAGGCAGTGGAGGCCAATTCACTGGATGTTTTCAAGAGAGTTTGATTTAGCTCTTAGGGCTAAATGAATCAAGGGATATGGGGGAAAAAGCAGGAACGGGGTACTGATTTTGGATGATCAGCCACGATCATATTGAATGGAGGTGCTGGTTTGAAGGGCCAAATGGCCCATTCCTGCTATTTTCTAAGTTTCCGTATCACGTGGAATATTACTAGACAAGTTTCTATGATAGCAGGGGCTTCAGGAAGAAGTCAAGAGCCACCTGGCCAAAAGTTCAGCTGAAGTGGGAATCTGTTTGCAATTTCTCTACTCCCACTACATATTTAAGTTCTCAGTGCTTTGAGGTCTTGGGGCATAGAAGGCCTCGAAAATGCTCAAGAACCTGTATGCATCACGGCTGTTAGCGAATTGCTGGGCCTCCTGCCATCTTTCCGCCTACTATTCATTTTTCAGGGGGTGGGGGGTTAACGTTTTTCTGCTGGATCTCAGCCGTCAGCATGATTCCTTTGTAACTTTGTAAGCACCCTTTATGTGGCGACTATTGCATACCTTGGGTATGCAAGCAAAAAAATTAACTAGAACTTGTCACATGTGACAATAAAGTATTCATTCATTCATTCATGAAGGGCATTCTATTCCAATCCTGCAACAGGAAGAAATTATCAGAAGGAAACGGGAAACATTGCATGGTTCTGCTTAAAACCTCCCCAGTAATTCCTGGGAATCCCAAACCAAAGTGAAGAAACAGCATTTGGCATGTTTTTCGAACCCTCACTTCATCCATTGGGAGCATACAGAAGCCAGTGTTAATGGTAGATGGAGCAGACTGCTTGCCCCCTTGGGTATCTCCTGCACTATTGTTAAGAGACAGACTGCAGTTTCCGCTTTGGATTCAGCCTTCAGAACCATTGTTTAGTTCATCTTAGAGATACAGCGCGGAAACAATCCTTCAGCCCACCGAGTCCGTGCTAACCAGCGAACCCTATTCTACAAGCATACACTACACACTAGCGACAATTTATAATTTTTACCGAAGCCAATTAACCTACAAACCTGTACGTCTTTGGAGTGTGGGAGCTCCCAGAGAAAACCCACGCAGGTTATGGGGAGAAGGTACAAACTCCGTGCATACAACACCCCTAGTCAGGATTGAACCAGGTTCTCTGACGCTGTAAGTCAGCAACACTACCGCTGCACCATGGTGCAGCCTCCGTTACTACCATTGTGGGAGCAATTCATCATCACCCGGAGGGACTTCAAATTATAAGAGGTATTTAATTGCTTAACATTATTCATAATCGGAAATATGGAGTTGGACTCATGATCTTTCATCTGATCTACTGATTTGAAGGATTGCTTAGCTCGGCCTCTAACTGTACCAGGCTTGCAATATTTTTCCTCCCAAGTATGCTGATGCTGCTTCCAGCATGCCCTTCTGCTTTACTGATTGATCCAGAGTTTGTCTCCTTCCACGAGGTTGCAAATTGAGCTGGAATATAATTCTGAATAAACAAGAAGGTTGATGAGGGCCAAGTGGTAGACCTTTGAAAGGGTAACACATGGTAGGCTGGTCTGTAAAGATAGATCACATAGCATCTGACACATTGTCATTGTATGTCATGTTGTCACTTGCGGACGGAGCACCGGCAAATTCCTTGTATGTGAATACTTGGCGAATAAACTTATTCATTCATCTAAGCGCTAGCCAATCAAATCCAAAATTGCCTTGACAGTAGGAAAGATTGGTAGTAGAAGCTTGCTTTTTAGACAGAGGACTTGTAACAGGTAGTGTACCACAGCGTTCGATCCTGACAACAGGTGCTGTCCATACAGAGTTTGCACGTTCGCCCAAGGAGGTTTACAAGAATGATCCCAAGAATGAGTAGGTTAACCTATGATGAGCGTTTGTCGGCACTGGGTCTGTAGAATAGAATAGAATAGAATAGAAATAATTTAATTGCCACACAACCAAGGTCGGTGGTATTTGGGTTGCCAGCAGCGGTACAATAATAAAGAACACAACCACAATAAAAATGTTACACAAACATCCACCACAGCATTCATCACTGTGGTGGAAGGCACAGAGCTTGGCCAGTCCTCATCCATTTTCCCCCGTGGTCGGGACCACCACCCTCCACAGCCGTTGCTGCGGGCGTCCAGATGGTAAGGGACAAAGTCAAAGTCAAGGTGAGTCCAGGATCGGCTCTTCCCAACCAGAGACCGCGGCTTCAGGCTGGTGTAGGCCGCAGGCCGGCGGTCAAAGTTTTAAAGTACCTGCCGTGCCGCAGCCGGAAGCACCGCAGTCTGCAGGGCCGGTGGTCGAAGCTCCCCTCCAGGGGAGATGATAAGTCCATACCGGCCCCGCGGTAGAAGATGGCCGCGGGCCGGCCGTGAAAGCTTCTTCTTCCCCCCGGGTCCCCAACGTGAGATCCCGGGCTGTAGACGCCGCACCAGCTGGAGTTCTGCAGACCGCGGCTTCAGGCTGCCGGCTGCCGCGGGCCAGCGTAACGGAGCGCTCCCCTCCAGCGAGGTCTCACCCGCTCCGCGCCGAGAGTCCACGCTGTGCCCGCCGCTGAAGCTCCGGGCGCGTCTCCAGGAAAGTCGGCGCCGATCCTTGCTGTTAGGCCACGGGGGAGGCGACCTGAAAAAGTCACCTCTCCATGGAAGAGGCGGCCGAAACGGTTTCCCCCTTACCCCCCCACACCACCCCCCACACTTAACACACAAAGAAACATTAAAAACAGACTTTTAAACATACTAAAAAAATAAAAAAAGTTGAAAAAAGACGGACACGCTGCCGACAGGCTGCTGCCAGTGCAGCGCCCCCTACCTTCTGTACTCGCTGGAGTTTAGAAGAATGAGGGAGGACCTCATTGAAACATACAGAATAGTGAAAGGCTTGGACAGAGTGGATGTGGAGAGGATGTTTTCGCTAGTGCAAGAGTCTAGGACTAAAGGTCATAGCCTCAGAATTTAAAGACATTCATTTAGAAAGGAGAAATTTCTTTAGTCAGAGGTGGTGAATCGGTGGAATTCTTTGCCACAGAAGACTGTAGATGCCAAGTCAGTGGATATTATTGGCAGAGAGATAGTTTTTTGATTAGTACAGGTGTCAGAGGTTATGGGGAGAAGGCAGGAGAATGGGGTTAGGAGGGTGATATAGATCAGCCATGATTGAATGGTGGAGTAGACTTGATTGGCCGAATGACCTAATACTACTTCTATCACTTATGACCTTATTACCGGGTTTTCTCAAGCTGCTCTGATTTCCTCCCACACTTCAAAGACATTTGAATTCTGTAGTTAACCTGTAAATTGTCCCTAACGTGTGGGATAGAACTGGTGTGAAGGGGTGATCAATGGTCGGCATGGACTCAGTGCGCTGCAAAACCTATTTCTATGCTGTATCTCTAAAATCAGAAATCTGTAGTAGTCAGTACATACTGGAGGGCACGTCTAGTGTGGCGTTATGGGTTGAGCTGAAAAGTAAGAAAGAAGCAATGACTTTAATGAGATCATCTTATAGTCCACCTAATAGCCAACGGGAGATAGAGGATGAGATATGTAGACACATTACGGAAGGATGCATAAACCACAGGGTTGTTGTAGTGGGTGACTTTAACTTCCCCAATATAGGCTGGGTCTTACTCGGGGCAAGAGGATTAGATGGGGCAGAATTTCCTAGGTGCATCCAAACAGTACGTGGCTAGTGCGACTCGGGGAGGACCTTGTATTGGGAAACAAGTCTGACCAGGTGGCTGATGTTGCGGTGGAAGAATTTGAGGAAAGTGATCACAACTCCATAGATTGTTTGAATAGGAATAGGTATGTCAGGTTTAAAAAAAAAAAAAAGTGCAATCAGATGGGGCATGAGGGAAATAAAGCGAATAGGAAAAAACTCAAGTGTGTGATTAGAAGGGACTATGAAATATTATTGGTGAGCCAGATTAAGGAAAACCTTAGGGCTTTTTATACATGCGATAAAAATAAGAGGGTGATCAGGGAGCAGGTAGGGCCGCTCAAAGATAAGGGAGGGGAACTATGCTGGAGTCAGAGGATGCAAGTGAGGTACTAAACAAGTACTTTGCATCTGTATTCACCGAGGGGAAGGACTTGGAGGACTGAGGAGAAAACACAATATGCAAAGGATCCAAGTGAGTTGGTCATTTGGATTCAGAACTGGCTTACTCATGGAAGACAGAGGGTTGTGTGGAAGGGTATTATTCTAGCTGAAGGTCGGTGATATATATGAATATGACTTAGATGCAAATGTACATGGATTGGTCGCAGGGAAGAGAGGGATATGGATCATGTGCAGGCAGATCAGATCAGTTCAGCTAGGTATCATGTTTGGCACAATCACTGTGGCCGGTAGCGCCTGTTCCTGTGATTATTTTCTATGTTCCTATCGCAGCATGACCAAAACTAAACACAATACTCCAAATACCGCCTCACCAATATCTGGTACAACTGCAACATAACATCACAACTTTTATACTGAATACCTTGACTGATGAAGGCCAATGTACCAAAAGCCTTCTTGACCACCCTATATACTTGGGCATCTATTAAAAAAAACTATAAAAGCACATACTTCAGGCTGGTGTTTATAGACGACAGGTCGGCGCTCGATGCACAGAGTCCCAGTTCCGTGAGCTTGGTAACCATCTTGGAGGAGATGATGGTCATTATCCCCTCCAAGCTGGTTACCAAGCTCACGGAACTGGGTCTCTGCACATCTCTTTGCAACCGGATCCTCGACTTCCTCATCAACAGACCATAGTCTGTTCAAATTAGCAAAAACACTTCTTCCTCAATAACAATCAGTATGGGAGCACCTCAAGGCTGTGTGCTTTGGCACCTGTTTTACTCACTCTATACTCACGACTGTGTAGCTGGACACAATGCGAACTTCATCCCCAATTTCACCGATGACACTACTGTTGTCGGACAAATTACAGATGGTGATGAGTCAAGACTATAGAAGTGAGATCGACCGACTGACCAAAATGGTGCCAGCACAACAACCTGGTTCTCAATGTCAGTAAGTCTAAGGAACTGATTGTGGATTTTGGAAGAGGAAGGATAAGAACCCATAAACCTATCTATATCAACGGGACGATGGTGGAGAGAGTCAAAAGCTTGAAATTCCTGGGTGTGCATATTTCTGAAGATCTTTTCTGGACCCAGCACACTGATGCAATTATAAAGAAAGCACATCAAAGCCTTCCTGAGAAGATTACAGAGATTCAGTATGACAGAGAGGATTCTCTTGAACTTCTACAGGTGTACAGTGGAGAGCATATTGACTAGTTGCATCATGGCCTGGTTCGGCAACTTGAATGCCCAGGAGCGAAGAAGACTGTAAAATGTTGTGAACACTGCCCAGTCCATCACAGGTTCTGACCTCCCCTTCAAAGGGATTTACCAGAGTGACTACCTCAAAAAGGTAGCCAACATCATCAGCGACCCACACCACCCTGGCCACACACTCATTTCACCCCTGCCATCAGGAAGAAGGTTCAGGAGCCTGACAACTGTAATGTTCAGGTTCAGGAACAGCTTCTTCCCTGCAGCCATTCAGTTATTAAACACTACAACCTCAAATAAGCTATCAACTACATAGACCATTATTGCATTATTATTGTTTGTTATTTACGTGTGTGCACGCGTATCTGTTTTTACGTGTGCGTATACACCAAACCTTTCTTTTCCTCATTTATAATATTGTTTACAGTGTACTATGTTTATATATTCTGTTGTGCTGCTGCAAGTAAGAATTTCATTCTTCTATCGGGGACATATGACAATAAAACAGTCTTGACGACTCTTGTGATACTTTCAAGGTACTATGCACCTGCAATCCTAGATCCCTCTGCTCTGCAACACTACCCAGGGCCCTGCCATTGACTGTGTAGATTCTGACTGGTTTTATTTCCCAAAATGCAACACTTCATACTTATCTGCATTAAACTCCATTAACCATTCCTCAGCCCACGTGCCGAAATGATCAAAATCCTGTTATGATTTTGATAATCCTCTCTGCTATCTATATCACCCACTTTAATAAATTTACTAATCATGCCTTCTATATTATCATCCATAATAGTATCATATAAACCACAAACAGCAATGGGCCTGACCAGAGCATCAATTTCTCTCATAATTTAAGCTTCCATAATCGCACCTGCCTTGCCCTTCATTCTAACAGGAACTTACATGCCTTGAACTCGTCATCACACTTTTAAAAGCACCCCACTTTCCAGAGGTTTCCAACTGACTCCAATCAACTTTAGCAAGTTACTATCGAATATCATTAAAGTTGGCTTGCCTCAATTCAGAATTTTAACTAGTGTGTGCCTGCCCTGTCTTTATCCATACCTATTTTAAAACTAATCGAACAGTGGTCACTGGTCCCAAAAAGCTTGCCCTTCAATCAGAGTGATTCAGTGTGGAAGCAGGCCCTGCGGACCAACTCGCCCACACCAGCCAACAATGTCCCAGCTACACGAGTCCCACTTGCCTGCGTTTGGTCCATATCCCTCCAAACCTGTCCTATCCATGTAACCATCTAATTGTTTCTTAAACGATGGGATGGTCCCAGCCTCAACTACCTCCTCTGGCAGCTTGTTTTATACACCCACCACCATTTGTGTGAAAAAGTTACCCCTCGGATTCCTATTAAATCTTTTCCCCTTCACGTTGAACCTATGTCCTCTGGCCCTTGATTCCCCTACTCTGGGCAAAAGACTGTGCATCTACCCAATCTATTCCTCTCATGACCTTGTATACCTCTAAAAGATCTCCCCTCATCCTCCTGCGCTCCATGGAATAGAGACCTAGCCTACTCAACCTCTCCCTATAGCTCACATCCTCTAGTCCTGGCAACATCCTTGTAAATCTTTTCTGAACCTTTTGAAGTTTGACAATATCTTTCCAAAAACATGGTGCCCAGAACTGAACACAATATTCTAAATGCAGTCTCACCAATGTCTTATACAACTGCAACATGACCACCCAACTTCTATAGGGGGGTTGCACGTAAGGTCACTGGGTCATAAGGCTTGACGCATGGAGCCGCTCAATCCATCTGGAGGACATCCGTAACTTCCGGTATATGTTATTAATGCTAGAAACGCGTACTTTCCTACCTGTTAAAAACCGCCAAGATGTTGAATTTTTGCGCTGAAAAAAAATTGTGTAAGTCGGGGTAAGTGTGAGAGACATGTACCCAACTTCAGAATTCCAAAAGTGAAGCGAAATGAAGGTAAAGAGAAGCGAGAGCTGAAGGGACAACAGCAGCTAAAATGCTTGGTAAACATCGGCTGTGCAGATATCTGAATTGAAAATATTGGGAATTATCGTGTTTGCTCACTGCATTTCATCAACAGTAAGGCATTATTTGTGTTTTTTCTTGATTCCTTTGGTATCTAAAAAGTCTCAGAAGTGATCAATCTGGCTGTAAATTTTTTTTCAGATGCGTTTTCATTTTTTATGTAAAAACCCACGAGAACCATGGGCGATATAAAAAATTTACAGCCAGATTTATCACCTCTGAAACTTTTTAGATGCCAAAGGAATCAAGAAAAAACACAAATAATGCCTTAGTTGATGAAATGCAGTGAACAAACGGCCAATGTTCGCTAAGCACTCTGGCTGTTGTTGTCCCTTCAGTTCTCGCTTCTATCTACCGTAATTTCTCCTCACTTTTGGAATTCTGAAATATGCTAAATGTCTCACACGCTTATCCCCATTTCCATAATTATTTACAGCGCAAAAATTGACAATTTCAGCGGGTTTTAACGGGCCCACTACGCTGGAAACAATGGTAAGTGCTTACCTGCAGTTCATAGCGTGTACTCCACTTGGAGTAGCATAGCAACAGTACGGGTCATGGGTCGTGACCCGACTGCCGTGAAACCTCCCTATACTCAATACTCTGACTGATGAAGGCCAAAGTGCCAAAAGCCTTTTTGAGCACCTTATCTACCTGTGACTTGTCTACCAGTCACTCGCCCTTCCCAATTTCCAAGGGTAGAACAAGGTTTGCCCTCTATTTTGTAGGACCCTCTACATATTGCCCGAGGAGACTTGCCTGAACACATTTGATAAATTCTGCCCAGTATATGCCTTAGGCACAATGACAGTCTCAGTCTACATTGTGAAAGTTAAAATCCCCAACCAGGACAACCTTATTCACCTTGCAGATGCCTTCAATCTCGTAGCATATTTGTTCTTCTAATTCCTGTTGACTATTTGGGTACACACCTATCGAGGTGATCGTCCTCTTTCTCAGCTCCACCCATATAGCCTCAAAAAGCTGCCAAAGGAAACATTAAAGACACTCGATAGTATAAAGGCCGGATGCAGGCAAGTGGGACAACCTCAGTTTGGCAACTTGGTCGGCATAGACAAGTTGGGCCAAAGCTCATGTTCCTGTGCAGTATAACTCTAATACTCTAAAGTCTGAAATAGTACTTATTAAGGCCATGCTTTCACGTTGGGTACAATTGGAGATCAACTACAGTAAGATTATACTCAAACTAATTAAACTTTCAACTCATTAATTTGAACAGCTTTCAGCACCCTGGAGTCAGACTATTATAAATTTGTCTGCAAACTTCAGTATATGGAAATATATATATTTTTATTAATATAACATGACTTGCGTTTCTGAGTGGAAACATGTATCACTGTAGAACCACTCATACATGCAAACATTTGAAAATGTTACAATAAAGCAGGCCCTGCACGACTTGTTTAATGTATTTTACATTATCCATGAAAGCCCTCCCCTTCATTATTCTGAAAGATCAAGAGTCAACCATACAAAGGGTATATCAACAACAGTGAGGTCAAGCAGATTTATCCTTTTGTTGATTCATTCACCATCTGCTGCAGACTATCTGGCAGCTTTACATCCTTCAGGACAATCTATGTCGCCTCTAGGTACTATGCATCCCCTAAGTAGCATTCAATACGATGGAGTCATCATCATCATCAGATGAATGAGCATAGGTAGTAAAAATAAGATATTCCTATCTTTATTTGACATAATGCCAAGAGATTTCATCGGATCTGCTGGAAATTCAGAGAGCCTGTTAAATCTCTGTCCTGGTGGTGGACCAGATATACTGAGGGACAAGACTTTAAAGTATAGTTCTCTACATATAACTATATCAGGTTGGTGATTAATCTGTTGGCCAACTCTTGTGAGGAATGCTTTTGCAAGATCCGATTTTGCCAAATCCAAATCTAATGCAATAGTCAATGCCGAGTGCCCGACTCAGTTTTATTCTTCCGATTTAATGTCGTGGTCTTAACACAATTGAATGGCTTGCCGGGCCATTTTAAAGTGCAATTACGAAGCAAGAATATTAATGAGCATCCACAGTCACATAAAGATAGGCAATGTGATCTATCCCACATGACTAACTGAGACAAGAAAGGAGATTGCATGGGCTTTGACAAAGATATCTATGTTCTCTCGCCACAGAAGATGTCCAGGAGTATTGGAGAGTTGCTAATGTTGTTCATTTGTTTAAGAAAAGTGAAGATAATCCAGGAAATCACAGATTGGTGAATCCCAAGTCTATTGAAGAGGATTCTTCAAAATATGCATTTTAGTAAAGCATTGATAAAGTTCCTCATGGTAGGTTCAGATGTATGGACTCTATGACCAAGCTGACTTGGTCACAGAGTCGTACAGCATGGAAACAGGCCCCGTTTTCTCTCAACTTGCCCACGCCGACCAACATGCATAGTGTAGACCGATTTACACTAGTCCTACCTGCCCATGCTTGGCCCATAACCATCTAAACTTATCCTATCCATGTACCTGTCCAAATGTCTCTTAAATGTTATGATAGTGCCTGCTGGTCATTTGGATTCAGAACTGGCTTATTCAAAGAAGACAGAGTTGTGGTGGAAGCGTGTTATTCTAGCTGGAGGTCTGTAACCTGTGAAGTTCCGCAGAGATCTGGGACCTCTGTTGTTTGTGATACATATAAATAACTTGCAGGTAAATGTAGGTGGGTTGGTTAGTAAGTTTGCAAACACCAAAATTGGTGGAGTTGGGGACAGTGGGGAAGGCAACCAAAGTGAACAGTGGGATGGAGATAATCTACAGAAATGGCCAGAGAAATGGTCAATGGAATTTAATCCAAGCAGTGTGAAGTGTTGCACTTTGGGAGGTTGAATGCATTGACGTAGAGGGAACTTGTGATCCAAGTCCATAGAGCGCTAAAAGTGACAACACAAGTAGAAAGAGTGGCAAAGAAGGTGTATGGTATGCTTGCCTCTAAATATCAGGGCCCTGAATATAAGAATCAGGAAGTCATATTGTGGCTTTGTAGAACTTTGGTTGACAAATTTGGAGCATAGTGCACTGTTCTGGTAGCCCCATTACAGGAAGGTTTTAGGGGCTTTAGAGAGAGTGCGGAAGCAGTTTCCCAAAATGCTACCCGAGTTACAAGGCCATAAAGCGAGATTGGGCATACTTGGATTAGTTTCTCCTGGAGCTTCAGAGGCTGAGGGTACACCTCATTTTAGAAGATAAAATTATGAGAGGCATTGACAGGATAGATAGTCAGAAACCTCTTGCCAGGGTAGAAACACCAAAGGCTAGAGAGCATGCTTTAAGGGGAGTGGAGTAAAATTTAAAGATGTTTCAATTGGCTTTCAAACTCCTATATCTTCCCCCAGAAGTAGTAGAGAAAAGCAAATGGCCAGCCAGATACCCTTAACAACCTTCAACCTTCTCCATTTTCGTTTTTATTTCAGGTTTCTGGAATCTGCTACGTTTTGATTTCCATAAACAATAATGAAGTTGAGCTACCAAGAGCAGAATATAAGAAAGGCTCTGAACCAGCCACTATTTGAAATCAAGACTCTAGCATGCTTCTGCTGATATTAACCAAGTCGCTGGCTCGTATATCCCAATTCAACTTCACTCAAAGAAAAGCAGGGCTTGAGACTCTGTTATTGGATGCTGAAGGTATGAATGATCATCTTCGCACAACCAATAATAGGTATGTGGAACAAGAAGGAAGAACAGGGGAGAACAGAATGGGATGAATAAATAAGGCAGTCGTTTGGTCTTATAACAGTATGAACAGACACATTATCAATACAAATCAACTGTCCAAGTGTGGAGATTTACACAGGCATAACTGCACAAAATAGGCCATTCAGCCAAACCTGTGCATGCTGGCAAGTTCCAATTCAGATTCCTCCTGGCCTTTCTCGTCCGTCAATAGGCATAACGGTCACTTCCTGTCTTGCTCATGCGCTCAGTTCCCACCACTTAAATTAATTAATAGTGCTCACTTTAACCATTCACTGTCACAGCGAGTGCCACATTTTACCACCATTTATACATTTTCTACTGGATTTCTTGAAGATTCTTATTTTGTTGGCTTCGAATTATGATTTTCTCCTCAAGAAGAATCACTGCAATAGTGACCTCAGTTTGATCATCCATCTACCTTCCTTTCTCAAAGGAATCTTTTCCAAATAGGTATCATCTGTCATATCCAGCATCTTAGTCGTAAATCTTTTCTGCACCCTTTCCATTGCCTCTATATGCTTTTCTTAATGTGATGACAGGGCGAAGTGTGGTCTAACCAAAATATGATGCAAGTTTCTTACCATATATTTCAGTTCAATCACTTGTGAAAGAAAACGTTCTCTTTATTTATAGCCTTATTAACCTGTGGTACTACTTTAGTGATTAATAATAATGGATGGGATTTATATAGCGCCTTTCTAATACTCAAGGCGCTTTACACCGCATTATTCATTCACTCCTCAGTCACACTCGGTGGTGGTAAGCTACTTCTGTAGCCACAGCTGCCCTGGGGCAGACTGACGGAAGCGTGGCTGCCAATCTGCGCCTACGGCCCCTCCGACCACCACCAATCACTCACACACATTCACACACAGGCAAAGGTGGGTGAAGTGTCTTGCCCAAGGACACAACGACAGTATGCACTCCAAGCGGGATTCGAACCGGCTACCTTCCGGTTGCCAGCCGAACACTTAGCCCATTGTGCCATCTGTCGTCCCGCATTAATGTACCTGCATTCTAAGAATCACTATGTTCATTCCCTCATTCCTTTTGCAACTTTGATGTGACCTCTCGGGCATGTACTATCTCCATGTTGAACTTCATTTGTCAATTATTTGCACAATCTGCATGTTTATCAAAGTCCTCCTGTAAATTTGTTAATTCGCCACAATCCTCAAATTTCTGATCTTTCAAAAATGTATCAACCATCTCAGTAAATCAATGATATAGCCTCCAGAATCCTGCAGGACGGAGAATTCCAGGAAATTTTCCACCCTATGCAAGAAGACATTTGTCGCCATCTCAGTTTTAAAACACCACTCCTTTATCCAGTAACTATTTCCCCTCATTTGAGATTCTCCCAGGGGTGGAACCATCTCAACATCTAATTGGAGTGCTCCCTTAGAATATTATACTGTTTCAATGAAATAACCTTCATTCTTCTAAACACCAAAGAATACAGATCCAATTTTATTAACTGTTTATGAGAGGACAATCCTCTCTTCCAGGAATTAACCAAGTAAATCTCTCCTGAACTGCCTCCAGCATTAGTATATCATTTTTTAAACATGTATACAATTCTCCAGGTATCATCTTAAGAACACCTGCACAATTGTAACAATACTTGCCCATTTCTAAATTCCAACCCTCTTGTAATAGAAGGCCAATATGCCATGGGCCTTCTTAATTACGCTGCACCTGCATGCTAACTTTGTTATTCAGGCGAGAGAACAACTAGATCCTTCTGTACTCCACTTATTTGTAATCTCTCTCCATTTAGATAATAGACTGCCTTTTGAATCCTCCAACCAAAGTGAATGAACTCACACTTTCCCACATTAAGCGCCTGCAGCACGTCACTAAATTCAATAAGACACTATTTTACAAGGACTGTGTTAAACCTCTTGCTATACAAAATAGTCAGCCATAGAAAGTTACAGAACAGAAACAGGCCCTTTGCCCAGCGACTCCACATTGATCATCAAAATGTCATCAAGCTGGAAAGAGTGCAGAAAAGATTTATGAGGATGTTGCCAGGACTCGAGGGCCTGGGTTATAGGGAAAGATTGTGCAAGCTAGGACTTTATTCCTTGGAGCACAAGAGGTTAAGGAGTGATCTTACAAAGGTGCATAAAAACAGGAGGGGAATTAATCAGGGTAAAGTGGAGTCTTTTACCTGTGGTAAGGGAATCAAGAACCGAGGGCATAGATTTACGGTGCAAGGGGAAAGACTTAATAGGAACCCAAGGAACAACTTTTTCCACTGAGGGTGGTGGGCATATGGAATGAAATGCCACAGGAGGCATAACATTTGTTAACAACATTTAAAAGACACTTGGATGGGAAAGGTTTACAGGGATATGGACCAAATGCAGGCAAATGGGACTAACGTAGATGGGGTATCTTGGTTGGGCTGAACAGCCCGTTTCAAGACTATCAAGAAAGTATTTATACTAATCCTACATTAATCCCCATTTTTAATTCTCCCCACATTCTCATCAACTTCCCCTGGATTCTGCCACTCATTCACACAGGGAAAAAATTACAGTGGTTAATTAACCCACCAACCAACACATTCTGCCAAAGTCTCTCATGATTCTGATCACATTACAGTATTGGCCCAAACATGAGCTGAATCCAAAGGAGATGAGAGACTAACTGGCCTTAACATCAAGGAAGCATTTGATCAAGTATGGTGCCTAAAAACCTGGCTAAACTCATCAATAGGAATTGGAGAAAGCCCTCCATTGGTTGGAATCATATCTAGCATAAAGGAAGATGGTTCTGGGAGTTGAAGATCAATCTCCACAGCATTGGGACAGGAGCTGTCAACAGAAGTGCCTCACGGTAGTGCCCTAGGCCCAACTATCTGCAGCTGCTTCATCGATGACCTTCCTTCAAACATAAGGTCAGCAACTTGAATCAGTGATTCAAGAAGACAGTTCACCATCATGCGAACAATTAGGGATAGGCAAAATGCTGGCTCAGTCTGCAATACCCACATCAAGTGAACGATTTAAAAAATCTTTGGGACGTAGGTGGAAACTGGAGCATCCAGCGAAATCCCATCATAGGGGGAATGTACAAACTCCTAACACAGTATCCAAGGTCAGTATTCAACCCACGAGCATGGTGCTGTGAAACAGTGGTTCTATTAGTTATGCCATTGTGTGTGTGGAGGGACTGTGTCGCAAGCAGCATTCTGTAAAATTGCTGCTGGAACTTTTTAAAGACAAGTCAATATCCTAGCAGGCAGGTTCGCTAGTGCTACATGGGTGGGTTTAAACTAGACAGGCAGGTGGGGTAGGATCCTATGCTGGACCAAGGTAGGTGAGAGGCTGGAAGGCTTTATGGATGGTGATGAAAGAAAGTTTAGTGGACAGAATAGGTAGGAGAAAGGCAGGGAGCGAGGATGGATTGTTGGGTTGAATTGCACTTAATTTTAAAAGGAGAGAGGCGATGGGCTAGGCAGGTGAACTCAGGGTATGGATAGGTACGTTCAACTGGGACATTGTGTCCATTACAGAAATCTGGTAAAGGGACACCGGCCCGGACCAGTGGCAGCCCGAGGGGTTCCAGCCAGCATGGAGAAGCGCTAAGTCCGGCTCAATTGTGCCTGCCCTGCCGAGTCTGTATACATGCAGCAGCACAGTTGAGAATTTTTATCGCGTACGACATTTGACAAGTCCCATGATTCATTGCATTTTTCGGAATACTAAACTCGCTTATTAGAAGAGCAAATAAGCCAGGAGATTGCAGGCAGCTGTGGTAGGGCCAGCAATGGCTGCCTCGCCAACAATCTGTCACCCCAGCGCGGGGTTTCGATCACCCCGACGCAGAGTTTCGATCACCCCGACGCGGGGGCTTTGACCGCCGGCTGCAGGAGCTTCGATCGCCCCGACGGATGGTTCGACTGCCCTGACCATGTGAGAATAAAGAGGAAGAAGCTTGGACTTTTTTGCCTTCCATCACAGTGAGGAATGTGGGGAATGTTTATGTTAACTTAGATGTAGTTGTGCGTCTTGTTTTTTTTTCTTCCGTATGGCTGTATGGTAATTCGCATATCACAGTACCTTAATTGGTGCATGTGACAATAAAAGACCTTAGAAACCTTTGACTAAGGTTGTAGTAGTAGTAGTAGGGAATTTTAATTTTCCCAATATTGACTGGGAATGTCATAGTGCAAAAGGTTTAGACGGGGCAGAACTTGTCAAATGTGCACAGGAAATGTTTCCTCGGGCAATATGTAGTCTTAAGAAATAGGATGGGGCAAGTGGATGAAGTGTTCATGGAGGAGACTTTGGGGACCAGGGACCACTGTGCTCTTAGGTTTAAGATAGTTAAAGACAATAGGGGCAGGAGTAGGCCATTCGGCCCTTTGAGCCAGCACAGTCATTCACTGTGATCATGGCTGATCATCCACATTCAGTACCCCGTTCCTGCCTTCTCACCATATCCCCTGACTCCACTATCTTTAAGAGCTCTATCTACGCTCTCTTGAAAGCATCCAGAGATTTGGCCTCCGCTGCCTTCTGAGGCAGCAAATTCCACAGATTCACAATTCTCTGGGTGAAAAGGTTTTTCCTCATCTCCATTCTAAATGGTCTACCCCTTATTCTTAAACTGTGGCCCCTGGTGCCGAACTCCCCCAACATCGGGAACACGCTTCCTGCCTCTAGCGTGTATCTCTAATCTTATATGTTTAAATAAGAACTCTCATCCATCTAAATTCTAGAGTATACAAGCCCAGCCGCTCCATTCTATCCACATATGACAGCCCCGCCATCCCGGGAATTAACCTCGTGAACCTACGCTGCACTCCCTCAATAACAAGATTGTCCTTCCTGAAATTTGGAAACCAAACTGCGCACAATACTCCAGGTGCGGTCTCACCAGCGCCCTTTACAAATGCAGAAGGACCTCTTTGCTCCGATGCTCAACTCTTCTTGTTATGAAGGCCAACATGCCATTAGCTTTCTTCACTGCATGCTGTACCTGCATGTTTACTTTCAGTGACTGATGAACAAGGACACCCAGATCTCGTTGTACTTTCCCTTTTCCTAATTTGACACCATTCAGATAATAATCTGCCTTCCTGTTTTTGGCACCAAAGTGGATAACCTCACATTAATCCACATTAAACTGCATCTGCCCACTCACCCAACCTGTCCAAGTCACCCTGCATCCTCATAGCATCCTCCTCACAATTCACACTGCCACCCAGCTTTGTGTCATCTGCAACTTTGCTAACGCTACTTTGAATCCCTTCATCTAAATCATTGATGTATATTGTAAATAGCTGCGGTCCAGAACCGAGCCTTGCGATACCTCACTAGTCACTGCCTGCCATTCTGAAAGGGACCCGTTAATCCCTACTCTTTGTTTCCTGTCTGCCAACTAATTTTCTATCCATGTCAGTACCCTACCCCCAATACCATGTGCTCTAATATTTCCCACTAATCTCATATGTGGGACCTTATCAAATGTTTTCTGAAAGTCCAGGTACATTACAGCCACTGGCTCTCCCTTGTCCTTTTTCCTAGTTCCATCCTCAAAACATTTCCCCTTCGTAAATCCATGCTGACTCAGAACAATCCTGTCACTGCTATCCAAATGTGCCGCTATTTCATCTTTTATAATTGACTCCAGCATCTTCCCCACCACCAATGTCAGGCTAACTGGTCTATAATTCCCTGTTTTCTCTCTCCCGTCTTTCGTAAAAAGTGGGATAACATTAGCTACCCTCCAATCCACAGGAACCGATCCTTAATCTACAGAATATTAAAAAATGATCACCAATGCGTCCACAATTTCTAGAACCACCTCCTTGAGTACCCTGGTTTACAGACCATCATGCCCTGGGGATTTATCAGTCCCATCAGTCTACCCAACACCATTTCCTGCCTAATGTGAATTTCCTTCAGTTCCTCCGTCACCCTAGATCCTCTGGTCACTAGTACATCAGGGAGATTGTTTGTGTCTTCCTTAGTGAAGACGGGTCCAAAGTACCTGTTCAACTCCTCTGCCAATTCCTTGTTCCCCATAATAAATTCACCTGTTTCAGTCTTCAAGGGTCCAACTTGTCTTAACATTTTTTTTCCTCTTCACATACCTAAAGAAGCTTTTACTATCCTCCTTTATAATCTTGGCCAGTTTACCTTCTTACCCATCTTTTCTCCCCATATTGCCTCCCGCTCATCTTTGCTACGATATACTTCTTTTATTTTTAATAAAATACAGATGGACACACAAGAAACAGAGAGCGGTACACAAGTTTAATCTAAATCGGGGCAGGGCCAACTATGAACATAATAGACAGGAAATCGTTCAAGTAGATTGGAGCAGGTTGTTTGAAGGAAAATTAACATGGGATGTTTTTTAAAGTTTGCTGACAAGAGTTTAGGATATGCATGTTTCTGTTAGAGTGAAGTGCAAAGCTGATGAAATCTTGGATGATGAGATATATTGAGGCTCTGGTTTAGGCCAGAAGCATGGGCCAGGTATAAGCAGCTGAGATCAAGTGTACCCCGGAGAAGTTTCACAAACTGAGGAACACGCTAAAAAAGGAAATCAGGAGGGCAAAAAGGGGACAGGAGATAACTCTGGCTGATATTACGGTTAAGATATATTTTACAAGCACATTAAGAGAAAAACAAAAAGAGTAACCAGAGAAAATGGACAGGAATCAAAGTAGTCAACCCTAATGGAGCCACAGGAGGTGGGCAAGGTCTTCAATTAGTATTTTTCCTGTTTTTACCATGGAGAAAGACACGAGGAACAGGGAACTTGGGGCAATCAATTGAAGCATCTTGAGGGCACTCAGTATTATGCATATGAAGGTAGACAAATCTTCTGGGCCTGAGCAGATATATCCGAGGACACTGTGAAAAGCAAGAGAGCAAAATTGCAGGTGCCTTGGCTGTGATGAGTTGGCCCTGGCTCATCAGTAAATATAGATGAGGTGCCAGAACATTGGAGGGCAACAAATGTTGCGCCTCTATTTAAGAAGGACTGCAGGGAAAAGCCAGAGAATTACAGGCAGTAAATCTAACATCTGTTGTCTGTGAGTTATTTGAGAATACTCTGAGGGATAACATGTATGTCCATTTAGATGAACATGGGCAGATTAGGGATAATCAGAAGATAGACACAAAATGCTGGCTGGAGTAACTTAGCAGGTCTGGATGCATCTCTGGAATAGGTGACCTTTTGAGTCAGAACCCTTCTTTAGACAGAGAAGTGTAGGAAGGAACTGCAGATGCTGGTTTAAACCAAAGATAGACACAAAATGCTGGAGTAACGATGGGACAGGCAGCATCTCTGGAGAGAAGGAATGCGTGACGTTTCAGGTCGAGACTGTCTGAAGGGTCGAGACCCGAAATGTCATCCATTCCTCCAGCATTTTGTGAATGACAGAGGTGCCGGAGGGGGGGGGAAGGCCAGAACAAATTGGTGCTGGCAACAGAACAAGAAAAGGCCAGAACAAATTGGTGCTGGCAACAGATGACCTCACAAAGGGTGGTCCATAATGGTCCATTGCTAGCCAGGGAAGATGTGCTAGCGAAAGCGATATAAGGATGCAAACAGTGGAACTGGTAGGATGACTATAGAGAGCGTGACTTTAGAGAGCTCGGAAAAATGCTGAAAAGCAGGACCTCCAGGGTTGTTATCTCCGGTTTGCTTCCAGTTCCTCGTGCTGGCGAGAGCAGGAACCGGGAGATACGGGACCTGAACGTGTGGCTGAGGAACTGGTGCACGGGGCAGGGATTTAGATTCTTAGATCACTGGGATCTGTTTTGGGGTAAGGGGGAACTGTACAAAAGGGACGGATTGCATCTTAACAGGTGTGGGACCAGCATTCTGGCAGGCAGGTTTACCACTGCTACACAGGTGGTTTTAAACTGAATAAGGGGGGTGGGGTTCGGTTGGTTCGGAAAAAGAGAGAGATCTACAATAATTATAGGCAGCATGGAGTAAATGAGGTGCTTGAGGAGTATAAAGAATGTAAAAAGAATCTTAAGAAAGAAATTAGAAAAGCTAAAAGAAGATATGAGGTTGCTTTGGCAAGTAAGGTGAAAGTAAATCCAAAGGGTTTCTACAGCTATATTAATAGCAAAAGGATAACGAGGGATAAAGTTGGTCCATTAGAGAGTCAGAGTGGACAGCTATCTGCAGAGCCAAAAGAGATGGGGGAGATATTGAACAATTTATTTTCTTCGGTATTCACCAAGGAGAAGGATATTGAATTATGTGAGGTAAGGGAAACAAGTAGAGTAGCTATGGAAACTATGAGGATCAAAGAAGAGGAAGTACTGACACTTTTGAGAAATATAAAAGTGGATAAGTCTCCAGGTCCGGACAGGATATTCCCTAGGACATTGAGGGAAGTTAGTGTAGAAATAGCAGGGGCAATGACAGAAATATTTCAAATGTCATTAGAAACGGGAATATTGCCGGAGGATTGGCGTACTGCGCATGTTGTTCCATTGTTTAAAAAGGGGTCTCAGAGTAAACCTAGCAATTATAGACCTGTTTGTTTGACGTCAGTGGTGGGCAAATTAATGGAAAGGATACTTAGAGATAATATATATAAGCATCTGGATAAACAGGGTCTGATTAGGAACAGTCAACATGGGTTTGTGCCTGGAAGGTCATGTTTGACTAATCTTCTTGAATTTTTTGACGAGGTTACTCGGGAAATTGATGAGGGTAAAGCAGTGGATGTTGTATATATGGACTTCAGTAAGGCCTTTGACAAGGTTCCTCACGGAAGGTTGGTTAAGAAGGTTCAATGGTTGGGTATTAATGGTGGAGTAGCAAGATGGATTCAACAGTGGCTGAATGGGAGATGCCAGAGAGTAATGGTGGATGGTTGTTTGTCAGGTTGGAGGCCAGTGACTAGTGGTGTGCCACAGGGATCTGTGTTGGGTCCACTGTTGTTTGTCATGTACATCAATGATCTGGATGATGGTGTGGTAAATTGGATTAGTAAGTATGCAGATGATACTAAGATAGGTGGGGTTGTGGATAATGAAGTCGATTTTCAAAGTCTACAGAGAGATTTATGCCAGTTGGAAGAGTGGGCTGAAAGATGGCAGATGGAGTTTAATGCTGATAAGTGTGAGGTGCTACATCTTGGCAGGACAAATCAAAATAGGACGTACATGGTAAATGGTAGGGAATTGAAGAATGCAGGTGAACAGAGGGATCTGGGAATAACTGTGCACAGTTCCCTGAAAGTGGAATCTCATGTAGATAGGGTGATAAAGAAAGCTTTTGGTGTGCTGGCCTTTATAAATCAGAGCATTGAGTATAGAAGTTGGGATGAAATTGTACAAGGCATTGGTGAGGCCAATTTTGGAGTATGGTGTACAATTTTGGTCGCCTAATTATAGGAAGGATGTCAACAAAATAGAGAGAGTACAGAGGAGATTTACTAGAATGTTGCCTGGGTTTCAGCAACTAAGTTACAGAGAAAGGTTGAACAAGTTAGGGCTTTATTCTTTGGAGCGCAGAAGGTTAAGGGGGGACTTGATAGAGGTCTTTAAAATGATGAGAGGGATAGACAGAGTTGACGTGGATAAGCTTTTCCCACTGAGAGTAGGGAAGATTCAAACAAGGGGACATGACTTGAGAATTTAGGGACAGAAGTTTAGGGGTAACATGAGGGGGAACTTCTTTACTCAGAGAGTGGTGGCTGTGTGGAATGAGCTTCCAGTGAAGGTGGTGGAGGCAGGTTCGTTTTTATCATTTAAAAAAATAAATTGGATAGTTATATGGACGGGAAAGGAATGGAGGGTTATGGTCTGAACGCAGGTGTATGGGACTAGGGGAGAATACGTGTTCGGCACGGACTAGAAGGGTCGAGATGGCCTGTTTCCATGCTGTAATTGTTATATGGTTATATGGGTGTCGAATGGGATAGTGGAGGATGGAGTTAAAGGGAAAGGGTTTCTTAAATGTGTGAGCGTAGAGACAGAGGGGTGTAAAATGAGGGTAGAAGCAATAGGTAGCAAGGTGAAAAGTAAAAGTGGCAGGCCGGCAAATCCAGGGCAAAAATCAAAAAGGGCCACTTTTCAGCATAATAGTATAAGGGGTAAGAGTGTTGTAAAAACAAGCCTGAAGGCTTTGTGTTTCAATGCAAGGAGCATTCGTAATAAGGTGGATGAGTTGAATGTGCAGATAGCTATTAATGACTATGATATAGTTGGGATCACGGAGACATGGCTCCAGGGTGACCAAGGCTGGGAGCTGAACATCCAGGGATATTCAATATTCAGGAGGGATAGACAGAAAGGGAAAGGAGGTGGGGTAGCGTTGCTGGTTAGAGAGCAGATTAACGCAATAGAAAGGAAGGACATTAGCTTAGAGGATGTGGAATCGATATGGGTAGAGCTGCGAAACACTAAGGGGCAGAAAACGCTAGTGGGAGTTGTGTACAGGCCACCTAACAGTAGTAGTGGAGTTGGGGGATGGCATCAAACAGGAAATTAGAAATGCGTGCAACAAAGGTAAAACAGTTATAATGGGTGACTTCAATCTACATATAGATTGGGTGAATCAAATTGGCAAGGGTGCTGAGGAAGAGGATTTCTTGGAATGTATGCGGGATAGTTTTCTAAACCAACATGTAGAGGAACCAACGAGAGAGCAGGCTATTTTAGACTGGGTGTTCAAGAAGGAACAGCAGATGCTGGAAGATCGAAGGTACACAAAAATGCTGGAGAAACTCAGCGGGTGCAGCAGCATCTATGGAGCGAAGGAAATAGGCGACGTTTCGGGGCGAAACCCTTCTTCAGACTGATGGGGGGTGGGGGGGGAGAAGGAAGGAAAAAGGGATGAGGAGCCCAAGGGCGGGGGGATGGGAGGAGACAGCTCGAGGGTTAAGGAAGGGGAGGAGACAGCAAGGGCTAGCAAAACTTGGAGAATTCAACGTTCATGCCATCCGGACGCAAGCAACCCAGGCGGAATATGAGGTGCTGTTCCTCCAATTTCCAGCGTTGCTCACTCTGGCAAAGGAGGAGACCCAGGACAGAGAGGTCGGATTGGGAATGGGAGGGGGAGTTGAAGTGCTGAGCCACCGGGAGTTCAGGTAGGTTATTGCGGACTGAGCAGAGGTGTTCGGCGAAACGATCGCCCAACCTCCGCTTAGTCTCACCGATGTAAATCAGCTGACATCTAGAGCAGCGGATGCAGTAGATGAGGTTGGAGGAGATACAGGTGAACCTTTGTCGCACCTGGAACGACTGCTTGGGTCCTTGAATAGAGTCGAGGGGGGAGGTGAAGGGACAGGTGTTGCATTTCTTGCGGTTGCAACGGAAAGTGCCCGGGGAGGGGGTGGTACGGGAGGGAAGGGAAGAATTGACAAGGGAGTTGCGGAGGGAGCGGTCTTTGCGGAAGGCAGACATAGGGGGAGATGGGAAGCTGTGGCGAGTGGTGGGGTCACGTTGGAGGTGGCCGAAATGGCGGAGGATTATTTGTTGTATTTGCCGGCTGGTGGGGTGAAAGGTGAGGACTAGGGGGACTCTGCCCTTGTTGTGAGTGCGGGGATGGGGAGAGAGAGCAGTGTTGCGGGGTATGGATGAGACCCTGGAATTGGGAGTAGGGGATGGAGTCTTTACAGGGGGCAGGGTGGGAAGACGTGTAGTCCAGATAGCCATGTGAGTCAGTTGATTTGTAGTGTATGTCGGTCAGAAGTCTGTCCCCTGCGATGGAGATGGTGAGGTCAAGGAACGGTAGGGAAGTGTCGGAAATGGTCCAGTTGTATTGGAGTGCCGGATGGAAGTTGGTGGTGAAGTGGAAGAAGTCAGCATTCTAGACTGGGTATTGAGTAATGAGGAAGGGTTAGGTAGCAGTCTTGTTGTGCGTGGCCCCTTGGGCAAGAGTGACCATAATATGGTTGAGTTCTTCATTAGGATGGAGAGTGACATCGTTAATTCAGAAACAAGGGTCCTGAACTTAAAGAAAAGTAACTTTGAGGGTATGAGACGTGAATTGGCCAAGATAGATTGGCGATTGATTCTTAATGGGTTGACGGTGGATATGCAATGGAAGGCATTTAAAGACTGCATGGATGAACTACAATTGTTCATCCCAGTTTGGCAAAAAAATAAATCAGGGAAGGTAGTGCATCCGTGGATAACAAGGGAAATCAGGGATAGTATCAAAACAAAAGATGAAGCGTACAAATTAGCCAGAAAAAGCAGCCTACCAGAGGACTGGAAGAAATTCAGAGACCAGCAGAGGAGGACAAAGGGCTTAATTAGGAAAGGGAAAATAGATTATGAAAGAAAACTGGCAGGGAACATAAAAACTGACTGCAAAAGCCTTTATAGATATGTGAAGAGAAAAAGATTAGTTAAAACAAATGTAGGTCCCTTGCAGTCAGAAACGGGTGAATTGATCATGGGGAACAAGGACATGGCAGACCAATTGAATAACAACTTTGGTTCTGTCTTCACTAAGGAAGACATAAAAAAACTGCCGGAAATAGCAGGGGACCGGGGGTCAAATGAGATGGAGGAGCTGAGTGAAATCCAGGTTAGCCAGGAAGTGGTGTTAGGTAAATTGAATGGATTAAAGGCCGATAAATCCCCAGGGCCAGATAGGCTGCATCCCAGAGTACTTAAGGAAGTAGCCCCAGAAATAGTGGATGCATTAGTGATAATTTTTCAAAACTCTTTAGATTCTGGAGCAGTTCCTGAGGATTGGAGGGTAGCTAATGTAACACCACTTTTTAAAAAGGGAGGGAGAGAGAAAACGGGGAATTACAGACCAGTTAGTCTAACGTTGGTAGTGGGGAAACTGCTAGAATCAGTTATTAAAGATGGGACAGCAGCACATTTGGAAAGTGGTGAAATTATTGGACAAAGTCAGCATGGATTTATGAAGGGTAAATCATGTCTGACGAATCTTATAGACTTTTTCGAGGATGTAACTAGTACAGTGGATAAGGGAGAACCAGTGGATGTGTTATATCTCGACTTTCAGACGGCTTTCGACAAGGTCCCACATAAGAGATTAGTATACAAACTTAAAGCACACGGTATTGGGGGTTCAGTATTGATGTGGATAGAGAACTGGTTGGCAGACAGGAAGCAAAGAGTAGGAGTAACGGGTCCTTTTCACAATGGCAGGCAGTGACTAGTGGGGTACCGCAAGGCTCAGTTCTGGGACCCCAGCTATTTACGATATATATTAATGATTTGGACGAGGGAATTGAATGCAACATCTCCAAGTTTGCGGATGACACGAAGCTAGGGGGGCAGTGTTAGCTGTGAGGAGGATGCTAGGAGGCTGCAAGGTGACTTGGATAGGCTAGGTGAGTGGGCAAATGCATGGCAGATGCAGTATAATGATGCAACGAGACCTGGGTGTCATGGTACACCAGTCATTAAAAGTAGGCATGCAGGTGCAGCAGGCAGTGAAGAAGGCGAATGGTATGTTAGCATTCATAGCAAAAGGATTTGAGTATAGGAGCAGGGAGGTTCTACTGCAGTTGTACAGGGTCTTGGTGAGACCACACCTGGAGTATTGTGTACAGTTTTGCGTACAGTTTTGGTCTCCTAATCTGAGGAAAGATATTCTTGCCATAGAACAAGGGGTCACTCTTTAAGGATAAGGGGGAAATCTTTTAGGACCGAGATGAGGAAAACTTTTTTCACACAGAGAGTGGTGAATCTCTGGAATTCTCTGCCGCGGAAGGTAGTTGAGGCCAGTTCATTGGCTATATTTAAGAGGGAGTTAGATGTGGCCCTTGTGGCTAAAGGGATCAGGGGGTATGGAGAGAAGGCAGGTACAGGATACTGAGTTGGATGATCAGCCATGATCATATTGAATGACGGTGCAGGCTCGAAGGGCCGAATGGCCTACTCCTGCACCTATTTTCTATGTTTCTATGACTAGGTTGGGGGAGAGGGGAATGCAGGAGTTACTTGAAATTAGCTAAATCAACGTTCATGTTGGCTGTACAAGACATTGGTGAGGCCACATTTAGATTCTTATGGATTGAAGAGTTGCAAATTGTGAAGCTAAAGGTAGCTCCCAAGTTGAGGTTTTCCATTCTGGGACATCAAAAATGACCTATTTCTTGAGTAAACATAGTCCCCACTCTGCTCCTCTTCACCCATTCCAAAGCCTTCACATCCTTTCTGTAATGGGGAAATCAGAACTGCACGCAATACTCCAAAAATGGGCTTACAAAGCTGCATAAGAGATTTTGACACTCAAAATCCCATCCTAGGAAAGCACACGTACCATATGCCTTATTTATAACTATCTAATTTCAAGGAGTTATGGTCTTGGACTCCAAGATCTCTCTGTACATCAATGTTGTTGAGGGTAATTACATTAGTTGTATATTTTCCTTTTACATTTAACCTTCCAAAGTGCAACACCTAACATTTGTTCGGATTAATATCCATCTTTGATTAATATCCATCCAGTCTATGTTTACGTCCAAGTCTTTTATATACATCACAAACAGCAGAGGTCCCAGCACAGATCCCTGTGAAACTCCTCTGGTCAATACCTCCAGCCTGAATATTGTCTTTCCACCACAACCCTCAGTCTTCTATTAGTAAGCCAGTTCTGAACACATATGACAAGTCACTGTTAATACCATATATCCTAATCTTCTAGCTCAGCCATGAAGCATTTATGAACTGCCTTATTAAAATCCTAGACAACATCCACCACCGTATCCTCATCGATCACCTATGTCACCTCCTCAAAAAAAACGAATCAAGTTAGTAAGACATGACCTGCTGCGTAAAAAGCCATGCAGATTGTTCCTAATACCCCACTGTCTTCTAATGGTCACAGGATGAACATTTAAACGCCACACGGACAGCCCCCAATGTCAGGAGGGAACCTAGGTGGCTGGAGCTGAGATCGCAATGCTAACCACTGCAGCACCTGCAGAGGGGATTTGAAGAGAAGATGTTGAAATCTCATAGAAAGTAGAGAAAATTTAGAAGATTATTGTTCAATTGTGGAGTAGAATGCGAAGACAAGGGTAAGCCTATTGTTGCTTTCACTGGGACGAGGGGGAAAGAGCAGGTGTGAAAAGCAATGGCGATAAAACAAACAAAGAGCGGAACTCACTATCAAAACATGGAGGGGACGGGTGACACAATTTTTTGCCGGCTGCGCGCGCTTGAGCACACATACACGCGCGCGCGCGAGGCTTCGGAGGCTCAATCCAGTGCTAAATGCAGCTCAACTGCCTGTCTCACCGGGTTAACTACAGCCCTGTCTGGACTGACGGGATACCAGCGTTGCTTCTCCGCGCTGGCCATATTTCCCGCAAGCCCAGGCAGGTTAACCTGGCGGGGATGTCCCCCACCTCTCAAAACATGGGGGGGGGACGTGTCCCCTATGGCCCCCCCCCCCCGGGTTTTCCGCACCTGAAACAAACTGATTGGTAAACTATATCAGATGGGAAACCTCAATGATGGAAAAAATTGGGAAGAAATAATCTAAATAAAAGAAGCTGACAAATAGATTTGCTATCACACAGAGTGAAAGTATGGTCATTTCTAAGTTGTCCAGGTAATAATACATGGGGTGCTGTATGTAGTAATTGTTTCCAAGTCCATTTCCCACAATGCACAATATAGGAAGAGATATTGGATATGATTTAATATAAGCAAAATGCCTCAGCCACTTGAAAAAGGCTAATTCCATTTTAAACTACAAATGTGGAGGGAATCTGCTGGATCAATGTAACTAACATTTATATCAGAATACATTTCAGAGATGGATAAGC
This sequence comes from Amblyraja radiata, assembly GCF_010909765.2. Lineage (NCBI taxonomy): Eukaryota > Metazoa > Chordata > Chondrichthyes > Rajiformes > Rajidae > Amblyraja > Amblyraja radiata. Next base: position 128,459,238 of record NC_045957.1, on the reverse strand, counting down.
AATGCTGTGCCCTGGAAGACAATCAAGTTGTATGAAAATTAGATGTTTCCGCAGAATACAAAAGAAGTATAACACGTCTTCAAAGCACTAAGTCTAGCCAAGAACTAGTCAAAATAAAAGCAAAAGGAGTCCCAAGAATCACATCCAAAACATTTTTTCCAGAAGTGTATGTATGCTTACACTACAAACTACCTGGGAAAATTAGCATAATTTTGGGTTTGTTTTAATAATTTAGTTACCTTGTTGAAGCGTTCATGGGGAACGTACTGTAGTACAATAGGTTCCATTGTAGTAACATTTGCAAACTGCACCTCTGGAATATAAAGTGCACAAACCACATGGGCCCAACCTGCACGTAAACCAAACAAAACAAAAAAACAAAACACATTATAAACTACATGATGTCACAAAGCTTATAATTTTAAAAGCAAAAAAAATCTGCAATAAAAACATCCCTTAAATTAGAATTAGCAATAAAAAAATTACATTCATATTAAATTGACCAAGTTGGAAATCCTAGTATAATGTTGAATGCGTTGAACAGTTGGCACATAACATTTCCTTGTCTTGTGGGGTTTCCAAGCTAATAGTTTAAAAGTATGACACATTAAGTGTACTGTGCTGTTAACTGGCACTATAGCAGACACACGTGGGAAACATTGGTGAAAGACCAACAAAGAACCTTGTAGCTCAGCATTCCCAACAATCACCCAGATGGTTCACATTTCTAACACCATCCCCCTCCTGTAATGTTAACTACTATGTATAAACAAACCCAGAGGAACCCAAAGAATAAAGAACATCAAGTATCAAATATTTTTTGAGAGAAAACATCAAAAAGAAAACAATCTTCCCTCGAGTGATTATATGAAATGCATATATTTTTCCATAGCCTATTAGTTATAGCCTAGGCTTTATTTTTATTTGAACTTTGGCCCACCAGTACCATAAATACACTAGTACAACACCTCTAGTTGCCTTAGGGCTATTGGAAGAGATATCAAATCAAGTAACTAGTTATTAAAATAAAAAATAAAAATCTGATGCATTTTCCTTCCCAATAAGATAGAAGGATTGAAAAGGGGATTTTTTTTTTGATGATTCAAGACCATACATCAGCCTTGTAAACATAAATAGAAAATACTTTATAGTCTTAACATTGCCCCACGTTTACACTTTCTCTCATTTGTTTGCACAAGCAAAAAACATGACAAAACTTTAACACCTTACAAAGCATACCAATTAATTTAAAAAGCCAATCTAATTTATATTTAAATGCTCACATCTGATTATACCTTACTTTTTAATTGCAATACTGTTACAAACAAAACCCTTCTAAAGATTTGTACATTTCCTGCTACTTGGATATAAATGACCTTTCAACCCTCAAACTAACGTAAGCTCAATTAAAAAGTAATGTTCTCAGTTTTCCTAATTGTTTCAGTTGTTAAATATATTGCTTAATCTGGAACTGGACCATATGAACCAGCAGGCCTGAGAGTTAAATCCAGATGTGTCATATTTTTTTGTGTTTACTAGATGGGGGTATTAAATTGTCCTCAATTCCCTGTGACTGAAAGTAAAAATGTGTCAAATTATGATTGTCTATATGTACTTACCATCTAATGGAGTATTCTGTAAACCTATGTACAGCATTGTTAAGGAAGACAAAAATCAGAGTTACAAGCAATCTGCTGGAGGAACTCTGCAGGTCGAGCAGCATCTGTAGGTGGAAAGGAATAGTCAATATTTCACATCAAAACCCTCATCACCTGTTCCAATGCAGGGTTTTGACCAAAAACATCGACTTTTCCTTACCACTCACAAATGTTGCTCAAAGCAATTAATTTCTCCAGCAGATTGTTAGTTGCTCTAGATTCCAGCATCTGTAGTCTCTTGCATCTCCAAAAGTCTTACTTAGTTGCGATGTCACCCAAGTCCAATAGACTGACAAAGTATAATGAACAAGTGACCACCTGACTTGAGAGGGTAGAAACACAGAAACATAGAAAATAGGTGCAGTGTAGGCCATTCGGCCCTTCGAGCCTGCACCGCCATTCAATATGATCATGGCTGATCATCCAACTCAGTATCCTGTACCTGCCTTCTCTCCATATCCCGATCCCTTTAGCCACAAGGGACACATCTAACTCCCTCTTAAATATAGCCAATGAACTGGCCTCAACTACCTTCTGTGGCAGAGAATTTCAGAGATTCACCACTCTGTGTGAAAAATGTTTTTCTCATCTCGGTCCTAAATGATTTCCCCCTTATCCTTAAACTGTGACCCCTTGTTCTGGACTTCCCCAACATCAGGAACAATCTTCCTGCATCTAGCCTGTCCAATCCCTTAAGAATTTTGTAACTTTCTATAAGATCCCCCCTCAATCTTCTAAATTCTAGCGAGTACAAGCCGAATCTATCCAGTCTTTCTTCATATGAAAGTCCTGACATCCCAGGAATCAGTCTGGTGAACCTTCTCTGTACTCCCTCTACGGCAAGAATGTCTTTCCTCAGATTAGGAGACCAAAACTGTATGCAATTGGTAAATGGTACTGCACAAATTTATATGCAGCAAACTTGAACCCAATGAATCCCAGCGCTCTACTCATCAATAAGCAGCCAAATACACCACAGTGCATGTTATGCTATGCAAACAGGATGGCTCCATGAATCAAACTAATAACAGGCTGCTAGCCCCATTTCTTAAGACTAGGATAGCTTTCTCCTGCTGACAAATACGCAAACTTGGATGATGAAAACAATACTGCTTAGCTTGACATCTCCAGTTTATTAGCAAAAAAGTTATAGACTGCATATAATTAACACTCAGGTGAGATAACTAAAGGAATCAGAGAAAAAAAAAATAACCATGAGCATTGGATAGCAAATTAGTAAAATGTACAACAATCTTTACATTCAGGATTTTCAACAGCCAGAAACAATACGTTTCGAAATAACTAGTTCCTTCATCTAATACAATTGTGGTTATATCTGGAAGGCACTGATAAAGCAAACCTTAAAAGAGAAATGCAAAACCGATTGAGAGTATAAATTTAAAAAGTACTGCATGGCACAAATATAATGCTGAATGCAATTAAGTAAATAGCCTATTTAGAGGTTGAATAACATATGTCCATGTACTCATGAATTGGAAAAGAACATTTTACAAGCAGATTTTCCTGACAATTTTAAAAGACCAAAACCACTTTTACACAATAAATTTTCCTGAATTACTAACACTAGCCACCTACCAGCAGAGTCAGACAATCCAATATTGGCTTTAAAGGTTTATTGCCTGTCATGGCTGTTAACTAACTATTTAAATTGAGAAAGTCAATGATTTTCCACACCCTTGCCAAGAATGAATCATCTTTACCAAAATATAGCAAAATTTACTTTACAATACTTGAAAAGATACAAAATACTCATCCTGTAAGTGCATATTATTACTAGGTGAATTTACTACAAAATGTTGTATTTAAAAGTACAGACGTTTAAAAAAAAACATTTTTGAGCAATTTCAACATTTGTTCAAAGATGTCAACATAGACACTCAACTACAAACAGCAACGACAAAATTAACTTAATTAAATGTCAGTTATAATTTCAAATCATTTGATTGAACCAGTCTAAAAATTCTGTTCAACAGGTCTGTTGGTACATCAAACGCTAAAATTTATAACATGGCAAGATTTAAAGTGTGTGTGATTTGCATATGTAGAACGGTAGCAAAATTCATAAACTATGCATTCATTTTATATTTAAATATACCTGTGATTCACCCAACAAAAGCCACTGATACCCAGCTGGGTGGAGCAACTCCATCTACATAGATAGGTCAGTACGTGCTGAGAAGCAACTTCACACTAATAAGTCCAGAGATGCTTTTATATTAGATTGGTATATGCTGGTATTGCCAAATTTCCTAGAAGACAATTCTTGGACACTTGGCCACAATCGAATGTAAATTTGTAGAAACTCACTGATTAAAAGACCTGCTAAAAATAGGTTTGCCTTTAGCATTCACCGACTTTGTAGCTTTTCCTCAAATTCATCATCAAAAATGTTCTGGTAAACATATTCTCATTATCATTCAGTAACTTCAAGCAATACAAGTTTAATGACTTAATAGGCCAAGACAATAAACATTAATGTATGATTACTGCAATCATTCCTGAAACTGCCATGATCAACATCAGTGATGCCTTTTAATGCAGTTAGAACTCTATACCAATGTAAGACAAAATTCTTGAGGGGTTGGACAGGCTAGATGCAAGAAGATTGTTCCCGATGTTGGGGAAGTCCAGAACAAGGGGTCACAGTTCAAGGATAAGGGGGAAGTCTTTTAGGACCGAGATGAGAATTTTCTTTTCCACACAGAGAGTGGTGAATCTGTGGAATTCTCTGCCACAGAAAGTAGTTGAGGCCGGTTCATTGGCTATATTTAAGAGGGAGTTAGATGTGGCCCTTGTGCCTAAAGGGATCAGGGGGTATGGAGAGAGGGCAGGTACGGGATACTGAGTTGGATGATCAGCCATGATCATATGGAATGGCGGTGCAGACTCGAATGGCCTACTCCTGCACCTATTTTCAATGTTTCTATGTTTCTATGTAAGACGATCATGTATTCTTTCACTTTCATTAACTCGTTTTAAAAAATGCTCACAAAAAATGTCAGATTTACCAATATATCATCACGCTTATGCAAGCGTACAACAAATGTATTATTTGAAATAACCATGCCACTTGGATTTCTAAATGGAAGCATACAATCCTGTAAATTACAGAAATGTTGATGTTGTCTGAAAGACTTCCAGTTTCAGGAAATATAAACCACACTGTGTCAAACAAGGAATCTGATTAAAACACAAACCACCATGTTCTTATCGTGTAGTATCTAATAAGAACAGGGACATATGAAACATAAATTAGGTGTCCAGTTTAATGCACTATATAAAGTGGGCAACACATACAAACTAATACGTTTCCCACACTCAAAATAATTTTTAAAGAGCGCGTTACATACCGTTGCTACATATACCATATATCCATTTGCTCTCATTCACTGTTAAGTCAAAGTGAACATTTTTCTTTAAAAAATACAAAATTTTCAATATTATCCATGAAGCCTTCACAATTAGGTTTGTCATTGTTTTAATATGGTATTATAATTCTAAGACAGTTGCATTATAGATTTGGCCTAATGCTCTCCTGACCTAGTAAGTTTACCTAACAGATAAGCTCATTGAACAAATACCAGTCAGTCAATGTCTCCCTGGAAGGAACAAGGAAAAGAGACTCACAAAATGGAAAGTAAAAGGAGATCCTACCTTATCACATCTTTACACTCAAAGATTTTTCCATATCGCATCTTTACACTAAATTAATTACCCTTTGCTTGAGTACGGCTTCACAAAAATGAGAAGCTCTCCACTCAGCTAGCAATTCTTCATGTGCAAGTACAGTGCCTCAATATAGACACAAAAAGCTGGAGTAACTCAGCAGGACAGGCAGCATCTCTGGAGAAGGAATGGGTGATGTTTCGGGTCGAGACCTGTTCACCTTTTGTATCTATGTTTGGTTTAAATCAGCATCTGCAGTTCCTTCCTACACAGAGCGTTCCAAACGGTTAAAGACTACTAAAGACAACTAGACCTGGTCTTCACTTTCTATTTGCAAACATGAAATTTACTACAGAAGATTTTACTGGATAATGATTCAAGGATTTAAGAGAGAGTTAGATAGAGCTCTAGGGACTAGTGGAGTCAAGGGATATGGGGAGAAAGCAGGCACGGGTTATTGATAGGGGACGATCAGCCATGATCACAATGAATGGCTCGAAGGGCCGAATGGCCTCCTCCTGCACCTATTTTTTATGTTTCTATGTTTCAATAGAAAAATTTTGGCGTGCATTATTTTAGCAAGAGGACATCGGCTTGATCAGTTAACAATGTGCATAACGCTGCATCTTTCAAGTAGATTCCTCAGAATGGTCTGCTTATTGTAACTATCTGTACAGTGACTTGCTTTAAAAGCTCTAAAAAAGTTGCTTCTCAGCACGTACTGACCTATCTATGTAGATGGAGTTGCTCCACCCAGCTGGGTATCAGTACTTAAAAATGAACCTGGTTTCTATCTACCACTTTTGTCTGTCATGTACTTATATTAAAATTATGATGGAACAATTTAATTAGAATACAATAATTCTAGAATGCAAAAAAAATGTCAAGCACATTATCACAAACAAACAATGACAAACATAAAGGTAGTGGAGCTTCAATTTAGTTTTAATTCCCATTTTAAATAAACAAATTTGAAACTTATTCCAATATTCCATTTTACATACAGAAAACTGAACAAGTACTATTAATGCTATGCTTCAAACGTATATATTCCTACAAACCACGTGATTAAGCATATGTTTAAAAAAAATCACAGAACCCAATTCACAAGCAACCAACCACTAGATGGAGTACACTTAGAAAGTACTCAAAAAATGCCTTAAAATATGAAAATAATGCGAAACAATGTACCAATCACACACAATTAGAATATATTTGACACTATTTCGGTATTAACAATAGGATCTACAGACAAAAGCAGTAACTGTTCCTGATAACCATGCCCATATTTGCATGTATCCACACACAAGTAACTTGAAAACTATTTATTTCTGTAGCTGTCACAAAAAAATGAAATCAATTCAATGTTGAAGTGATTACTTGCATCAATAATAACTACCCCTACATAATAAATGGTGTAGTCCATTAAAATAGTGATTGCAAAACGCTAAGACATTCAACATGCCTCATATGTATTTTCCAGCCAAAGTGCCAATCAGTAAAAGGCAAACTAACCAGTACATTTTGTCTATTCATAACACATTCACACACTGCACGTTTCTTTTGTTAAAAATACAAATACATTTACTACAAACACAATCACCAAAGTTATAAAATCGTCGTAAAGAGGTCGTTTATTTCATTAATATGGAGATGAACTTACCGCAGTTGTCAGTCCTCTTGAGAGCGCCATCCTTATGAGGGCAAAGTTCACATTTCTTGGGAAAAAATAGAAAGTCAGGTGCTGACTCTACACAACATGTAAAATAATGGCGTTTACTGCTAAACTATAATGTGGGTAGAATTAATCACCACGAATTAAATCATCTGTCATTTCTCGATATCGGCTGCAATTCAAACGCCTAACCTCGTATACTTCAACAATATTCTGTATGCACCCTGTAGCAAATCAGGGTGGCTCGCTGCGTTGATAACGTCACTATTTTAGTGTTTCAGTCTAATCATCAACGGTATGCGAAACATACAAAAAAACTTCAAAACATAATAGAACTGAGCTAAAACGCCCATTTGTTTCGTCCCAATCTGCTGAAAAACGGTGCCGGAATTATATACATTCCCCATCCCCCCACGTTAACGCAGAAGAGCACCCGAATGCAGTCGTTTGGTGAAGACGCAAATAAGCGTTCTAATCCCCGCAATCGAAACTCAACCAGTTGAAATAAGTAAAATAGAAGGCAATGACTAAACATCGGAACTAGTGCGTTTTCTTTTCTTTTCAAATTACTAAAAATAGAACCACCGCAACTGAATAATCAGAAAACGTACTGAGAGGTCGATCCTTTGGTTTTGGGGAGAAAAAAAACTCCCTCTTGCTGCCTGACTTAGTGAATGTCGTTAAGGCGCTGCCCTACATACTGCAAATAGCAGCACTCACATAGTCTTCCGCATATTTTATTTTCGTCACCTTGGGAGGCCGCTTATCATGTACTGAAAGCACACCATGATGACGGCACCGAGCTCGCAACGTAATTGCTCGACCAATCGACACCAAACAACTGGGGAATTTAAAAAAAGTCCACATTCTCTGCAAAACAGGCACGTGAGCAATAATAAAAGGGGGAAGGGAAGGGATCACAGCCATCTGAACAGCTTTGTTATGCCACTGGATCATTTTGTCGTAGTGTTTTGCAAAATGCGGCACGTGTTTGACTGCAGAGCTATTCTGTCGCTATTATTTCGCTTTTCAAAATTAGAACGCAATTATTTTAAAATATAAATAAACAGTTGCTGACAATAATGCTAAAGTATTGCGTTTATGATCGGCAACACAATTTCTAAATAGTCACTTTTTTACGTCGAAAAGTTAAAAAAAAAATGCAGATGCTGAAAATCGAAAAATATCAATTTTTGCTTATGCTGAAATCTATTGCAAAACATTAAAATATATTGGCGACATAACTAAAGCATTGCGAAAAACATACTAAAAACACGGGACTCACCACTCGGGCAGCTCTCTCTTGCGATTCACATTTTCTGCAAAACCACGGTCCAGTGGGTACTTGAACAATGCCATAACATGCTGAAATTACAAGGGCAAAAAAATCCTAAAGACATCCATTCACCATGTCAACATTAATGTAAAAAGCACAATGTAATGAACTACAAATCTCCATTTTGTACCGCAAATATATATATTTTTTTTGTTGGAAGCTTTTGAAAAGACAGCTTCGCCGATATACAAATAGACAAAACTCATTTTATACAGTTTCCATACGTTACTTATAAATTGTTATTGTGCATTCACACCCACATCAAATACACGAACTGCTCATTCATACTGCCTTCCTTAACCATGGAGTTTTACTTCCAATAATTGGTTAATGAATACTAGAATTTAGAGCTTTAGAATTTAGAATTTCACACCAGTAATCTCTCTGCTTTTTGGAATACAATTTGAAAAATAATAATGAAAATCAAAATATCAACAAATTATTTATTTCAATTAACATGTGCTATTTAAAGCCTTGATTGAAAATTCACCTTAAATCATTCTCAAAATCTTGAACCCCTATTTAAAAATATTTTGGTCAATTACATTAATTGTCTTAGATTAAATTCAGACATAAGAATCGCCATGAGTGGCATACGCTTTTTTCATAGATTCGGGCATTCAAGCCAAATCATAAAGCTGTTTATCTCTTTAACAAAATCTACACTTTTACTTTTTTAAACTTATGCAGGAGGTATAGTTTGAAAATGAAACGCTGTGTAAGGGAGAAGTTAACTATTTATTGATTGGACTTATTATAGTTTTAATTGGTTTCAAAATTAAATACACTGTAAACTTCAAAATAAACTACTCAAGTTTTCCCTCAGCTTAACCAGTCTTAATTCATTCTACTGATCAACATGTATGAAATAAACAATGTATTTTCTCATATCTGTTCAATGGGATATTTCATTCATCAGAAAATTAATTGTTTAATGAAATACACTTTTTCTAATTAGTAACACCACATGCAAGAAAGGCACATGCACAGCATTCCAAGAATGAAATGATAGGTCAGAAATAAAAAATATTGTATATTTACAAGTTATAAATCAATGCCAACACAAGTTATAAATCAATGCCTTTTCATTTGGAACACTTCTACACAAACTGGGCACATATTCCCCTCTCCTTAATGACAGTCAAAAAACATATTTACTTATAACACATACAAAAAATATATTGATATGCATACAAATAATTACAAACATTTATACGTGAAAATATATGCGATCCCCCACATATATAAAGGCCCAGACATATTACATTTATAAATACAGACATATACATTACAATATACAGAACATATACATGATTACACATAGTTTGCAGAAAGACATACTTATGCTTGTACTGTGCATGTTTATACAGGTAAGCACACAACTACATGCATTCCAGCAAACATACTCAAATCTGGCACAAACAAAACTACAAGACAAGCACATGTATTGTGTACGGCTATATTTCTGTAAACATATCAATTGTACATTCAAGAAAGCAACATCTACATTAAGAATTCTTGCCATCCGGGCCATGTCTTCTTCTCACAGCCATCATCGGGCAGGAGGTACAGAGCCTTAAGTTCCATGCCACCTGGTTCGGGAACACCCATTTCCCTACAACCATCGAGTTCCTGAAATGACCTGCACAATCCTAATCATACCTCAGCAACAGAACACTATGGATGACCACTTCCACGACTATTTTGTTTTTGCAGGGTCTTTTTCTTTTCATTGTTTTACATAATTTATGTATAATTATGGTGTGTTGTCTGAATCAAGCAAGCTGCAAGCAAGCTGTTCACTGTATCTCACCATACTTGTGCATATGACAAAAAACTTGATTTAACTCGAGGTACAGAGATATATTTGGCCATATAAATAAAAGGCACTTACACATTATTGTAGTCAAAGATCTACACACAAGTACACAAAAATACAATCACACATGTGCACATGTGAATAGGCAATGGGGTACCTCCCAAATTCATGATTTCTATCACCAAGGTAGATTAGGGCAACAGATGCATGAAAGTCCATGTCAAGCACTCATTTACACTAATTCTATGCAAATCTCTTTTAAAAAATTCTTCCCATATTCTCATCAACTCTCTCCAGATTCTCAATTCAGTTAATTGTCACGTGTACCAAGGTACAGAGAAAAGCTTTTGATGCGTGCTATCCAGTCAGCGGAAAGACAATACATGAATACAATCAAGCCATTAATTACAATCAAGCCACAGTGCACAGATACATAAGTAAAAAACATTTAGTGCAAGGTAATGCCTGCAACGTCCGATCAAGGATAGCCCGAGGGTCACCAATAAGGTAGATAGTAGTTTAAGACTGCTCTCTGGTTATGGTAGGATGATTCAGTTGCCTAATAACAGCTGGGAAGAAATTGTCCTTGAATCTGGAGGTGTGCGTCTTCGCACTTCTACGTTTTACCCAATGGGAGAGTGGAGAAGTGGGAGCGGCCAGGGTGCGACTCGTCCGTGATTATGGTGCTGGCCTACAATTTACAGCAGGCAATCAAACTATCAACTTGCTCTTGAGATATGGAAAGAAACCCACGTTCAAAGTGGCCCATTTCCACCATCTTCATGGCAGCTTTGGTGATTCTAAAAATGTATTATTTTGTAGGTGCAGATTGCAGGAAAATTATGATTGGGTTAAATAGCATAATAGACAAACTAGGTTATTGGGAAATAAGTAGAAACATGGGATTGATCTGAGAGCTGGCATAGACTTGATGGACCAAACACCATCCAATGTTGAAACAAATTATGAGATGTAGATATGGGCAATTATATTTGCCATTGCCAATGACACAAACATTCTGAAAAATTGCAGACATAAATAAACATTTGAAGAAGCACAAATATCACACACTAATATATGTATGACAATCTAAATATACCAATGAGCAGACAGACAACACAACTCTGAATGAACTACACACCATGGCAGGAACTATTGACCCAATTTCTCCTTTATGTGCATACAAAATCTGGAAAATTATATAAACACAGACGCACAACATTTTATAGAAAGACAGAACCATATGCCTACATGCAGTGTATGCAGACACATACACACCCATGTGCACTTAAATATCCAAACACAATTGTACAAACATACCCAAGAGGAATGCTTCACTTACCTCTTGACTTGGATATTACAACAGTAAACTTGTTGTCATCTATACCTCTGCCAATATTCTAAATTGCAAGATATCCCCATTCACCCATGTGCGTGCTAACCTATTGCCTGCCAGTTGAGGAAAATTTCAATTTTAACATCCTGGGCCTTGTTACCAAATCTCTCCTTTGCTTCGCCTATTCATGTCTCTGTAAAATCATGCTCTACAAATCATCAATGCGCCTTCACTGTTTCAGTTCTGCCTTTTCATTACTCTGAAATTAAGTACTAGATTAGATGTTCCAATCTAATGCCCCAATTTAGAATCTTAACTTGAGGACCAACCCTCTTCTTTTCCATAAATATTTTAGTGCTAATAGAACCGTAGCTGCTGGTCCAAAAGTGCTCAATGCCCGACTCTTCAATCACGTGTGCTTCCCAATTTCCTAAGAATAGGTCAAGCTATGCCCTCTCCTTTGTAGGGCCCTCTAGATATTGCCTGAGGAAACTTTCCTGAACATTCGTGCTAAATTCCATCCCGTTTAAGACCTTGACAATATGACCGACTCAGTCAACAATAGGAAAGTTAAAATCCCCTACTATGACAACCCTATTAATCTTGGAGCTGTCCACAACCTCCCAGCATATTTGCTCCTCTAATTGGCGTTGATTATTTGGTACAATCACAACAAGGTGATCATCCCTCCTCTATTTCTTAGGCCCATCCATATAGCCGCACTGGATAATCTCTCAGTAATGCCATCTCGAACTACTGCCATTACATTCTGCTTAATCAATAGAGCAACTCCCACCTCTCTATCTTGAATGAACCTGCATTCTGGAACATTAAGCTGCTATCCTGTCCAACCTTCGTCAGGTTACTGTACTGGCTATAATGTCCCAGTCCCACATACCTATCCACGCACCGAGCTCATCCGCCTTATATCTTGATCCCCATGTTCCTATCCTGCCTGTCTGCCTAATGAACTTGTCATCATTGTCTTCTGTACTGTATTGACTTCCAGCCGCCCAATTGCCTCACAAATCCTTTGGATCCCATTCCCCTGCCAATCTAATTAAACTCTCATGGCACCTTCAAAACTGCCTACCAGGATACTAGTCCCCCTTCAGTTCAAGTGCAACCCATCCTTCTTGTACAGGTTCATCACTGCCCCAGAAGAGATCACAATGGTCCAAAAATCAGAATCTCTGCCCCCTTCACCAACACATGTCCCATCTTCCTATTCCTATCCTAGCCCATGGCACTAGACTTAATACGGCGATCACTACCCATGAGGTCCAGTTTTTTAACCTTTTGCCTAACTCCCTATTTCACTCTGCAGGACCTAATCCCTTTTGCTATCCATGCCGTTTGTATCAATGTGTGCACCAACCTCCCTCCCCCTTAAGAATGTTCTGCAATCGCTCCAATCACTCAAATACATAATACAAGGGGTTGTAATACAGTTAGGATTCAAGCATATGCGGCTCTGAACCGGCCCTAATGAGTGCCCCCCCACCCACCCCCTTTGGACAGTCTCCCTCAGATGGTCACGTCAATCAATTCAGCTTGTTTATTTATGTATTGTATTTATTTACCTTTCCTGGACATCAGTGGAGCTGCACACTAAATCTCGTTGCACTGACGTGCAATGACAATAAAATATATATTATTATTATTATTATTATTATATGGATGGCTTCAGAACTGTTCTGTCAAATGCAAAAGTAAATTGGAAAGAGTTTATTCGAGGGATGGACACAGGCATAATGGTAAATAGGGTCATGGATTGGAGGAGTTTGGCAGTGAAGATAATATGTGATGAAAGATAAGCACGTCATTCAGATGATTGGAATGGAACGGCCACGTGAAATAGCATGGTGAAGGAAATGAAAATTTATATGGATTAAAGCATTTTGCGATTCTCTGGAAAAGGAAATTAATGCAGAGGACTTGAGACTGATATCACCAAAATACAAATAAATTAAGAAAAGGAGTCGGCCACTAGACCCCTCAAATTTAACTTGCTATTCAATATAATTATGGATAATCCATGCTGGACTCAACTCCCAGTTCCCCACAACCCTGAATTCATTCATCTTCAAAAAATATTTCTCTCCACCTTAAATAAATCGAATGATCTGGCCTCCACCCCCATCTGGGGCAGGGAAGTCCAGAGATTCAATAGTCTCTAAAATAAGAAAATTCTGAGCTTACACCTTTAAGTGCCTAGCCCTTCTTTCGCAGCCATGTTCACTTGTTTGTGATTCTCCCTTGTGAAAATATCTGTTCTGATAAACCCACTAAGATTGCGCATGTTTGATAAGATAACCATATAAATTCCAAAGGAATACTGACTAGAATCATCTAGCTTCTCTTAATATGACAATCCTCTCATGCCAGGAATGAGCTTCACAAGTCTCCTTCAAACAGACTATATCCTTTTTCAAGAAAGGTGACCCACACTGTGCACAGTATTCTAGGTGCGGCCTAAATACATCATTTTCAGGCTAGAGAATGAATCTCAGTATTTCAGGGATCAATTCTTGGTCGTCAATTACTACTTACATAAACGACCTGGTGGAGGGAACAAAATGTAGTGTTTTGCATGTTTGCCAATGATATGTAAATAGTTGGATGGGCGTGTTACAATGTTGTGAATCTGCAACGACATATGGATAAATTGCATGATTGGGTGAAATCCTGACAAAACGAGTTTAATGCGGGGTAAGTGTGATGAGGAAAAGGAATGAAAGGGCAGATTATCATCTTAATGAAGTGAAACTGCAATTGAATGATGTTCAGAGATATCTGGATGCTCTAGGGTTATGAAAGGTTAGCAGGTGATCCAGCAAATAGTTAAAAGGAAAACAATGCGACAATGACAAGTTTGAGAGAGTGATCATGAAGGCTTTCGGCACATTGGCCTTCATCAGTCAGAGTATAGTGTAGGAAGGAACTGCAGATGCTGGTTTACACCGAAGATAGATACAAAGTGCTGGAGTAAGTCAGCGGGACAGGCAGCATCTCTGGATAGAATAGAAACTAACAATTATCTATTCTTATATTCCTTAATCTGCATCCCCTTTGATGTCTCATTTTCACACCTTGCACTTCCTTATCTCTGTGTCTCCCTCTCCCCCCGACTCAGCCTGTCTTGACCCAAAACATCATCCATACCTTCCATCCTGAGATACTGCCTGTCCCGCTAAGTTACTCCACTATTTTGTGTATATCCATTGAGTAAAGATGTTGGGAGATCGTGTTGACAGCTATGTAAGACGTTGGTAAGGCCACATGTTATAGGAAAGATGTTGTCAAGCTGGAAATGGTGCAGAGAAGATCTACGAGGATGTTGCCAGGACTTGAGGGACTGAGCTATAGGGAGAGGTTGAGCAAGTTAGGACTTTATTCCTTGAAGCACAGGAGGGTGAGGGGTGATCTTATAGAGGTGTACAAAATCATGAGAGGAATAGATCAGGTAAATGCACAGAGTATTTTGCCCAGGTGAATCGAGAACCAGAGAACATAGGTTTAATGTGATGGGGAGAAAGATTTAATAGGAACCAGAGAGGGTAACATTTTTTTTTACACAAAGGGAGGGTGGATGTATGGACTGCCAAAGGAGGTATTACATCACAACGTTTAAGAAACATTTAGACAGGTACATGGATAGGTTAGGTTTGGAGGGATATGGGCCAAACGCAGGCAGGTGGGACTAGCTGTAGGACTCGATAACAACAGCCTCATCAAGCAGAGGATGCCACTAGAAAGAAGGATTACAAAGGTTTACCCAAGAAAGAACCAAGCCTGTGATAGTGGCAGGGGAGTAGGAAGGTTGAAAGGTGATTAAGGATTAGAATGGGATGTGAGAAAGCAGATTATCCAAGAGTTGAGACATAATAAGACTGGGGAGGTCTATAAAGGGTTAAACAAAAACCAAAGGTTGGTGATAGTAGGAAAGTGGAAATAAAAATGGGTTGAGTCTAAAGTGGCAGGTAAAACGCATATGTGCATGAGCAAAATTAAAACTCATCTTATAACTTTATATTGAAATTATGAGAATCCCCATAACCGAGAATCCCAAAGATCAAAAAGAAACAGGAGAAATAGGAGGTAGGTTGTACAAGGTTAAAATTCCTGTGGTGGGCTGAATTTTAAAACAAAGATAAATAACTTTATATGTAGATGTATCCCAGATGTACTAGAGGTCAGAGGATCTAGGGAGACAGAGGAACTGAAAAACATTTGCATTAGGTGAGATATAGTATTGGGTAGACCGATAGGACTGAAGGCTGATTAATCCCCAGGGCCTGATGGTCTGCGCCCAGGGTACTCAAGGAGGTGGTTCTCGAAATCGTGGATGCATTGGTGACCATTTTCAAATGTTCTAGATTCAGGATCAGTTCCTGTGGATTGGACGGTAGCCAATGTTATCCCACTTTTCAAGAAAGGAGCGAGAAAGAAAACAGGGAATTATAGACCAGTTAGCCTGACATCCGTGGTGGGGAAGATACTGGAGTCAATTATTAAAGAAGTAATAACGGCGCATTTAGATAGCAGTAAGATTGGTCCAAGTCAGCATGGATTTATGAAGGGGAAATCCGGCTTGACTAATCTTCTGGAAATTTTTGAGGATGTGACAAGTAAAATGGATGAAGGAGAGCCAGTGGATGTAATGTATCAGGACTTTCAGAAAGCCTTTGATAAGGTCCCACACAGGGGATTAGTGGGTAAAATTAGAGCACATGGTATTGGGGGTAGGGTATTGACATGAATAGAAATTGGTTGGCAGACAGGAAACAAAGAGTAGGAATAAACGGGTTCCTGTCAGAATGGCAGGCAGTGGCGAGTGGTGTGCCGCAAGGCTCGGTGCTGGGGCCACAGGAAGGACATCCTTGCTATTGAGGCAGTGCAATGTAGGTTCACGAGGTTAATCCACAGGATGGCGGGACTGTCATACGAGGAAAGATTGGAAAGACTTGGCTTGTATTCACTGGAATTTAGAAACATGAGGGAGGATCATATAGAAACATATTAAATTATAAAAGGACTGCACAAGCTAGATGCAAGAAAAATGTTCCCAATGCTGGGGGAGTCCAGAACCAGGGCCCACAGTCTAAGAATAAAGGGGAGGCCATTTAAAACTGAGATGAGAAAAAACGTTTTCACCCGACAGTTGTGAATTTGTGGAATTCTCTGCCACAGAAGGCAGTAGAGGCCAATTCATTTGATGAATTTAAAAGAGTTAGATAGAGCTCTCGGGGCTACCAGAATCAAGCGAGAAGTCAGGCACGGATTACTGATTGTGGATGATCAGCCATGATCACAATGAATGGCGGTGCAGGCTCGAAGGGCCAAATGGCCTCCTCCTGCACCTATTTTCTATGTTTCTATGTACAAATGCAAATACAAATGCCGTGGCACAAATATTAACGCTTATGCAAATGTGTTAAAATCTATGCCATTAATCTTTGATTAATCTGTGCCTATCTAAGCATTCTCAATTAACTTTTCCCAATAATTTTCTAACCTCCTGGCTTACTAACCTGTTGTTGCTCCATCTAATCCTTTCTCAGATTTTTCCAAAATCATAGTTGAGACACTTAATTCACTATTTTTTTTAAGATGTTACACAATAGCATAATAAATTTTCCAGTGAACCCAATGAATTTAAAGGGAGCGCTGAGAATGTGAGCCTGTGAGTCCTGATTGGAAATTGATAGCCAAAACCTTTACAGTTTACAACTTTGTCTATTTAAATAGCCTGGGAAGGATTTCATCAAGCAGTCAATATATCAACTTTGTAAAATGCTAAACCTTTATCTCCTCTCTCATACAATATTTCTCACTCCTCTGTAGCATATCCCTCTTTTGTAAAGGAATTCATTATGAACCATGCCAATGCCTTCCCAGATCCACACATGTTAACATTTTCATTAAGCAAACGAGGATTGCTAGGGCCTGTTATACAACAAGAGCTAATATAGGTTAGACACAAAATGCTGCAGTAACTATATTTCAGTATTTTGGGTCTGTCTTCGGTGTAAACCAGCATCTGCAGTTCCTTCCTACACGGGTAGTCTTGGTTATTTGCTTTCACGTCCACTCTTCAGAGACACATTCATCCCAACTTCACTCCTCTTTTGCTTCTACCTAGTGTGGAGATAAGTACCCTCTAGATGCTGCAATTTATTATTTTATTTTCTGGCCCTCTGAAATCTAATAATAAGACTGCTCTTATTTCAGCCTGTGCCATTGGTACCGACATGATCACAATCTGTGGTTATTTTCCCTTTACTGTAACCCCCACCTGGAATGTTTGCACCCATTTAATGGCATTCAGGAACCAGGCATCAGAAAGATATGCCATCCTGAAGTTACATTTATGACTGCAGAAGAGATTTTTGTCTCTTTAATACTGAATCTAATAACCCTTTCCTGACCTTTTCACGTTATCTGGAAAGTTTAACTGAATTTCCGAGAGATAATATTTGGATCTAACTTCAATGGAATGCAAGATATACTAAGAGAACTTCACGAACTGTCTGGTTCATTCCTCTCTCTACCATCAATCATTCCCTTTCTCTAAATATTCAGAAATATCAATGTGCATGTACATTAATAAACACATTCTACACACTCTTGCTTAACTAAATATCCATAATCACAACTACATTGAAACATGTGCAAAAATGCATACATTTATACAAATTGAATATGCAAAGATAAGTATCTATACAAACATTCTGAATATCAGTCATGTATAAATGTACTTTCATTCTTATCAGTATATCCATAAAGGCATAAGCGTACAGATATTAAAAAATTAAGATCTGTACAGACCATGAAACGTGCATACATAGGTATGCAAAAACTGATTTGCATAGAAGCATCCAGTTGTACACACATGCACTCATGTACACACATCCAGATGTCTTGATCATTATGCAGACTAATCCATACTCAAACCAAAACCACTGATACAATTTTATGCTTGCGTACAACTATGAACCTGTGCAATCTCATACAAATAAACATTAAAGAGCTGTATTATTATACATATACAGCCACGAGACATACGTATATACAGAATCATAGACACAAGTGTGCCTATCTGAATAATTGCACATCATTTTTATTTCATGAATGACATGAAATACAATTATTTCACTAAAAGATCGCCACTCAGAATCCAGGAAGTTAACCTTATCACTCATGAAATGGGATATTTTAGAATTAACTGCACAAGTGCCAACAATGGACGGACATCGATCCTCTACTAAATTAATAATTGTCCCAAAATCATTGCATGGTCAGTTTCCCTCTGAAGGTTTATTTAATTGGGGGGAAAAAAATTTAAATCAGACCTCCCAAGGCCTAAAACTGTACTGAAGAAAAAGTCAGCTCGGAACCGGGCCTCGATCGAGGCTTCAGCCTTAAACGAGGCCGGAGGTCTATCCTGATGCTGCTGCTACTTCTGCAGGAATTTACCTTGATGAACGGCAACGTTACAACCGTGTCCGTCACAGTAAACTAGGGGGTTCTCAGTCCAGCCTCTCTCGTCTGAGCAAACGCAACAGCCGCCAATCATCTCCTTCATATTTGAAAAGTCAGCCGGAAGTCCACTTGAAACCATCTACGAGTAGAAGGGGAGAAAGAAAAGGGCAGGGAGAGAGAGGGGATAAAAAACATGGGAGGAGAGAATCTTGTTTTTGAATTCAAGTCCCACATTGTGTTAGCCCCATGTTGACGGGGGCCCGCCAGCCCCCCTCCCTCCCTCCACACACAGACAGACAGACAGAGGCTCGCAGCAGCCCCGGCTCAGGCTGCCGAGCAGCGCGAGCAGGCGCAATGACAGCCCACGAGGACGGCCACAGATTCAAACCCGAACAGCGTGTTTGAGAAGGAGGGGGGGGAGGGGGGAGTGAATGAATGAGTGAGTGGGGGGGGGGGGGGGGTTGTGTGTGTGGGTGGGGTGGGGGGGGCGGGGTTGTGTGTGTGGGTGGGGTGGGGGGGGGGCGGGGTTTGTGTGTGTGTGTGTGTGTATGTATGTGTGTGTATATGTGTGTGTGTGGGGGCGGGGCTGTGTGGAGGGTTGGGGGCGGGGCTGTGTGTGTGTGTGTCTGTGGGGGGGTTGGGGGCGGGGCTGTGTGTGTGTGGGGGGGTTGGGGGCGGGGCTGTTCGTGTGAGTGTTTGTGTGTGGGGGGGTTGGGGGCGGGGCTGTGTTTGTGTGTGGGGGGGTTGGGGGCGGGGCTGTGTGTGTGTGTGGGGGGGTTGGGGGCGGGGCTGTGTGTGTGTGTGTGTGGGGGGGTTGTGGGCGGGGTTGTTCGTGTGTGTGTGCGGGGGTTGGGGGCGCGAGAGAGCGCTTCACGCGCTTCACGCGCAACTGAAACCGATAACGGAAACTGCGCGAGCCTCCAGCCTCCGCTGCGCCTGTTTTGTTTGTGTGTGTGCGTGTGCGCATGCGCATGCGGTGGGGATGGAGGGGGGAGAGTTTCTGGGGTGGGGGGCGTATCCTCAGATGTCTGAATGATGATTGACGGTTCGCCCGTCAAATGAACAGCCATTCCAGAGCCAGCGGGCTGAGAGGCCGGACTCCGGCTGAC
Organism: Amblyraja radiata; assembly: GCF_010909765.2. Lineage (NCBI taxonomy): Eukaryota > Metazoa > Chordata > Chondrichthyes > Rajiformes > Rajidae > Amblyraja > Amblyraja radiata. The sequence continues at coordinate 128,439,133 of NC_045957.1, read as the reverse complement.
TTCCGGTGCGCCGGGGGTTTGTTCCACCCACACACACACACACACACACACACACTACTGGCGCGCGCCTTGATGGACTCAATGGGCATTGTGGGTATATACATTGAGCCCAAAGCCGGAACGAGCGAAGGTTAAAGGTGACTCACTCATCCTATCCTCACCCACGTGAACCAGGCTAAGTAGTTGCAGATCCCAACATTTGGAGTTGCAGAGTGCTGCAGAGGGGGGATCTGGAAAGTTACAAGTAGTTTAATCTTTCTTGTTTTTGTCTTCTTTTTTTTTTATATTTAAAAAAAAAAGGATTTGCTGCAACTCCTTAAAACTATAAAAACAATGTCGGGAAATACAGCACAGAGAGTAAAAAACATTTTTTTCTTTTTGTGATAATCACCCTGTTCACGGTAGGTTCGCTAAATTTGCAAAAAATGCGCTACAGGCTTGTAAAAATAATTTACTTGATATACATGGATAGCTAAATACAGAACAGGCAATTATATTATTAAAATTGGTTTATTTTATCTTCAGTCAAACGTTTAAATAAATGGCAATACTAAACTGGAAGGAAACATAGGGACTGAAAATTCTCATTGGGATATGTTGGACGTTGCTGATTGCAAACATGGTGTTACAAAAAGCTTCTACAGTTTTGTTACTAAGCAAAACTGTGGAAGTCTTCTGCGTATCTATGTATTTAAAAATAAATTAACGGAGTGTTTTGCATTAAGTCTACTTCCATGACATTGCAGACAAAAAAAATAAGGTTTACAATTAAAGTATTGATGCGAATGTCTTTTTTGATTAAAATACCGTTCTTGTCGGTATTTACAAACGGTCAGCTTTACACATATTCACTGTCGAAATAAAGTCTATTTAATTGCTTTAGATGTTATTTCTGATATGAATCTTTAAGAGATTAAAAGGGAATACCGCGTGCCTTGAGACGTTGATTTCATGAAAACCAGCCTATTTCCACTGGAAACATTTGAAAATGTGCTTTGTTCGATCCAGAACGCATTGAGTTTCCAACTGCATTCTGATTGAAATCTTCAAAAATGAAATTTATATTTAATATAGATAGATATTTTTACGCTCCTTAAGGCCTTAAACAACGAGTGAGTAAAACATATGCACTTGATTTTCGAGATCGAGAATGAATTCCCTTTGTTTCTGCCTTGCTGTCTACGATCCCAACAACGGCATCTTTGGAAATGCTTACCTTCTGTGCTTTAAAATCGACAGACGTATTTCCACGCATATTAGATCTCAAGAAACTCGTCACTGGCACATGTAAATATAGCAAGCGGTATTTAATGAACTACATTTTTTTCCTAATCTTGTTGTTTCTTTAAAGGCTGCCTTGCCGAGCACGTTGTTGCAGTAAGTTGACCCCCGCCTTCTGAATCGGTTACGTTACGACCCTCTAGTCCATCCTAACGCTGCTGATGCCAGTCGAATTGAATGTCGAACTTTCAAAGGAAGTGGCCTACAACTCCATTAAGAATCCAGAAAATATTGTTTTCTTTAAAATTTACTTTACTTTTGTATCTCTGAACGTTGCAGTTACTTAACTTTGAATTAAGCTGACGCCTTTTAAAGCTGTAATGAAAAAGACACCTCAAAGACTCCCCAAGTCCCAATAATATTGCAAAAGTAGCTGTTAGATTTGAAATCAATTTGCCTATTTCTTATGCGACACGATCAATGCACTGCATTAAAAAACCTTGCAACGTTTGAGTACCGCACAGAATTGTGAGTTCAACTGGGCAGAAGTAAATTATACTTCCGAATAAATTCAATGTAACTATCGAAATCGTATGCTCTGCTCTATCAAGTTACTTAAAATAGATATAGGTTTATATTTTCCTTGCAGATGTATTCCTACAAGTTCATAACAGGTTTGGGAGGGTGGGGGTTGATTTAAATGTTCCTGTGCATAAAGACGGTCTATGATTTTTGAGATGCTGCGAATACAGCCACAAGGTAATTGCTCACAAATTGCGCATTCTAAAATCCAATCACACGTGGATTTTATAACGTGATAACGTTTTAAAACAATACTTTGCTGTGTAAGCTAAGTGCTTACAATGCGATAATAGTAACACAATTTCAATTTTTATTCTCTTCGGGGAGCAGAGCAAATTGCATAACATATATTTTCATTGAATGTACACTACATGGAAAGTAACAACATGTTAGTTTAACACCGAGTCCATTAAAGTATTTACTCTATCCGCTAAATTAATACCGATTACTGAAGAAATATTTATGTTTTAAAAGCTAGGTTAGGGCAAGTTCAGTCCTGACCGAATTATAATGCTATTAATGACATTCCTACTTCTTGCCAACTAACTGCGAGTTAACCATTTCTTACGTCATTTAACTGATTTATATTGCATTGGAAATTTGTCGCCAACTAAAATCCTCGAAACCTATTTAGATTTTTCTTCATAATCATTTGGTCCACGAGAAAACTCGAAATTGCCATCTTATTTCTCTCGGTGCCTACTAAGTGAACGTTGATACTTGTGAGAGGAATATAAGTCCCCTCTTTAGCTGTTTTTTTTCCTTGGTCGACCATTATCAGTGAGAAAGGGCGTCTTTTCTTTTTAGCAGAATGCACACTCTGATGGTCTGTCGAGAACAAAGCCTCCCCAGCCCCCCTTTGCATGTTCAATGCTTTGCAAATTTAGAAAGGCTGCATTGAGTTCGGGATAGGTCAGGGGGCAGGAGAGGGGTAGAAAGGTCAACACATTTTGATTATGGGTCAGTAGACAATTGGCATACAGTCTATATGCAAGTAAAATAGAACAAATTCCTGATGGAAATCCATCCCGGACGGTCTCAGTCACATTTAACGTTTATTTTTTCAAGCAACTATTTTTTCTCTTTTAAGCACCTTTTTCTGACAGAAATATTTAGAAAAGAATGTGCAAAAAAACAGGAACATTATGTAAATGGTCTTAGCCAACTGATGCATTTAGAAAGTGTCACTTTTCGCAGTCTTTAAAATGTGCCACTTAAGTGATACTGCACCACACACAGGAAGGCTCCTTGTTTTTGTAAGAGCAAGGCATCAAGGCTAACGCAATTATGGTAGTTTATAGGTGAAGAGGGTTAGTGAAAACTTAATGTTGTTTGAACAAATATACGATATTAACCTACATTTTGATGCAATATGACTTGAACTTTTCTAGCTCTTAACCATTCTTTGTACTCTAGTCCACAATCAAATATAACCTGTAGTTAATTGTGGGTGAACAAATCGTTCTGATGTGATTATTGGCTTGCTGCTTGTCGAGCCTTTTTTGATTAGATACATAAGTTTCATTAGTTGGGTAAAATGTGCTATAAAAACGTTTACTTTCCAACTTATAAGTTACATATTTTAACCACAGTAAACCGTTCTGAATGCTCAAAAGAGTACTTTTAAAGCACAGATTTCAACGGTGCACAGATTTGCCTGGTTGTAAAAACTTATTTCGATGAATAAAGCGTTTTTTAACCAAGGAGGAAACCAAGAAGTCACTCTTCATGTGTGTGAATCGTGTCTTTTTTTGATTGTTGGTGTATAAAAATCGTTTTGGCTCCGTCTATAAACAATGATGAACCATCCCACAATAATATGAAGTTAAACAAGCTACTAGTCTATCTATTAAGAGGTAACGTTAATAATACAATTTGTTGTCAAGTAAAATAGAAACTGCGTTTGGACAAACAAATTTATCCAAACGCAGATGGCATTTAGGCTTTAAAACAACAACAGTAGGCTCTGCTCTTGGTGATTAAAATGTTTGTAATTCAAATGAAATACAACAACAGTATTTATCTCAATATATAAAACACTACAAGATTATTTATTTTTGTAATTCAAAAGCACATTTGATTTGCTGTACTGCCGGAGTACATATCTCATTTGACAGTTGTATTTCAGCAACTATTTCCCCCAGCTGACCCCAAATGCAGAAAATATTTTGTAGGAGTATTTTTATTTTAACTGAACGTCTGTTTCTATATATTTCTATATACCACTGCTCCAAATGATATTTAATCCAAACTTACAAATGGGGAATTATATATATCTGCGGAAATCACCTGCTATTGTAATTAGAACAATCCGTGTTGTTCTATGAAGGATGTTGCTGTCGCGGAGATCAAATCATTTACAATGGTCTTATATTTGATTAAAATGACAGACAGCCACCTTGCTATGTTATCTCGCAGTTATCAACTCGGACATCTAGGCGTTGGATGAAAATCTATGTAAAACCTATGTGTAGCTGTATAAATACACTGGCGTATTTCCCCTTATGTTTTAATCAAGCATTTTTAATCCTGTTATGAGGCAACTGGGGTGATTAAAAAGAAACACCAGCTCGCCATGTATAGAGCCATGCGGAGGCAACCTGCCTTTCGTGTGTTTAGAGATGGGCCTCGAAGAGCTTCCTTTCTGCTTCAACCCCTTGTTCCTAAACAGCCTTGGGTATACGGCGTTTAGTGATGTGCAAGAGCGACCTGTCATTTTCTGTCAAATATTGATGGTGACAAAAACAACTGATGGCAAAATTAAGCAGCAAAAAAGGGTTGTATAAAATGCAAGTAATGACAGTAATTGTTCTGTAATTTTATGAATTATACGTGGAAATTGTTAAATACGTCTATGTTGTTCTCATTTTCATTTTAGCCTTTACAATAATTCCCTGAATGCCTTGCGTGCCCCACATGGACGGCCATTACATGTTTTGCCCTCATGGTCATAATCCAGTTTTAGCCATTACATCGGCCAGTGTATATTTTAGAGCGATTTGATGATCAGTCCCTTGTAGAATCCGTCAGCATATTAAATAATAGGGGAAATCATTTGTGCATAGAATTGTGCATAAATGTGCAATTGTGTTGGCTTGTGAAGCATGTTGTGCATAGTGTAATCCAGAATCTCTCTAATACCAATCAATATATCAAAATGGTGATGAAGACTGTGTTGCAAAGATGACCTGCACTTGAGCGAAGCATAACTATTATGAATAAGTCCGTTTTGACACATTTTATGATGCTGTGAGTCTAAGAATTCACACAGACCCAAACCGTTTAAGATGAAGGCTAATAAAGAAGCATTAAAGATCTGCTTGTCGTCAGCAATAACTGCAATGATGCGTTGTCTGGTGCATTGACCATTAAATGAAGTTTGATTGTAGAAATAACTAGCGCCCTTTCATCGCTTCAGTAACCCATCGCCCCTCTCTGCTGTTTAGTGCTGTTGCGCCGCGAATAACGCTCCTGCTCCGTCCATTCTGCAATGGGTGGCACTAATTTTCCGGCTCTCCCAGATTGCTTAAAAGTTTGAGCCTAGACCCTTTCTGCCATACTACAGCCCACTGTTTGATTTTGCACTTTGAGAATCGTGCTTGCCAATCGTGCACAAAGCTTCACATATACCTAGTCAGAGCACCCAACTGCCGTGCAGGGTTTTTTTTATTTGCGCGCTGCAGTCAGCAATCGAGTCCCTTTATTCTTAACTGCCTGGACAGAAGACCTTCAAGAAGCTTAAATTATTAAGATATCCAATCTTCGTGCCACGTTGCCTTTTCTCCACTGCAGTAAAATATAAAGTTTAATATTGTTGCCGACGTGGTCAGCGTAGTTTCCAGATACCTGCTTCTCTGGTAGCGAGGTGGCCATTGTGAAAACGGATTCCTGCAAAAAGCACAGAATACGCTGCCTCCTTCCAACCAGCAGCAGAAAGAAACTTGTTCATTTTACTATAATTTACTGTGTGTGTGTACATATATAAAACAGTATACTATTATGATGTCCATGCTTAAGATCTTTATAGATGTTATGCAAATCTGCGGCAAGAACTGCGAGGAAGTTCACGAGTCTGATTATTTGAAGGACTGTTGCTATACCATATTTATCACACGAAAAATCTTTGTATGTGTGTGTGTGTGTGTGGGGGGGGGGGGGGGGGGTAGAAGGAATTGCACGTAGCATTTAAATTGTTCTATTAAGGACCATTTTCCTCCTTCGGAAGTAGCAGGGTTTTTAAATGATTTTTAATGAGTGCATAATTTCTGTAATGAATCTTGATTATTGAAGTTAGAAAGTTTCAGATAATAATGAACAGACAAAACTGAATGCACATAGTCTGTACGTTTTGAAGACTGGAGGGGTGAGGGGAAGCTTGGCATTTAGCTAGTTGTAGACATCCACCAAACATCACTGTGGTGCGGTATGCTCCAGCAAGGTTGCTAATTCATTGGGTAGATAGCAGTTAAACAAGGAAATGACATGGGCACGGCGACATACTCTTACTATTATGTTCATTTTGAAGATATCCCACGATTTATCCGCATCAAATTGTTAAACACGTGTTGATAAGTCAATAAAACAATGTACAAAAATAAAATTCTGTCTTCCTGAGTGCGCTCAATCTTGAGCTGCCTTTCGTGCAAACTGGAGGCAAAATCTGGAAAGGCGATATTTCACCCAAGGATGAAATAAGATTTATATTACAAACAACAAGATATCATTAGGTATCTTATTGAATAAAAAATATAACTTCTGACTGAACAGAAATACGCCGATAGCCTTTGGTAAAACGTGAGACCGCCTTTCTTCAAAAAATACATTAAAATGGGCATGCAGTCTTCGTCAAATATTTTTCATCTAAGCATAGCCTGACATGCACTGTGCGGAAAGTCGCGATTAAAACTGTTAAGTTTATTTTCCTATGCATTTGTATCAACAACGTCGGAAGGCACAATAAAGAAATGTATAACATAACCCAGGTAGCTTGCGGCTGGCTGGAGCGCTCTTTAGGATGATTTTTTTCGGGAGAGGGGGGAATATATTAAAGATTTGCATACTAACTGTATTTACTTCAGCAAGAGGGTGGGAGTATAAGGATATGCTAATTAGTGGGGGATTTTTTTTTTTTTTTGGAAGGGGGTGGAATATCAATTTTTATTGCATCACCTGTCAGTGGCATCCAATCAGAACTGGCTTTAGGGGAATTAATTGATGAAGGTGTCTCCCGACGAGCTCACTTCACTCTGTCATCTTATTTGTGGGAGAAGCAGCGGCGGGAATAGCAGCTGCATTTCTCTCTCTCTCTCTCTCTCTCTCTCTCTCTCTCCCTCTCTCTCCCTCTCTCGCTCTGTCTCTCTCTCTCTCTCTCTCTCTCTCTCTCTCTCTCTCTCTCTCTCCATTCTCTCGCATACAGTAGAGTATATTCATGAGTATTTGGGATAATTAAAAGATTGCAGGTATAGCAATACGCATAACGTGGAAATGTACGCTGCAAATAAATAACGTGATGCTGCTTTTTAATTTATATGTATTACAATACTATATGCTGTGTATTAAATATAATCCCAGTGTTTTAAAAAAATATATTAAATGTCAGCTGTATCAGAAAGAATAATCATATGTGTTTTCAAACAGGATGCCATGAGGAATGTCGAATTGCGCAGTCGATGTTTTTTTTCAGCGATTGTTGGACAGAATTTAGGTGTCGATATGGGAGACTTGGAATCGGGTTATGAAGAGGTGGATGGTGTGAGACTTGGTTACCTTATAATTAAGGGGAAACAAATGTTTGCGCTCTCCCAAGTATTCACCAATCTGCTGAAAAATATACCCAGGACAACCGTACACAAAAGGATGGACCATCTAAACGTGAAGAAACATCACTGCGATTTGGAAGAATTAAGGAAACTCAAGGCGATAAATTCTATTGCTTTTCATGCAGCTAAATGCACTCTAATTTCTCGGGAGGATGTGGAAGCGCTGTATACCTCTTGCAAAACCGAACGAGTTCTGAAGACCAAGAGAAGAAAAATAAACGGGACATTGTTATCAACGGAGCTCAAACAGGGGAAAGCCCCTGCCGATCACTACACAAGTTTTTTAAAAGAGAACAAAGTTTGGTTGAGTTTGAATGGAAAGCCGCAGCCTCTGGCTGGAATTGGCAGGACTTTGCAAGGAGGCGGCAGCTCGCTGCCGGCCTCCAATCTACCTCAATTATACAGCAAATTTACCAGCCACAGTTACACGGAAATGGTGCGATCGCATTGCAAAACGCCTCAAAACTACGAAACTGCTGAAATATCAAGTAACTGCGTCGCATTTCACACCAATCACTCCTTATTTCGGAGCATGATTTGCCGACATCCCGTATTTTACCAATCCGCCATCGCCTACTACCCTAAGTCTCCGAATGCTGCCGGGTTAACCTATTATTTCAGGCGCAAAAGTTCGTGTGAAATCACTCAGAAACATTTGGGAAGTTCAAGCAGTGCCAAGCGAGTCTTACTGGCGGCAGCTGCTCCTAAATCTTACAAAACTAAAGGAGGGGATCAGTGCTTGAATAAATTTCATCTTGCCAACGGACTGCATTGTAACCAGGGGCCCTTGCAAGAAAGCTGCAGCAGCGACTCCGAGTCCAGTTCCTTCTCCGATCGCGCAGACAACGACTCGGACTTTGGGTCGAGTTTGTCGAGTTCCAGCAACTCGGTTTCTTCGGACGAGGAAGAGGAGGACACTGTGTCCGAATCCTCCGACGTAACCTCGGCCAGTGACGAAGACAGCTCGTCCGAGTCAGATTCCAGCTCCGTTTCCAGCCAAGTTTCACTTCAAAGCATTCGGTTCAGGCGCACCAGTTTCTCCAGCATCTGCAGTAAACCTCTCGTCATAACGCAGCCGACCTTCCACTACCAGTTCCAAGCCAAAAACAATAATGTGGTTCATGAAACAGCCGGTAACGATCTCCTGGAAGGAAGAACTTCTCATTGTAATTTAAAGTCGTCGGCTGTTGTGAAGAGAAATGAGCAGGACTGGACTATTAAATCGCATAACGTGTCCTGCTCAACTGGCAGTGGAAGTTGCGGGGGCGAGATAAATAACGATAGGATATCCGAGCTTCCATTCCCACACTCTGAAATTTCACAATATCTAAAGAGGTCTGAATCGACAATTAACCGTGCTCCAGAAGGGGGGCCTGTACCTGGCCCAAAGGGAAACACCGAGTTTCCACAACAAAGAACATTAACAGAGTCGAGGAAATGCCTTGGAGCATCTATATCACACTGCGCAGAGGAAAACAATGTAACGATAGTTTCCGAGCCGCCAGACAATGATTCCCCATTAACAGCAAATGTAGAGAAAGAATCGAAAATCAGTAATTTCATCGCACTGTCCTCGGCTTTCCAGAGTTTAAATACGGACAATAGCCAAGGGCCTGCCGTTCACATCCACGGTGACGGTGCAGACATGGGGAAAGCGATTATGCACAATATTACAGTCAAACTGGAAGAAAGTAGCTGCGAGGAAGAATACGGATATATGGCTCAACACCCCAGAAAGAAACTCAAGTATGCGTGCAATGTATCGCAGCAAGCAGTAACCACTTTAAGTGAGAATAAAATGCGAGACTGTTTTGCAACGAAAGCAAAAGAAAGCTATGTGTGCACTGAAAAAGCTACCAATTCCCAAAACGCATCCAGACGAGGCGAAGACCTTCAAAGCACTTTAAACGACCCAGTATTAGAAGACTGCGAATTTCGAAATGGTGCAAGGATAAGGAGGAATTACAGAACTTTAGTGTTGGGGAAACAGCATGCTTTGCAAGGATCGTCAGTCAAAACAATTGTGAAATCAGAGAATCCGCGACTTACAGGTAAAACAGATGCGCATGAAGGAACACCAGAAGAATTTGCTGGTACAAACAAACGTAAACGAGTAGCCAGTGGTGTGGCATCCACGTTGAAAAGGCCATTTAATTTCATGGCCAATTTTCCCTCTCCACCATCACTAATTGTTGGCAGCGATGGGGATTTGTGCCCTGCCTATTCACTGGACTCTACCAAGGATCCCAAAGCACCTCAAAAGGCCCATCCTGTGTGGAAATGGCAGTTGGGTGGTGCAGCCGTTCCCCTCCCGCCCAGCCATAAATTCAGACGATTTAATTTATGAAAGGGATATTTTGGATAAGAAAACTACCTGTGCAAAATTTATATTAAAAAAAAACAACTTTCCTGGTTTCTTTGCCATGAACCACGAGCGGATATTTAATCTCAACGTGCAGCAAAATCTCATATTGGAATAATGTCCTAAAGACCGAAAGCCTTTCGTGTGGATTATTCTTTTGATTTACCAAACACCGCTATCTACTGACCGAGGCATTCCACAGTACACTTTTTGAACTACTAATGTCACTTTGAGGTTGTTTTACGGATGTTTTCGAACACTTAAAAATAAAAATATTTCAACGTTCAAAATTGAAGTCAGTACCTCCACAGGGTTACTGCCACAATGTACTTCACAAGTCGACATAGTGAAATGTTAGAAAATGAGCCATTTAATGTATGCACTACAGTTTTAAATCGCAAATGACTTCACGTTTTTGCCTGAGTGATTGATTATATTGTTTTGGAACCGTAGCAAAGTATGAACGTGTGTTTAACTTAAAACAAAAAGAATGTACCTTCATCCGAGTCAATATGGCGGGCAGTCTATATAAAATAAGCTTTTATCTTGAAAGAGTCCATATCATTGGTGTTTAGATAGATAAGCGCAAGCAGGTTACTGATTTCAAACCTTTGTTGTCTTTAGTTCTTAAACGTAAAATAATTGCTTGAAATGTTTACCTCTGGAACCCTGAGAATGGCTCCGTCAACCTTAGTTCTAGCGCTAAGTTTGTACATGATTGTGTGCAGGTAACTAAGATAAAACAAAAGAAAATCACTTAAGCAAGGGGTGAATCTAAAACAGAATTAATCAATTTACTTTTGGTAACCATGAGTTGGGAGTGTTTGATATGAAGGCAATGAATAAATAACACAGACACGTAGCTCATCAGGCCTTACAAAATGGGGGGAAAATCGGGGGGAAATGCTGCAAATGATGCAGATATCCATTTTTCAGCCAAGACACCAGAAACAGAGCAAATGACAATCAGTCAACCATACTTACATTTACACCAAAAGATAGAAACTCGAAAATGTAAGATGCATTGCAAAGATTTGGGTGAGACATCTATTTACTGTCTTCAGGGACTTCTTTCAGGAAGTCTAGACAGAGTTTGCACTGTTAATATTACATAATTTAGCCTTGCATTGAAAAGTATGACAGACGATGTAGATGAGTCTTGATTACATTTGTTTCCTTTTACAAGGATCTAATATGTTATTATTTACACAATCCTTGAAGTGTAATGGGCTAAATTCGCTTGGCATTTTAACTTAGGAATTACAATTGCTTGAATTGGCAAGCAGTATGATAATTAGGTGTTTTGCACATAATGAGGGCGTTTTAGGTCTCTGAAATATGCAGAAAAAGTACGGTTGTTTAAAATGAAGATGTTGTAAACTTTGTAAAAAAAAATCTGTATGAAAGGGATATACAAAAGTTAACTATTGAGGAAATGTATTATGTCCAGGCATTGCAAATGGTATGTGTCCACATCTCTGAAAAGTAATAATGGGAAAATGTTGTAGTGTTTGTGTATTTATTTTTTCAAGATGCATAACCAGACTTGGCAATACATGAGCATTTCAAAAAAGGGACAACACGTGAATTACAGAAACTTAAAGTAAAAGTTCTCATTTTACTTAGGTTGTCATCTGTGCAGCTCCTTTCATTATTCACATTCAGATGTCCACAGAAATGGTACACAAGCAGTCGTCAGAATTTAAGGCATGAAAATACACTGGCAACTAACTGTGCTACTAAGCAGTGTCAGTGGATACCACTTTGAATCCCCCTATCACCACAAACCAGTCCCTTGTTATATCTCCCAAGGTCACTTGATATTCAAAACAGACAGTGGGTAATTTCAGCTTTCAATACTATCGTCTATGCTTCTCACACTCTTTTAATGTACACTCCTTTAAAAAAAAAAGAATTTTCACTATATTGGGCAAAGCAGAAACTGACAGCGTAACCTTTGTAACACAGGATAATTTCATTCCTAATCCATATACATAGAGAGAAATTTTCAACCAGCAAAAACACATGACACATTGCTTATTTAAGTTAATGTGCTGCTAACTGTAGAGCACTTTGCCATTGCTGACATATGTGACTTATTAGCAGTGTATGTTGCAATGATTTATCCTCAGAGTCTTGGTTTTAAAAAGGTTGTTTTCATTGGTCAAACACTGATTAAAACACATTTGAAATACATTTAAATTAGCCAGGGAAAAACACCCAGCAAATATCACTTCCTGTAAAATTACTCTATTTTGTCTCATTTGCCATAAGGACACAATAATTATTTACCAGACAACCATAATTTAATGAATGAAGGTGTCTCAATGTTTGTAAATACTAATTTAGTAGGTAAAACAATGTTTTCAATATATTCATAAGCGTGATGTAGTTAAATGCATTTTGATGTTGAAACATAGTAGCACAGTACCGACACTGAACAAACACAGTTGTAACAAGTGATCTTGATTCTACTCTTAAAAACGTTAAAAATCTGTTGTTGTTTTCTTCTATGCCATAAAAGTTTCTTTTCCTATTGTTCTGCTAATTCATTTTGGTCTGTTTTAAACATGTTTCATCTGTTTTAACTTTGAGGTGGCTTGAAACCACTGCAGTCAAGGCTGGTAAATTTTTGCATGAGGTTCTCACAATAGGGGTTTAGTAACTGACAGTTTCAAAACAAGCTGCTTCCCTCCAGATGCTTAGGTTTCTCTTCACACCATCCTTCGTATTTAATTCTCTCCTGCGTATACCTTAGTTTGCAATGTAAAGATTGCAACAGCTGTGTTTGCAAACAAAGGCCATTTTCAGGGTCAGTGCCACTTATTTTATAGTTACTAAAACTATTATGATCTGCGAAACTGCAAAACCTATGTTTCATGACAAATAAAATGAATAGGCTACATTGTTTAGTTGGCTTGCTGAAGTAATTACAAGTTAATGTAAAGGTTTTTCCCCCCATATAATTATTTATATATATTGTATGTATACATATATATGTGTGTGCAAATGTATATAGATTTATTTATGCATATGTGTATATATTACGAATATAATATGCCAGTATAAAAGTTGAGCTCAACTAATTGATGATAATTATCCAAAACAAGCTGTTGAAATGAATTAAACAACAGCCTGGATATTTTCTTATATCCTGTAGGAAATGCTTAAAATTTCCGCCATATTGCTCCACTGATCCCAAGGTCTTTGTTGTTATTCAGTTAGAACTAGTGTTTACTGAATTTGTGACTACCTCATTAGTTTAGGCGGAACAGATCTTCCTTTTAGTGTGATTTATAACGTACGCTCCTCTGACATTTTAGTGCACAATATTAAGCAGCAGCACGCTAAGGAATAAACTAGAATTAAACTCCATTAAAGATGGCGAATCTGTGTGTGGTTAGCAATTTGCCCTCTCTTTTCTGCAGTTCACATGTTAATTTCGCTGTTAAGCAGGGTTGTCCAGTTTCCTTTTGTGTTGTTAGCTCGCTGCTCCAAAAGCCCCGCAAAACAGAGCAAATTAAAGTAAATCATAGCAATCTAAGTATCAGCAGATGCTCTGGATTCCTCCTGATCGGAGTTAATGATATTCGACAGTTAATAATGCCGATTAAAAAAAACCCTCTCAATCTTGCGTTTCAAACTCTTTTTAAATCTTCCACTTGTTTTTTTAAAGATCATGACTAGGCATTGCGATTAAAACAGACTAACTGGATGATATGAATGGTGCCACAACGTCCACGTAAAACACCTAGATCTGATTAAAAAAATGTTTTAATAACAATAATTACACTTTGATTTAGAAGACGCAGCATCGGAATGTTGTGGATGTAGATTGGTTAAATATGTTGAGATGAGTGACGGTGCAGCCAGAATGCGTGTGCGCCCCTGAAACATAGTTTACTTATAAAGCGTGTGAAATTACGCACCGCTCTACTAAAGACTGGATAATTTATCGTAAATAGTCAGGTCTTTGTAAACCACTTTATTATGTTGTTTCTTGTTAATTGTTGAGAGAATCCCTATTGTTAGGTGTGAATAGGTTTATGGGCTAACCTGGTCATTGCTGCAATCAAGAGACAGTAAATGCTCGCCGTGGCGTGTCTTTTTTAAAAGAGACTTCACGATCCTGATCGCGCAAAAAAAAAAAATTAGTTGCATCGATTCGCAAGCCTGTCATGTTCAAAAATGCAAAAACGTTAGATCTGCATTAAAAAAAACCCACAGAAGCTCCATGGCCTGAAACTGTTAAAATGCCTCTTGCTATCATTACCAACCAGGCAAAAAAGTGTACATTTTCTTTGGAATGACCAGATTTGTGATAGCACTACCCTTCTTCACAGCAGTTAACCGGTTTGGGGTTTCAAATCAAACGGCAGATTTAAACCTGCAATCTAATACTTACTGCTCAAGAAAAGTCGACAGAATCAAATGATTGAACACAAACGACTGTTTATCTCACAGAGAGAGAACGATGTGATTAGGTTATAACATGGGGTGAATTTTCTGTTTGTAGTTTAAAATATAGAACATTTGGGTGACAGTCGACCTACAAGCACACTCTTTATGGATTCAAAAGCAATCCATCAATAAACATTTGTGAAGCATTTCACAATCAATCAGACGAATCGTTGTACTATCAAATTATCGATTTGATTGGAATCTCACGGTTTAATCTTTAACGCCGCTCTTTTATTGTTTTAGCTTGAAGAGGCAGTTTGGAGCCTCGAGTATCGCAGGTTAAATTTATAGTGTTTTTGAATCCCCAATTTTGAGAACAAACAGGCTAGTTTCATTAATCTGCGATCGGTATTCCCAGAGACAGCAAGGGACTCAGCAGGGGAACAGACGCGAGTGACACGTGGGGTTGGGATATTTTCCAAAAGTGGAGGCGTGTTGTTAATTCTTTACTTTCCCCGTGGTATCTGTGCTGTAGTTCCGCTCTCAATACTTTATTTTATATAATGTGATACAGATGAATGAACTATTAAACATTCAGTGGCATTACGAGGTTACGATAAAAAATCAATAATTTGTTCTTCATCCGATGTTTTATGAAACACACACGAAGGATTGTATATATTGCCTTAACTACTAATGGCTGAGTTTGGGCTGCAAGAGGAAGTAGGAATAAAGTGAATCAATTTGTCAGAAAAAAAATGTAATGAGCCTTTAAAAAAAATACATAATCTCTGCAGAACCTGAAAACTTTCTTTGTCATGGAAGCATTGGTTACTTACACTCCTTACAGTCAGTTTATAATGTACATTTTCGATTAGGGCAAAAGTATTACAGTCTTTTGTTGAATGGGGGGCATTGTTTGTGTAAATGGTTTAGGTTATAATGAAACGTCCGTCTTAGACGTGAGAAAAACATTGCAGTTTATCATAAAAAGGTTCGTGATCTGGTCAATCACTCAGCACATATTCGCTTCTGCATCTGTACCAGTTTGTTATCTTTACCATTGGAAATCTTCTTTTTACTGTAACCGGAAGAATGCAGCACAATCTATGCTGACTTGTTTGGTGTAAGTGAAGAGGTAACCCAAGTTTCAAAAGAAGGCAAAGAGAAACCGTTCAGAAAACGTGTTCAGCCCGGTTCTCTGAAAACTCCTTTAAAGCTCTGTTCGATCTTATCGGCGCCAGTTCTCGGCAACAAACGATAGAAAGTTTAAATGACTGGTATCCCTCTCGCACAGGAAGCTAAGTCCATTGGAAATCTCTAAAGTGTGCTTTTTACGTGGAATTAATTGGAGTATGACAAGATTTTTAAAAATCTGTTTGAATCAAATGTGAGTTTTAAAAATACTAAAACTGATTTAGTCTGATGACACGCAATTAAAGAGGCTACAATAATTGCCAATCTATCTTAAATACACTTACTATATCTTCAGAGAAATCTGCTTTGCCTGTTTATTTTATTACATTAAATTCCGCGGAGCACATTGCCCGTTGGTCAATTCTTTCAAGAAAACCTCGAACAGCATAAACATCTATGCTCTGAAATTAAACTTTGTGAGATTCTGCAAAAGTAAATACGAAAGTAATTCTGTTTTTGAGCTACTGCTCAACGTTTAAATAAAAGTGCATAATGGCAAAGGGATCAAAACAAATTACATGTTATAAATGTCTAAAATAAAGGATATATTATGTTTTACGTATTCTCAAAAGCTAATTAAACTGTAGTAATAAAAAGCTGCCCTTTAAACTATGAAAACAAGAAAGTGGTATCAGGGGGTCGGGGGGAGGGGTAGTAATCACAGAAGAGGGAGCACAAAAAAAACCTTCCAATGAATTGGAAAGATAACGATGGAATCCCAAGGAGAGCCCGGGCAAAATCAGGGAAATTGTGTTGATATATTCCTTCAAAAAGTTTCCCCGTTTGTCTTTAATTGCATGATATTATTGCCCTGCGTTTGTGACAAGGCATGGTCTTTCTCTTTTAATCTTTAAACTTTTGAGGCGACAGTTTGTTTTATAATATGTTGCTTTTCGAATTTACACCACACTGTATATGCAGAGTAATTCGTCAGCCATAACAAACATTTATTTGTATTTCATGGTAACATTCACCTATCAAAAATAATACATTATGTGCACACGTTGATGCGAAGATCAGATGGAGGACACACAAGTACATATTATTTTGTTACTTTACAGCATGTCGCTATCAATCACCAGACTTTGTTTTGCAGCCACTAGTTTCAATTTCTAACCAAAGACATGGCTATAGGGTTTTAGACAAATTGATGCGATTAAACTGCTCCAACTAAGGATGAAAATAAGATTTTACACACCTATCATTTGTACTATGTATGGCTGGGATAATCTCGTTTACGACTGGCTGGTGCTCCCAGTTTGTGAACGGCCAAAGGTTAAAATTGAATGATCGCCTATATGTAAAAATTCTCTTTTGTATTGGAAAAAATGGGAGATTTAAGTTTCATCCACAATTGAAGCTTTAAGAGAAACCACCGGCTCTCTCCAAATCTCAGTGGTTAGAACAAACAAACTGGATCTACATCAGTGGTCTCCTCTTTGTTCTGACTCTACATCGAACAGCTGCTTTGGCTAACTATCGACTTCCACTTGATGTTAAGCGTTAAAGTACTAAACAACTATCCAGTTTTATTCCAACGCGGAACTAAACTAAATGGAGAATACGTTTTAATTGTCCCAATGGTTGAAATAAAGCAATGCATGTTTCTTTAGTTATTAGGGGGGGAAAAAAAGCAAGCAGGTTGGTCTTCGAATGCGCTCGGTCGATGTCCCCGACCGCCTCTTCCACGCACTTATACAAACATAACATAACGTCCTGGACGAGGAAAAGACAATCGGCCAAATGAGTTCACACCTTTTCCAAATGCCGCAGTACAAATATTTTGCGCGGTCCATTCCAAAATAATAACTCGTATAGCACAAACAATCGCAGGTAAAACCGGCGAGAGATCGGCAGAGCGAGGGAGTAAAGGAGAGAGAGAGAGAGATGGCATTTATTTCTGATCACCGGCCCCGAGCCGGTACATCCACCGATCTTCTCGAAGAACCAACCTGCTTGCTTTCTTATTTCCCCAATAACTAATAACCACCGGTATGTGTAATTGTAATTGTCGATAATCGTCATTGTGATATATTGGAATAAGAAACGACGTGAACGTAAACTAATCACAAATGAGAACACACAAATAAAAACAAAAACGTCCAAGAATTCAACTGAACACAATGTAAACACTTGCGCTGGGCTGTGTCACTTTTTTTTAAATCAGGAGGACAAAATGTTTTGCCGAAGAAAATATTGGTCCTAAACTATTCTGGGGCACTTTGCTAATTTTAGGCTCAAGAAGGTTTGCCGAGAATGCATTTTAATTTATCTGATGCGAGGCCAGATATTAAAGTAAAGGGTCTCAGGCGATTCAATTTGGAGTTTGGAGGAACAGAAAGCTTAACGTGTGTTTTTGAAAGCAATCCCGATGAATGGGATTAAGAAAATAGCAATAATATATCCTGTTTTACGTACATAGAGATTTGTTACAAAGAAGAATATTCAAATGGGAAGCTGAAGTCGAAAATTAAATTGGAATGACCTTTCTCTGTAACCCGCTGTAGTCAATGTCAATTAATATAATTGCACAGCAAAACGCGGAACTTTTTTTTCTATTTATCAATTTCTTCTGCATGTTCATTATATAACAAGCTTAAATTTTAAGCACCTTCTTGCAGGCGATATTTTTTTCAACTAAAATTGGAGAGACTCTTTTTTGCAATGAGAGATGAAAAAAAATCATGGATTCACCTGTCGTCATAATCAGAAACAAGGTGACTGTTAGAACTGACAGCGAATGGAATAAAAAGAGCACTTAAGATTGATTGGGCTGTGTGTTGAACTTTAATAAACCTGAATTGTGAAATAAACCCCCCAAAATCCGCCGTGTTTACCAGAAATGGTCGTTTCTTAATTGTAATACCCACATAATGATTACATGCCCCTTTCACGTTGTTTTGGATATTGATCTTTCCACAGAAAAGACAGACGCTTCGAGTATCTGCATGTTCTTGACGATCGGATCTTACTTTCAAATGAAGAAAAAGATTAACGTGCTATCCTATTATAGAACAATATCCCTGAAGAATTTCAGTGTGCCTTTATTGTAGATATTTAACAGCACACGCGTTTAATTAACGTTGTCGTAGATTGTCTGCAGGCAGCGGCGATACTTGGAAAAGTTTGGATTCTTCCACCTCCTTTGTCACCTATATTTTTCTCTCTCGAAAATAATACTGTGTGAATTGTTTCCTGTCAGACTTTTTAAATTGTGAAAAGCATTTTACTTTTCACATTTCACCAGATTTACAAATATCAGAAAAGACGGAAGAATCAGGCGGTTGTCCTCACAACCTGGTTTTCATAAGGGCGCTGGGGATGCTT
Source organism: Amblyraja radiata (assembly GCF_010909765.2). Lineage (NCBI taxonomy): Eukaryota > Metazoa > Chordata > Chondrichthyes > Rajiformes > Rajidae > Amblyraja > Amblyraja radiata. Next base: position 128,420,224 of record NC_045957.1, on the reverse strand, counting down.
CAGTATTCTCCAACATCATTGTAGCAGGCACCTTTAACAACTTACTTATAAGACAACTAAGAGATGGCGCGTATGTTTCGACTTGCAGCTTCATCTTCTTTGAATGACATTATGGAAACCTATTAAACTTTCTGAGAGCGAAGCATCAGCGGAAACATTCGACCAAGTCTCCACTGCAATTATTACCAAGAAGAATAGGGATAAAAAATAAAGAACAAAACTATTGAACTCGACCCCCAAAAAAACGTAATTGATATTCACACCTTTTTGCAACGCATATGTAGAAAACAACCGTAAGTGTAGTGTATTAGTTGAATCAAAGTAGAGTGTACATTTATTTCTATCCATCTAGTTTATGAAATCCTAGTTACAGATGTAATATCGAAGTTCTGGTCGATGTGAATCCACATCACGAAATCACACATTTCCCCCAGCATTTCTGAACTTACAGAATGTCACTTCTTTATTTGTAACCTTTAAATAAAACAGAATTAAATGTGTAATATGAGGCAGTGGCTCGCATTGCTTTAATGAGATGTGCCATACTGCTTCTATTGGGCTCCCCATCTGCATTCATTGTCCTTTTCAGTGGCTGGATTTAAATAAACCCAGAGTAGTCTAAAAACGTGCTGAGTAAACACGGTTGTGTTTGTAAAGCGTCAGGCAACATCTCTGGCTGAAAGATTGGGACATTTTTTTTCTTGGATTTAGCAAAATAATGACCTACATTACGAATGAGTGATCAGACGGCCATTTCATTGTAAGTTAACATAAGAGGAAAACCAGTGACGTTGATACAAACAATGGCATTCTGAATCAGCTTCTTTGATTGACGTTTAGGCTGCCCGACCTCGGGGAATAGGTTTCATTACGGAGAAGCACGCGAACGTTAGGTTGGATTATTATTTCAGGCCAGCTTTACAGCCCCTAATTTTATTTCAAAATTACACATATCGAAAATGTAAGTGACTGGCGGGCTACGCAGTAAGGAAAGCAAGATTACGTGCAAGGATTTTGTACACACAGTTTTGCAAAAAAATATTTAGTTGCATATGGGAACATAAAAATGCTATTTTGTTTACTTTTATATAAATAAATTGTTGTTTGTGCTGTAATACTAATTCTTTTTTTTTTTTGCATCACGAACAGTTAAGAGGTTGTAAGTCTTTTTCTGTCATTTATACTAGGAGGCTATGATTGAATGTACGGTCTTATTTCCAGTTGACAAAAAATCCCAGATTTTTCGCAATCTTATTTTTGAAAACTGGTCGTTGAATGTAGGGTTTCAAAACTCATGATATTTTCTGTCACTTGGAGCAACGGGAATGACATATCATTCTTGCTGCTCACTAAGATATCAGATATTCGTCGATCGCGGCTCCACTGGAAATTTAGGAAGTATCAAGCAGTAACACGAAAGCGCCACATTTTCGTTGTTGTTTAACTTCCAAGTTCTTTCTCCTAAATGCTGGGCAGTTGAAGGCGGAACAAGGACCACGCAGAAATCTCCTAATATTTGACAGGTATGTATGTCTGTGATTTCGCTTCGGTTTCTGAGCTGGAACTAAACGAAACTCTCTTGGTTGTGTTAACGGTTTCACGAATCCGGAGACTCTGCAACCCGAAGGAAAGTGTCGCCGACCCGCGTGAAATATTCCCATTGCAAACTTTATTTGGAAGGTGCACACGGATACTTGCACTTACTCTACATATTTTGCTTTTACATTTAAACACCTTGAGACATACGAGAGGTTTCCGCGGGACCTGCCTTTGGTTGATATGCAAACACCTTTTGACCCATCATTAACTTATTTTTATTTGAAACCATTCTTAAGATAAAAGTGCTTTTGTACGATGGGTCTCGCCTATCGACACCCCTGTCCCCAACCCCCCACCACCTCCTCCTCTCACCAACTCCCATCCCCCGGCCCTTTATTGTTTTGCTGTGTGATATCCTCCAAATCGCAGAACCGTTTAAATAAACACTCTGGGGAGAAGTAGAATCGAGTAGTCTTTTCGGGAGAGCAAACCTGCAGCACCCCGCTCCGGTCAGAAGAAGAACTGTACAGGGGCGAGAGCAACAAGCTGAGGACAGAAAATTAACCGCTTTCATTTGCTCGGCTTTCAGTCGCTGCGTGTCCTTTGGAAACTAAAAGACATCGGATTTTGACACCGAAATATCAAATTCACAGTGATATTCATCTGTATTCTATCAATTAAACCAGTCTCGGAGTTCTTAAAATTTCACAACTTAAACAAACCCTTGCACATAGGAGTAGGCGCAGGAATGTATTTTAAACTCCCACGGCAAACTTCCCTGGCAGTCATTTCCATCTTAAAAATAAATTAAAATCTAAAAATAAAATAACCATGAACAGTATCAAAAATGTTACCAAAATCCTTTTCCCCCCAGCATAGTTCTTTCTGTGAATTTAAAGTAACACGAATAAATAAGTATCTTCTACAAACATTGTAGCCAAAAGTATTTACATTCACTGATAGATAGTTTTAGACAGAATAGCAACTGCAGGAATTGAGGAATTACGAGGAAGTATAATTCGGCTGTGATTCCCCTCAGGCAAGTAGATTCCAGTTTTTATACACAGTGAGTACGGTTTTAGCCGCGGTTAAATTAGCGGAGTCCAACGCTAAGAGCATGAGTGGGCACCGTGAAGAGTTTCAGTTTCCACTACACAATACTGCTCTACATGCCAGCTCTCTCCACGCTCCCACAACTGGACCTCCCATGGAAATCACTGTTTATACTTTAAACAGTTGGTAATTCAATTAACAGAATTATGAATCTGCTGATATTAAAGGGAAAATGTTTCACATTCTAACTTTGCCTATTTAAATAATGTCAGTTTGTTTCCTTTTTATTTAGCTATGAGCTGAATTTGTTTTTTCCAAGCGCACATTATCCAATGAAAATGAAGGTAAAACGTGATCATAAAACTAGTTTGATAAGGAGTTTAACTCGGGGCTGATGGCTTAATTGTCGCATTCAGACCATCGCTGCAAACTAACTCATCGAAATCAGTCATCCCTTCTCTTAGATTTCAATGAATCTGAAACAAGGACCCACGTGTTGTCAAAAAAAAAGTATTTGGATCCTTAGAGGTTTCCCGCACAAAGAGAGGCCACCCGCCTGCACCGGCCCTTTGCGAGAGCAACATTTATGAATTAAAGTATAGATCGCTGGTGGCCATCAAAACTTTCACATAAGCTTGGTAACAGTGCATTCAAACAAGCAACTACATTCTTAACTTCGCACAGTCAATCAAAAAAATACGAGTAAATATGTAGTACGGATGTATTTGGCTGGTGCGTGTTAAATACATCCAAGTGTGTTTAACACAGATATCACAAAATGTGATTATTCCTTTTGTAATTTAATGCGGGCTACCCGTTTTTGTTATATAACCTCAACGTGCTGTTAGTAAGTAGCTAAGATCATTATATGATGCGTGTTTATTTTATGAGAAAATATACAAGAGGAGTCTTGCAGGATTAGTAAAATTGTCAGAGTAATGCACAACAGAATAAACTAACTCATGATTTTTTTACTTCGATGTGTACACGTGGATATAAAATAAAAATATGAGACGCGAGAAATTCAAATGCAAAATTCAATTAAAGATTAAATAAAATCATGTCCATAAAACCTCTGGGGATAATTATTTTCTTCGTTGCTGTGTACTGGCAACATCATAAATGTAATGGGAAGATTTTCTACCTATTGTATTTACGATGTTTTGAGCATACAACAACCTAGAACGTTGTAAAAGTAGCAATCACATGAAATCTTCCCTCCGCCCGTCAGGGTCTCGCTCGCCGACACGGGGACCGGAGACTGTGTGGCCACATTGCTTTAAGTACAAGAAACATTCAAATGTCTTGTGGCGAGCATCGAACATCTATAGAAGACAAAAGAACGGGAAATAGCCAATTGATCGGAAAGCATTTGAAAAGGCGAAGGAGAGATTTCGACGCCCCTTCGTCGGTTTGAAATGACATAACCTGCCTACTGACCACTGCTGGCCTACAGAATTAAACAGCATTTTTCTGTTTGCATTTTGCATTGGTAACATCCGCTGTAGATCCAAAATCGTTCAATCTTTCACAACTAAACAATCAGACACACTACTAAATACAAATATTAATTTTGTGATATTTGTAAAATTTTGACTTTTCAAGTTGATTGTTATACTGCCATAAATGATCTACCAGTTATTTAATTGAGATAGGTAACAATTAACCTATCCTACTTTTGCTAATATTAACATTTTACTAATAGCATGGAATCAACACGATTCTGACAGTTTCCGAGGATTTTTTCATCTCTATACCACAGCTGAATTATGGCCTGTTGTGTGGTACAGTCCTTTCCTTTCTGTTTCCCCTTGAGAATTGATCACAAATTCTCATTGGATTCACGTCTTGTGAATAACCAGGCCAGTCCAAGATATGTATCCCCTTCTGCTGGAATAATTGGGTAACCATCTTTGATGTGTTGCATGGTGCAAGGTCTTGCTGGGATATCACAAATCCACCTGGAAAACCCATCGCCACCTCTGGCACAACTCTTCTCTGCAATACATCGACATATTGACGCAATCTCATCATTCCGTCAACTGGTTGCAGTGGAACGGTAGCTGGAACAACTCCAGAACATCTTTTCAGGATTTCTGGCAAACTGATCGATGTGGCTTTCTCTCACCAGCCCTCTGCCTGATCTCCGAACATGTCGGCTACATTTGAACTGAACCAGGAAATGGCTTTTGTCACTGAATAACACCTTCCCCCAGTCCTCACATGTCCAATTTTATTGATAAGATGTCCTCTATTATTTATAAGATGTCCACCTCCAGGTCCCTCAGATCGGCCGACTTGGGGTTACTGAACATCTAGGCATAAGCTTAGGGGCGACCGCACCTTTGCGGTTGCAGCTCCTAGACTGTGGAACAGCATCCCTCTTCCCATCAGAACTGCCCCCTCCATCGACTCCTTTAAGTCGAGATTTAAAACTCATCTTTACTCTCAAGCCTTTCTTGACGTCCTCTGAGGGAGGGTTGTATGTATATATTTATGTATGTACTTAATCTATGAACCAATGTTGTATAACGTTAGTACCTCCACCAATGTAAAGCACTGAGAGTTGTTTTTTAAATGTGCTATAGAAATAAAAGTGACTTGACTTGACTTGACTCTATAGTTTGAGGCCCTCTGATATTGTTTCTTATTCATCACAGCAGTTGGAAGTTGTTATTTCACAGGTCCTCTGGCTATACGACCAACTTTGTATTTCTAGTCACATGTTAAGTTGTAGCCACCTTTGTTTGCCATTTCATCCCACACGTCTGCCATTTGCAGCATTTCTAGACCATTCTCATCAAGGTGTGCTCATGTATTGCTTCTTCACACCCCATTCTTTTGTTCTTGTTCATTATTATTCTAATCACCGTCCTTGTTTATCCATCCTCTTCTTCTTGAATTCTTCTTTTTTTTAATGAATTAGGTTAGTTTGTTGGATTTCTCCATTCCCTATATTCTGGGGTGGACACAAAATGCTGGAGTAACTGAGTAACTGGGACAGGCAACATCTCTGGAGAGAAGGAATGGGTGACGTTTCGGGTCGAGACCCTTCACAGACTATAATTCCGATTTGCTGTTGTACAGCACATTCATTTTTTCACTGCTGCACAAAGATGTAGTTTCACTTGCCTGCACTCGGCACATATCCTTCCAAAATATCCTATTCATATAGCCAGTTAAATGTTGTAATTATACTTGCTTCTCCAGCTTCCTCTGGCGGCTCATTCCATTGTTGCACCACCCTCTGTGTGAAAAAGCTGCATCTCAGATCCCTTCAAAATCTTTCCCCTCTCACCTTAAAACTGTGCTCTCTAATTTTGGACTCCCCAACCCATTAATGAACATAATGTATATTGTTTCCCCGTAGTCTCCTACATCAAACTATCTAACTCTCATATCTTAACGTATGAAATTACATTTAGCATCTTGCAATCTCCAACAACAACTTATTATGTATTGAAAATAAGAAAACTATTGCCAGAAGCTCATATTTTCATCAGCATTTCTTGGGATTGTTGAGAGTAAAACATTCTGGATACTTCAATGTTATTTTTATTGCATTATGGGCCTGGAACAAATGTTCAAACTATGGTTCCATAATCTCAATATTCATTTCCCACGAGGATGCTGAAGAACAATGCTTAATTTAGTTGAAGACATAATGACTGCAAGTGCTGTAACCTGCAGGAGGAATTAAGCCGGGTAAGCAGCATCTGTGGGGGAAAATAAATGGTTGACGTTTGAACATGTGAACAAATGAATTAGGAGCACCAACTGGCCATTCCTCCTCCACCATTTGATAAGACCTCACCTGATTTGATATTAACCCCAACTCCATACTTCCATTTGCCCGTGGTATCCTTTTGACCTCTAACTGAAGTGCTCTGCTTAGTGAAGAAGACAGTTTCAAAGATGCAGATTCTCTGCAAGACAAAATAAATGTCTCTTTTCTGGCCCAAAATGTGTAATTTACAAGTAAAGTATAGATAGGATATAATTGTACATATCAATTGGGGGTGGTAAACTATGCCTGGAACATACAAAACAAAACATAATTTAAATGGCAATTTATATTCAAATAATGATTGATACCAAACAGGGTCTTGGTGAGACCACACCTGGAGTATTGTGTACAGTTTTGGTCTCCAAATCTGAGGAAAGGCATTCTTGCCATAGAGGGAGTACAGAGAAGGTTCACCAGACTGATTCCTGGGATGTCAGGACTTTCATATGAAGAAAGACTGGATAGACTCGGCTTGAACTCGCTAGAATTTAGAAGATTGAGGGGGGATCTTATAGAAACTCACAAAATTCTTAAGGGGTTGGACAGGCTAGATGCAGGAAGATAGTTCCCGATGTTGGGGAAGTCCAGGACAAGGGGTCACAGTTTAAGGATAAAGGGGAAATCCTTTAGGACCGAGATGAGTAAAACATTTTTCACACAGAGAGTGGTGAATTTCTGGAACTCTCTGCCACAGAATGTATTTGAGGCCAGTTCATTGGCTATATTTAAGAGGGAGTTACATGTGGCCCTTGTGGCTAAAGGGATCAGGGGGAATGGAGAGAAGGCAGGTACAGGATACTGAGTTGGATGATCAGCCATGATCATATTGAATGGCGGTGTAGGCTCGAAGGGCTGAATGGCCTCCTCCTGCACCTATTTTCTATGTTTCTATGTTTCTATGAAAACAATAAGTAATCAAATCCCCATAATGGAAGACTAGTAGAAAGAGATTGTTCAACCTACTATCCACCCTAGACCAACCTATGAGCTCCAATGAATACATTTTACTCTTCTCAGAAACAAATAATCTGCTAGTTTTATTGCCTGACTTCCCAGTTGATGCACGGAAATGGGCAGGTAAACATCGAGGAAACTTTGTGACTTTATGTGCACTTTGCTGCTCTTATGTAGACACAAAAAGCTTTGATACTACAGATTGAGTTTTAATTTTATTTTTATAGGCCACCTTAGGAAAGTAAATGAGGCACAAGGGACAGCAGGTGCTGGAATCTGGAGAAACAATCAATCTGCTGGAGGAGGGTCTGAAGAAGGGTCTCAAACTGAAATGCCACCTAATCCTTCGCTCCATAGATGCTGCCTCACCCGCTGGATTTCTCCAGCATTTTTGTCTACCTTCGATTTTTCCAGCATCTGCAGTTCTTCCTAAACAATCTGCTGGAGGAAATCAATGGGTGGAGTAGCAACCACGAGGGGAAAGGAATGGTTGATCTTTAAGTTGAAGGGAGGGAATTTGTTAGAATTACATGCCATTTTTGGGTTGAAACTCAGGACTGACAGTGGAGAAGGAAAATAGCCAGTATAAGAAGAAGAGTGGGTGTCAGTGGTTATGGGGAGAAGACAGGAGAATGGGGTTGAGAGGGAAAGATAGATCGGTCATGATTGAATGGCGGAGTAGACTTGATGGGCTGAATGGCATTATTCTGCTCCTAGAACTCATTAATTTATGATCTTAAATTAAAACTCCATAGATCCCCGGGGAAAAGGATTCCAAAGATTGATAATATTTCTCCTCAAATCTGAAATTAATGATCTTTTATTCTGAAACAATATCCCCCAGTTCTAAATTACCCCAGAGGGGAATCCATGCTTGGTGTCTATCATGTAAAATCCTTAAGAATATTACATCTGTATAATGTATTTTTTCCTAAACATCAATGAATATGGGCCCAACATGCTTAATTATTCTCCATAAGACAACTCTTTCAGCCCGGGAATCAATCTATTGAATTTTCCTAGAGCTGTCTGCTTACAGATGTATTCTTACTTAAATAAGGAGAGCAAAACCTTATCAATATTACAGATATGATTTCACCATGCTCTGTACAATTGCAAGACTTCTCCACTTTTATTCTGCATCTTTCTTATAATGAAGGCCAACATTCTAATTGCCTTTGTAATTCCTCCCTGTATTTGTGTCAGACTTTCTTTATTTCATGCAGGAAGGCAGATGGATCCCTCTCTAAAACAGCTTTCTGTTTTTGGTAGATTTAAGCAATCTAGTAAAGGAAAATGGCATGGAATTCTAACAAGTCCTTTCCTCTCATAATCCAATATAAAATTCCTATTTAGAAATTAATGGAAAAGAAAATCAGGTTGGATGAGGTGGTGTATTAAGGAGGGATGTCTGATATCACTCACTGGATATTATAGAAACATAGAAACATAGAAAACAGGTGCAGGAGTAGGCCATTCGGCCCTTCGAGCCTGCACCGCCATTCAAAATGATCATGGCTGATCATCCAACTCAGTATCCTGTACCTGCCTTCTCTCCATACCCCCTGATCCCTTTTACCACAAGGGCCATATCTAACTCCCTCTTAAATATAGTCAATGAACTGGCCTCAACTTCCTTCTGTGGCAGAGAATTCCAGAGATTCACCACTCTCTGCGTGAAAAATGTTTTTCTCATCTCGGTCCTAAAAGATTTCCCCTTTATCCTTAAACTGTGACCCCTTGTTCTGGACTTCCCCAACATCGGGAATAATCTTCCTGCATCTAGCCTGTCCAACCCCTTAAGAATTTTGTAAGTTTCTATAAGGTCCCCCCTCAATCTTCGAAGTTCTAGCGAGTACAAGCTGAGTCTATCCAGTCTTTCTTCATATGAAAGTCCTGACATCTCCGGAATCAGTCTGGTGAACCTTCTCTGTACGCCCTCTATGGTATCCCTTATGAGCGCAAACAAGATTAACTCAAACAAATGCAAGGGTGAACTAGAATTAGACATTATCTCTGCTATACATTCATCATCAATCATTTCTACCTCTTTATATGCAATCACCAACCTTTTCCTTCACTTTCTGTGCCCATTTCTACTATAGTTTTCCAGCTCATTTTACCCACTAAACTCATCTTTTGAATGTTCAATTTTCAGTGCATTGAATTTCTGATCTTCCAGCCTGCTATTTTTGTCAGCTTTCAATGTCATTTCTTTGCCCTCTCATCAATAATAATCCTTCTCCCCTTCTCCTCGAAAAGCCTGTGAAAGTGGACAAAAGAGGAGAGTCTGAGAGTTGTCGCTTATTCTGTATGAAAGTACGAAATGCCTCCCAGTCTGCAACCACTACGAAAGACAATTGAAAGTTTATGGCAAATGAGGTGTTGAATAGCTTAGGGGCGACCGCACCTTTGCGGTTGCAGCTCCTAGACTGTGGAACAGCATCCCCCTTCCCATCAGAACTGCCCCCTCCATCGACTCCTTTAAGTCAAGACTAAAATCTTATCTATACTCCCAAGCCTTTCCTGACGTCCACTGAGCGAGGGCTATATGTATATATGTATGTAGTTTTGTTTGTTTATACTATTCTTATAACAAATGTAAATCACTTTGGCCAACGAGAGTTGTTTTTTAAATGTGCTATATAAATAAATGTGACTTGACTTGAATAAGAATATGGATATTGCAGAGGAGACACAAGAAACTGCAGATGCTGGAACATTGAGAAAATAATAGAGAGCAGGAGGAACTCAGGCAGCCATTGTGGAAGGAATGGACAGATGATGTTTCAGGGTGGGACCCTTCTTCAGATACTGATATGATCAAGTATAGTATATTGTGGTGAATATAGGTTGGTCAATATGACCACAGTAAAGAAGGACAATTGAAACCAGCTATCTACTGTTTATTCTTCTGTAGACTGGACTCTGAAATCTACTTTCAAGCAGACAGAAAGTAAAAAAGGAAGAAATTACATTCACGTTTTACATAGCTGAAGGAAGGGGACTTTGAATGCTGGAGAAGATAATAATCCAAAGAGTGAATTTATTTATTTGTTCATTGAAAAAAAAAGTAGAAACACTGAATATTGGCAGTTGGTTGAAATCTAAAATCCCAGAAGTGAAGACTTCTGTTAGTAATTGAAACTATCATGTACATTGTATGTTAGAAATGCAATGACATTTTGCGAGAAATTCATGGAGCAGAATAAGGAAATAAAAATAATGCAGAAGTATTTTTTTTTCCAATGATATCTCCACATTTTTTTGTTTCTGATGTTTTCCCCCTTACTCTGCATTCTTAACAGAACACTAATTGTTTAAGGTACCCAAAAATGCTGGAGAAACTCAACGGGTGCAGCAGCATCTATGGAGCGAAGGAAATAGGCAACGTTTCGGCCCGAAACGTTGCCTGTTTCCTTCGCTCCATAGATGCTGCTGCACCCGCTGAGTTTCTCCAGCATTTTGGGTACCTTTTGATTTTCAAGTATCTGCAGTTCCTTCTTAAACACTAATTGTTTAAGACTGAGTTTCCTGGAAAAGTAAGTGCCATTTGTTATTTTTCAGTTCCATTCTTCCCACTCATTATTTGTAGTAATTTGCACAATCTGTGCAATATCTCTGGTATTTAAATTATAAACTGGGCTAATACTTCGAAATCAATTATGTGACATTTGCTGGGTAACCTTGTAGTGGTTTCTGTTGCAGGTTGGCACACGAGAAGTTCATGGTTGTGACATAGCCAACAGGATTGCTTCCACTTCTTTTGTTTGCCAATAGGAACAGTGAAACAAAGAGCCACACTTCATCCAAAGAAGAACTAAAGCTGACTCCAAGATGTCAGCTGGCTCCCACTGTTTGAGTTTTTTTCAATGATGCTGCGAATCACTCACCGAGCCATGGCTTGTAGAAGCGATAAAGAAAAAATGTGGAATAAAGCAGGAAAAAATATTAACCAAAAATTCCACATTTTATGGAAAAATACATTGACTAAACTAATTAAAAAATGCGAGACATAGAATGGAAAATATTTATTTCATGGAAATAGAAATATGAAAATATTATAACTTATTAGAATTAGAAGTAGGATTAGACATTTGGCCCCTTGTCCCTGCTCTACCATCGAATAAGGTTATGGCCTAACTTTTACCTCAGTGCCACTTGCCAGCAATTATCTGCAATCCTTTGATTTCCTTGACATTTAAAAAATTCTGCTTTGAATCCACGACTGTACCTCTGCAGTCCATTTGGATCAAGAATTCCAAAGAAATCCACTGGATGAAGAAACTTCTTCTCACCTTAGTCCTGAATGGCCATTTCCTTAGAAATGTGCATCAAAGGGGCCCTTTCATGATTCACAAGCCCAGGGACTGCATTAAATGACGAGAGAAAAGTAATTTGCTTTTGGTAATATGAAACTCTTAATTAATCATCTGTGATAATGTTCAGGGAAATGTTTTCAAAATGTCTATGATAATATTTTATTACTTCCTGCTGAGTCATGTATTCCCATTACGGCAAGGTGACAAGAGATTCCTGAAATATTGCATGATAATTTTTGAAATAATTCAATGGAGTAAATGGACATGGAAACAGGCTCAATATGATTTGGATAGGACAGGTTTGGAGGGATATGGACCAAATGCGGGTAGGTGGGACTAGTGTAGCTGGGAGCATCTTGGACAATACAGTTCACCTCTTCCATGACACACTAGTCAACCTGAGGAGTACCTTCAGCAACAGACTGGTTCCACGAAGATGCAGTACAGAACAGCACAGGAGATCCCTTTCCCCTGTGGATATTAAACTGTACAACTCCTCCCCTTCTGTTGTGAGGTAGACAGACATACCCTCTGAGGAATAGCAGTATCACACTTCAACTTGTGGCTTATCTTTGATGGGGGTACCTCCGTTGTCCTGCTACTGAATCGGGACACCGAATGATCCTCTGTTTATGATTTATGTGAAGCAGCAGGAAAAGTTCAATGGAAGCACAAGGAACTGCAGGTGCTGAAAACTCGAGTAAAGCACAAAGTGCTGGAGTAACAGCAGTTCAGGCAGCATCTGTGAAAGATGTGGATAGGTGACTGTTTGGGTTGGGACCCTTCTTCAGACTCAAGACAAGAGTTTAATGTGGCCAGACTGATACTTTATTGAAAGGGTATGTGGGAGTTAGGTGGCCCTGCCCTGTGCTTAATGAATCAGGTGGAATGTGAGTACTTGTGACAGTAATAATAATAATAACTTTATTTATAAAGCACTTTAAACAACTGCAGTTCCATTGTACAGCGTACCGGCACCTCTAAAAAGTTAAAGACTACAAGATCAAATTTTTAATATTTCAAAATTAGAACTGAAGAAGAAAAAAAGAAATGTATTAATTAAATTGGGAAATCAGGATCTTAAATTAGTCAGTTTAAGCACCTTTGAGGATGATGACCTGCCATAGTCACTAAAAGCAAGGAATGATTTGGCACTTTTATTGTCTACAAACAAAGCTCTGTGGAATGGTATCATCATTTGTCCAGTGGTGGAATCTAGTAAAGTTGATAACTTTCCTAAACTCCTCCACTTCAGGTTCAGTAGCGAGCCCTTCCATGACAGGAATTCTCCCCATGATATCTGTAAACCTTTCCGAGTCAAGATATATTTCCTGGAATATTGTTCACCCTTCTCTCTGTCTATTTCTTGCAAAAGATATTGACCTTGCATGTCTGTTTTTAAAGGAGCTGTTTTCTTTGCTGATGGAGGACATTGATTCCTTCTTCATCCTATTATATACGAACGGCAGTCAGACGATAAATGGATGCTCCGACAAGGCTGTGATCAATGGCACTATGCTGAGTGGTCCATTGGTCTTCATTCCAAGCGCTCTTGATGCATTTAGAATCCTCTTGTTCAGGTTTCTCTGACAGTAGATGCGGCCACATCAATGAAAGGTTCCAATATTGGCTTCAAACCGGCCACCATTTTTCTATTTTTGTTTCCCATTCACTGGGAGCTCAGTGTTGTAAATGCTGTCTCAATTTATATCCTCACTTTCTGACAGTGTGGAGATACTGATAGTGCTCACTCAAGGAACTATTATTTCAACGGGTCATGTAACATTTTGATCCACACACACCTGGATCTCCTGCCATCAGGCAAGAGATACCGTAGCATCAAAGCCCGGACTACAAGACTGCTAAACAGCTTCCTGCCACAGGCTGTGAGGCTGCTAAACAGTCACTCTGTACTCACAGTCACCTGATTCTGTGGCTTTGCACTGACATTTTAATAACTCTGGCACTGGCCACTCAAATCAGCTGCCTTGGACATTTTAATGATTGTTTTTATTGTATTTTAATGTTGCTGTTTTACCTGCTTTTAACTATTTATACTGTTTCATCAGGGACTGGATTGTTTTATTGTTATTATGTGTGAAATGTTTTAAGTTTCATGTGCGATGCTCCGATATTCCCAGGGAATATCTTCTCATTTTGCACTGTACAACTGTTGCTTTGCAAGCCGACAATAAAGGTTGATTGATTGATTGGTTGATTAAAAAAGCCGCTGCCGTTAGGCGCCGCCACACCACGCCATTTAGATGACGGAATTAAAAGTAACATTAGCAAATTTGCAGATGACACAAAGCTGGGTGCCAGTGTGAACTCTGAGGAGGATGCTATGAGGATACAGGGTTGGGTGAGTGGGCAGATGCATGGACAGGTTTGGTGAGTGGGCAGATGCATGGCAGATGCAGTTTAATGTGGATAAATGTGGGGTTATCTACTTCGGTGGCAAGAACAGGAAGGCAGATTATTATCTGAATGGTGTCAAGTTAGGAAAAGGGGAAGTACAACGAGACCTGGGTGTCCTTGTTCATCAGCCACTGAAAGTAAACATGCAGGTACAGCAGGCAGTGAAGAAAGCTAATGGCATGTTGGCCATCATAACATCATTACAGACCAGTTAGTCTAACATCGGTAGTGGGGAAACTGCTAGAGTCAGTTATTAAAGATGGGATAGCAGCACATTTGGAAAGTGGTGAAATCATTGGACAAAGTCAGCATGGATTTACAAAAGGTAAATCATGTCTGACGAATCTTATAGAATTTTTCGAGAATGTAACTAGTAGCGTGGATAGGGGAGAACCAGTGGATGTGGTGTATCTGGACTTCCAGAAGGCTTTCGACAAGGTCCCACATAAGAGATTAGTTTACAAACTTAAAGCACACGGCATTGGGGGTTCAGTATTGATGTGGATAGAGAACTGGCTGGCAAACAGGAAGCAAAGAGTAGGAGTAAACGGGTCCTTTTCACAATGGCAGGCAGTGACTAGTGGGGTACCGCAAGGCTCAGTGCTGGGACCCCAGCTATTTACAATATATATTAATGATCTGGATGAGGGAATTGAAGGCAATATCTCCAAGTTTACGGATGACACTAAGCTGGGGGGCAGTGTTAGCTGTGAGGAGGATGCTAGGAGACTGCAAGGTGACTTGGATAGGCTGGGTGAGTGGGCAAAGTTTGGCAGATGCAGTATAATGTGGATAAATGTGAGGTTATCCATTTTGGTGGCAAAAACAGGAAAGCAGACTATTATCTAAATGGTGGCCTACTAGGAAAAGGGGAGATGCAGCGAGACCTGGGTGTCATGGTACACCAGTCATTGAAAGTGGGCATGCAGGTGCAGCAGGCAGTGAAGAAAGCGAATGGTATGTTAGCTTTCATAGCAAAAGGATTTGAGTATAGGAGCAGGGAGGTTCTACTGCAGTTGTACAGGGTCTTGGTGAGACCACACCTGGAGTATTGCGTACAATTTTGGTCTCCAAATCTGAGGAAGGACATTATTGCCATAGAGGGAGTGCAGAGAAGGTTCACCAGACTGATTCCTGGGATGTCAGGACTGTCTTATGAAGAAAGACTGGATAGACTTGGTTTATACTCTCTAGAATTTAGGAGATTGAGAGGGGATCTTATAGAAACTTACAAAATTCTTAAGGGGTTGGACAGGCTAGATGCAGGTTTCTATAACAAGAGGAGTTGAGCATAGGAGCAAAGAGTTCCTTCTGCAGTTTTACAAGGCCCTGGTGAAACCACACCTGGAGTATTGTGTGCAGTTTGGTCTCCAAATTTGAGAAAGGACAATCTTGTTATTGAGGGAGTGCAGCGTAATATAGAAACATAGAAAATAGGTGCAGGAGTAGGCCATTCGGCCCTTCGAGCCTGCACCGCCATTCAATATGATCATGGCTGATCATCCAACTCAGTATCCTGTACCTGCCTTCTCTCCATACCCCCTGATCCCTTTAGCCACAAGGGCCACATCTAACCCTCTTAAATATAACCAATGAACTGGCCTCAACTACCTTCTGTGGCAGAGAATTCCACAGATTCACAACTCTCTGTGTGAAAAATGTTTTTCTCATCTCGATCCTAAAAGACTTCTCCCTTATCCTTAAACTGTGACCCCTTGTTCTGGACTTCCCCAACATCGGGAATAATCTTCCTGCATCTAGCCTGTCCAACCCCTTAAGAATTTTGTACGTTTCTATAAGATCCCCCCTCAATCTTCTAAATTCTAGCGAGTACAAGCCGAGTCCATCCAGTCTTTCTTCATATGAATGTCCTGCCATCCCAGGAAACAGTCTGGTGAACCTTCTCTGTACTCCCTCTATGGCAAGAATGTATTTTCTCAGATTAGGAGACCAAAACTGAACACGTAACTCCAGGTGTGGTCTCATGAAGGCCCTGTACAACTGCAGTAAGTAGGTTCATGAGGTTAATTCCCGGGATTGCGGGACTGTCATATGTTGAATGAATGGAGCGACTGGGGCTTGTATACACTGGAATTTAGGATGAGAGGGGATCTTATTGAAACATGTAACATTATTAAGGGATTGGACACGCAAGAGGCAGAGTCCAGAACCAGGAGCCACAGTTTAAGAATAAGGGGTAGGCCATTTAGAACAGAGATGAGGAAACACTTTTTCACCCAGAGAGTTGTGAATCTGTGGAAGTCTCTGCCTCAGAAGGCAGTGGAGGCCAATTCTCAGGATGCTTTCAAGAGATAGAGCTCTTAAAGATAGCGGAGTCAAGGGATATGGGGAGAAGGCAGGAATGGGGTACTGATTGTGGATGGTCAGCCATGATCACAGTGAATGGCGGTGCTGGCTCGAAGGGCCAAATGGCCTACTCATGCACCTGTTGTATATTATGTATTGTCAGGCTGCATCTGTGGAACGAGAAGCAGAAATAATGTTTCAGGTTGATATTATTTCAATGTTTCATTGAAGTAGAAGCCCAGGTTCAACTCTCCAGTGGGGATTGAACCTTCAGCTTACCTCAGAAGTGAGCATGCTTCCTCTGAGCCACGGCTGTGAACAGAAATTAACAATGAATATCAACAGTGAGTGTATGGGTAAAATATAACATTAATTCCAGGAAACCATTAACAATGAATACTGAAATACTCTTCAACACATTTAAATACATTTCCACATTATCTTCTTATTTCCTTTGTGCATTCGAGACACTGTAGTTCTTCAGCTAATTGTGCGTTAATTTTGTGCTTTTGCATTGACAGGACAGGTGTTATTCTTGGATGCTTTTTTTTCAAATTGCTCCCATGAGTAAATAACATAATTTATGTTAGCACACCGAGAAAGTGTTAACATTTCTTTGCTTTGTTAACTCTTGATTAAGCAGCAATTTATGGGGAGATGTGAAAAATTTAGCTTGTAATGAATTGGTTTCTGCCTCTCTTTACATTTATGCAATTGAAACGAACCTAAGAGCAAAGAGGGATGGGATGGACAGAGTAGGTAACATCTGAGATATTGCCAAAAATACTTTTAATGATTGCGAAGACCCTGGGGTAGTTCAGTGGTACAGCTCGCCGAGCTGCTGCGTCACGGTTCCAGCAACTCAGGTTTAATCCTAATCTCTGGCATCTCTGTGTGGAGTTTTTATAGTTTTTAGATGCGTAGTTTTATCCCACATCCCAAAAATGAAGTACGTTAGTCAGTTAATTTGCATCGTAAAATGTTCCTCCTGTGTAGGTGAGGGGTGGAATCTCAGGTCCACAACCCCTCTTTCTTTCCCCCGTCCCTCTTTACTCCCTTGTGTCCCACCTTGTGGACACTCACCTATTTCTCCC
Source organism: Amblyraja radiata (assembly GCF_010909765.2). Lineage (NCBI taxonomy): Eukaryota > Metazoa > Chordata > Chondrichthyes > Rajiformes > Rajidae > Amblyraja > Amblyraja radiata. Next base: position 128,402,750 of record NC_045957.1, on the reverse strand, counting down.
CTTCAATCCCCCCCCCCCCCCCAGGGCCAGATTTACGTATAAACTAGACAAGCTTAAGCTTAGGGCCTCAAGATCTAGGGGGGCCTATTCACCTCGCTGCCTCACCGGACCTGTCGAACCTCGACACCCCACCAAGCATCTGCCCACCGGGACCTCCTACTCTTTGCCCGCTGACCCTCGCCACTCCACCTCCCAGTATTGTAGTCTATTTTGTGCATCTCTCCTGATGCAGTTTCAGACATTGAGTGGCTATCATTCAGTTCCAGTGTGTAGTCTTCCATGTCCATCATGATGTTGTAAATAAGTAGTCAGAGGTATTCCTGACTACAGACAGGCCCCCTCACTGTCCATCTTCAAATCCTCCCTAAAAACTCATTTTTATTCTCTGGCTTTCGACACTGGCTGAGACATTGCTCCTGTTCTTAGTGCTTTTAATGTCTTTTAATTTTTACTGTTTTTTAGTCCTTCGTTTTACGGTTTTTAATGGTTTGTAATAACTTTTTGTCCATGAGTTCTCATGTACAGCACTTTGTGGCAACTGCGGTTGTTTAAAGTGCTTTATAAATAAAGTTATTATAAAGTTATTATTATTATTCCATGTAAACTTTGTTAACATTTCCCTGTGCAGAAACAGCAACTGGATCGAAAGTGAGGAATTTATGATGGATATTCATCAAAGGCACCCACCCCTAAGTTGCAGGAATTCCTTGATTTGCAAATGATAGTAGCAATGTTACAAAATTTTGAGACTTTAAAAATCAAGTCTTTAATTTATCCCATCAGATAAAGCATAAAAATAAGTTTAATTTGACACCTAATTCACTTTCATATCTTCAGTATTAAAAACGTTATGGCCATTTTCATACTCGGAAATTGGCATCTTGTTCCCTATTGCTTTTCCATTGACTTAACACAAAAGCTGTGATCGAGAACATTTAAAGGCCGATAACTTTCTTAAAATTTAAGAGAACTGAAATAAATTTTCAGTTATTATAGATTGAAGCATTCTGAAACAAATATGAAACAATCTTACTTAGATGACTTGAAATTAAAGCATATAATTAGTTAGTTACCTAATTGTAGCTAATTACAAAATTCAATTACTAGATCTAAACATCTATCCATTTCTTAAGAATAGATTAACAATTTTAAATAGCCTAAGTGTCCAAATAACATTCACACAAGAACAGAATATAACATAATTTTAAAATCTCATTGTCATGGGTTTATAGGCCAAATGGAAGGAATTTAATGTTTAATACCTGTAAATTAATGGCCATTTAAATCAGCTTGCGAGTGGGTTTTACTGGAACGGGACCATTTAGAACGTTGAGGTTGCGGTGAATTTATACCCCCATATCTGCAGCAAATACACTGCCGGTTTTTCGGGGGGAAAAATCACCGTTTCGCAACTTAAAATGTGAATTAAATACATCTTAAGAGACACTTTTATACATAAAAATAAACTACTTTCTTTTACCTGGTCCTCCATAAAATCCATCCCAGTTGTCGGCATTGACGGCTTCAGAAGCTGCTTTTAAAATCATTCCAGCGATTAACTTGTCGAGTGAATTTGTTTTTAAAACACACAGAACGGCCGTAGGAACGATTCTTTAGCAAAATCTTGCACTCCATCAAATATAATTCAGGACCAGGTCGGGAAAAAACCCCGTTTTAACCCCGCCCCCCCCCCCTCAAACGCGCCAAAATCGCGCACACGGCCAGTGGCAGAATTACAGCGCCGCTGAAGGTAAGTTTTGTAACATACCTAATGATAGCGTAACCGATTTTTGATATAGTGTTCTTGACTTTTTGGGGTATGTGTCTTCAAGGAATAGCGCTCAACTCTCCACCTATAGGAATGGACTACCAACCAACATATCAATAATACATTTCACCCCGTAATTTGATCTGTGAATTTTTACGCAATGAAAAATTTCCCAGAATTCTGTCCCTTTCGTAAATTGAAGAATGAAATCACTATGGATCATTAAGGCTGTTGTTCAATGTGAGGTGAAAAGGGTTGGATAGAGGGTAGGAACTGATGTGCCTTAGTACTTTTAAGCCAATTAAATATGAGAGGAATTGGTTAAGACATTTGCCCAGACACTAAAAAACATTCCAGATCTGTCAAAGTGACCTTTCTATCACAGATGCCTAAAGGTCCGTTCACAATAAGTGAGTTCGGTATTCTGAAAAATGCAAGGAATTATGGGATTTGTCAAAGGTCATTCACCATAAAGAAAAAGCGAACAAAGCGCTGGCTAAAGAAACTGTGTATAAATTCTTATCTTTATTCATAATTTATGTTCAAAAATATATTTAATCTGAGGAACGGGGGTGCAACACCCGGGAGGAGACTGGGACAGCCCAGCAGCAACTCAACAGCACCCGCAGTGCTGGAGACCAGGGCCCGACCTCGACCACGGACCCCGACCCCACGAGGCAGCACGATCTCGCTCACCGAAGCATAAAGCAATAAAAACGACAAAATAATCTTAAAATACAGATGAAACGTAGGTTCAGCTGCTCAGCCACCAACAATGTTTATGGCAAATAACCTTTGACCTGGGCATGCTCAGTCGGAATACTGAACTCGCTTATTTGTCCTCGCTTTTGCTACCTTGGATCGCGAGATGTCTGAAATTGGATTTCACCCAACAACTAATCTGTTTCCTTGACTCCTATGAAATGTTCAGAGTGTCAAACATCAGTTCATTGTTACCAATAAACATATGGAGCAGCAACAAATGTGGTCCTGAGGATGATTAACGACCATGGTCTCCATTCAGCAGTGGTGGCGTTTTGGCTGGCCATGTCTGTTTTTATGAGATCTACGCACATACTCCAGAAGTTAGATGGTGATCATATCTGGACGATCTCAAGGACTGTTGGTATGTTTTTGGATTGTTTGGCACATTCATTTCATTAGTTATAATCCTCAGCATGGGTAACTGGAAGCATAAGGCATGGAATTGTAAATGTACTTTAAATCCTTCAGAGGATTTTTTTTAGTATGGCTGTATGGTAATTCGAATGTCACTGTACCTTAATTGGTACATGTGACAATAAACTGACCTTGAAACCTATATGGCATGTGGATATGCAGAGCACACAAACTGATAGAGCATGTATTATTGTTGAATTTTATTCGGGACTTTTTACTACAGGTCAATTGCTCTCTTTATAGCACGGAGGTTCTTAAGAATATAAAAGAAAACTGCAACCTGGAAATCTGAAATAAACACAGAAAATACTGGAAACAGTAAACAGGTCCAGGACCAGATGGGAAAGGAGAAACAGAGAATTTGCATTGAGCATGTAGGTTCCTCCCCTCTAACCAACCTTTTCTCCTCACATTGAAGAACAGCCTGCGATTCCGTTCTTCAATTTATAAAAGTGAAATTCTGGGAAAATTTAAATTTCATGAAAATTCACAAAAACCATTGGGTATTATTGTATTTTTTGGTACGGCATATTCCTATAACTGGAGAGACCCATAGAGGGGTGCTGAGACCCTTTGTCATTACTGGGAAAGGAGGAAACAAGTTAGTTTTCAGCAGCAGTGTGGGCGGGATGGATAGACATGGGGTACATCTCTCACAGTGGTGGATTTTGGGTTCCACTTTTTTGGAGAGATGGGTGTTTCTTTACGTGTGATCCACTTGCCTGGATGAGTGTAGCTTCAACAACACTCAAGAAGTTCAACAGCATTCAGGACAAAGCACCCTGCTTGATGGCCACCCCATCAACAACCATTCACTCATGCCACCGGCGACGCAGTCTGTACCATCTACAGGATGCACTGCAGCAACTCACCAAGACTCCTTCGACAATGCCTTCCAAACCCATGACCTCTAGAAGGACAAAGGCAGAAAAATCATGGTAATACCACCAACTGGAATCTGCACATCCTGCCTTGGAAATATATTATTGTTCCTACACTGTCAACATCACAGAACTCCTACCCTAACAGCATTGTAGGGACACCCACACCTCCAGGATTGCAGCAGTCCAAGAAAGCAGCTCACCACCACTTTCTCAAGGGCAAAGACAGAGGGGCAATTAAATGCTGGCTCAGCTTGCACTGCGCACATCCCTTGAATGTGTACATAGAAACATAGAAAATTGGTGCAGGAGGAGGCCATTCGGCCCTTCAAGCCAGCACCGCCATTCATTGTAATCATGGCTGATCGTCCCCAATCAATAACCCGTGCCTGCCTTCTCCCCATATCCCTTGATTCCCCTAGCACCTAGAGCTCTATCTAACTCTCTCTTAAATCCATCCAGTGATTTGGCCTCCACTGCCCTCTGTGGCAGGGAATTCCACAAATTCACCACTCTCTGGATGAAATTTTTTTTTCTCACCTCAGTCTTAAATGACCTCCCCTTTATTCTAAGACTGTGACTCCTGGTTCTGGACTCGTCCAACATTGGGAACATATTTCCTGCATCTAGCTTGTCCAGTCCTTTTATAATTTTATATGATTCTATAAGATCCCCCCTCATCCTACTAAACTCCAGTGAATACAAGCCTAGTCTTTTCAATCTTTCCCCATATAATAGTCCCGCCATCCCAGGGATCAATCTCGTGAACCTACGCTGCACTGCCTCAAAGGAGACCTAAACTGTATGCAATATTCCAGATGTGATCTTACCAGAGCCCTATACAACTGCAGAAGAACCTCTCTACTCCTATACCGAAATCCTCTTGTTATGAAGGCCAACATTCCATTAGCTTTCTTCACTGCCTGCTGTACCTGCACGCCAACTTTCAGTGACCGGTGTACAAGGACACCCAGGTCTCGCTGTATCCCCCCCTTACCTAACCTAACCCCATTGAGATAATAATCTTCCCCCTTGTTTTTGTCACCCAAAGTGGATAACCTCATATTTATCTATACTATACTGCATCTGCCACGCATCTTCCCACTCACTCAACCTGTCCAGGTCACCCTGCAACCTCCTAACATCCTCTTCACAGTTCACACTGCCACCCAGCTTTGTGTCATCTGCAAACTTGCTCGTGTTGCTCCTAGTTCCCTCTTCCAAATCATTAATATATATGGTAAACAGTTGCGGCCCCAACACGAGCCTTGCGGCACTCCACTCGCCACTGCCTGCCATTCTGAAAAGGACCCGTTCACTCCAGAGGATTAGTCAAGCATGATTTTCCTTTCATAAAGCCATGCTGACTTGGACTAATCCTTTTACTGCTATCCAAATGCCCCATTATTACCTCTTTAATAATTGACTCCAGCATCTTTCCCACCACCGAAGTCAGGCTAACTGGTCTGTAATTCCCCGTTTTCTCTCTCGCTCCTTTCTTGAAAAGTGGGATAACATTAGATATCCTCCAATCCACAGGAACTGATCCTGAATCTATTGAACATTGGAAAATGATCACCAATGCGTCCATTATTTCTAGAGCCACCTCCCCGAGGACCCTGGGATGCAGACCACCAGGCCCAGGGGATTTATCATCCTTCAGTCCCATTAGCCTACCCAATACTATTTCTCGCCTAATGAAAATTTATTTCAGTTCCTCTACCCCCTTAGATCATTTGTCCTCCGGTACATCTGGGAGATTGTTTGTGTCTTCCTTAGTGAAGACAGATCCGAAGTATCTGTTTAACTCTTCTGCCATTTCCTTGTTACCATAATAATTTCACCCGTGTCTGCCTTCAAGGGACCCACATTTGACTTTGCTATTCTTTTTCCCTTAACATATCTAAAGAAGCTTTTACTGTCCTTCTTTACATTCCTGGCCAACTTCCCCTTGTACTTCATCTTTTCAGCCCGTATTGCCCGTTTTGTTTCCTTCTGTTGTCCTATGAAGGTTTCCCAATCCTCTGGTTTCCAGCTACTCTTTGCTGTGTTATACAACTTTTCTTTTAGTTTATTCTTTCCATAATTTCTCTTGTCAGCCACGGTTGCCTCTTAATCCCCTTAGAATCTTTCTTCCTTTTTGGAATGAAATGATCCTGCATCTTACGGATTATGCCCAGAAATTCCTGCCATTGCTGTTCCATTGTCATTCCTGCTAGTATCCCTTTCCAGTCCAGGCACAGAAATCGCTATCAAAATATGGAGGGGACAGGGGGGACACAATTTCTTGGCGGCTGCGCGCGCATGTGCACACTCACACACACGCGAGGCTTCGGAGGCTCAATCCAGTGCTAAATACAGCTCAACTCTGCCTGTCTCGCCGGGTTACCCTACAGCCCTGCCTGGACTGACGGGACACCAGCACTGCTTCTCCGCGCTGGCTGTAAGCCTGGGCCATATTTCCCGCAAGTCCAGGCAGGGCTGTAGGTTAACCTGGCGGGACAGGCAGAGTTGAGCTGGGTTTAGCGCTGCTTGTCTGCGCTGGCTGTGGGCCTGGGGGCACCATGCCTGTCTGACTCTCGACATCTCTGGCCATCCCCGGGCATGGGGGGGGGGGTTTTGGGCGGGGCACTCGGGTGGGGACGGGACAGCGCCGGAGAGCCGGGATCGATCCTGGCTGCGGATGAGGCGCAGGTCTGTGCCGAGAGTGTTTTGGCACGTCTCCAATCATCGCGTTGAATTATTAAGTCCTGCCCCCATTGCTTGCTGACCGATGTCTCTCTTGTCCAATTGGCACCCTCGATCAGCAGTCCCACCCCCACTGTCTCGCAGAAAGCGGAGATTTCACCGTTTAAAAATTGGGGGGGGGGGGGGGTCTGTCCCCCACCTCTCAAATTAGGGGGGGACGTGTCCCACTTGCCCCCCCCCGGGATTTCTGCCCCTGTTCCAGTCTACCTTGGCCAGCTCCTCTCTCATGCCTTGATAGTCCCCTTTGTTCAACTGCATCACTGACACTTCCGATTTAACCTTCTCAAATTGCAGATTAAAACTAATCATATTATGATCACTACCTCCAAGCGGTTCCTTTACCTCAAGTTCTCTTTATCAAATCTGGTTCATTGGACAACACCAACATTGCCTTTTCTCTGGTTGGCTCCATTACAAGCTGCTCTAAGAATCCATCTCGGAGGCATTCTACAAACTCTCTTTCTTGGGGTCCTGAACCAACCTGATTTTCCCAGTCTACCTGCATATTGAAATCCCCCATCACCACAGTGGCATTACCTTTGTTACATGCCAGATTTAACTCCTGCTGCAACTTACACCCTACATCCGGGCTACTATTTGGGGGTCTGTAGATAAACAACCTACATGAATCTACCACAGTGCATTCGCTGATCAGATGTAAATGCTATGGCTGCCAACTAGATTTCTCTGCACAGTAAATTCCAAAGCAAAATGATGACAGGATCGGAAGAAAATTGTTTGTTAGATTCTTTTTCAATCCTGCTTGGCCGGCAGGTAGGTGGAAAACAAGTTGAAAAAAGAACAAGGTTATGCCATTCAATAAGATAGGGGTCATTTGGTCCTTGTGAGGCCAAATTTGGATAATTGTGCTCAGTTTTGGTTCATCCTGCAAAAGGAAAGGTGTTAAACTGGAAAGAGCGCATATAAGATTTAGGAGGATGTTGCAAGGACATGAGGGTCTGAGCTATAGGGAGAGGTGGGCAGGTTGGGACTTTATTATTTGGAGCGCAGGAGGCTAAGGGGTGATATTATTGAGTTGTATAAGATCATGTTTACCATATATATTAATGATTTGGAAGAGGGAATTAGGGGCAACACTAGCAAGTTTGCGGATGACACAGAGCTGGGTGGCAGTGTGAACTGTGAAGAGGATGTTAGGAGGTTGCAGGGTGACCTGGACAGTTTGAGTGAGTGGGCAGATGCATGGCAGATGCAGTATCTATATCTATATCTATATAATATTAAAACTCTGTGGCTGGCTGGCTGACTGCCGGCTGGCTGTGTGTGTTTCTGCCTGACGTGGCTGCCAGCCTTTGATTCGTTGCTACGCCAATGTCAGACCCAGAAACGCCGAGTTTTTTTCCATTTCGGTAGAGATTTCACTTTTCATTCCAAGTATCCACTCCTCATTAAATTTCGTCGAGTTTATGTACACATTTTTAATAAAATCCTTCTCCCCCCCCCCCCCCCTCACTCATTTTGTCGCCTCCTGCTGGCCAGCGACCATAACGGCTGCTGGCGCCCTCATCTCGCCTCAAAGACGCCATTTAAAAACAGCCGCACTGCTGATTCCTGAGCTGCTTGAGTTGGAGGACCACGTATTCCGTGTGGGCTACCGGTAGGGAAGGCTGCGTTGGGGGAGCAGACCCAACGGGTCTGCACTAGGTCTAGTATAATATTAAAACTCTGTGGCTGGCTGGCTGGCTGCTGGCCGGCTGTGTTTCTGCCTGACTTGTGGTTGCCAGCCTTTGATTCATTGCTACGCCAATGTCAGACCCTAAAACGCCGAGTTTTTTTCCATTTCGGTAGAGATTTCACTTTTCATTCCAAGTATCCACTCCTCATTAAATTTCGTCGAGTTTATGTACACATTTTTAATAAAATCCTTCTCCCCCCCCCCCCCCCCCACCCTCACTCATTTTGTCGCCTCCTGCTGGCCAGCGACCATAACGGTTGCTGGCGCCCGCATCTCGCCTCAAAGACGCCATTTAAAAACAGCCGCACTGCTGATTCCTGAGCCGCTTGAGTTGGAGGACCACGTATTCCGTGTGGGCTACCGGTAGGGAACAGCTGCGTTGGGGGAGCAGACCCAACGGGCCTGCACTTGGTCTAGTAATATAGATAATTGTGAGATTATCCACTTTGGTGGCAAAAACAAGGGGGCAGATTATTATCTCAATGGGGTTAGGTTAGGTATGGGGGAGGTACAGTGAGACCTGGGTGCCCTTGTACAGCGGTCACTGAAAGTTGGCATGCAGGTACAGCAAGCAGTGAAGAAAGCTAATGGAATCCATAACAAGAGGATTTCAGTATAGCAGTAAAGAGGTTCTTCTGCAGTTGTATAGGGCTCTGGTGAGACCTCATCTGGAGTATTGTGTATAGTTTTGGCCTCCTAATTTGAGGAAGGACATCCTTGTGATTGAGGCAGTGCAGCGTAGGTTCACTAGATTGATCCCTGGGATGGCGGGACTGTCATATGAGGAAAGATTGAAAAGACTAGGCTTGTATTCACTGGAGTTAAGAAGGATGAGGGGGTATCTTATAGAAACATATAAAATTATAAAACGACTGGACCAGCTAGAAAAATGTTCCCAATGTTGGGCGAGTCCAGAACCAGGGGCCACAGTCTTAGAATAAAGGGGAGGTCATTTAAGACTGAGATGAGAAAAAACCTTTTCACCCAGAGAGTTGTGAATTTGTGGAATTCCCTGCCAGTGGAGGCCAAGTCACTGGATGGATTTAAGAGAGAGTTAGATAGAGCTCTAGGGGCTAGTGGAGTCAAGGGATATGGGGAGAAGGCAGGCATGGGTTATTGATAGGGGACAATCAGCCATGATCACAATGAATGGCGGTGCTTGCTCGAAGGGCCGAATGGCCTCCTCTTGCACCTTATTTTCTATGTTTCTATGTTTCTATGAGGGGAATGCTTATGGTGATTGCATAGAGCCTTAAACACAGAGAAGAGGAATCAAGAACCAGAGGACACAAGGAACTGTTGATGCAGATACCGAAGATAAAAACAAAGTGTTGGAGTAACTCAGTGGGTCGACAGCTTCTGGAGAAAAAGGATGGGTGACTTTTTGGGTCGGAACGCTTCTTCAGATTGGTCTGCCTAACCTGTTGAGGTACTTGAGCACTTGTTTCTAACTTCGGACACAAATTTAAGATGAGAGGGGAAAGATTTAATAGGAACCTGAGAGGCAACCTTTTTTCACATTGAGGGTGGAGGGTATATGGGATGAGCTGCCAGAGGAGGTAGTTGAGGCAGGTACGAAGGCAATATTTAACATACATTTGGACAGGTACATGAGCAGGAAAGATTTAGAGGGATATGGGACAAATGTGGGCAGGTGAGACTAGTGCAGATAGGCCGTCTTGGTCGACATTGGCAAGTTGGGCTGAAGGGCCTGTTTCCGTACTGTATGACTCCATGACTTCCCACCCACTGCCCTGCCCTTTGAATCGGTCATAGAATCAAACATCAGAGAGACAGGCCTTTCAGCCCGCTGTCCATGTCGACAATCAGATATGCATCTATTTTAATCCCGTTTGCCAGCACCTAGCCCGTTGCCTTCTGTACAATGAATGTTCAGGATGAGAGAAATTAAGAATTTTAGAAGTACAACTGGATGAAAGTCAAACGATAAAATTATAACCTGTTCAGTTCAGTTCAGTTTTATTGTCACGTGTACCGGGGGACAGTGTAAAGCTTTTTGGTGCACGCTAATCAGTCAGCAGAAAGACAATACATGATTATTACAATCAATGCATTTACAGTGCATTACTTTTGTGTAACCTTTGTGCTTCCAGATTGATCAGATACACACTTGTCTTCAGGTAACTTTTCTTCTCAGGGTGCGGCCGACTTGATTCCAAAGTGACGTATCCAGCAGGACACTGAAAACCAGACAAGGGTCTGTAGGAGAGTCGGTAATCCGATACGCGAGCTTAGTTGGCCTGCAGTTCTCCAGGTGCTGTTGGTGATCGACCAGTCAGGCTGACACATTAACAGGACCTGGAGGGGTAGATCTGTCATTGAGGCCTGGGATTCTTCTCACTCACTTCCATTTAATCCTACAAGCCAACGCTCTAATTGAATAGCTGGATCTCGCTGGGCAAGCAACGTGATGCTCACCGGCAATGTGCTAGATGTGAATTCACACATTCTCCCCGTAGGGTTTTCTCCCGAAGCTGTGCAGTTTGAGCTGGTTAAACCCAGGGTCATTGCCCACATATTAGTGTGTACGTGATGAAGAAATCTGCTATTTCTCAGCTGCAAAAAAACAGGCATTTCAACTGACAGAATTGTTCCAGATAAAATAGAAAACGTGGCTACATGAGAAAGGAAGTGTGTTGGGATTGGTGGCTCTCTATGGTTTGTTCCCGATGTTGGGGGAGTCCAGAACAAGGGGTCACAGTTTAAGGATAAGGGGGAAATCCTTTAGGACCGAGATGAGAAAAACATTTTTCACACAGAGAGTGGTGAATCTCTGGAATTCTCAGCCACAGAGGGTAGTTGAGACCAGTTCATTGGCTATATTTAAGAGGGAGTTAGATGTGGTCCTTGTGGCTAAAGGGATCAGGGGGTATGGAGAGAAGGCAGGTACAGGATACTGAGTTGGATGATCAGCCATGATCATATTGAATGGTGTTGCAGGGTCGAAGGGCCGAATGGCCTACTCCTGCACCTATTTTCTATGTTTCTATGTTTCTACTTCAGGACAGCAACTATTCTGGGTGGGACTATTGCCCACATAGCAGTGGTCTGATAGACAGGAAGATAATTTTCAGAGGATCTGAATCCCAAACATTTGCCCTCATCTCCCCATGTTACCATTTACAAGTGGGATATTATTTTTATTTTCTTGGCTCCCAACGGTCACTAGCAGGAGAATCCCAAAGTCATGTCAATAGGAGTAGAATGAGGCCATTCGGCCCATCAAGTCTACTCCGCCATTTAATCGTGGCTGATCTATCTCTCCCTCCTAACCTCATTCTCCTGCCTTCTCCCCATAACCTCTGATACCTGCACTAATCAAAAATCTATCCATCTCTGCCTTAAAAATATCCACTAACTTGGTTCTACATCCTTCTGTGGCAAAGAATTCCACAGATTCACCACCCTCTGACGAAGTGAAGTAAAAGTAATGAGATTGTAAAAGCTGTGGTTTAGAAATGTATTCCCACAACTTCAAAATAAACCTGGGCTATATGGTTGAAAGTCAGTTTAAGCGGGTGGAAAACAACATTGGACTGTATATTTTCCTGTCTTTTCCTAACTAGAGATTTTTGCCTCTTTTTTATATCTGGCCTATTCTTTTTCTTTTTCCAGCGCCAAACTGTAAATTATGGTGAATCTCTGGAACTCTCTGCCACAGAAGGTAGTTGAGGCCAGTTCATTGGCTATATTTAAGAGGGAGTTAGATGTGGCCCTTGTGGCTAAAGGGTCAGAGGGTATGGAGAGAAGGCAGGTACAGGATACTGAGTTGGATGACCAGCCATGATCATATTGAATGGCGGTGCAGGCTCGAAGGGCGAATGGCCTACTCCTGCACCTATTTTCTATGATTCTATGATTCTATGACAACAGTACTCCAATGTACAAGGTTCATCTTCAATGAGATTAGCAGCCTCATGGTTTGACAGCTCACAGAAAGGACGATTTTCACCAAACTTGCATCCGCTAAATGTATGCTATTTAAGGGGCCATCACTCCATTGTTTGGCTTCATTGAGAGTCATGATCTCCTCAGCTCTCAAGTAAATCTTCACAAATGTGTCTGAATTCTTTGCCTGTGGAGGTTACGGTCAGAGTCAGGATTACACTCAATTTCCTGGCCTCAGGGTCATTTCGGGCTGGTGTGGTTGTTCTCTGCCATGTTTCACAGTTTGCACCCATTGGGAAGACCGCTCAGAATTAACTCACACGGAAATAAGACATCTTTAACTTGGCCTTGTCCATAGAGGTAAGGAGAATGGGCAGTGGCATTTGTCTGCATTGTATGCTCCTTCAAAATACAGATATTCATAGAGTTATACAGCATGGAAACAGGACCTTTGGGCCAACTTGCCCATGCCAACCAACATGCTCCATCTATGCTAGTCCCACCTGCCCACTTGGCACATAATCCTCTAAACCTATCCTATCCATTTACCTGCCCAAATTTATCTTAAATGTTATGATAGTAACCTGCCTCAACGACCTCCTCCGGCAGCTTGTTCCATATATCCACTACCCTTTGTGTAAAAACGTTGCCCCTCAGATACCTATTAAATGTTATCCCCTAACCTTAAACTAAGTCCTCTGGTTCCCGATTCTCCTATTCTGGCCAAAAGAATCTGTGCATTTAACCAATCTATTCCTCTCATGACCGTGTACACCTCCATAAGATCTCTCCTCATCCTCCTGCATTCCATGGAATAAAGACCTAAACTGCTAATCTCTCCCTATAACTCAGGCCCTGAGGTCCTGCCAACATCCTTGTGTATCTTCTTTTGCATCACTTACAACTTGACAACATCTTCACTATAACATGGTGACCAAAACACAATACTCTAAATGTGGCCTCACCAATGTCTTATATACTGGTAACATGACCTCCCCCAACTTCTATACTCAATACTATGACTGATGAAGGCCAATGTGCCAAAAGCCTTTTTGACCACCCTATCTATCTGTGATGTCACTTTCAATGAACTACGTACATGTGCTTGATCCAGGACAAGGGGTCACAGCTTAAGGATAAGGGGGAAATCCTTTAAGACCGAGATGAGAAAAACATTTTTCACACAGAGAGTGGTGAATCTCTGGAACTCTCTGCCACAGAGGGTAGTTGAGGCCAGTTCATTGGCTATATTTAAGAGGGAGTTAGATGTGGCCCTTGTGGCTAAAGGAATCAGGGGGTATGGAGAGAAGGCAGGTACAGGATACTGAGTTGGATGATCAGCCATGATCATATTGAATGGCGGTGCAGGCTCGAAGGGCCGAATGGCCTGCTCCTGCACCTATTTTCTATGTATCTATGTATCTATGTGCTCCGAGATCCCTCTGCTCTACAACACTCCCCAGAGCCCTACCATTTACCGTCTTGTGTATGAAGGAACTGTCTATCTACAGTGTAGGTCTTGCCCTTACTAGACTTCCCAAAATGCAACACCCCCCATTTCTCTGCATTAAATTCAATCAACCATTCCTCAACTCACCTGCCCAACCGATTAAGATCGTGCCACAATTTCTTTTACACCATCTTCACTATCTACAATACCACCCACTTTAGTGTCATCTACAAATTTGCTAATCATGCCTTGTACGTTTTCATCCAAATCATTGATATAAATGATACAGATGACAAATATTTCATACATATCTCTGGAATTCTCTGCCACAGAAGGTAGTTGAGGACAGTTCATTGGCTATATTTAAGAGGGAGTTAGATGTGGCTAAAGGTATCGGGGGGTATGGAGAGAAGGCAGGTACAGGAGACTGAGTTGGATGATCAGCCATGATCATATTGAATGGCGGTGCAGGCTCGAAGGGCCGAATGGCCTACTCCTGCACCTATTTTCTATGTTTCTATGTCCTGGCAAAAACATTGTTGTCCACGTTCTAGTTGTAGCCCTGGGGGTCTCCATGGTTCCTATGCACAAGGAACACTTTACTACCATGTGCTGACCTTCACCAATCTGTTGCAATGAACACTCACCAACCTTCACCTTCCTATCACTGGAGATCCATTCATTCAGTGCCAGCCCTCTACGTTAGCCTTCGGAGTGCTGTTTGCATTGCAGCATGTCCCCTAAGAGGTGGTTGCAGAGATTGCACCTGCCAAGCAAAATGCTGGCAGCTGCCCGAACTTGCAATAAATCAATAGGGAACACCACCACAACATTACACATGAAACCTGATAGCACTGTTCCGTGAACTTTGCAATTAAAGATAGTAATGTGTGGCTTTCAAGAACAGCATTGGGGGACCCACAAGACTGTTTTAATGTCATTAAAAGATTAATAAAGCAATTTCTAGCCCCAGGGCTCACATCTTGGCCAGATCCTTTGATTACCTTTCTTTCACAAAATAAGATTTCTTTTATAATAACATAAAAGCAGGCCTATTTAACATAATATGACAATGAACTTACAGGGAAATGAGCTTCTGATTGTTCTCTGCAATGTGTGGGTGCATTCTGTGGCATATTGTTGTTCTTCCACAGACTCACACCCTATGCAATGGCACATGCTCCACTGCTTAGAAAATGGCCATTGAGCCTAGAATCACTGTAGCTCAGAGGTCATTGCAGAGAGAGAACGAAGGAGTTGTGGGCAGATCTGGTGAGTTATGAATGTACACACAATGTGATTTTTGGCAGAGCACACCGACTGAACAGCCATTTGTTGTCTTTTTCAATTCCACTGATTGGCCTGATCTAGACGAGGACGTGGTATGAAATGTATGCATTCAGTGATTTCCTGTTTCCCTTGGGAAATCAGAAGTGTCACGGATTGTTGTTGTATTTGTTTTTGCTGCAGGGTTTTAGGGAAACAGATGTGGCTCTCTGCTCTCATTCCCCACTGCAGCTGTGACCTAGTGGGTATGTTTCCATGTGCTGACTTGACTGATACTTATGTAATTTGTAAATGAATCTTGCATGACAATGATGCTGCAGAATGTAAGATTATGGATACTTTTACTGCTACAGGCAATATTTTTGGTAACTACAGAATGAATCCTGCAACTCGTATTTCATCAATACTTTGCATGAGAAATGCAATAGTGCTCCCAGTTCCCGAGGAAAGCAGTGTAGTACAGCAAGCACTAAGGCCTTGAACGGGACAATAGGCCCTGAAGTTCACTCAGAGCAACAGTGACTGCAGGATTCACAGATAAAGCCACAAGGTGATAGAGTCACATACAGACTGTGACTTTTTCATTCTCTATCGCTCTATCACTTTGTAGCTTTGTTTGCTAATCCTGAAACACATGAGTTACTGTTGCTCTGAATGAACTTCAAGGCCTGCAAAGCTGTTCTAGTCCTTAATGCCAGAACCAGTTGTACAAAACCATTCTTCAGGAGATGGGAGCACATTTGCATTTCTCAAAAAGGTGTTGAAAATAAGTGATTATTTTATTTTATTCCCTAAAGTGTAGTTTTTTTGCCTACGTGATAATATGTTAAATAATTGACGAGTACAGTTACCTGATGAATCAAAGAAGACCGGTATGCAGGTGCTTGGTGCTTTGCTCGCAAGTCACAACACAATATAATTGTCTACTGTATATAGCAATCTTACAAAATATTGAGATTTTAAAAATCAAGCCTGCAATTTATCCCATCAGATAAAGCATAAAAAGAAGTTTAATTTGACACCTAATTCACTTTCATATCTTCAGTATTAAAAAAGTTATGGCCATTTTCATACTCGGAAATTAGCATCTTGTTCCCTATTGCTTTTCCATTGACTTAACACAAAAGCTGTGATCGAGGACAGTCAAAAGCCCATAACTTTCTTAAAAATTAAGAGAACTGAAGGAAATTTTCAGTTATTATAGATTGAAGCATTCTGAAACAAATATGGAACAATCTTACTTGGATGACCTGAAATTAAAGCATATCATTAGTTAGTTACCTAATTGTAGCTAATTAAAAAATTCAATTACTAGATCTAAACATCTATCCATTTCTTAAGAAAATGTTAACATTTTTAAATAGCCTAAGTGTCCAAATAACATTCACACAAGAATTCACAATATAACATGATTTTTAAATCTCATTGTCATGAATTTATAGGCCAAATGGAAGGAATTTAGTGTTTAATTCCCGTAAATTAATGGCCATTTTAATCATCTTGCGAGTGGGTTTTTGTGGCACGCGATCGATTGGAACGTTGCGGTTTGAGGTGAATTTAAACCCCATATCGGCAGGAAAAAAACTACTGGTTCATATGGGGCCCAAATCACATTTTCGCAACGTGAAATTTTGATTAAAGTCATCCAAAGAAGCAAGTTTATATGTAAAATAAACGACTTACCTTGCTTTGTCCCGTACGTGAGATCCGTTCCGTTGTCGGCGTTGATGGCGTTAGAAGTCGCTTTTTATTTTACTCCAGCGCTGAAATTGTCTCGCAGTTTAAAAAAAAAAATTCAGAGAATGGCAGTCGGAACGAATTTTCAACATCAGGTAGAAGCCCGAGAAAACATATCTCGGACAGGCAGGAGAAAACGGCATTTTAATCCCGCCCCCCTCCTCAAAGATGCCAAAGTCGCGCACACGGCCAGTGACAGAACTGCAGCACCGCTGAAGGTAAGTTTTGTAACATACCTACTGTATATTGTGTTGTTACTTGCAAGCAAAGCACCAAGGCAAATTCCTTGTATGTATACATACTTGGCCAATAACATTTATTCAATTCAAGGAACTGCAGATAGACACTAAAAGCTGGACTAACTCAGCGGGACATGCAGCATCTCTGGAGAGAAGAAATGGGTGACGTTTCAGTTCGAGACCCTTCTTCAGACTGGTTAGGGATAAGGGAAACAAGAGATATAGATGGTGATGTGGAGAGATAAAGAACAATGACTGAAATAAATGCAAAAAAGTAACAATGATAAAGGAAACAGGCCATTGTAAGCTGTTTGTTGGGTGAAAATGAGAAGCTAGTGCGACTTGGGTGGGGGAGGGATAGAGAGAGAGGGAATGCCAGGGCTACCTGAAGTGAGAGAAACCAATATTTATATCACTGGGCTGTAAGCTGCCCAAGAGAAATATGAGATGCTTTTCCTCCAATTTGCGTTTAGATGTTGATGCAGGTTTACAAAAAAAGACATAAAGTGCTGCCGTCAAGCACCATACATAATGTTGGAGTAAGAATCCTTCGAGAACATGGATGGGTGACATTTCAGGTCGGGACTCTACTTCAGACCAATATGCTCTATGTTTTTTATTACAATTACTGATCGACACAGAGTGCATTTTCAAAACTTTCTACTTTTATGTGATCTGCACTTGAATTGAATTGAATTGAATCCCTTTATTCTCATTCAGACCTTACGGTCTGAACGAAATTTCGTGCCTGCAGTCATACATACAATCATACAATAATAAACAACAATAAACACAAATTAACATCCACCACAGTGTATCCTCCAAGCACCTCCTCACTGTGGTGGAGGCAAAGATCTTAGGGTTACTGTCTCTTCCCTCCTCTTCTCCCTCTGCGCTGAGGCGATTCCCCACCGGGCGATGGCACAACAGTCCCGCGGCTCACCGAACCCCGCAAACGGGCCGGCTCAAACACCGCGGCCCGGGGGTGGTCGAAGCTGCCGCCCTCCAGTCCAGCACACGCAGCCGCTGGCCCGCGGCTCAACCCAGGACTCCGGTCACCGCCGCCAGAACGCCGTCCCAGGCACCGGAGCATCGTTCCAGCCCCGAGCCGGATCGCCCTCACGTGAGTGCCGTTCTACCCTCGGGCTGGGCCACTCCGACGGGAGTGCCGTTCCTCCCTCGGGCTGGGCCACTCCGACGGGAGTGCCGTTCCACCCTCGGGCTGGGCCACTCCGACGGGAGCGCCGTTCTCCCTCGGGCTGGGCCACGCCGACGGGAGTGCCGTTCTCCCTCGGGCTGGGCCACTCCGACGGGAGTGCCGTTCCTCCCTCAGGCTGGGCCACTCCGACGGGCCACAGCCCCTCACGGGAGAGCCTCTCAGCCCCTCGCCAGGCCGCTCTCACGAGAGCGCAGTTCCAGCCCCGGGCTGGGCCACCCTCACGGGAGCTCAGGGCGAGTCCTGTCAGCTGCCTCCAGAGTCCCGAGGTCGCCAGCTGCGCCATTAGGCCTCAGCGTAGACTTACTTAACCATATAACCATATAACAATTACAGCACGGAAACAGGCCATCTCGGCCCTACAGGTCCGTGCCGAACAACTTTTTTCCCTTAGTCCCACCTGCCTGCACTCATACCATAACCCTCCATTCCCTTCTCATCCATATGCCTATCCAATTTATTTTTAAATGATACCAATGAACCTGCCGCCACCACTTCCACTGGAAGCTCATTCCACACCGCTACCACTCTCTGAGTAAAGAAGTTCCCCCTCATGTTACCCCTAAACTTCTGTCCCTTAATTCTGAAGTCATGTCCTCTTGTTTGAATCTTCCCTATTCTCAAAGGGAAAAGCTTGATCACATCAACTCTGTCTATCCCTCTCATCATTTTAAAGACCTCTATCAAGTCCCCCCTTAACCTTCTGCGCTCCAGAGAATAAAGACCTAACTTATTCAACCTATCTCTGTAACTTAGTTGTTGAAACCCAGGCAACATTCTAGTAAATCTCCTCTGTACTCTCTAAATTACTTCTGTAATAATTTGGAAAAAATTGATGAAATTACACATTTTAGTTCACTGTTTTATTTTCAAGCCTTTTCCCATAGGATCTTTGGAATTCTCTGCTTCTCAGTGAGCCTGAGATCAGACCAGTGGATATAGTTAAGTTGAAGATCAATAAATATTTAAAATAGCAAGGAATTGAGAGTTATGGGGAATTGGCATGAAAGAGAGTGGCACAGTGGCACAGCTGTGGAGTTGCCACCTTACAGGGCCAGAGATCCTGACTACGGGTGTTCTCTGAACGGAGTTTGTGTGTGATGGTGGGAGTTTGTGCGTTCTCCCTGTGATCACGTAGGTTTTCTCTGTGTGCTCTGGTTTGCTCCTACATTCCAAGACGTGCAGGTTTGTGGCACGCCAGATATCGATTTATTTGCATCAAGGCTAAATCACCAGGTACCTATGTATGTCGCTTGGGAACCAGACCCTGAGGCAGCAGCGGAGATGCGTTCGCGCTGGATTGGGGAAATTCTTCTTCTATGCATTTCCTCCCTTCTGCCTCATCAGTCGGGGACTACGCACAATACAAATGGACTCTGCTTCAGGTATTTTGATTGAACCCGACTGGCCTACGCAGCCATGGTTCCCAATACTCCATGACATGGTTGTTGAAACTCCGATGGTATTCCCCAGTGACCCAGAGTTATTAACACCCAGTGTCGGGCACAAGCCACCCGTGCCATGAAAAAATCAAACTCCTGGGTTGCAGATTCTGCACAAACCACTTCTGGGACTGGGATTATCAGAACAAACCGTCGACACCATGTCAGCATCCCTCAGAACATCCACTAAAAAACAGCACTTGTCCAGCATCAAAAAATGGGAGAAGTACTGCTTGGATACAGGGACCACCTACTCAACCGCTACAGTTACCAACGTACTGGAATTCCTGGCGAACCTTCACCATGATGAAGGACTCAGCTACAGAGCCATCAACACAGCTAGAAGTGCCCTGCCTGTCTATTTAAAACCAGCTCCAGGACAACAGGCCATGGGGTCCCACCCGCTGGTGGTCAAACTAATAAAGGGTATTTACAACTCTAACCCCCTAGACCAAGGTACACCCATATATGGGATGTCAGTGTGGTCCTGACATACCTCAGGGGATGGCCATCAGCCAGATCCCTCAACCTGGAACAATCTATGCTCAAAACACTCATGTTGATGGCACTTGTATCTGCACAGAGGGTCCAGTCACTACACCTATTGCGACTGGACAGCATGCTCACAGCTCCAGACCAGATCTCTGTCGTTATCCAGGGACTGATCAAACAGAGCAGACCAGGAACACCTAATCCAGTCGTGGAATTCCGGGCTTACCCGCCAGAACCACGGTTATGTGCCATGACCCACCTGCTGTCCTACATAGACACAACCAAAAATATTCGAGGGAGATGAAAAGCCTTGTGGGTCAGTCATAAAAAACCTTATGGTCGGGTGACGAGCCAAACCATTTCGAGATGGCTCAAGCAGGTGCTAAAAGCTGCTGGGATAAACACTAACATGTACAAATCTCACTCCATTAGGGCAGCATCCACGTCGGCGGCTAAAAGAATGGACGTGCCTATAGACCACATCCTGGCTACAGCAGGATGGTCGGGGGGAAAGACCGTTCAGAAATTTTATAATAAGCCGATAGCAAAACCTGCTTTATTTGCAAATTTTTTTTTTACAGACTGCAAATATTTAATTTAAGCCCAGGGGAGCAATTTAATTTCTTTGTTGTTCTTGTTAAAAAATACCATTGTGTTTTTCTACAAACAGATTCATTGGTTGATTACGATAACACACTTCCTCCCTCAAGGACCGGCAGTGAGTGAAGTAATAACTGTTACACGGTTTGAAATCACAGAGCTTTGAAGTCTTCACGTAGTCACTCACGTGACTCCGAAGTAAAATAGTAAGATTAAACGAGAATTTACCAGTTTGAAGTTTGATCTGTATTTTATGAGGAGTTACGATGAGGGATTACGTGCCCTCCGCTCCCACCCTCAATAATATGGGTCAAACTGATAAACTGATGTCTCCTTTTCTTTACTATGTTTACTTCAATAACTGTGTCTATCTGTGATTCCACACCGCTGCTTTGAAGTATGCCGCGCATGCGAGCTGAGCGGGTTCTTCACGTAATCCCTCATCGTAACTCCTCATAAAATACAGATCAAACTTCAAACTGGTAAGTTCTCGTTTAATCTTACTATTTTGTGTGACCACACTCTTGTTATCCTTTTGACATTTTTCCAACTACTAGTGTGTGGCACAGTGGCACAGCAATAGATTTCCTGCCTTACAAAGCCATAGACCCGGATTCGATCCTGATACAGGTGCTGTCTGTACGGAGTTTTTACATTCTCCCCGTGACCTGCATGGATTTTCTCCAACATCTCTGGTTTCGTCCCATACTCCAAAAACGTACAGGTTTGTAGGTTAATTGACTTGGTTGAATTGTAAATTGTCCTCAGTGTGTGTAGGATAGTGAAATGCCCCTGTCCCACTTACGAAACCTGGAGACCTTGCGCCCCACCCAAGGTTTCCGTGTGGTTCCCGGAGGTTTTTTGTCAGTCTCCCTAATGGTCGAAAGTGGTTTCCACTTCTTATATGTTCCGGCGATTTAAAAAAAATTTTCAAAACCGGCTGCAACTAAAAATAGGTTGCTGTTTTAAAAATCGGTAATTTTTTTGGTCAAAGCCGGTTGCGATGCTAGTTGAAGGTGGTTGCCGGAGGTTGCAGGTGGTTGCCGGAGGTTGCAGGTGGTTGCCGGAGGTTGCAGGTGGTTGCAGGTAGTGGAACGTCAAATCTTCCCCTACCTGCAAACTCCGGCAACCACCTTCAACTAGCATCGCAACCGGCTTCGACTTAAAAATCACCGATTTTTAAAACGGCATCCTATTTTTAGTCTCGGCTGGTTTTGAAATTTTTGAAATAATCGCCGGAACATAGAAGAAGAGGAAACCACTTTCGACCTTTAGGGAGACTGACAAAAAACTCCGGGAACCTCTGGGAACCGCACGAAAACCTTGGGTGGGGCGCAAAGTCTCCAGAGGTTTCCGTTCAGGTTTCCAAAGTGGGACAGGGGCATTAGTGTGCTGGGATTACTGGTTGGCGTGGACTCGATGGGCTAAATGGCCTGTCTCCGCGCTGTATCTCTAAACCAAACTAAACTAAACTTAATAGATTTTTATCTGGAAATATCCTGTTGTCCCCACATCATCACATACTGTAAGCATTGGGTTTGTTCATACAGTCTGTGGTGTCGGACTGAAGCTACAGGTAGATCATTCTCCATCATTTTGCTTAAGACTTTGACAGGCATTAATTGAACATAGAACACAGAACAGTGCAGCACAGGAACTGGCCCTTCAGTCTACATTATCCATGCTGAACATGATGCCAACTCTTATCTCTATAATCCATAGCCCTCCATTCCCAGCATATTCATGTGCTATTCATATTCATGTGCTATCCAAAAGCCTCTTAAAAGTCTTTGTCATATCTACCTCCACCACCACCCCCGGCAGCACATATAATATAACCATATTTCAGCAACTAAGTTACAGAGAAAGGTTGAACAAGTTAGGGCTTTATTCTTTGGAGCGCAGAAGGTTAAGGGGGACTTGATAGAGGTCTTTAAAATGATGAGAGGGATAGACAGAGTTGACGTGGATAAGCTTTTCCCACTGAGAGTAGGGAAGATTCAAACAAGGAGACATGACTTGAGAATTAAGGGACAGATGTTTAGGGGTAACATGAGGGGGAACTTCTTTACTCAGAGAGTGGTGGCTGTGTGGAATGAGCTTCCAGGGAAGGTGGTGGAGGCAGGTTCGTTTTTATCATTTAAAAATAAATTGGATAGTTATATGGATGGGAAAGGAATGGAGGGTTATGGTCTGAGCGCAGGTATATGGGACTAGGGGAGATTATGTGTTCGGCACGGACTAGAAGGGTCGAGATGGCCTGTTTCCGTGCTGTAATTGTTATATGGTTATATGGTTATATGGAGTAGGCCATTTGGCCCTTCGAGCCTGCACCGCCATTCAATATGATCATGGCTGATCATCCAACTCAGTATCCTGTACCTGCCTTCTCTCCATACCCCCTGATCCCCTTAGCCACAAGGGCCACATCTAACTTCCTCTTAAATCTAGCCTATGAACTGGCCTCAACTACCTTCTGTGGCATAGAATTCCACAGATTCACCACTCTCTTTGTGAAAAATGTTTTTCTCATCTCAGTCCTAAAAGACTCCCCCCATATCCTTAAACTGTGACCCCTTGTTCTGGACTTCCCCAACATCGGGAACAATCTTCCTGCATCTAGCCTGTCCAACCCCTTAAGAATGTTGTAAGTTTCTATAAGATCCCCCCTCAATCTTCTAAATTCTTGCGAGTACAAGCCGAGTCTATCCAGTCTTTCTTCATATAAAAGACCTCCCTCTATGGCAAGAATGTCTTTCCTCAGATTAGGAGACCAAAACTGTACGCAATACTCCAGGTGTGGTCTTACCACGACCCTGTACAACTGCAGTAGAACCTCCCTGCTCCTGTACTCAAATCCTTTTGCTATGAATGCTAACATACCATTTGCTTTCTTCACTGCCTGCTGCACCTGCATACCTACTTTCAATGACTGGTGTACCATGACACCCAGGTCTCGTTGCATCTCCCCTTTTCCTAATCGACCACCATTCAGGTAATAGTCTACTTTCCTGTTTTTGCCACCAAAGTGGATAACCTCACATTTATCCACATTATACTGCATCTGCCATGCATTTGCCCACTCACCCAGCCTATCCAAGTCACCTTAGGCTTAGGGGAATACCCCCACCTGCATGTTAACTCTCTGGATAGAGTGGATATACAGAGGATGTTTTCACTAGTGGGAGATTCCAGGACCAGAGGTCGTAGCCTCAGAATAAAAGGATGTTCCTTTCGGAAGGAGATGAGGATGAATTTCTTTATTCAGAGAGTGATGAATCTGTGGATTTTTAAGACAGAGACAGATAGATTCTTGATTTTTAAGGAGGAATTGCAGATGCTGGAAAATCGAAGTTAGACAAAAATGCTGGAGATACTCAGCGGGTGAGGCAGCATCCATGGGGCAAAGGAAATAGAACGTTTCTGGTCGAAACCCTTCTTCAGACTCTTGATTAGTATGGGTGTCAGGGGATAAGGGGAGAAGGTAGGGGAATGGGGTTAAGAAGGGAAGATAGATCAGCAATTAATGAATGACGGAGTAGACTCAATGGGCTTAATGGTAAATTCTGTTCCTATCACTTATGAACTTAGCCACACCTTATCCTGTCTTGGAAGTATCTCACACCTCCGTCATCACAGCTGGATATAACCTACCCAATAGCATTATAGAAATATCTTAATGTCATGGAGTCATACAGAACTGAAACAGGCCCTTCTGCCCAACTCATCCATGCCAACCAAAATGCCCCATCTAAGCAAAACCATTTGCCCCTCGTTCGCATAATCATTTTCCTCTTTCACCTTAAACCTATGCCCTCTAGTTCTTACTGACCCTACCCCTGGAGAAAGACTTTGTGCATTCATGTATTCCCCTGATGATGATGACCACAGTATACCAGGCTACAGAACTGTGTCTCGGACATGATAGTGAACATCACAGGTGCCCCACAGGGGATGGTCCTCTCTCCCTTCCTGTTCACCATCTATACCTCGGACTTCAGATACAACTCGGACTCTGCCACCTGCAGACGTTCTCAGATGACTGCAAATGGGGGCTGCATCAGTGAGGGGAGGGAAGCTGAATACGGAAGTGTAGTCAACGACTTTTTACATTCAGTGGTGTGGGCTGAATCACCTGCAGCTCAACACCGACAAGACCAAGGAGTTAGTGGTGGACTTTAGGCAGAGAGGAACATCCCTGTCCCCTGTCTCCATCAAAGGTGTGGCTGTGCAGTTTACCAAGGAGTACAAATACCTTGGAGTTTACCTGCATGTAAGCACGCAGATGCAGTAGGCGGTGAAGAAAGCAAATGGCATGTTGGCCTTCAAAGCTGGAGGATTTGAGTATAGGAGCACGGGGGCTTATAACGTCTCTAACCCCCTCTGGAACCCTCTGAACACCTCTAAACCCCGTCTATTCCCCCCCTATTTCCCTCTACAACACTTCTGAACACTTCTAAACCCATCTGAAGCCATCTGAAGCCCTCTAAACATCTCTAAACTGTTTAAACCCCTCTAAACTAGGAGGCTACAAGGTGACTTGTATAGGCTGGGTGAGTGGGCAAATGCATGGCAGATGCAGTATAATGTGGATAAATGTGAGGTTACCCACTTGTGGCAAAAACAGGAAATTAGACTATTATCTGAATGGTGACTCATTTTTTATGTGTCGTACTTTAAGTTCCTTGTATATTGTGTAAAGACTGTTTTCTTCAAGTGAGTATCATTGCTCTTTGGATATATCGTGTTTTGTCACGTATTTAAGGATATATTGTGCTGTAACAACATAATTTTACAAAACATTAGTGTATAGAAAAAAACGAAACAGAAAGAGTGGGCTAATTAGCCATATAAATGACATATGACAGTGTGAATATTGTGCGTCTCCGAAGACGAAATAATGGTTGGTGAGTGATCAGCTGGTTCAGAATATACCGATTATTTATCGTGTTTCATGGATATTTATATATATTTAGTGCATGATAATGATATGACAGTGTTAGAGAGTGTTTGGGATATCATAGAGAAAGACTACATAAGAACAGTACGAAATTAGCCATGGAAATGGAAATATGTCTAGCCTACGATCAGCTGTCATGAGTGTAAACAATGCATCAAAAATAGCTTGTGGGTGGAATAGCTGATTCTGAATATAATGATTATTTTTCGTGTTCCATCGATACTTATATAGGGTAGTTTTTACTTTTGGGGAACGCACCGCCTTACCGTCGGCAAATCATTCCGCCCGGGTAAGTAGATCTGCGACATGTGGCCTAAATTAATGTTATATTATGAAAAGTGCAATCGCAGGTTAGGTTTGGTTTGGTTTGGTTTCGTTTCGTTAGATGACTCAAAATTTATCTAGCGGTAGGTTTGGCTAGGAATCACCTGTTTGTAATGAATGTTTGTAATGAATGTAAACATAGCCTATTGGCTGAAGAACTTGAAGCTCTGAAAACTTTTCTTCCCTCCAGTATCATTAAACCTCATGCTCTGTTTGAATACCTGGTAGTAAACAATCGATTTACAGCATTTCCTAATGTTTTTATTGCTTTGAGGATTTACTTAATGCCTGTAACAGTCGCATCAGGTGAAAGAAGTTTTTCAAAACTAAAACTGATTAAAACATACTTACGGTCAACAATTTCACAAGAGAGACTAAACAATTTGGCAATGATATCTATAGAAAATGACATTGCTAAAACCATTGACCTTGAAAATATTTTGAGAGACTTTGCAAATAAAAAAGCCAGAAAAGTCTTTTTCTAAAAGACCTGTGTATAAGCAGTATGTCTGTAATTGCCTTACTTTGTATTAAAAAAAATAAAACTTTAGTAAAATTTTAGTACATCAAGCATTTAATGTTTTTTTTGGTTAAAGACGAGCATACTACACGAAATATAAACATACATAAATTTTTACTTTTGTAGAGTAGGGGCCCCGCCATCAGTTTTCTAATTGGGCCCCGCAATTCCTAGCACCGGCCCTGAATCCATCTTGCTACTCCACCATTAATACCCAACCATTGAACCTTCTTAACCAACCTTCCATGAAGGAACCTTGTCAAAGGCCTTACTGAAGTCCATATATACAACATCCACTGCTTTACCCTCATCAATTTCCCGAGTAACCTCTTCAAAAAATTCAAGAAGATTAGTCAAACATGACCTTCCAGGCACAAATCCATGTTGACTGTTCCTAATCAGACCCTGTTTATCCAGATGCTTATATATATTATCTCTAAGTATCCTTTCCATTAATTTGCCCACCACTGACGTCAAACTAACAGGTCTATAATTGCTAGGTTTACTCTTAGACCCCTTTTTAAACAATGGAACAACATGCGCAGTACGCCAATCCTCCGGCACTATTCCCGTTTCTAATGACATTTGAAATATTTCTGTCATAGCCCCTACTATTTCTACACTAACTTCCCTCAATGTCCTAGGGAATATCCTGTCCGGACCTGGAGACTTATCCACTTTTATATTTCTCAAAAGTGTCAGTACTTCCTCTTCTTTGAATCTCATAGTTTCCATAGCTACTCTACTTGTTTCCCTTACCTCACATAATTCAATATCCTTCTCCTTGGTGAATACCGAAGAAAAGAAATTGTTCAATATCTCCCCCATCTCTTTTGGCTCTGCAGATAGCTGTCCACTCTGACTCTCTAATGGACCAATTTTATCCCTCGTTATCCTTTTGCTATTAATATAGCTGTAGAAACCTTTTGGGTTTACTTTCACCTTACTTGCCAAAGCAACCTCATATCTTCTTTTAGCTTTTCTAATTTCTTTCTTAAGATTCTTTTTACATTCTTTATACTCCTCAAGCACCTCATTTACTCCATGCTGCCTATAATTATTGTAGATATCCCTCTTTTTCCGAACGAAGTGTCCAATTTCCCTTGAAAACCATGGCTCTTTCCGATTTTTACTATTTCCTTTCAACCGAACAGGGACATAAAGATTCTGTACTCTTAAAATTTCACCTTTAAATGGACTCCATTTCTCTTCCACATCTTTCCCATAAAACAAAATGTCCCAATTTACTCCTTTTAAATCCTTTCGCATCTCCTCAAAGTTAGCCTTTCTCCAATCAAAAATCACAACCCTAGGTCCAGTTCTGACCCTCTCCATAATTATATTGAAACTAATGTTATTGTGATCACTGGTCCCGAACTGTTCCCCAACGCATACCTCTGCCACCTGACCCGTCTCATTTCCTAACAGGAGGTCCAGCACCGCTCCTTCTCTAGTAGGTACTTCTATGTATTGCTGCAAAAAACTATCCTGCACACATTTTACAAACTCCAACCCATCCAGCCCATTTACAGAATGTGTTTCCCAGTCTATGTGTGGAAGATTGAAATCTCCCACAATCACTACCTTGTGCTTACTACTAATATCTGCAATCTCCTTACATATTTGCTCTTCCAATTCTCGCTCCCCATTTGGCGGTCTATAATACACCCCTATAAGTGTTGCTACCCCTTTCCCATTTCTCAGTTCCACCCAAATAGCCTCCCTAGACGAGCCCTCTAATCTATCCTGCCAAAGCACTGCTGTAATATCTTCCCTGATAAGCAATGCAACACCTCCACCTCTTGCCCCTCCAATTCTATCACACCTGAAGCAACGAAATCCTGGAATATTTAGTTTCCAATCACAGCCCTCCTGCAACCATGTTTCACTGATCGCCACAACATCATACTTCCAGGTGTCAATCCAGGCTCTGAGTTCATCCACCTTTCTTACAATGCTCCTAGCATTAAAATATACACATTTAAGAAACCCACCCTCTCTTATTCTCTGTTTATTGTCTTTTTCTTCTCTCTCCCCTACATTTTGGATCAGAGTGCTACCATTCTCTGCCTCCTGCCTCACACACTGACTGCTAGCTTTCCCAATTTGAGTCCCTCCCCCCAACCATACCTAGTTTAAAGTCTCCCCAGTAGCCTTTGCAAATCTCCCCGCCAGGATATTGGTCCCCCTCGAGTTCAAGTGCAACCCGTCCTTTCTGTACAGGTCGCACCTTCCCCAAAAGAGGTCCCAATGATCCAGAAACTTGAACCCATACCCACTGCACCAGTCCCTCAGCCACGCATTTATCCTCCACCTGGCTCCATTCCTACTCTCACTGTCGCGTGGCACAGGCAGTAATCCTGAGATTGTTACCTTTCCAGTCCTTCTCCTTAACTCTCTACCTAACTCCCTAAATTCTTCTTTTAGGACCTCTTCTCTTTTTTTACCTATGTCGTTGGTACCTATATGTACCACAACCTCAGGCTCCTCTCCCTCCCATTTCAGGATTTCTTGGACACGTTCAGAAACATCCCTGACCCTGGCACCAGGGAGGCAAACTACCATCCGGGTCTCCTGTCTGCGTCCACCGAATCGCCTATCCGACCCCCTGACTATAGAGTCCCCTATTACAATTGCCCTCCTCTTCTTTTCCTTACCCTTCTGAGCAACAGGACCGGTCTTTATGCCAGATGCCCGGCCGCTGTCGCTGCCCCCAGGTAGGCTGTCTCCCCCACCTTTACTCAAACATGAGTACTTATTTTCAAGGTGTACAGCCACCGGGGTACTCACCTGTCCCTGCCTCTGCCCATTGCCCTTCCTAACTGTGACCCAGTTTTTTGTCTCCCGTGGTCTTGGAGTGACCACCTCCCTGTAACTCCTATCTATGACCTCCTCGCTCTCCCTGAGCAGACAGAGGTCATCAAGTTGCTGTTCCAGGTTCCTAACACGGTCCCTTAGGAGCCCCATCTCGACGCACCTGGCGCAGATGTGGACGTCTGGAGGGCACTCAGACTCCATGACCTCCCACATCTGACATCCAGAACAGTAAACTGCCCTGGCCCTCATTCTCCCCCTTATCCTGGATACAATACAAAGCCTTCCCCGGGATACAAGCCAATCAACTGCTTCCTCTAGTCCGTTTGACCAATCAGAGGCTTCCACCAGACTCCTTCTCTGGAAGTGAGATCTGCGAATGGAACGTTGCAAATTTTGGTCGCTCCTCCCTCTGTAACGGCTCCCGGGCCTCTGTTGAGACAAGCCCCGCGATGGGTTTTTAACTCACCACACGGAGGTCGCTCCTCCCTCTGTCACGGCTCCCGGGCCTCTGTTGAGACAAGCCCCGCGATGGGTTTTTAACTCACCACACGGAGGTCGCTCCTCCCTCTGTCACGGCTCCCGGGCCTCTGTTGAGACAAGCCCCGCGATGGGTTTTTAACTCACCACACGGAGGTCGCTCCTCCCTCTGTCACGGCTCCCGGGCCTCTGTTGAGACAAGCCCCGCGATGGGTTTTTAACTCACCACACGGAGGTCGCTCCTCCCTCTGTCACGGCTCCCGGGCCTCACCACCCTCTGAGTAAAAAACTTGCCCCACACATTTCCTTTAAACTTTTCCCCTCTCACTTTAAAGTAATATTAGCACCTTTGTTACTTCACCGGTTCAGGAGCTCCATGAATCAAGCTCTCCCTCCGAATATCGAAAAATAATATTGGGGCTTATTTTATATTGTTACTAGACCAAGTGCAGACCCGTTGGGTCTGTTTCCCCAACGGCGTTTGCGGGGGGGGGGGGGGACTGCGGCATCACACTCACATTAACCACCCCCAAACACACAGGTGGGGGGAGGGGGGGTGAGAAGAGGGGAGGGAGGGGAGAGGAGGAGGAGGAAATGGGACAGATTTGGGAGGGAAAGGAGAATGGGGTAGGGGGTGAGAGAGGGGGATGGGGAGAGAGATGTGTGGGAGGGGAGGGATGGGGAGGGAGGGGAGGAGGGAGGGAGGGGGAGAGGGGTGGGGGCAGAGAGGGGAAAGAGTGGGGAGGGAGAGTGGAGGGGGAAGGGGGGAGAGAAGTGGAAGAGTGGGGAGGGAGGGGTAGGGGGAGTGGTGGAAGAGGGACAGAGGGGTAGGGGAAGGGGGCGGGGGAGAGAGAAGGGGGTGGGGTAGAGAGTGAAGGGGGTGGGGGAGAGAGGGATGGGTGGGAGAGGGAGAAGGGTGAGGAGAGGGAAACATAGAAACATAAGATTCTATAAGATCCCCCCTCAATCTTCTAAATTCTAGCGAGTACAAACCGAGTCTATCCAGTCTTTCTTCATATGAAAGTCCTGACATCCCAGGAATCAGTCTGGTTAACCTTCTCTGTACTCCCTCTATGGCAAGAATGTCTTTGGGCATTGGGCATTGTGACATCACACGATGGAACGTTTACCAGGGGCTGGGGCTGGTGCTGGTGCAAAGACATATGTAAATGGATCCATTCCAATTGGACATCTGTGAGCATTGGGCATTGTGACATCACACGATGGAACGAATCAAAAGGCAGAAAGGCAGCCAGACGGACGGACGGCGGCAGGCACAGAGTTTTATATAATAACTAGACCAAGTGCAGACCCGTTGGGTCTGTTTCCACAACGGCATTTGTGGGGGTGGGGGGGGTGAGAAGAGGAGAGGGAGGGGAGAGGAGGAGGAGGAAACGGGATAGATTTGGGAGGGAAAGGAGAGCGGGGTAGGGGGTGAGAGAGATGTGGGGGAGGGGGGATGGGGAGGGAGGGGAGGAGGGAGGGAGGGGGAGAGGGGTGGGGGTAGAGAGGGGAAAGAGTGGGGAGGGAGAGTGGAGGGGAAGGGGGAGAGAAGTGGAAGAGTGGGGAGGGAGGGAGGGGTAGAGGGGTAGCGGGAGTGGTGGAAGAGGGACGGGGGAGTGGTGGAAGAGGGACAGAGGGGTAGGGGAAGGGGTGGGGGGAGAGAGGGCAAGGGAGGGGAAGAGAGAGGGGTGGGGGAGGGAGAGGGGTGGGGTAAGGGATAGAAGTGGAAGAGTGGGGAGGGAGGGGTAGGGGGAGTGGTGGAAGACGGACAGAGGGGTAGGGGGAAGGGGGTGGTGGTAGAGAGGGAAGGGGGGTGGGGGAGAGAATGATGGGTGGGAGTGGGAGAGGGGTGAGGAGAGGGAAACATAGAAATTAAGTGCAGGAGTAGGCCATTCGGCCCTTCGAGCCTGCACCACCATTCAATATGATCATGGCTGATCATCCAACTCAGTATCCTGTACCTGCCTTCTCTCCATAACCCCTGATCCCTTTAGCCACAAGGGCCACATCTAACTCCCTCTTAAATATAGCCAATGAACTGGCCTCAACTACCTTCTGTACCAGTGAATTCCGGAGATTCACCACTCTCTGTGTGAATTTTTTTTTTCTCATCTCGGTCCTAAAAGATTTACCCCTTATCCTTAAACTGTGACCCCTTGTTCTGGACTTCCCCAACATCTGGAACAATCTTCCTGCATCTAGCCTGTCCAACCCCTTAAGAATTTTGTAAGTTTCTATAAGATACCCCCTCAATCTTCTAAAATCTGGCGAGTAGAAGCCGAGTCTATCCAGTCTTTCTTCATATGAAAGTACTGACATCCCAGGAATCAGTCTGGTGAACCTTCTCTGTACTCCCTCTATGGCAACAATGTCCTTGAGCATTGGGCATTGTGACATCACACGATGGAACGTTCACCATGGGCTGGGGCTCCTGCAAAGGCATATGTAAATGAATCCATTCCGATTGGACATATGTGAACATTGGGCATTGTGACATCACACGATGGAATGTTCACCAGGGGCTGGGCCTCCTGCAAAGGCATATGTAAATGAATCCATTCCGATTGGACATCTGCGAGCATCAGGCATTGTGACATCACACGATGGAACGTTCACCAGGGGCTGGGGCTGGGGCTGATTCTATGGGTGAGAAGCCAGTTTATTTTTGAAATATTGGGGGGCGGGGGGGGAGAAGGATTTGATTAAAAACGTGTACTTAAACACGACGAAATGTAATGAGGAGCGGATACTTAGAAAGAAAAGTGAAATCTCTACCGAAATGGGAAAGATGTCGGCGATTCTGCGTCTGGTTTCGGAGTTGCAGGGAATCAAAGGAAGAAAGGCGGCCGGCTGCCGTCCATGTAAATGGATCCATTCCGATTGGACATCTGCGAGTATTGGGCATTGTGACATCACACGATGGAACAAATCAAAAGGCAGAAAGGCAGCAGGACGGCAGGTGGCAGCCACAGACTTTTATATATTAATAGATAGAAGAAGATAGATATAAAGACACTTTTGTCTAATTAATGTTGAAGATTATGCATTACAAGGTTTTGCTGTCAGTATTAACACCTAACTATTGTGAGCAATATTCACTCAATTGTTAGTTCCCTATTGTGTCAACCTGTAAATTTCCATGAACCTTTCACATTTTTACTGACGTACTTACCAAACCAATAGGCAGTTGGTTTGATTGGCATTCCATCCCACTGGCACATATGTCCAAATCCAGATGTTTTTGCCTCATCAATGAAGATTATCCAATTCTGCACAGTTTAGTGATTTCTGGCCATTTGCAATAAAGGAGCCAAATTAATATTGAGGAAAGGCACAAAATGCTGGAGTAACTCAGCAGGACAGGCAGCATCTCTGGAGAGAAGCTATGGTGACGTTTTGGGTCGAGACCCTTATGACTCAAGAAACATCACCCATTCCGTCTCTCCAGAGATGCTGCCTGTCCTGCTGAGTTACTCCAGCATTTTCTGTCTATCTTTGGTTTAACCAGCATCTGCAGTTCCTTCCTACACTACTATTGAGGATAGTTTGTGGTCATCCCACAAGAATAATAAAAAAGGCTGCACATTGTCATAGATTCATGAGCTACTTACATTTAATGCTACACCTCTCCTCTCCCCATGTAAACATAGAATATTCAAAATGCAGCAGGTAGAATGGAGAGAAGCCTTAAGTATGACCCCTTTTGTACGGAATTTTGAACAACGAGGAATGATTGGATTGGGTTGGGAGCCAAGTTTAACAGATCTGGCGAGGTGAGAAACAGGTGGTAGCTGCTCAGCTTTCCATTTCTATTGAAATCCTTTCCTTTCAAATGAGGATTGCTAACTCTGTTTGGATCTATTCCAAGAAGTTTCACCGCTTGATATGCACCAGGTGTAATTACATCACATGGTGGGTGGGGCTGCACTGTGACCCATCTACAGCCAAGCAACCCAACCTGAGGTAGGAGGCACGCCAACCCAATTTTCAATTTGAATTAGATATCGATGTACTGCAACAGTTTCAGATTTCGCTGATGGTGACGTGCTGTATCTATTTGCTCCATTCTGCTGCTTTCCATTCTCTACATTTTGGCCGTAAAATCTACCTTGACAGCACCTCATATCTCAGTCTATAAAAATACCAATACATTGGCACGTGCATCGGACACTGAAGTTCAAAATGTTCAAGTTTATCAAGCTGATTTATCAATCTGAGACTTGAATTTGCACCTATACATTGAGGGATGGATTTTTTTTTTTTTTTTAAATTTTATTTAACCTTTATTTAACCAGGAGAAGTCTCATTGAGATTAAAAATCTCTTTTACAAGAGAGTCCTGGCCAAGACATGCAGCAGCACAGTTCCACAGTTACAGACAATAATTTAAAAACAACAGAGAACATATAAATAGAGTCACAGTCAGAACATCATCAAACAAAGCATGTACAGACAGAAGAGCCCGCTTCAACATCATTAAGAAGGGATTTAAATCTGTTTATAGAAACCAGCTCCTTAAGTTTCAGTTCATTCTGCAGCTGGTTCTATGCGAATGGAGCAGCATAACTAAATGCCCTTTTCCCCAGTTCAGTACGGACTTTAGGTACAGTTAGTAAGAACAAGTCCTCAGAGCGGAGCTGATAAGTTCCTGTGCTTTTTCGAATTACATACTTCTGCAGGTATGAAGGAAGAACACCGAGGATAGTCTTATAAATAAGGATATGCCAATGATGGAGTCTGCGGGTGGACAGGGCAAACAATCCAACTTGAGCATACAAAGTGCAGTGGTGCGTGAGGGTTTTAAAATTAGTAACAAATCTCAGTGCTCCGTGGTAGACCGTGTCCAAAGACCGTGTTTATCTAAGTGACACTAAAGTGGGTGATATTGTAGACATTGAAGCAGGGTGTTGAACAGCTGGGCAAGTAGGCTGAGGAATGGCTAATGGCGTTTAATGCCGATAAGTGCGAGTTGTTGCATTTTGTGAAGTCAAACCAGGGCAGAATCTTCACAGTGAGGGGTATAGGGCCCTGGGGAGTGTTGTAGAGCTGAGGGATCTTGGAGTACAGGTACATAGTTCCCTGTAAATGGGGTCACAGGTAGATCAGATGGTCAAGAAGGCTTTTGGTACATTGGCCTTCATCAGTCAGTATAGAAGGTGGGATGTTGTGTTGCAGTTGAACATGATGTTGTGCAGCAAGAATTGTAAATTGTCCCCAGTATGTAGGATAGTGCTCTTGTACGGGGTAACCGTTGGTCAGCATGGACCCAGTTGGCCGAAGTTCCCTGTTTCCGCGCTGTAACTCTGTATCTCTAAGCTCAACTAAACTAAGCTAGAGGTGTATAAAATCATAAGCGGAATCGGTAGGATGAATGCTAAGTATTTTACCCAGAGCATGGGGAATCAAACACAAGATGATATATGTTTAAGGTGAGAGGGCAAGATTTAACAAGAACCTGAGGGTCAACTTTTTTGCTCAGACGGTGGTCGGTATATGGACTGAGTTACCAGAGGGTGGCACAGTGTTAGAGTTGTGCCAGAGACCTGGGTTTGATCCTGCGCCAGAGACCTGGGTTTGATCCTGACGACGGTTGCTGTCTGTATGGAGTTTGTACGTTCTCACTGTAACTGCATGGGTTTTCTCCGGGTGCTCCGGTTTCCTCCCACACTTCAAAGACGTGCAGTTTTGGAGGTTAATTGGCTTCAGTAAATTGTAAATTGTCCCTAGTGTGTAGGATAGTGCTAGTGGATCCATCATGGAGTGGGCAATCCCTCGCCGGGGGTCGCTGGAGAAGAGCTCCGACCGCCGGCCTGCAGCCTACAACATCTTGAAGCCGCGGTCTCCGGTAAGGAGGTGGCCGATTTGGGAGCTCCGGGCTCCCAAATCCTTGTTCGACCTGTTCCGACATTGGCGTTCCAACCATCCCGACCAGGGGGCTTGAACAGATGGATGGATAGGAAATGTTTTGAGGGATATGGGCCAAACACGGGCAAATCAGACAAACTTGGATGGGGCATCTTGGTCAGCGTGGACAAGTTGGGCTGACGGTCCTATTTTCATGCTGTTTGACTCTGTATCTCTATATAATTATAGTCACAGTCACAGAATCAGACAGCACAGCACAGCACTCCAAATCTGAGGAAGGACATTATTGCCATAGAGGGAGTGCAGAAAAGGTTCACCAGACTGATTCCTGGGATGTCAGGACTGTCTTATGAAGAAAGACTGGATAGACTTGGTTTATACTCTCTAGAATTTAGGAGATTGAGAGGGGATCTTATAGAAACTTACAAAATTCTTAAGGGGTTGGACAGGCTAGATGCAGGAAGATTGCTCCCGATGTTGGGGAAGTCCAGGACAAGGGGTCACAGCTTAAGGATAAGGGGGAAATCCTTTAAAACCGAGATGAGAAGAACTTTTTTCACACAGAGAGTGGTGAATCTCTGGAACTCCCTGCCACAGAGGGTAGTCGAGGCCAGTTCATTGGCTATATTTAAGAGGGAGTTAGATGTGGCCCTTGTGGCTAAGGGGATCAGAGGGTATGGAGAGAAGGCAGGTACGGGATACTGAGTGGATGATCAGCCATGATCATATTGAATGGCGGTGCAGGCTCGAAGGGCCGAATGGCCTACTCCTGCACCTAATTTCTATGTTTCTATGTTTCTATCAGTTCACCTAGTCCATGTCAACCTTTTTGCCCACATCAAATATCACAAATGAATAATGACCATACGCTGTGAGTAAGCAAAGAATGATTATGAAATAAATGTCCACTTTCTTCTTTCTCGTGTTGGCATGGAATAAGTAACTAATTGCAAGGAAATGATTGTTTTAAGTGTGCAATCGCAATAAATATTCTGTCATATGCAGGTGCAAGCTCATATATGTAAAAGGTGGTCTAGGTTCTGTGCTTGTAATGACAGTAAACTTTCCTTCCCAGCTGAGGTCAGTTGCCCTCTCCAGTGGTATCAAGCTGGAATCACTTGAACTGTTGTGATTTTAAGATTTTGAGTAAAAATATTTTGTTCAGCCACATGAGGTCTGTGCGTTTTGAATTAGATGTTAGCCACAATTACTACTGAGCAATTACTACTTAGCAAACTGCAGGGCCCTTAAATGCTAATCTTATCTGGATGGGCATAAGAATTTTCTTACATGAATATTTCAAGACACAAGCAAAAAACTCAGGTTTGGACACAATTGTATTGAATTGGAATTGAATTGAATTGAATACCTTTATTGTCATTCAGACCTTACGGTCTGAACGAAATTTCGTGCCTGCAGTCATACATACAATCATACAATAATAAACAACAATAAACACAAATTAACATCCACCACAGTGTATCCACCAAGCACCTCCTCACTGTGGTGGAGGCAAAAATCTTAGGGTTACTGTCTCTTCCCTCCTTTTCTCCCTCTGCACTGAGGCGATTCCCCACCGGGCGATGGCACAACAGTCCCGCGGCTCACCGAACCCCGCAAACGGGCCGGCTCAAACACCGCGGCCCGGGGGTGGTCGAAGCTGCCGCCCTCCAGTCCAGCACATGCAGCCGCTGGCCCGCGGCTCAACCCAGGACTCAGGTCATAGCCGCCAGAACGCCGTCCCAGCCACCGGAGCACCGTTCCAGCCCCGAGCCGGATCGCCCTCACTTGAGTACCGTTCTCCCTTGGGCTGGGCCACTCCGACGGGAGTGCCGTTCTCCCTCGGGCTGGGCCACTCCGACGGGAGTGCCGTTCTCCCTCGGGCTGGGCCACTCCGACGGGAGTGCCGTTCTCCCTTGGGCTGGGCCACTCCGACGGGAGCGCCGTTCTCCATCGGGCTGGGCCACTCCGACGGGAGTGCCGTTCTCCCTTGGGCTGGCCCACTCCGACGGGAGTGCCGTTCTCCCTCGGGCTGGGCCACTCCGACGGGAGCGCCGTTCTCCCTCGGGCTGGGCCACTCCGACGGGAGTGCCGTTCTCCCTTGGGCTGGGCCACTCCGACGGGAGTGCCGTTCTCCCTTGGGCTGGGCCACTCCGATGGGCCACAGCCCCTCACGGGAGAGTCTCTCAGCCCCTCGCCACGCAGCTCTCACGAGAGCGCAGTTCCAGCCCCGGGCTGGGCCACCCTCACGGGAGCGAGCTCAGGGTGAGTCCTGTCAGCTGCCTCCAGAGTCCCGAGGTCGCCAGCTCCGCCATTAGGCCTCAGCGTAGATGGAGGCAGAGAAGGGGGATACGACAAAAAGGTTGTATTCCCCCTGAAGGGAGAGACAGCAAGCCCCGTTTCACCCCCCACCCCCCCACATAAACACAACCTAAAAACTAAAAAAGTAACTAGACAAAACAAAAAAAAACAACACAAAAAAGTAAAAGACAAACGGACTGCAGGCGAGCCGCAGCCGTTCCCAGCGCCGCCACTGGTATTGCCTGCAGTTCTGGTTATCATAGTTAAGGAAAGATGTAGGGCCTTCGGGGAGATGCAGAAGAGATTTAGTAAAATAACTCCAGGGCTGGAACTAGTTATGTACATAGAGCGGAGAAGCTGGGGATGTTCTTTCTGGAACAGAGGAGGTTGTGAGGGAATCTGATAGGAAAATTGAAAATGATGAAATCCCTTGGCAAATGAGTCTTTAGATACTCCAGGTACGCTAGAACAGCAATGCTGCCTGCCTCACTCCTCTACCTCCTCCTGTATTTTTTTTCCTTTCAGGTACTAATCCAGCTACCTTTGAACATTACAATTGAATTTGACTCCCTTGGCAGTGGGACTCATCAGCTACTCATAATGTAGAAAAAATGTATTCCTCGTTTTACTATTGGCCGTTTTGCTATTCACTTTAACTCTATGATCCCTAGTTTTTGACTCCTCGGCTAATTGTGAAATTTACTGTCTATCTAAGTTTATATCTAGGTTACACTGTTATAATTTATATTTGAGAAAGAACTACAGGAGCTGGAAAAATCGAAGGTAGACAAAAAAGCTGGGGAAACTCAGTGGGTGAGGCAGCATTTATGGAGTGAAGGAATAGTCGCCGTTTCAGGTCGAGACCCTTCTTCCATAGGCGATGTTTTGGGTTGAGACCCTTCTTCCCTTTCTCGACCCGAACCGTCGCCTATTCCTTCGCTCCATAGATGCTGCCTCTCCCGCTGAGTTTCTCCTGTTATAATTTAGGTCGTTTTAGGCAGTGTCTCTGGAGAAATGAATGGGTGACGTTTCGGTCGAGACCCTTCTTTAGACTTATTTTTTAGTTTATGATACCTAAATTATAAAGTTTAGAACCCCTTTTGCCCGTGTTTAGCCCGTATCCCTCTGAACCTTTCCAATCCCCAATCCAGTCCAATTGCATTTTAAATGTTGTTATTGTACCTCCCAATAGCTCACATGCACATCCACCACGCTCTCTGTGAACAAGGGTATACAGTATAGCCACAATGCCAACATTCTAAAGTTGGAACCTATACATAAACTGAGTAGATAGACAGTAATTTCACCATTGGCCGAGAACTATATATATTGTTTATATCCTTATAATTACTTGGACTTTATTCCCTGGAGTACAGGAGGCTGGGATGTGATCTAAAAATGAGTATTACATCACACAAAACGATACAATGCGATAGAACTTTATTTATCCCAGGAGGAAAATTGGTCTGCCAATAGTCATAAAACACAACAAGAAACATGAAACATGAAATTAAAGTGGAAAGTCCAAGATTGGGGATGTGCAAAGATGGGGGGGGGGGGGGGGGGGTAAGGGGTGTCAGTCTACCCCACAACAGAAGGGGGAGGAGTTGTACAGTTTAATAACCACAGGGGAAAAGGATCTCCTGTGGCGTTCTGTGCTGCATCTTGGCGGAACCAATCTGTTGCTGAAGGTGTTCCTCAGGTTGACCAGTGTGTCATGGAGGGAGTGTAAGGTGCAAGATGCTCTGCATTTTGAGAAGCATCTCCCCCTCCAAGACCACTTCCAATGGATCCAACTCCAATACTAGGACAGAGCCAGCCCTCCT
This sequence comes from Amblyraja radiata, assembly GCF_010909765.2. Classification (NCBI taxonomy): domain Eukaryota; kingdom Metazoa; phylum Chordata; class Chondrichthyes; order Rajiformes; family Rajidae; genus Amblyraja; species Amblyraja radiata. Next base: position 128,363,014 of record NC_045957.1, on the reverse strand, counting down.
GATGAGCTTGTTAATTCTGTTGGCATCCGTGGCCTTCGCCCAGCTATCCCAGCACAAGACAGCAAAGAAGATGACACTCGCCACCACCGATTGATAGAACATCTGCAGCATCTTACCACTGACTTTGAAAGAGCGGAGCCTCCTCAGAAAGTACAGATCGCTCTGTCCCTTCTTATACAGTACCTCAGTGTTCCTAGACCAGTTCAGTCCATAGAACTGTGATACCTGGTTCTGGACTCCCCCAACATCTGGAACATTTATCCTGCATCTAACCTGTCCAATCCCTTAAGAATGTTATATCTTTCTATAAGAATGCCTCTCATCCTTCTAAATTCCAGTGAATATTTTCACAGTTTAAAAATAAGGGGTAGACCATTTAGGACGGAGATGAGGAAAAACTTTTCACCCAGAGAGTTTACAATCTGTGGAATTCTCTGCCACAGAAGGCAGTGGAAGCCAATTCACTGGATGTTTTCAAGAGAGATTTAGCTCTTAGGGCTAACAGAATCAAGGATTATGGGGGAAAAGCTGGAACGTGGTACTGATTTTGGTTGATAGGCCATGATCATATTGAATGGCTCTGCTGGCTTGAAGGGCCGAATGGCCTATTCCTGCACATATTTTCTATGTCTCTAACAAAAGCCAAGTCGATCCATCATATTTCATCCTGGGATGGCAGGACTTTCATATGAAGAAAGACTGGATAGACTCGGCTTGTACACGCTGGAATTCAGAAGATTGAGGGGGGATCTTATAGAAACTTACAAAATTCTTAAGGGGTTGGACAGGCTAGATGCAGGAAAATTATTCCCGATGTTGGGGAAGTCCAGAACTAGGGGTCACAGTTTAAGGATAAGAGGGAAGTCTTTTAGGACCGAGATTAGAAAATCATTTTTTACACAGAGAGTGGTGAATCTGTGGAATTCTCTGCCACAGAAGGTAGTTGAGGCCAGTTCATTGGCTATATTTAAGAGGGAGTTAGATGTGGCCCTTGTGGCTAAAGGGATCAGGGGGTATGGAGAGAAGGCAGGGATGGGATACTGAGTTGGATGATCAGCCATGATCATATCGAATGGCGGTGCAGGCTCGAAGGGCCGAATGGCCTACTCCTGCACCTATTTTCTATGTTTCTATGTTTCTATCATATGTCAGTGCCGCCATCCCGGGAATTAACCTGGTGAACCTACGCTGTACTCCCTCAATAGCAAGAATGTCCTTCCTCAAATTAGGAGACTAAAACAGCACACAATACTACAGGTGTGGTCTCATTTGGGCCCTGTACTATTGCAGTAGGAACTCCTTGCTCCTATACTCAAATCCTCCAGCTTTGAAGGCCAGCATGTCATTTGCTTTCTTCACCGCCTACTGCATCTGCGCGCTTACATGCAGGTAAACTCCAAGGTATTTGTACTCCTTGGTAAACTGCACAGCCACACCTTTGATGGAGACAGGGGACAGGGATGTTCCTCTCTGCCTAAAGTCCACCACTAACTCCTTGGTCTTGTCGGTGTTGAGCTGCAGGTGATTCAGCCCACACCACTGAATGTAAAAAGTCGTTGACTACACTTCCGTATTCAGCTTCCCTCCCCTCACTGATGCAGCCCCCATTTGCAGTCATCTGAGAACGTCTGCAGGTGGCAGAGTCCGAGTTGTATCTGAAGTCCGAGGTATAGATGGTGAACAGGAAGGGAGAGAGGACCATCCCCTGTGGGGCACCTGTGATGTTCACTATCATGTCCGAGACACAGTTCTGTAGCCTGGTATACTGTGGTCATCATCATCAGGGGAATACATGAATGCACAAAGTCTTTCTCCAGGGGTAGGGTCAGTAAGAACTAGAGGGCATAGGTTTAAGGTGAAAGAGGAAAATAATTATGCGAACGAGGGGCAAATGGTTTTGCTTAGATGGGGCATTTTGGTTGGCATGGATGAGTTGGGCAGAAGGGCCTGTTTCAGTTCTGTATGACTCCATGACATTAAGATATTTCTATAATGCTATTGGGTAGGTTATATCCAGCTGTGATGACGGAGGTGTGAGATACTTCCAAGACAGGATAATGTGTGGCTAAGTTCATAAGTGATAGGAACAGAATTTACCATTAAGCCCATTGAGTCTACTCCGCCATTCATTAATTGCTGATCTATCTTCCCTTCTTAACCCCATTCCCCTACCTTCTCCCCTTATCCCCTGACACCCATACTAATCAAGAGTCTGAAGGAGGGTTTCGACCAGAAACTTTCTATTTCCTTCGCTCCATTGATGCTGCCTCACCCGCTGAGTATCTCCAGCATTTTTGTCTAACTTCGATTTTCCAGCATCTGCAGTTCCTCCTTAAAAATCAAGAATCTATCTGTCTCTGTCTTAAAAATCCACAGATTCATCACCCTCTGAATAAAGAAATTCATCCTCATCTCCTTCCGAAAGGAACATCCTTTTATTCTGAGGCTACGACCTCTGGTCCTGGAATCTCCCACTAGTGAAAACATCCTCTGTATATCCACTCTATCCAGAGACTTTTATCTTGTCTATTTTTACAGTTTCTAATCTTTATACTTGCTTTTAAGATCTATACACACTGTGTGTGCTCGCAGAAATCTGTGTTGTATGACTGCTTATCAGTACATTGTCCTGGTTGTATGTTGAGCCACGTCAAAGAAGATTTTCTGTTACGACAGACAATAAAGTTTTCTGAATCTGAATCTGAATCTGAATCTGAGAGTTAACATGCAGGTGGGGGTATTCCCCTAAGCCTAAGGTGACTTGGATAGGCTGGGTGAGTGGGCAAATGCATGGCAGATGCAGTATAATGTGGATAAATGTGAGGTTATCCACTTTGGTGGCAAAAACAGGAAAGTAGACTATTATCTGAATGGTGGCCGATTAGAAAAGGGGAGATGCAACGAGACCTGGGTGTCATGGTACACCAGTCATTGAAAGTAGGCATGCAGGTGCGGCAGGCAGTGAAGAAAGCAAATGGTATGTTAGCATTCATAGCAAAAGGATTTGAGTACAGGAGCAGGGAGGTTCTACTGCAGTTGTACAGGGTCATGGTAAGACCACACCTGGAGTATTGCATACAGTTTTGGTCTCCTAATCTGAGGAAAGACATTCTTGCCATAGAGGGAGGTCTTTCATATGAAGAAAGACTGGATAGACTCGGCTTGTACTCGCAAGAATTTAGAAGATTGAGGGGGGATCTTATAGAAACTTACAACATTCTTAAGGGGTTGGACAGGCTAGATGCAGGAAGATTGTTCCCGATGTTGGGGAAATCCAGAACAAGGGGTCACAGTTTAAGGATATGGGGGGAGTCTTTTAGGACTGAGATGAGAAAAACATTTGTCACAAAGAGAGTGGTGAATCTGTGGAATTCTATGCCACAGAAGGTAGTTGAGGCCAGTTCATTGGCTATATTTAAGAGGAAGTTAGATGTGGCCCTTGTGGCTAAGGGGATCAGGGGGTATGGAGAGAAGGCAGGTACAGGATACTGAGTTGGATGATCAGCCATGATCATATTGAATGGCGGTGCAGGCTCGAAGGGCCAAATGGCCTACTCCTGCACCTATTTTCTATGTTTCTATGTTTCTAAGCCTGAAGCCCTTGTCCTTTACAAATGGTGGCTGGTAAGATGGTTTACAATAGCCAGAGTGAGTAACTGGAATGCATATTGCAGATGGTGCACACCACAACCAAGGTACAAAGTGTATATTTAGGGTTATGTATCGGGCACCAGTAAAGCTGACCGCTTTGTTCTGGAATGTGTGTTGAACTTCTTGGGGATTATTAGAGGGGCACTCATAATTAAGTGATAGGAACAGAATTAGGCCATTCGGCCCATCAAGTCTACTCTGCTAGTCAATCATGGCTGATCTATCTCTCCCTCCTAATCCCTTTCTCCTGCCCATAACTCCTGATACAGATACTAATCAAGAATCTATCTGTCTCTCTGCTTTAACTATATCTATTAACTTGGCCTCCACAGCCTTCTGTGGTAAAGAATTCCAGAGTCACCAGCCTCTGAGAAATTCCTTCTCATCTCCTTCCTAAAGGAACATCCTTTAATTCTGAGGTTATGACCTCTGTGTTCTACTATGCCTACTATGTTCTGTTGTGCTGAAGCAGAGCAAGAATTTCATTGTCCTATCAGGGGCACATGACAATAAGCTCTCTTGAATCTTGACTCTCGCCCTAGACTCTCGCACTTGCCTCATCAAGTCAAGTGGAGAGTATTCCACCACATTCGTGACTTGTGTCTTGTAGATCACGGACAGATAAACTGATTCAAGGATTTTGTTAAACTCTTGAAAGAATGCATCCTCACTGACACATGGGAATCCCTGCTCCTGCTCGCATCAAAATGGAGAAGGAACATTCGGGATGGCATTGAGAAATTTGAGGCAATTCATTGGCAGCAAACAGAAACCTGGCATAAGACTTGCAGATCTGTAGGTTAATTGGCTTCTGCAAATTGTCCCTGGTGTCTTAGATAGAACTAGTTTATGGGTGACTGTTGGTCGGCATGGACTGGGTGGGCCGAAGGGCCTGCATCCATGCTGTATCTCTAAAACTACAAACTAAAAACGAAAACTAAAAGTAAAACTAAAACATACATGGATGAAGGTACGCAACAGTTCCCAAACGACCTTGGCACTCACCTCATCATACACCTAATCTTTCACTTCTGGATGAGTGCCTGGGTCCTACATTGGCCCCAATCGACCATCTTAGAATCCACAAGTTGGTTTGGTTTATTTGTAATATTCACATATTTGAGAGAGTGAAGAAGAAAATCATTTGACCCACCGTGCCGTTGCTGGCTCTGAGAAAGATACTTCATCCTTCGGCAGTGGGGTAGCATTGGTGAGTTGGGTGAGTTATGTCAACAAGTATCCCAGCTTCTGCAGGATTTTGCTCTCCAAATACAAATACAGGGCTGCCAACTCTCACGCTTTGAGCGTGAGAATCACGCCCTCATGTAAACTCTCACGCACTCACGCTGATCAGAAATTTCTCACGCTCTGTGGTGAGAAATTCTGTGATCAACAAAAATGTAAAAACTCGGATAAACTGCATGGTCCGCGGGTGTTGGAGAGCCGGGGCTGAGGGAGGGATGGAAGCAGTGGGCGGATACAGATGCGGGGAGCCGGGGCTGGTGAGTTTGCGGGGCTGACGAGTATTTGCGCGGCTAGCGAGTCGCTCGCTGCAGCTTCGGCCATGGAGCACTCCGGACAGTGCGAGTGTCCCGGGCCGGCGGAGGCGTCGGAAGTGCCGCTGCCGCGAGAGTCTCTGTGCCGAAGGGACAGACTCTCAAAGGGAGGTGGAGAGAGAGAGAGGGGGGAAGGAGACAGGGAGACGGGAGGGGGGGGGAGAGAGAGGGGTGAGAGGGAAGAAAGAGGGAAGAGAGAGAGGGGGTGTAGAGGGAAGAGAGAATGGGAGAGAGAGGGGGAAGAGAGAGGGGTGGTAAAAGAGAGAGGGAGAGAGGGGGAAAGAGAGAAACGGGCAAAGAGAGAGAGATGGGGAGGCAAAGAGAAAGAGGACATAGAGACAGAGGAGAAAGAGAGAGGGGAGAGAGAGGGAGAGAGAGGAGAGAGAGGGGAGGGGGGGAGAGAGGGGACGAGAGAGAGAGGGGAGAGTAAGGTGGGACGGAGAGAGGGGGAAGCGAGAGAGAGGGGGGAGAATGAGGGGGAGAGAGAGAGGGGGGGAGAGAGAGGGGGAAGAGAGAAGAGAGAGGGAAGAGGAGAGAGTGAGAGGGGGGGAGACAGGGGAGAGAGAGGGGTGAGAGGAGTGACAGAGGGTGAGAGGAGAGAGAGAGGGGAAAGAGAGATGGAGGGGAGAGATAGAGGGGGAGAGATAGGGGGGGGGGGTTGAGAGGAGAGAGAGAGTGCATCCTGGGGAACAACCAGTGGCTGCTGGAAGTAAGTACCAAGCACTGGGTAGATACGGTGGAAGAAAGTGGACTTCAAATGGGGGTGGTTGGTGAAAGCATCCTGCTTGTCTGCTAGATTTTCACTTACTGTAACTGCAGGAAAAATGTTCCCGATGTTGGGGGCGTTCAGAACCATGGGTCACAGTTTAAGAATAAAGGGGGGACCAGTTAGGACTGAGATGAGAACAAACTTTCTTCACGCAGAGAGTTGTGAATCTGTGGAATTCTCTGCCACAGAATGCAGTGCAGGCCAATTCACTGGATGTTTTCAAGACAGAGTTAGATTTAGTTCTTGGGGCTAACGACATCAAGGGTTATGGGGAAAAAACAGGAAAGAGGTACTGATTTTAGATGAATAGCCATGATCATATTGAATGGCAGTGCTGGCTCAAAGGGCCGATGACCTATTCCTGAACCTATTTTCTATGTTTCTATGCTTGAGTATATGGCAATAAAACTCGATCATTTGATTTTGAAGCATTCATGCATGGTGGAGGTATAATGTAGTCACAGAGTGATACAGTGTGAAAACAGGCCCTTCGGCACAACTTGCCCACTCCCGCCGACATGTCCCAGCTACGCTACCTGCTTTTGGTCCATACCTCCAAACCTGTCCTATCCATGTATCAGTCTAACTTTTTCTTAAATGTTGGGATGGTCCCTGCCTCAACTACCACCTCTGGCAGCTTGTTCCATACACCCATCACCCTTTGTGTGGATAAAGTTACCCCTTAAAAAGTTACCTCTTAAAAATACTTCATACAAAAAAATTGAAATCATACTTCTACAGGGCATTAAAACATGATTTTAATACATCAAATTTCAAAACGTTCCTAACCTGGGAGGGGGGACACCCTTCTTCCACACCCTCTCCCCACTCGGTTGCTCCGCTCCCTCGCCGGGTACCCCCAAGGCCAGTGATCAGTGATTGCACAGCCTCCCCCTTCAAAAACGCTCCAATCCAATTTAAAGCATATATATTGCATACAAGTGTAAGTTAAAAGACTTGCTGCAGTATGCACCATATTGCACAATTCCAATGGGAGGGGGACACCCTCCTCCCCCCACCCGGTCGCTATGCTCCCTCGGGCGGTCTCTCGCAATTTCTCACTCCCAACTCTCACCCAATGTTGGCAGCCCTGCAAATATGACAGCCCCAGTTTGAAATGACAATCATAGAATCATAGAATCATAGAAAGTAGGTGCGAGAGTAGACCACCAGGTCCGTCGAGCCCGCACCGCCATTCACTCATGGCTGAACACTAAACAGACACACTTACCCACAAACAGTAGACACAAGACACAGAACACAAGACACTACCCTCCCCTTTATACCGCTATCTCCCCTCTCCACCCCAAGAACCGCGTGATCTCCTGGGGGAGGCAAAAAACCGGATAAAAACCCAGGTCCAATTCGGGAAAAAAATCCGGGAAATTCCTCTCCGACCCCAATCCAGGCGATCGACACTTGTCCAGGAGATCACTCAGGTCTACTATACTAACCATACCTAGGTCCATATCCCTGCCCTCTCCCCGTAGCCCCTTATCCCCTTGGCAGCTAAAAAACCATCTATTTTTGACTTAAATATATTTAACGTTTCTGCTTCCACTGCTCCCTGGGGCAGGGAATTCCACAAACTAACGACCCTCTGGGTGAAGAAGTTCTTCCTCATCTCAGTTTTAAAAGAGCCCCCCCTCACTCTGCAACTATGTCCCCTAGTTCTAGCCTCCCCGATCATTGGGAACATCCTCGGTGCATCCACCCGATCAAGGCCCCTCACGATCTTATACGTTTCAATGAGATCGCCTCTCATTCTTCTAAACTCCAAAGAGTAGAGTCCCAGCTTACTTAACCTTTCCTCATATGTCAATCCCCTCATTGCAGGAATTAATCTTGTAAACCTTCGCTGCACTGCCTCCAGGGCTAGTACATCCTTTCTTAAGTATGGACCCCAGAACTGTACACAGTATTCCAAATGTGGTCTCACTAATACCGTGTACAGCTGCAGCAAGACCTCCGTGTTTTATACTCAATCCCCCTAGCAATAAAGTCCAAAACTCCATTGGCCTTCCTGATTGCTTGCTGCACCTGCATACTGACTTTTAGTGATTCATGTACTAATACCCCTAGATCCCTTTGCGTTGCATTACAACGCAGCTCCTCCTCATTTAGAAAATAACTTGCCCTATCATTTTTTTCCCCAAAGTGAATGACTTCACATTTATTAGTATTAAATTTCATCTGCCAAGTTGTTGCCCACTCACCTAGCTTATCTATATCCTTTTGCAGACTCTTCCTATCCTCCTCATCCCCTACTTTCCCTCCCATTTTCGTATCGTCCGCAAATTTTGATATATTACACTTGGTTCCCTCCTCCAAATCATTTATATAAATTGTGAACAACTGGGGTCCCAGCACCGACCCTTGCGGAACCCCGCTAGTTACCGGTTGCCATCCCGAGTATGAACCATTTATCCCCACTCTCTGCTTCCTATTCGTTAGCCAATCCTCTACCCATGCTAATATATTACCCCCAATCCCATAATTTTTTATTTTTAGCAATAGTCTCTTATGTGGCACCTTGTCAAAAGCCTTTTGGAAGTCCAAGTATACCACATCCACCGGTTCCCCTTTATCCACCCGGGTTGTTACTTCCTCAAAGAATTCGAGCAGATTCGTTAAACACGATTTCCCCTTCACAAAACCATGCTGGTTCTGTCTGATGAAGTCATGTTTATCCAAGTGGCCCGTTAGTGTTTCTTTAATAATTGTCTCCAACATTTTACCCACCACCGATGTTAGACTAACCGGTCTATAGTTACCCGCCTTCTGTTTACTTCCTTTTTTAAATATAGGTGTTACATTGGCCATTTTCCAATCCACTGGGACCGTTCCTGCCTCCAGGGAGTTTTGGAAAATTATCACCAATGCATCCACAATCCCCACTGCTATCTCCCTCAAGACCCTTGGATGTAATCCATCAGGCCCAGGGGATTTATCCTCCTTCAGTCTCATTAATTTCCCTAATACCACCTCCTTGGTGATCTTAATAGTATTTAGCTCCTCCATTCCTACCGCCTCCTGTTTATCCAGCGTTGGAATATTTTTTGTGTCTTCTATGGTGAAGACTGATACAAAATACTCGTTTAATGCCTTTGCCATTTCCATGTTCCCCACCAACAACTCTCCAGTCTCACCCTCCAATGGACCAACGTTCACCTTAGCCACCCTTTTTCTTCTTATATAGCTATAAAAACTCTTACTATTAGTTTTTATGTTGTTCGCTAAATTCCTTTCAGAGCCTATTTTCCCCGTCTTAATTAATCTCTTAGTTACTTTTTGCTGACCTTTAAATGCTTCCCAATCCTCTACCCTCCCACTACCTCTGGCTACCTTATATGCCCCTGCCTTCAGCCGAATACTATCCTTTATAGTTTTACTGAGCCATGGCTGACTGTTCTTACCCTTACCCCTTTTTTTCTTCATAGGAATAAATTTTTCTTGAAGGTTATACAGTAGATCCTTAAACGTACACCACTGCTCATGTACCGTCTTATTCTTGAGTCTGCTATCCCAGTCAACTTTGATCAGCTCAGTCCTCATACCTTCATAATCCCCCTTATTTAGACTAAGCACCCTAGCCTGAGTTTCAACCTGCTCCCCTTCTATTTGAATATGGAATTCGACCATATTGTGGTCACTTGTTCCCAACGAGTCCCTAACTATGACATTTTTAATTAATCCTGCTTCATTACACAGGACCAGATCTAAGATTGCCTCCCCCCTTGTCGGTTCCGTGACATACTGTTCTAGGAACCCGTCTCTAATACATTCTATAAACTCTTCCTCTAGTCTACCCTGCCCAGTTTGGTTTGCCCAATTAACATGAAAATTGAAGTCCCCCATGATTACAGCAGTTCCCTTTTTACATGCGTCAACTATTTGCAGATTTATGTTCTGACTAACAGCGTCACAGCTATTTGGAGGTCTATAAATTACACCCACTAGTGTTTTTTTCCCCTTGTTATTCTCTATCTGTACCCAAGCTGTTTCACTATCCTGATCCTTCAACGCAATATCCTTCCTCTCCATTGCCGTTATTCCCTCCCTTATTAAAAGGGCCACCCCTCCTCCCTTTCTTTCCTGTCTATCTTTTCTAATTGTCGAGTACCCCTCTATATTTAACTCCCAGTCCTGATCCCCTTGCAGCCATGTCTCCGTAATGGCCACGATATCATAACTATATATACTTAATTGCACCGTTAATTCATTTATCTTATTTCGAATACTCCGCGCATTTAGATAAAGCACTTTCAGATGATTTTTACTACCCTTCCTTTCCGTTTTTGCCCCTTTTACATCTAGAGCTTTATCTTCACACATTCTGGATCCTCCTGTCACATTTTGATTTTCCGCTTCCCTAGCCTCCCTAGATGAGCCCTCCAATCTATCCTTCCAAAGCACTGCTGTAATATCTTCCCTGACTAGCAATGCAACACCACCACCTCTTGCCCCTCCAATTCTATCACACCTGAAGCAATGAAACCCTGGAATATTTAGTTTCCAATCACAGCCCTCCTGCAACCATGTTTCACTGATCGCCACAACATCATACTTCCAGGTGTCTATCCAGACTCTAAGCTCATCCACCTTTCTTACAATGCTCCTAGCCTTTAAATATGCATATTTAAGAAACTCCCCGTCTCTTCTTCTCTGTTTATTTCCTTTTTTTTCTTTCTCCTCTTGTGTCCGAGTGCTTCCCTTTTCTGCTTCCTGCCTCCCATTCGGTCTACTAGCTTTCTCTATTTGAGTCCCTCGCCCCAACCATTCTAGTTTAAAGTCCCCCCAGTGACCTTTGCAAATTTCCCCGCCAGGATGTTGGTCCCCCTCGGGTTCAAGTGCAACCCATCCTCTCTGTACAGGTCCCACCTTCCCCAAAAGAAGTCCCAATGATCCAGAAACTTGAATCCCTGCCCTCTGCACCAGTCTTTCAGCCACGCATTTATCCTCCACCTCGCTCTATTCTTACTCTCACTGTCGCGTGGTACAGGCAGTAATCCTGAGATTGTTACCTTTTTGGTCCTCTTCCTTAACTCTCCTCCCAACACCCTAAATCCTCCCTTCAAGACCCCTTCACTCTTTTTACCTATGTCATTTGTACCAATATGTACCACGACCTCAGGCTCCTCTCTCTCTGATTTCAGGATATCTTGGATGCGTTGAGACACATCCGAGACCTTGGCACCAGGGAGGCAGACCACCATCCTGGTCTCCCGACTGCGGCCACAGAAACGCCTATCCGACCCCCTAACAATAGAGTCCCCAATTACTATTGCCCTCTTCTTTTTTTCCCTACCTTTCGGAGCAACAGGGCCGGTCTCTGTGCTGGAGGCCCGTCCGCTGTTGCTACTCCCGGGCAGGCAGACAATGGGTAGGTTGTTCTCTACTACAAGACAAAATGCACATCAAGCTTACACTGTGAGAGGTTAGCATGTAGCCCTAGTTAAGATGTAAACTTTATGGCCTGCATACTTTGCCCATGATCTTAGGAAAGACTGCTTGGCCTTAATTTGGCAGACTTCCTGAGTCTATTAAACTTTATTTCATCAGTTTCTTTATCCTTTGGGCATTGGAGACATCTTTAACTCATTAGCTCAAACCTTTCCTAGCTGAGTGCACACTCCTCCTGCGGGACCTTCTTTTCCTGACCATCTTTTGAAAGCACCTTTCGTTTGGGGTATTAGTGATCAGCAACATTTTGCAGATGTCTTATGTGTTATTGTCTGCAGAAAAAAACCCAAGAACTATTTTATCAGCCTTTTTATCAGCATCTGTGGCATTTTAATAGGAACAAAAGTGCACAATTTCCTGACTCAACTGTTGTCAGTGAGCTGCTGCTGACAGGCACGATTGGTGCTGGGAGGGAGTTTCCCCTTGGTGAATATGACAACTTGGGAAATGACATGCGATCCGTTCCGTCTTTAAGCGAGAGTATAGTGTACACTGTTCTCAATCTCAGTCAATGGGCTGTGGACATCTACGCACACCTCTGCCATTACTTCATGACAAACAAGCAGCACAAATTTTATATGCTTCTGTGGCGGCTCCCAAGGGTCGGGCCATCCTAACTGTCAAACTCCTCGGCACAGGAATGGTTCAGTCCAGAGGCGGCCCTTAACCAGAGGGTTTAAAGGCAGGGGTTTGGGTGCCGTCTTTCTCTCGTGGACTTCCCTACAACCTGGAAGGACATAAATAAAGGTGCCTCCCGAAATATCTGGCTCCTCGCTTTCATTTCGGGACTTAAGCACCACACTGGTGACCCCGACGCTCCATTGTCATCATGATGGAGAAAACCGCCCGTCCTACCACCTCACCGGCCGACCCGGCCCTGTCTCTGGACGCGGTCTCTGTTAAATTGCCCACCTTCTGGACCACCCGGCCGGCACACCTGGACATTGACCAACCGGTGCTGGTTGCCCAACCTCGGCCTCGAGGGCGCCCCCCTTCACGGCTCCCTCCGCCTGTCACTCCACCTGTCCTCCCGCCGGTCCCTCGACCTGTGCCTCCGCCAGCCCCCCGGTCGGCTGACTTCCGCAAGCGATCCGGCCGAGTCGTGAGCCCGCCGGTGCGTTTCGTGCCTCGGGTTCTGGGGGGGGGGGGGGGGGTGTCCTGTGGCGGCTCCCAAGGGTTGGGCCATCTTAACTGTCAAACCCCTCGGCACGGGAATGGTTCAGTCCAGAGGCGGCCCTTAACCAGAGGGTTTAAAGGCAAGGGTTTGGGTGCCATCTTTCTCTCGTGGACTTCCCTACAACCTGGAAGGAATAAATAAAGGTGCCTCCCGAAATACCTGGCTCCTCGCTTTCACTTCGGGACCTACGCACCACACTTCATAAGTTCTTGGAGCAGAATTTGGACATTCAGCCCATTGAGTCCACTCTGCCATTCAATCATGGCTGATCTATCTTTCCTTCTCAACCTCATTCTCCGGCCTTCTCCCCATAACCCCTGACACCTGTACTAATCAAGAACCTGTCAATCTCTGTCTTAAGACTATCCATTAACTTGGCCATATTTAATTACACAATGATTTTAAAAATTTTTCTCATCTTCTTCTCATCCTAAACCTATGCACTGCCATATAACCATATAACCATATAACGATTACAGCACAGAAACAGGCCATCTTGGCCCTTCTAGACTGTGCCGAACACTTATTCTCCCCATGTCCCATCTACCTGCACTCAGACCATAACCCTCCATTCCTTTCCCGTCCATAAACCCATCCAATTTATTTTTAAATGATAAAATCGAACCTGCCTCCACCACTTCCACTGGATGCTCATTTCACACATGCCTTTCAGAGAAACTCCATCAATCTTCATTCTCTGCGGCGTTACCTACTAGTTCATTCATTCATCATCCAGCCACACTCGGAACATTAACATACCAATCAACACATCCTTGGGAGAAAGGGGAATACCCATGAGGGCATAGGGAGAACGTGCAAACTCCACACACAGGTTTTTATTTTAAAATTTCTCATCTGGATTTTCAAGAGACATTTGCATCTTTATTTTAATGGTAGTATTATCAATTAATGAGGCTCTTCGATCCTCTTGCGTTTCTTGAGTCAGAATTGTGTTAGTTTTGAGTATGTGTTCCCCATGCTTTTATATCTTCAAAGGACCTCACCACCTTGGTCATGGTATCTTCCCGCTGTTACCATTGGGAAGAAGGTGCAGGAGCCGGAGAACTGTTTCCTCCAGGTTCAAGAACAGCTTCTTATCATCAACCATCAGCATCTTGCACAACCCGAATGACAACCCTACCTCAGCAACAAACTATGATGGACTTTTTATTGGTTACACTACGTACTTTGGCTTGCACTCTAATGGCCTGGTTATCTGGTATAACCAATCATTTATTTTATTACTGTTTATTGTACTTTTATTGTTGTGTTATTGTGTTAATGTGCTTGTAAAGCTTCAGTAAGTAAGAGTTTTGTTGTTCCATTCCTGGTGCATATAGAATATAGAACAGTGCAGCACAGGAACAGGCCCTTCAGCCCATAATGTTTGTGCCAAACATGACTCCAAGTTAAACTGATCTCGTCTTCCTGTGCATGATCCATATCTCTCTATTTCCTGCACTTCCATGTGTCTGTCTAAAAGCCTCTTAAACATCATAAAAACAAAGAAACATAGAAATTAGGTGCAGGATTAGGCCATTCGGCCCTTCGAGCCTGCACCGCCATTCAATATGATCAGGACTGATCATCCAACTCAGTATTCTGTACCTACCTTCTCTCCATACCCCCTGATCCCTTTAGCCACAAGGGCCACATCTAACTCCCTCTTAAATATAGCCAATGAACTGGCCTCAACTACCTTCTGTGGCAGAGAATTCCAGAGATTCACCACTCTCTGTGTGAAAAATGTTTTTCTCATCTCGGTCCTAAAGGATTTCCCCTCTATCCTTAAGCTGTGACCCCTTGTCCTGGACTTCCCCAACATCGGGAACAATCTTCCTGCATCTAGCCTGTCCAACCCCTTAAGAATTTTGCATCACGACTCCACCACTATCCTTGGAAAATGCATTCCAGGCTCCCACGACTCTCTACGTAATAAAACCTGCCCTGCACATCTCTATTAAATCTTCTCCCTCTCATCTTATAGCTACGCTCTCTAGTGTTGGACATTTCCAATCTGGGGAAACGGATCTGACTGTATTCCCTATCTATGCCTCTCATCAATTTACATACCTCCCCTCAACCTCCGATGTTCCAGAGAAAACAATACAAGTCTACCCAACCTCTCCCTGTAACCTGTAACTGAAAGCCTCCACACTCCAGACGACATTCTGGTAAACCTCCTATGCACCCTCTCCAAAGCCTCCACATCCTTAATAGGCCTGACTTTTGGGAGAACTGGGGTTGGGGACTGGACTTTTGTGCCTTCCCCCACAGTGGTAACCGCTGTGGGGGGATGATTTTTCTGTGTGTAAGGTACTTTGTTAGTCTGTGTCCAAGATGGCTGTCGGAAGAGAGAGTGGACGCTGGCGCGCTTTAGCTGCCGCTGCTCTCTCTTCACATTGTGTTTTTTTTGATTTTTTGATTTTGTGTCTTTGGAGCGATTTCTATCTTTAATTTGTGTATTGATGATGTCCTTATTATTTATTTTTCTCCGACTATATGTTTTTTTTTCTCTTCTGTTTAATCTTTGTAAAGTGACCTTGAGATTTGAAAGGCGCCCGAAAATAAAATTTATTATTATTATTATTATTATCTTTCCTATAATGGGGCGACCAGAACTGACAATTAAACACTCTTGGACTATTGCCACATAGATATGCTGGGAATAGAGGGATATGGATTACATGCAGGGGGATTAGATTAATTTGGCCTCGTATTTGGCATAGACATTGTGGGCTGAAGGGCCTGTTGCTGTGCTGTACTCTCCTATATTCTATGTTGATTTGACTCGACTTAAAAGAAGTAGTCCTCATGAAGAATGAAAATACCCACAGATAGTGGGGCCCTAAAGCCCAGATACAATACAATACAATACCTTTTATTTGTAATTTGAACCTCACATGAGGTTCAAACGAAATTTGGTTTCTGCAGCCATACAAAAAAAGAACCAAGACACACACCAACACAATTCAATTCACATAAACATCCATCACAGTGAGTCTCCTCCTCACTGTGATGGAAGGCAAAGACTTGTCTCTCCCCTGCTCTCCATTCCTCTCCCGAAGTCGAGGTCAAAGCCCCCGGCGGGCGCTAGCAAGTCCGCGGCCACTCAAAGCCACGCCGGGCGATGTAGGGCCCTGCCCCGGGTCTTGATGTTGGAGCCCCCGGCGGGCGCTAGCAAGTCCGCGGCAATTTACAGCCGCGCCGGGCGTTGTAAGGCCCCCCTCCAGGTCACTCTCAACCCCGCAATTCGGGCGGGAGAAGTCGCCATTGCCGGTGCCCCGCAAAGCAGTCTCCCACCGGGGACCCGCAAGCTCCCGGTGTCACCATCCACCGGAGTCAGGTCGCAGCAGCGAGCCACCGCAGCTCTCCACGCTCCGAAGCTGGCTAGCTCCACGGAGGTAGGTCCGTAGGTCCACAGCTCCACAGCTCCACAGCTCCACAGCTCCACAGCTCCACAGCTCCACAGCTCCACGGAGGTAGGTCCACAGCTCCACAGCTCCACAGGCTCCGTGACTTGAGCCCCCAGGTCCCTCCGGTTGGAGGCCGCTCCACGGCGCTAGGCCCCAACGGCAACGGAGACTCGACAGGGAAAAGGTCGGGTCTCCATGCAGGAAAGAGATTTATAAGTTTCCCCCACCCACCCCCCACCCCCCACACATACACATTTAAAAACCCATTACAAACTAAACCCTCAACAGGACAAAAAAATAACAAATACACAGACAGACTGCAGAGGCCGCTGCGACATCGGTCGCGCCGCCCAAGATCTCTTGTTCCTTACAATCTCTGGAATTTTTGTGCCATCCTAAACCTACGCACTCTTGATTTCCCTACCCCTACCCCTGAAAAAGATTCAGACTATCTACCCTAATCTAACTACTATCTACCTCTCATAATTTATATACTTCTCTCAGTTCACCCCTCAGCCTCCTTCACTCCAACGAAGCCCAGCTTCTCCAATCTCTTTCCATTACTAAACTCCCAAATGTAGAATGTGTCTGATCCTATTAAAACTCTGCCCCAAAGAAGAATTTTGAGCATGGTCACATCTCCAATAGGGCAGAAATAGTTAAAACACATTTTTCTCGATGAGAGTAAAACTCGGCTTTGGTTCCACTTGGGATCAAAACAAACATATCTCAGAAGATCACTGTTTTTATTTATTTTAGATGCTGAGAATTTTGGAATAAAATTTACGAGGACTGTCACATTGAATGCCTCATAGGCTCCTGAGACGTGAAGCTCTCTTAAAGTTTTCAGGTTCTGAAATGCCTCGCTTCCGTTTGCCTCAGTTGCTGCTGACAACAGCTGTACCTTGTAATTCTCAGCCTAAGTTACCTTGAGTGATTTGTGAGTGTAACAGCAGGAAACTTGGAGTTTAAGTATCACTGGCCTTCATTATCATACACTTAAACAAGCTCCCTGGAAGCCGATGGGCCAAAAAAACACAATGGGTTAACTTTTGGGTGGCAAATGGTTTCAGCTCTATTTTCCTGTTGTAAACACTTATTTCCTCCGAGATGCATTGAATTTATACCAAATGCAACATGAAAACTCTCTTTCTCGACCTCCATAATTGATTTGACACTTCCAGCCTGTCTGCACACAAGTGTGGCATCCTGCCTCTGAACAATTTTGAATGCAGAGACAATACATATGCAGAGCAGAGTCAGAATTGCACCAGGGTAAATGCAAAAGTTTCGATGTCTTGACAATGGCCAGCGTGATTTGTCAAATGTGAGAACTGGGGCCTTGACGTAAGTGCAGAGGCTACCTTTGCCAGTCCACTAAATGAATTGGATCCCCTTTATTGATCAGGCCAATAACATCAAAGTCGTTTGGTGTTCCATGTAAAAGCTCACACGCTATTTATTGCAATTTTACTTGTGGTTTAACGTTTTGAGTGTATCTCTGGGGGGGGGGGGGGGGGGGGGGAATATGCAGCAGCTAACAACTACCAATACTGGGATTACTTCTACTTCCATTTCAGTAAACTGGTATTAGTATTCACTATATGGTTGGCTGAGATTTCAGTGGTTTTGCTTACTAGTTTAGCTGATAGATTTTCTGTGGGACAAGCAATTTGTTAAACATTATTCTAACTAGTATTCCACATAATTCTCTGTAGAGTATTGACATCTTTCTTTTGTTATCCCTCTCATATAATTAATCTGAAGATTGCCAAACCGCACTGCATTTCTTTCTAACTTTTGATGAGGGTTTACTTCTGGCCACATACTAATAGCCACATTAGGATAATCTTAAATAGCCTCAATGTCTTTTTTATTGGATTTTAAAAGTCCCGCTCCATTGATCTTTATAACAAATCAGTAGTCTAAATAAATTTGTCGGGTCCGGTGTATGTGATCCCTTCAGGTCATTCACCTGCTGCTATTTTTTGTACTTGTAAAATAAAATAATTCAAAGATTTCACAAATGTAGTAATTAGCATGGTATGATGTGCCCCGATCATACATAAGATGTAGATAATAATTAACCAAATGAAGTCCTTACCGTGTTCTTTTGAATTTCTACATACCTTATTTAGACATCCTGCAAGTGCCCATTATCCTATCTGTGCGGCAACAAATCAATTTCTATTAATTGGTCAAGGTAGTAGTACTGCAGAAGCAGTCAACAAATCAGCACTCTTCATGTATTGCTGCCTCTTAGAACATAGAACATAGAGCAGTGCAGCATAGGAACAGGCCCTTCAGCCCACAATATCATGATGCCAAGACCAACTCGCGTCTACGTGTCCATAATCCAGACAGTATCTCTCTATTCCCTGCATATCCATATGCCTATCCAAGCCTCTTAAATGCCACTAAGGTATTTGCCTTCTCAACCAGCAGGTTCCAGACATTCACCTATGTAAAAAGACGTGCCCCGCACACTTCTGTTAAATGTTGCTCCTCTCATCTTACAGCTATGGCCCCTACTATTTCATTTTTCCATCCTTGGAAAGAGTTTCTGAATGTCTAGCCGATCTATGCCTTTCATAATTTTATACACTTCTATCAGGTTTGCCCGCAATCTCCATCATTCCAGATAATATAATCCAACCTCTCCCAATAACTAATACACCTTAATCTCAGTATCATTCTGGTAAACCTCCTCTGCACCCTTTCCAAACCCTCCACATCCTTTCTGTATTGGGGTGACAGAACTACATGCAATATTCTAAATGTGGCCGAACCAAAGTCCTACGAAGCTGCTTGATAACTACCTGACCCTTATACTCAACACCTTGACCAATTTATTTTTATTTAACCTTTATTTAACCAGGAGAAGTCTCATTGAGATTAAAAATCTCTTTTACAAGAGAGTCCTGGCCAAGACAGGCAGCAGCACAGTTCCACAGTTACAGACAATAATTTAAAAAAAACAACAGAGAACATATAAATAGAGTCACAGTCAGAACATCATCAAACAAAGCA
Source organism: Amblyraja radiata (assembly GCF_010909765.2). Lineage (NCBI taxonomy): Eukaryota > Metazoa > Chordata > Chondrichthyes > Rajiformes > Rajidae > Amblyraja > Amblyraja radiata. The sequence continues at coordinate 128,343,952 of NC_045957.1, read as the reverse complement.
TGTACAGACAGAAGAGCCCGCTTCAACATCATTAAGAAGGGATTTAAATCTGTTTATAGAAACCAGCTCCTTAAGTTTCAGTTCATTCTGCAGCTGGTTCCATGCGAAGGTAGCAGCATAACTAAATGCCCTTTTCCCCAGTTCAGTACGGACTTTAGGTACAGTTAGTAAGAACAAGTCCTCAGAGCGGAGCTGATAAGTTCCTGTGCTTTTTCGAATTACATACTTCTGCAGGTATGAAGGAAGAACACCGAGGATAGTCTTATAAATAAGGATATGCCAATGATGGAGTCTGCGGGTGGACAGGGCAAACAATCCAACTTGAGCATACAAAGTGCAGTGGTGCGTGAGGGTTTTAAAATTAGTAACAAATCTCAGTGCTCCGTGGTAGACCGTGTCCAAAGACTGTAGGCATTTTGAAGCAAGCAATCCACATTCCTTCGTTACAACTCTACCTACTTGAGTTGTCACTGTCAGGGCGTTATGGGCATGGATTCGAAGATCTCTCTGTAGATCAACCCTTAATATTTCTCACATTACCTTAGATGGAATACTTTGTGAGGTTTGATTTAAAGATACATTGATCGAATTGACGCATCTTGACTTATTTTTTCTAATTGTGCCAAATGTTTAATTGTTGACATGGTAAATGTTTTGCCTTGCTATTGGAGGCCATCTGTGGTAGTAATATTCTTTGATTTGTGTCGTACAATGTGTGGGTACAATCCTCACTCTAAAAAGATAAGTATGTAATCTAAGGCAAAGCTCCAATGTTATTTATGTTATTATTTGGGAATCACTGCACTTTGGAGCTATTAAAAGAACGGGGACTTTTGTTTTGTGTACCGACAGTTTATTGTTGCCAAGCACAGAATGTGTGGTTGCTTTGCAAGACACTACCTTTCAGTCCACAAGGGTGATCCTGAATTTTTAGTTGTTAGTCACTTTAATTCTCTGACTCTGACCTCTCTGTCTTTGGCTTAGTATACGAGAAAGATGAATGTGCGCTTGAGTCCTCAACAATTTCAAATACCCAGCCTTCCCTGTTGGTGTTATATAACTGGGCAGTTCTGATGAAAGGTCATTAACCTGGCCTACTAATTTCCTAATTTGCAGTCTCTGTAGGTACTGCCCGACTTGTTGAGTATTTCCAGCATACTCTTTTATTTCCACATTTGCAGCAGCTTGGCTTACAGTATTTTGTGTTTGACAGTCCTAGCATTGTTCCCTTTTCCCTCTGTTCAACTCTTTCCACTTACATGGCCTCCAGGCAGCCCACTCTCTCAGTCAGTGCCAGGCCATGTGCCATTCTGTTTCTTGTGATCCTCACTCCTTCGCAGTCCACCCACCCCCTCCTCCACAACCTCAAACATGTTTTATTTCTAGCTTTTCCTGGTTCTGAAGAAAGGTAATCAACCTGAAGCATTAGATTACCTCTCTCCCCAGATGCTGCCTGATATAGAAACATAGAAATTAGGTGCAGGAGTAGGCCATTCGGCCCTTCGAGCCTGCACCGCCATTCAATATGATCATGGCTGATCATCCAACTCAGTATCCCGTACCTGCCTTCGCTCCATACCCCCTGATCCCTTTAGCCACAAGGGCCACATCTAACTCCCTCTTAAATATAGCCAATGAACTGGCCTCAACTACCTTCTGTGGCAGAGAATTCCAGAGATTCACCACTCTCTGTGTGAAAAATGTTTTTCTCATCTCGGTCCTAAAAGATTTCCCCCTTATCCTTAAACTGTGACCCCTTGTTCTGGACTTCCCTAACATCGGGAACAATCTTCCTGCATCTAGCCTGTGCAACCCTTTAAGAATTTTGTAAGTTTCTATAAGATCCCCCCTCAATCTTCTAAATTCTAGCGAGTACAAGCCGAGTCTATCCAGTCTTTCTTCATATGAAAGTCCTGACATCCCAGGAATCAGTCTGGTGAACCTTCTCTGCACTCCCTCTATGGCAAGAATGTCTTTCCTCAGATTAGGAGACCAAAACTGTACGCAATACTCCAGGTGTGGTCTCACCAAGACCCTGTACAACTGCAGTAGAACCTCCCTGCTCCTATACTCAAATGTTCAGTATGGTCAACAAAATAGAGAGAGTACAGAGGAGATTTACTAGAATGTTGCCTGGGTTTCAGCAACTAAGTTACAGAGAAAGGTTGAACAAGTTAGGGCTTTATTCTTTGGAGCGCAGAAGGTTAAGGGGGGACTTGATAGAGGTTTTTAAAATGATGAGAGGGATAGACAGAGTTGACGTGGAAAAGCTTTTCCCACTGAGAGTAGGGAAGATTCAAACAAGGGGACATGATTTGAGAATTAAGGGACTGAAGTTTAGGGGTAACATGAGGGGGAACTTCTTTACTCAGAGAGTGGTAGCTGTGTGGAATGAGCTTCCAGTGAAGGTGGTGGAGGCAGGTTCGTTTTTATCATTTAAAAATAAATTGGATAGTTATATGGATGGGAAAGGAATGGAGGGTTATGGTCTGAGCGCAGGTATATGGGACTAGGAGAGACTATGTGTTCGGCACGGACTAGAGGGGTCGAGATGGCCTGTTTCCGTGCTGTAATTGTTATATGTTATATGTTATATATGTTATATGTTATTTTCAGCGTTTTCTGTTGTTATTTCGGGCGATACGGTGGTGCAGCGGTAGAGTTGCAGAGTTGCAGTGCCAGGGTCCTGGGTGCGATCCCGACTACGGATGTTTGTCCCTACGGAGTCTATATGTTCTCACAGTGACCTGTGTGGATATTCTCCTGGGGGTTCCGGTTTCCTCCCACACTCCAAAGACATACAGGTTTGTAGGCAATTTGGCTTGGTAAAATTGTAAATTGTCCCTAGTGTGTTGGATAATGATAATGTGCGGCGATTGCTGGTCGGCGCGGACTCGATGGGGCGAAGGGTCTGTTTCCGCGCTGTATCTTTAAAACTAAAAACCAAAACAATTCCCGCATCTGTCCTATACTAATTTTAGAGACTTTTTCATCTTTTGTATCCAGGACAACTATCTAATTTTCTTTCTGTGAAACATTTCTCATAGAGTAGATTTGCAATCTTATTTCTTTACACCGCGACGAGTATACTTGGAAAAATATTTAATTGACTGTGAATTGCTTTTGGAACTCCCATTGTGATATGGGAATCTATGCAAATGCAGGTTATTGCTTTATCGCCTTCATTAGTAATTATTTTAATACAAAATGACAGTTCAGTGTCTCCAGATGAAATTTATCATGTATCATATGTATTTATCTCCCTCTCAAATAAGTATAGAATCACTCTCAAATAAATACACAATTTTGGATACAGTTGGGGGATATGGCCTCTCAGGAATAAATAGCTGCAGCTGGCAGAACAGTGGCACCACATCTGGCTCTGATGAACAGCAGTGGAGGGCTACTTCTAGGTGAGCCATAGCTATAGGGGACTCCATAGTCAGGGGTACAGACAGGTATTTCTGCTGTTGCAAGCGAGACTCCTGGATGGTAAGTTGCCTCCCTGATATCATTGTCTCTGAAAGGGCAAAGGACATTTTAAGAGGGGAGGGTGAGCAGCCAGGTGTTGTGGTCCATATTGCTACCAATCACACATAGATATTGATGAATATTCATGTTCTAAGGGCAGAATTAGACCATTCGGCTCATTAAGTCTACTCTGCCATTCAATCATGGCTGATCGATCTTTCCCTCTCAACCCCATTCTCCAGCTTTCTCCCCATAACCCCTGACACCCTTACTAATCAAGAATCTGTCAATCTCCACCTTAAAAGTCTCAATTGGCCTCCACAGAATTCCACAGATTCACCACACTTTAACTTAAGAAATTCCTCCTCATCTCCTTTCTAAAGGTACGTCCTTTTATTCTGAAGCTATGGCCTCTGGTCCTTGACTCTCCCATTAGTAGAAACATCCTCTCCACATTCACTCTATCCAGGCCTTTCACTCTTTGGTAAGTTTCAATGAAGTCACCCTGTCATCCATCTAAATTCCAGCGAGTACAGGCCCAGTGCCTTCAAACACCCATATAGCATCTAATGAGGTCCATATAGCATCTAATGAGGTCCTGCAAAGAGAATTTAGGGAGTTATGGGCCTGTCCCACTTAGGCGATTTTTCAGGCGATTGCCGGCGACTGTCAAGTCGTTTTCGGTCGCTGAAAAACCGCCGATTGGAATGGCGACTGGAACGGCGACTGTCAGAGTGGAACACACACACACACACACACACACACTTCGCTTCCCTCACCACCACTTCCCTGCAATAGTTTTCATTCTATAAATGTGCCATTATTTGCTGAATATTTGAGAACCTGCAATGATGCTTTTTATCATTTTCATTTCTTCAGTGCAAACAAATTTGCAAAGTATTATCCTTTACTAGATGAACAATTGTTGCTAATTTACCTAATTCTATTAGCTATCCCATCTTCAAGCTTGTTATTAATGTGCAATGGCTGTTATTGGTGGACCACTTGGATTCCAGGAACATTTATGGCAGGCTGCTGTTCATCAACTACAGCTCAGCGTTTTGCACCATCATCCCTTCCAAATTGATTGTTAAATTCAAGGAACGAGGTCTCTGCTCCTCCCTATGCAACTGGATCCTTGACTTTCTCATCAGTACAAAATGGCATCAGCACCTCCTCCCCACCGACAGTCAGCACATGGCCACCTCAAGGATGTGTACTCGGTCCCCTGCTCTACTCCCTCGGTACCCTTCACTGTGTAGCCAGACATGTGCCCATTGCCACCTTTACATTCAGCGTGATACCATCTATCATCATCATTCGTTGATGACAATCACTTCTGACATGTCTACTTCAGGTTGAAAAAATTCCATCGTGTGATTTTAAGTGCTGCACAATACTGTAGCACTTTATCGAATATATGATTTTCCATTGTCTGTGGTGAGCATATAGACAGTGATGCTGGGTAGGTGCAGTAAAGTCAAACAGCACACTTTGCTTGTTTTGTCATCAGTCGTGCAGGCCTCTACTGAACATTATAGGCATATGAATGACATGTGCCTCAAGGGCTGAAACAGGTCTTTAACAGAGATTGTCGGCAGCTTTGATTTTGATTAAATGGCCTGACACTCTCTGTGTTGCAAACAGGATCCAAAGAATCTGTCGCCCTCAAGGATGGAAACTTGTTCAACTTTGTCAGTGATCACCCCAGTCCCGCCCCCAGCTAATGTCTCAAATCTCCCTTATGGCCTCAAACATCCCTCCTCCGATTATCTCGCTGACACTCTCTCTCATCACTTCCGAGTCCATCATCCCTTTGACTGTCCTACCTTCATCTTCATTTCCAGCCATCCTACCTTGATCATCTCCCCATCTTGCTCATTTACACCCTACTCTCACAATCCAATTATACCCCACACCTCTTGTCTGTTCCCCAGATTGGCTCATCACCAACAATCCTCTCTTTACCATCCCAAAACCTGTTCCCTCCAATCACCTTTCTTGAACTCTCCTGAAACCCCTCACCAGTCTTCCTCCTGATCATCTTTGCCCCTCTTCACAGCGGAGGATTTAGGTGGACGTCTTTATAAACATTTTCATGTGCAAGTTCAAAACTTTCGTATTGGTATCTTCAACCATGAAGATTATCTGTGCCTGGGAGTCGCACGATAAATTATGTGTTTTTAGGCACACTACAATTTCTATGCCTAAATATCACCAATAACCATATAATAACCATATAACAATTACAGCACGGAAACAGGCCATCTCGACCCTTCTAGTCCGTGCCGAACACATAATCTCCCCTAGTCCCATATACCTGCGCTCAGACCATAACCCTCCATTCCTTTCCCATCCATATAACTATCCAATTTATTTTTAAATGATAAAAACGAACCTGCCTCCACCACCTTCACTGGAAGCTCATTCCACACAGCTACCACTCTCTGAGTAAAGAAGTTCCCCCTCATGTTACCCCTAAACTTCAGTCCCTTAATTCTCAAGTCATGTCCCCTTGTTTGAATCTTCCCTACTCTCAGTGGGAAAAGCTTCCACATCTTTTCCCATGACTCAGATATCCGGTACCAAAGCATATACTCTATATTTTTCTTTGCATCTGAACATATTTCAACAATGAGGTTTAATCTCAATTTGCAAGGAAGAAATATTACAAATAAAAAAATAAAAAATCTGGAAATATATAACAGGGTGAGTTGCAACTGTGGAGAGGGAAACAATAAGTGTTTTACACAAATGCTGTGTTTTGACATGAAATGTTAACTTTATTTCTCTCTCACATATTCTGCTAACCTGCTGAGTATTTCCAAAATTTTCTGTCTTTCTTTCAGATTTCTAACGTCTGTAGAATTTTGCTTTTAGAATAATTATAAACTTGGCTTATATCATGCATCATCACATAAATTGTTGTGCTTCACTCGATGAGTGCAGTTTAAAAAATATGGGTTGGAAATGTAATGTTAAGTGTTTGAGAACACATTGCGAAGGAAAGAACTGCAGATGCTGGTTGTAATCGAAAATAGACACAAAATGCTGGAGTAACTCAGCGGGGCAGGCAGCATCTCTGGGGAGGAATGGATGACGTTTCGGGTCGAAGAAGGGTCTCGACCCGAAACTTCACCCATTCCTTCTCTCCAGAGAGGCTGCCTGTCCGGCTGAGTTACTCCAGCTTTTTGTGTCTATCTTCGATGAGAACACATTGCATTGGGTGACATGAGTGGGAGTTTATGTTTTCTGAGAAAGATTTAAGAATCCTGTTTGAAAGCTTGAGTGTGGAGGATATGAGAGGCTGCTAGTGCTATTTAATATAAAGCTTTCTATATGACAGACTAACGTGTATGTCTATAGCTGCCAAATGCCCATCCTCTTTTTTGAACATAGTGTTCTCCTTCCAAGCATATGTAATAATGGCATTGTTGTGCTCAACAATGTTAATCCAAGTATTGGATTCAAACATTATTACACCTACCCACATATACGGAATCCTTGAATATCAATAAAATTATCCTGAGACAAGTGTCAGAATCTAGAGCCAGAAAACAAACTGCTGGAGGAACTCAGTGGGTCATGCAGCATGTGTGGTGGGAGGGGTGGAGGGGAGGAATTGTTGGCATTTCAGATCAAGATTCTGCATGAGGACTGGATTCATAGAAGCATTTGGTGAGGGGTAAAATAGAAACATGTGGGACAAAAAAAGTGGTCTGAAGATGGGTCTCAACCCGAAGCATCACCTGTTCCTTTTCTCTGGAGATGCTGACTGACCTGCAGAGTTACTCCAGCATTTTGGGTCTAACTTTCGAGACAAGTTTATTGATGTGTCAGATACAGAGTGAGTGGTCAGCTGCTTACAAATGAAGGCACCATAAGCACTACTCGACAAACATTCAATTTTATAATCAGGCGCTGATAATTACAAATGGGTTGAGCACACTGAGGCTGAATTTCTTTCTTATTGCGGTGACATTGTACAACAAAGCACGTTGGACCACTTGGATGTAATCTATCAAGACCCCTGACACTGTAAAATTGAACATCTGTCCCATGCTGCTATCAGTTATCCCAGAGGACGGAAATAGACTTACATGGTCAAGAAAACCGGATATGGGTCAGTTGAAAAATAAAATTACGTACAACTGTTTGGTTTACAATCCCAATGTCCTCACTAGTAGCTTGTAATGAACATAATGTTCAGATTTATGTGACCCAGTAGCCACTGACAGGGCATTCAATACCTGTGGGAGTATTTTGGTACAGGTCAACTTTAAATTTTCACTACACCACCATTGTAAATTGAAGCCCTCGAAAGCACTGTTCCTTCGACAAATGGTGATTTGAGAACGTCTTTCTGTATTCTCTGTTATGGGGGGGTAACAATGACTGTGTGACCTGCCTGGCCTTTCTCTGTTGATTTTTCTCTTTGCCAAACAAAGTGCAGAGTTTCCATGGTAAAACACATTGTGAAAATGAAAAATGGTAGTGTCTAGCCAATGGTCCCAAAAGCCTCAGACAAGCTAAATAGAAAACAGGATACAAACAAAATGCACTAACTGCAGCAGTGGCACGGAAGTGTTCAGTCCAATCATTTTACACAGCTTGTTAAAGCTATTTGACACCTGCCGGCACATGACACAGTCCTTAGGCTGCAAGGGAGTGGAATATTTGAGACTGCGATTTCATTTGCAAGGACCCGTGTACAAACTATCAATCACACTTGGCTCTTTCTAAAGTTAATAAGCAAAAGTGGGCTCATCATTACAGTAAATGGGCAAAAGTGCTTTTCACCCCAATCTTTGATTAGTTTTGATTAAATGGAATTTATTTAGCACGTGACATGGATTAAAGGTTTGGCCCATTTGCTGTTGATAAGCTAAATTGTGTTTAATATACTGACAAATTCAAAGTCAATGCTGAAGAAAACAATCAAGATACCGTGCTCTATATGGAAGCATTTTTAGCTGCAACATCATTTCCCTGAAAGTGGCCTCACAGGTAACCAGGTGGTGATGAAGTCATTTAGCACACTGGCCTTCAGTCAGAACATTGAGTATGCAAATTGAGATGTTCTACGGATGTGCAAGACATTGGCATGGCAGCACTTGAAACATTGCATTCAGTTTTGGTCACCCTGCCATAGGGAAGATGTAATTAGTTGCAAAATGTGCAGAAAGGGTTTTACAAGGACTCGAGGGCTGACTTTATCAGGAGAAGTTGGGCAGGCAGGGACTTTATTCCTTGGAGAATAAGAAACTGAGGAGTGAGATTTCACAAACGTCTGTAAAATCACGAGGTGCATAATTAGGATTAATGGACACTTTTTTTCACGTGGTTAGGGAATCAAGAACTGAGGCCGTGGGTTGTGAGAGGGAAAGTGAAGAGCCTGAGAGGCAACTTTTTTCACACAGAAGGTGCTGGGTATATGGAATGAGCTGCCAGAAGAAGTGGTGGAGGAAGGTACATTAACAACATTTAGAAGAAGAAGGGTCTCGACCCGAAACGTCACCTGATCCTTTTCTCCAGAGATACTGCCTGACCCATTGAGTTACTCGAGCAATTTGTATCTAATATTTAAAAGACATTTGGGAAATGAGGGATATGGGTCAAATGGGCAAATAAGACTAGCTTGGATGGTCACTTGGGCAGCATGAACTAGTTGGGCCGAAGGGCCTGTTTCTATGCTGTATGACTCTGTGACGGACTCATGGGAATTTGGTAACACAACCTAATTTGCTCTCTGATTTATTTCTCCTAATGGATAGCTAATCAGTTATTGCTTCCTTGAAAGAGTGAAACTTACATTTATCTAAATTGACACATCGTAACGATTGCTGATTTGTACAAATGAGCCTCATATAAGTAGATTGATCTGAAGACCAATAGCAGTGCAAAGAATGTACAGAATTCTTTGTTGCATTTAAGTCCTGATTTCAATGGATTTAATGTGAAAGTTATTCTTGACTTTAATTACGAAGTTAATTTTAATTGGCGAATATAGTTACAGTAATGTGCAATATTTATGTCAAGCATAGTAAGAGGAGGAAGGGAAGATTGGAACATCAAAGGAAAGAGGGAGAGGCAAGGGGAGATGAATTGATCGGGAGCTTTTGGAGAGAGGTTTAGTTCAGTTTATGAAGTAACTGCAGATGCTGGTTTAAACCAAAGATAGACAAAAAATGCTGGAGTAACTCAGCGGGATAGGCAGCATCTCTGGAGCGAAGGAATGGGTGACGTTTCGGATCGAGACCCTTCTTTAGACTTTAGTTTAATTAGTTAAATTTAGTTTAGTTTAGAATTGAGATACAGCACACCGAGTCCGTGCCGACCAGCGATCCCCGATCATGAGCACTATCCTACACACTAGGGACAATTTACAATTTTTACCAAAGCCAATTAATCTACAAACCTATACATTTTTGGAGTGTGGGAGGAAACCAGAGGACCCGGGGCTAACCCATACGGTCATGAGGAGAACGTACAAACTCCCTACAGACAGAACTGGTAGTCAGGATCGAACCCGGGTCTCTGGCACTGTAAGGCAGCAACTCTACCACTGTGCCACCATGTTATGTGGGGCTTACAGTGTTTGAAATGCAATGGGAGAACAGGGATGCAAAAAAAAGGGGGACTGCAGGTCAGGGTGGGTTGAGGGGCTCTGCTGGAGTGTTCAAGGATGGGAACGACAAATGTTGGAGGATGGCCTGCTCAGATGGGGAAAATATGATTTTTTTCCCTTGAAAGGGATGATCAATTAAAGGAAAATCCAACCAGGAAAAAGCAAGACAGGGAAGAAGGTTCAGCTGGCTGCACTTTGGGAAACTTAATTTAGTGAGAGTTCAACACGGGGAATTAAACCATGCAGGAAATAGGTGGGGAAGTTGGATAAAATCTAGCGACAGAATTAGAAGTGTTGGGCAAGTGGAAATTCCACTTGGGAATGTCATTGAATAATTTATGACCCAAGGCATTCCCTATAAAAGTCGGGAAGTGATGTTGAGCCAGCATCAAACAATATTTATCCCCAGCAGTGGTTTAGTGTCGAGTTCTAGGAAGCACAAGAACGTTTTGTGGAGAGTGCAGAACAGATTAAGCAATGGTGAGGGTTCCATGGGTCATAGAAACATAGAAACATAGAAATTAGGTGCAGGAGTAGGCCATTCGGCCCTTCGAGCCCACACAACCATTCAATATGAACATGGCTGATCATCCAACTCAGTATCCTGTACCTGCCTTCTCTCCATACCCCCTGATCCCCTTAGCCACAAGGGCCACATCTAACTCCCTCTTAAATATAGCCAATGAACTAGCCTCAACTACCTTCTGTGGCAGAGAATTCCACAGATTCACCACTATCTGTGTGAAAAATGTTTTTCTCATCTCGGTCCTAAAAGACTTCCCCCTTATCCTGAAACTGTGACCCCTTGTTCTGGACTTCCCCAACATCGGGAACAATCTTCCTGCATCTAGCCTGTCCAACCCCTTAAGAATTTTGTAAGTTTCTATAAGATCCCCCCTCAATCTTCTAAATTCTAGTGAGTACAAGCCGAGTCGGAGGGGTTGGACCAAAGATAGATAGATAGATAGATAGATCCTTTATTGTCATTCAGACCTTTCGGTCTGAACGAAATTCAAAGAGAACCAGTGGAGAGAAATACTGAGAAGGCAGAAGAGATTGAAAAGTTGCATATTTATTTTTTGTCTTGACACACTTGTACTCAGTATGAATACTAAACACAACTATGTACAGGGAGGCAACTAGGGACATGGAGAGCTGAATAATTACAAAGTGGTTAGTTCTTTGATGCCAGGGATGTTGTCCTGGGGGAGGAAGATGACATTTTTTCACTTCTGCTGTCATGAAGGGTTTTGTAGAGATAGTACTGACGGTATTTCTCCGATGCTTTGTTGTGACTGCTGTTGATGATCCGTGAACCTGAAGCACACAGAAGAGTGGAAATCAACACTTCTCAGTAGATGATGAGTACTGTGCCAGGTTTGAGATCCTCATGTCCAAGATCTCAAAACTAGGGCAGCACAGTGGCGCAGCAGTAGAGTTGCTGCCTTACAGCGCCAGAGGCCCGGGTTCGATACTGACTACGGGTGCTGTCTGTACGGTGTTTGTACAGTCTCCCTGTGACCGCATGGGTTTTCTTCAGGTGCACCGGTTCCTCCCACACTCCAAAGACGTACAAGTTTGTAGGTTAATTGGCTCCAGTAAAATTGTACATTTTTCCTAGTGCGTAGGATAGTGTTAGTGTACGGAGTGATCACTGGTCAGTGCGGGCTCGGTAGGCCGAAGAGCCTGTTTGCGCATTGTATCTTTAAAGTCTAAAAATCTCCAAAGTCTAAAGCTGCGCTTGCATACTGGAGGCTGTAGTATATTTCATCACTGATGTCTGGCTTAGTTGAGAGGTGGCTTCGGCAGGGTTTTCTAAGGACCATAGGAAAAATATAATAATGACATTTTCACATTAAATAATCAACTCTGTTAAAGCTATTGAAACATTTGTAACAGTGGCTAAAATTGATTAGTGTTCAGGTGGAAAAGCTGAAGGATTAATATCAGACAGAGTGATCGATAAAATAGCAAAATTCATAGCAAAAGGATTTGAGTATAGGAGAAGGGAGGTTCTACTGCAGTTATACAGGGTCTTGGTGAGACCACGCCTGGAGTATTGCGTACAGTTTTGGTCTCCTAATCTGAGGAAAGACATTCTTGCCATAGAGGGAGTACAGAGAAGGTTCACCAGACTGATTCCTGGGATGTCAGGACTTTCATATGAAGAAAGACTGGATAGACTCGGCTTGTACACGCTAGAATTTAGAAGATTGAGGGGGGATCTTATAGAAACTTACAAAATTCTTAAGGGGTTGGACAGGCTAGATGCAGGAAGATTGTTCCCGATGTTGGGGAAGTCCAGAACAAGGGGTCACAGCTTAAGGATAAGGGGGAAATCTTTTAGGACCGAGATGAGAAAAACATTTTTCACACAGAGAGTGGTGAATCTCTGGAATTCTCTGCCACAGAAGGTAGTTGAGGCCAGTTCATTGGCTATATTTAAGAGGAAGTTAGATGTGGCCCTTGTGGCTAAAGGGATCAGGGGGTATGGAGAGAAGGCAGGTACAGGATACTGAGTTGGATGATCAGCCATGATCATATTGAATGGCGGTGCAGGCTCGAAGGGCCGAATGGCCTACTCCTGCACCTATTTTCTATGTTTCTATGTCTATGTTTCTATATCCAGGGGTAACATGAGGAATATCTCCATTTAACAAATGGGTTGGAATGCATTGCCTGACGAAGTGGAGGAAACAGATTTAATTGTACTTTTAAAATAGAGAAGAAATTACAAGGATATGGGGAAAGAGTAGCTGAGTGAGAATAACTGGATTTTTTTTTTCTTGAAAGAATGCAACAAGATATGACGGTATTAGTGCAAGGAGAGGTTGGGCAAACTTGAATTATTTTCTTCAGAGTATCGGAGATCAAGGTGAGACCTGACAGAAGTATATAAAATTATGAATCATTGATAGGGTAGACAGTCAGGATCTTTTTCCCACAGTGGAAATTTCAAAGACTATGGGCATTGCTTGAAGGTGAGAGGGGGAATGTTCAAGGGAAACTTGTGGGACAAGTTTTTTACAGGGTTGTGGGTGCCTGGAACATGCTGTCAGAATTGGTGGTGGAGGCAGATATGATGGTGGCATTTAAGCTTTTAGATAGACACATAAATGTGTAGGTAATGGAGGGATATGGATCACCGTGGCACAGCGGTAGAGCTGTTGCCTTACAGCGAATGCAGCGCCGGAGTCCCTGGTTCGATCCCGACTAAGAGGGCTGCCTGTACGGTGTTTGTACGTTCTCCCCGTGACCTACATGGGTTTTCTCCAAGATCTTCAGTTTCCTCCCACACTCCAAAGACAATAGACAATAGACAATAGACAATACGTGCAGGAGGAGGCCATTCGGCACTTCGAGCCAGCACCGCCATTCACTGTGATCATGGCTGATCATCCACAATCAGTACCCCGTTCCTGCCTTCTCGCCATGTCCCTTGTCTCCGTTAACTTTAAGAGCTCTATCTAACTCTCTCTTGAAAGCATCCAGATAATCGGCCTCCAACCGTACAGGTATGTAGGTTAATTGGTTTGGTAAATGTAAAAATTGTCCCTAGTGGGTGTAGGATAGTGTTAATATGCGGGGATCGCTGGTCGGCGTGGACCCGATGGGCCGAAGGGCCTGTTTCCGTGCTGATCTCTAAACTAAACTAAACTAAACTAACCATGCAGGAAGAAGGGATTAGTGTTATTTAGCATCATGTTTGATCAGTCATGGTGGGCCCAATGCTGTACTGTTCTCTGTCCTGCTCATTGAGTTAAGATGCTTGTACGAATACTTTTTTTTAAAAAATGTATCCACTTCACATTTGAGATGAATGAAACATATTGTGCATTTGTGGAATTTTGTTATCATTTTTCTCCCTGTTTTCAGGAACTTAACATTGAACCAGTGCCACGGCTGGAAACGTATGAAAGACAAGCATTGATGTAAAAGATCATACCGCAAATGTATCTAATCCCCGAATAATGTCCGTCAATTGTCTATCCCTAAACCACCAGGTGCCAGAGGGTATGGGGGGAAGGCAGGAGAATGGGGCTAGGTGGGAGGGATAGATCAGCCATGATTGAATGGCGTAGTAGACTTGATGGGCCGAATGGCCTAATTCTGCTCCTATCAGTTATGATCTTATGATTACTGAGATTAGAAAGGTGAGAGGTAGCTCAGTGAAGCTAGCATAGCCGAAGGATAGCATAGCTGCTGTATATCTGCAAAGATAATTTTAAGCAATATCTAGTTTCCAGGGGAGAAATAAAAGCAGGCTTCGGTGTCCAAGTTACTGTTGATGCTGTTTGCGATGACACCAGCTGGTCTGCCATCAGCAGTTCCACACTTTATTTCCTTTCGCTCTCTGCTTCACACAGAATTGCTTTCTCCTTCTCCACGCTCTGCCTGGGTGATTTAGATGAATCATATCCAAATGCTTCACTGAGGTAAAAACCTGATGTATGGAAAGGAACATCACTTGTGCTCACTCATTATCACGTGGGCTGCTTCACTGTAATTCTGCGGCCAATTGGATTGCAAAAAGTGCCAAGGATGCAGTAAGAATTTTGTTAACAGGTGGAAAATGAGTGACAATAAAATTAATCAGCACTTAAGAAAATTTAAATAAATCAACAACTGAATTTGACTTGAGCCTACAAATTATAATTAACATAAAAGGTATGTTTTAGTGTACATGCATATGGCACATTGCTTTACGACACCCTGGATTAGAGAATTCTCCAATGTTAGGTAATCGCTAACAGCCCCCCTTCCTTTCCCCTCCCCCCCCCCCTCCCCCCCTTTCTCTCCCCCTCCCCCTCCCCTGTGCTCCACCTGCACTCCCACCTATTTCTCTGCTCCTCCACCCCTCCTCCTATTTTCCTTCACAATTTGCAACTCTACAATCCTGTATCATACTTTCTGCTTTTATCTCTGGTCTTTGTTCCAACCACCTGTCTATAAAAAAAACCCCTTGCCTGTGTCCACCTATTAGCTGTCATGCTTTGTCCTGCTCCTCTCTTCCATCTTAGGGGGCGCTGCACTGGCGGCTGCCTTGTCAGCAGCGCGTCAGTTTTTTTCAACTTTTTCTTAATTTTAGTGTGTTTTAGAGTATGTATTTTGTGTTTCTCGGTGTGTTTTGTGTGGGGGGTGGTGTGGGGGGGGTGAGGGGGAAACCGCTTCGGTCGCCTCCTCCATGGAGAGGCGACTTTTTCCAGGTCGCCTCCCCCGTGGCCTAACATCAAGGATCGGCGCGGCCTTTCCCGGAGACGTGCCTGGGGCTTCAGCGGCGGGCGCAGCGTGGACTCTCGATGTGGAGCGGGTGAGCCCTCGCTGGGGCTCGCTGGAGGGGAGCGCTCCGTTTCGCTGGCCCGGGGCAGCCGGCAGCCTGAAGTCGCAGCCTGAAGCCGCGGTCTGCAGAGCTCCAGCTGGTGCGGCGTCTACAGCCCGGGATCCCTCGTGGGGGACCCGGGGGAAGAAGAAGCCACCACTGCCGGCCCGCGGCCAACTTCTACCGCGGGGCCGGCATGGACTTACCATCACCCCTGGAGGGGAGCTTCGACCCTGCAGTCTACGGTGCTCCTGGCTGCGGCGGGGACTTTAAATCTTGACCGCCGGCCTGCGGCCTACAACAATCTAAAGCCGCGGTCTCCGGTGAGGAAGAGCCGATCCTGGACTGACTCTGGACTCTGGTCCTGTCCACGGGGGAAATGGAGGAGGACTGGCCAAATGTTTGTGCCTTCCACCACAGTGATGAATGCTGTGGTGGATGTTTGTGTTACAGTTTGTGTGTTCTTTATTATTGTATCGCTGCTGACAACCCAAGGGGCGGGGCGCTACTCTGTGAGCGACTCGCGGCGTGTTGCTCCCGTATGTGGAGCCGCGTCAAAGAAGATTTTCTGTTGTGACAGACAATAAAGTTTTCTGAATCTGAATCTGAATCTTTCTTCCCTTCCCTCCCGCCTCACAATCAGTCTGAAGAAGGGTGCCGACCTGAAGGGTCACCTATCCATGTTTTCCGGGGATGCTGACTGACCCGCTGAGTTACTCCAGCACTTTGCGTCCTTTTGTGTAAACCAGCATCTTGCAGTTCCTTATTTCTACAATAAAACACTAAGCCAGTTCCTTCCAACCCACTGTGTCCACAATCTGGAAGAGAATGAATGGCGGGGGACGGGACATGGAAGCATTATCACTTGGAACACCCGCACTATCATTGTGGTCACGTCATTGCTGCTGGATCTAATTCCCGGAATTCCCTGGCATTGTGGGTTTCATTCTCCGTACAAACGATAGTGTTTCTAGATAGAGACGATCTCTTTCCAAAGGACAATTAGGGATGCTTATATTCCAAGAGCGATACCTTGTGCTTCATTTTCCTTCCTTTCTTAATGCCTCCCCTTAACAGGTTAAATATAAATTGGGAATCTGTCATGGAGATCATGGGTAATCTATGCCATTTTCTTGAATTTTTTTCTCCTTGCCATTTATTAAAGCATTTGTACTGTTATTGTCGATGGTGGTCAGGAGGGAGGTTGGGGGGGGGGGGGGGGGCAGAAAATATAATTTGGTTTTGTGCTAGCACTGTCAAGTTTGCTACAAAATAGGCATGGTGTGGCAATTGCTCAGGATGTGGAAATCTCCAGAGTAATGCTGTAAATGGACAGCACTATTTTCAATTAGCAATAAATGTTTGACTTGACTGGTTACAAGTCAAAATGCAATGAGAATCTACAATGTGAAGCGTTTCTGACAGGTCATGCAAATACAAAGCACTTATGTGAAAACAGATATAGCCCGCATCAGTAATTAATGAGGTTTGTTGATTTTTTTTGTGTATTTGAACATTTTTTGAGAAGTTCAGCCCAAAGTTCAATTCAGAGCAGTACAAATGTGTGTGATTACCTTTAATAGTTTTGTATGCTATCTACAATCCAGTCAGAGAATAAATATGTTTTCTATGTTTGTGTTTTAAGGCTTTTCATTGCAACCATGACGCTTCGATCTCAAAGGTTATTACATTAATTTAAATAAATCTTCTTGGATTTTACAATTGCCATGAATTTGCCAAAGATTTTCATTATAACTGCAAGCTGTCAAATTATCAGTACATGTGGTGAGACAAATTCATAAAAAGCCTTTTGATAAAATCTCCTTAAAGGTGAAAAGTGAACTCACCATTGACATATAAAGACTTTGTAACTGAGAATAGAAACCAGTCTCCTTATCGAATCGTCAATTTCTGCCCTTCACTAAAAAAATTCTCCAGTTCAGGGTTAATTAAAATGTATAAGTGAATATCACAGATCTGAAAGCAAGATTTCTCTATGCTAAATGCATTAGAATTTTATGGCCTTCAGTATGCCTTGGGGTCACCACCTAATTATACAGAGTATTTGAGAACTAACTTTCAGCAATGCACATAAATGATAAAAATCAGCCTTCAATCATTTTTGATATGCCCGTATACTTTTTGATTCTGCTACAATGATTTGCAACCCAGCTTCAAACCTTCCTGCATGTTACAATTACAACTGTAGAAAATTACAAGTTTTATTCAAGTTTAATGGAAACCTTTAGACGTAAGTTGCTGGATCCTACTGATGTAACTCGTGAGGGCACCATGTCTGATTAGGAATGTCTTGCCCAGAATAATGTCTGCCATTTGAAAAGTAAGAATTATAAATCCACAAAGCGTTTATTATTAAACAAGGACGATGATTTGCTCATTCTTTTATTCGCCCTTTGAACGCAACGTTTTATTTTACCTTCAATAGTCTGCAAACCAACATCATTAAATGCAGATTAAAGAATGTATGGAAGGGAAATAATACAATATACAAAGTCCCAGACTAAAAGATAAAAAGGAGAGTGATCTGGTGCTGGTGTGGAAACTTGAGGCTAAAACACTTACCACAAAGTATCCATTTATTTGAGGTTCAGAAGGTTCCAAAGCTGCAGACAGGAAATGCACACTCATCGAAGGCTGCCCAATACAGATTGCCCAGAATGCAGCTGCTATACAAAGGGAGATAAGGTCTAAATTTGTTGAACAGGATATCTGGGATCTTTTTATGAATTGTTGTGACCCAGAATCAACAGTAAGTGCTGGTCAATTGCAGAAATTGAAGATACTATTGAATTAAAGGAAAAGGCTTATAAAAGAGTTTTAAAAAGCAGTAAGGCTGACAATTGGGAGGATTTTAGAATTCAGCAAAAGATTACCAAGAAATTGGGTGGCACAGTGGTGCATTGGTAGAGTTGCTGGAGACCCAGGTTTGATTTCTGCTATATTTAAGAGGGAGTTAGATGTGGCCCTTGTGGCTAAAGGGATCAGGGGGTATGGAGAGGGCAGGCACAGGATACTGAGTTGGATGATCAGCCATGATCATATTGAATGGCGGTGCAGGCTCGAAGGGCCGAATGGCCTACTCCTGCACCTATTTTCTATGTTTCTATGTTTCTATGATTCTAACTATGGGTGCTGTCTGATTGGAGCTTGTATGTTCAGTGACCGCATGGTTTTCTTCAAGTGCTCCAGTTTCCTCCCACATTCCAAAGATGTAAAACTGACTGATGTCTGAAGAAGGGTCTCGACCCGAAACGTCACCCATTCCTTCTCTCCAGTGATGCTGCCTGACCCGCTGAGTTACTCCAGCATTTTGTGTCTTCCGACAATGTGCATTTTGTGTCCAAAATGGACTAATGAGTTCGAATTTCTTCCCAAACTCAGTGAGATCTTTGCTTACCCATTCTGGATATTTCCATCATCTTTACATTATCATGAGCAATGCTGAAAACAAACTGTTTTGTGGAAGATTACTCCCTGACTTTTAATGTATATTCCTAGAACGTGATCTCTTGGGGTTGGGAAGAGCAGGGTGTGTTTTCCAAACTATCAGTGTAGAATTAAGCAGGATATTTATTTAGGTCAGTGTCTTTGCATGACAACTTCTTGTGAAATTGTGCCATTTTCCAGCTGAGGTCCCCTAACTCACTAGAATTTAGAAGATTGAGGGGGGATCTTATAGAAACTTACAAAATTCTTAAGGGGTTGGACAGGCTAGATGCAGGAAGATTGTTCCCGATGTTGGGGAAGTCCAGAACTAGGGGTCACAGTTTAAGAATAAAGGGGAAATCCTTTAGGACCGAGATGAGAAAAACATTTTTCACACAGAGAGTGGTGGATCTCTGGAATTCTCTGCCACAGAAGGCAGTTGAGGCCAGTTCATTGGCTATATTTAAGAGGAAGTTAGATGTGGCCGTTGTGACTAAAAGGATCAGGGGGTATGGAGAGAAGGCAGGTACAGGATACTGAGTTGGATGATCAGTCATGATCATATTGAATGGCGGTGCAGGCTCGAAGTGCCGAATGGCCTACTCCTACACCTATTTTCTATGTTTCTATGAAATTGTGCCATTTTCCAGCTGAGGTCCCCTTACACTGTGGCCATGAAGCTGATTTAGTACAAATTTCTATTGACATTTAGTCTTGTGAGAATTACCAAACGCAGTATAGTCATAAAGTCATACAAGCCCTTTGTCCCAACTTACTCATGACAAGCAAGACGTTCCAGCTAGACTGGTCTCACGTGGCCATGTTTAGCCCATATCCCCTCCAAGCCATTTTTTATCCATGTACCTGTCTAAGCCTCTTTTAAATGTTATTATAGTAGCTCATTCCATATGCCCACCACCCTCTGTTTGAAAAGGTTGCCTCTCAGGTCCACATTAAAATTTGCACTCTCACCACCGCAGTTGGTACAATAAGTAGACTTAAACAAATGTATTAGTCTAATTACATGCTGAGTAAGCATTGCACATATCAGGAAAGGGCCATGGGGATTGTGCAAGGTCCTGCTTGAATGCTAAAAATTGGCTGTGAACCCATCGCAGCTCATGCTGACTTTAAATCAGTTTATTGTTGGAGAATGAAATTGTGCTTTACCACATCTTTATGGACTCCTGTAGAATTAGAATTCCGTTTGCCGCCCACTCTTAGTTACGTAGGTGAATGCGTAGCCATCCTGCTCACAGCAAGATCTCACACACAACAATGACATGAATGGTTAATTCACAAAAAGAACACTTTTAGGAAACTCCTTGTAATACTGTGGCTCTTTTAATCCCTGGCTGCTTGCAGAGAATTTGACAGTTTTATTACTATTCACGACAAGTCAATACGGCCAGCAAAGATAAAAAAAAGAGAGAGGGTTCAAAGTAAACTAGTCGCAACAGCAGTGAACTGCAATAAAAGAAATCCCACCTTAAACACCCAACACCCACTGGTGCACATCAATGGAATGAAATGACACAGATTAACTCCTTTGACTACTGAAAGTCTTTTGGAAACTCACATATTATTGACTGCATGAAATGGTTTTTCTGCAAATGCAAGAAATCTGAACCATTAACGGATAAAACGTTAGTTTGTGTTCTCTTCTACAGCTGTTGACAAGCCTACATTGCATTCCAACAGACTCTATTTTTCATTGGAGACAACATAAAATCTGATTAATATTTACCAAGTGAATGTAATACGCAAAGTAACAATGAGATGAAAACCATGGTGGTGCATCATGCTCTTGTGTCCATGCAAAATTAATTGTTTAAAAATAAACAGACATCGTACTTTTGTGCATGGTGGTACTTGGCATGAAAGTCGTTTTGCATGTGGAATGATGTCAATAAGCATGTGATGTTCATTACTTATACAAAGTTGTAATGTGAGAATGCAGTCTGTGAATGTTGCAGTGCACACAGTCTGAAATAGGTCTCAGCATGGAGCTTACTGTACCTGCGCTGCGTTCAGAGTATCTGGGCAATTCACCTTTAAGATGGATTCTTAAATTGGATTCTTAAATTCTTAAAGATGGATCCCCCCCCTCACACACACACACAGCAACTTACAGCCACAACAATCCTTATTCCTCCCCCTGGTCTATCCCATCATCCATCTTCCTAACCCTCCCATTTTCTCCAGTGCTCTATCCAACTGCTTCTTCTGTGATCCAAGAGAGTCAAGTCAAGAGTGTTTCATTGTCTTGTGTCTCAGATAGATCAATAAAATTCCACACAGTGACAGGGGGTCGAGGGAGAAAGGCCTCTGGATGACTTTCCTCATCCAAGCTCTTTTTAACTGTCCACGACACCAGGATACCATGTCCAATGAAAGATAGATGCCAGAGAGGATCACAGACAAAATCGGACCATGTCTGGCAAAGCATCATGTTAACATTTCAAGTCCATGCCCAACTTTTCTGCTTCCATTTAAAATCTCCTAAAAGTGCCCATCCATGCATTTAATGGAAAGAACAGTTTTGAGAATCTGTCGTTAAGTCAAGTCAACTTTCTTGTCATATGAACAAGTACGGTGAGGTCCAGGTACAATGAAAATCTTCCTTGCTGCAGCATCACAGGTGCATAGGCTCAGACAAACAGACGTGAACATAATTATACATCAGTTCTGGTATACAGTGAAAAGCAAAAGACATTAGTGCAAAAAAGATATAATTAGAAAACTAGTCCATTGCAGTACAAGTTCAAGTTCAAGTTCAAGAGAGTTTATTGTCATGTGCCCCTGTATAGGACAATGACATTCTTGCTTTGCTTCAGCACACAGAACATAGTAGGCATTTACTACAAAACAGATCAGTGTGTCCATATACCATAATATAAATATATACACACATGAATAAATAAACTGATAAAGTGCAAATAACAGTTAATGGGTTATTAATAATCAGAGTTTTGTCCGAGCCAGGTTTAATAGCCTGATGGCTGTGGGGAAGTAGCTATTCCTGAACCTGGTTGTTGCAGTCTTCAGGCTCCTGTACCTTCTACCTGAAGGTAGCAGGGTGATGAGTGTGTGGCCAGGATGGTGTGGGTCTTTGATGATACTGCCAGCCTTTTTGAGGCAGCGACTGCGATAAATCCCCTGGATGGAAGGAAGGTCAGAGCCGATGATGGACTGGGCAGTGTTTACGACTTTTTGTAGTCTTTTCCTCTCCAGGGCGCTCAAGTTGCCGAACCAAGCCACGATGCAACCGGTCAGCATGCTCTCTACTGTGCACCTGTAGAAGTTAGAGAGAGTCCTCCTTGACAAACCGACTCTCCGTAATCATCTCAGGAAGTAGAGGCGCTGATGAGCTTTCTTGATAATTGCATTATTGTTCTCGGACCAGGAAAGATCTTCAGAGATGTGCACGCCCAGGAATTTGAAGCTCTTGACCCTTTCAACCATCGACCTGTTGATATAAAAGTGGTCAGTAGTGTTCTGTTGCTTAGGTAGTATTATGATTGTGCAGGTTTATTTAAGAACTTGATAGTTGTAGGAAAGTAGCTACTACAGAATCTGGTGGTGCAGGACTTCAGCCTTCTGTACCTCCAATCCATTGATAACAGTGGGAAGAGGGCATGATCCAGATGGGGGAGATCCATGATGACAGCCACCACCTTCTTGAGGCAAAGCCTCATGTAGATGTTTTTGATGGAGGGGAGGATTGTTGCCATGATGGACCACCCGCTATAGTGGCACTATACCACCCAGTATACCACGCACTGCAGTCTTGAGCTTTTCTGTGCTTTAGAACTGCCGCTTCAGGCCACGATTGTAGAAGTTTGTTGTAGTTTTCTGTGACCGGCTTAATTAATTATAACAGTCCATATAACCATATAACCATATAACAATTACAGCACGGAAACATGCCATCTCGGCCCTACAAGTCCGTGCCGAACAACTTTTTTCCCTTAGTCCCACCTGCCTGCACTCATACCATAACCCTCCATTCCCTTCTCATCCATATGCCTATCCAATTTATTTTTAAATTATACCAACGAACCTGCCGCCATCACTTCCACTGGAAGCTCATTCCACACCGCTACCACTCTCTGAGTAAAGAAGCTCCCCCTCATGTTACCCCTAAACTTCTGTCCCTTAATTCTGAAGTCATGTCCTCTTGTTTGAATCTTCCCTATTCTCAAAGGGAAAAGCTTGATCACATCAACTCTGTCTATCCCTCTCATCATTTTAAAGACCTCTATCAAGTCCCCCCTTAACCTTCTGCGCTCCAGAGAATAAAGACCTAACTTATTCAACCTATCTCTGTAACTTAGTTGTTGAAACCCAGGCAACATTCTAGTAAATCTCCTCTGTACTCTCTCTATTTTGTTGACATCCTTCCTATAATTGGGCGACCAAAATTGTACACTATACTCCAGATTTGGTCTCACCAATGCCTTGTACAATTTTAACATTACATCCCAGCTTCTATACTCAAGTCCTGATGCAGAATTGTGGCCAGAAATGTTGACAATTCTTTCCCCCTCACAGATGTTGCTTGACCTGCTGACTTCCTCCAGCAGATTGTTTGTTGAGTCGTCTATGCCTGGAAATTGGAATTCATCTGTGTGTGTGCTAACTGTGTGCTGCATATGATGCCCAATGCACTCGCCGATCTCCTGAAAAATACATGAAATCGGGCAACGATATGTCAAAAATCATTCTGTGGCACTTTTCACAACAATTCACCGTTAATCTGGGACCTGTAAGATTTGCATTAGAGTTGGCAGATGCTGCACCACTGCCATTTTGATTTGCTGGGATGTGAGTCAATGATTGAAGATTTCCTGCTTGGCAGCCAGGTGTAGCACAGGAAAAACCATCGTCAAGGTGAGCAGCAATATGGGGAAGGTGCATATGGTGCACTCTAATGTCTCTGGAGCAACTCTGAAAAAAGATGAAGTAGCCCAATTGACTCTTAGGTAAAGAAGAGGCTTACCAGGATGCAGGCACGGAAATCGCTATCAAAATATGGAGAGGACCGGGGGACAGGGGGGACGCAATTTTTTGGCGGACGTGCGCGCACTCGCACACACACACGCGCGAGACTTCGGAGGCTCAATCCTGCGCTAAATCCAGCTCAACTCTGCCTGTCTCGCCGGGTTAACTACAGCCCTGCCTGGACTGACTGGCCACCCGTGGGGACGGGACAGCGCAGGAGAGCCGGGATCGATCCTGGCTGCGGATGAGACGCAGGTCTGTGCCGAGAGTGTTTTGGCACGTCTCCCTCCTCCAATCACCGCTGAATCATCATGTCCCGCCCCCATTGCCTGCTGACTGACGTCTCTCTCGTCCAATCGGCGCCCTCGATCATGTCCCACCCCCACTGTCTTGCGGAAAGCGGAGATTTCACCGGGTTTTAAAATCCTGATTACAAAAACTTGGGGGGGACTGTCCCCCTCCTCTCAAAACAGAAGGGGGACGTGTGTCCCCTGGCCCCCCCCCGGGATTTTCGCCCCTGCCAGGATGCTGCCTGGATTAGAAGGTATTAGCTCTCAGGTAGGTTGGACATACTTGGATTGTTTCTTTGGGAGCATCGAAGGCTCAAGATTCACGATTCAAGATTCAAGATTCAATTTAATTGTCACATGTACCAATTAAGGTACAGTGAAATCTGAGTTACCATGCAGCCATACAGCCAAATAGCAAAAAGACACACAGCACATAAAATAGAGTTTAACATAAACATCCACCACAGTGGAAACCACATTCCTCACTGTGATGGAAGGCAATAAAGTTCAGTCATCTTCCTCCTTTGTTCACCAGTGGTCGGGGCCTTTGAACGGGGCCGTTGCTGAAGATCCGCTGTTCAAGCCCTATCGTCAGGATGGGACGGATCGGAACACATCGGAACAGCATGGAGCTCCCGAGTCGGCCGCTTCTTACTGGAGACCGCTGCTTCACAGTGTTGAAGTCCACAGGCCCCGCGGTTTGAGCTCCAACACTGGCGATTCACGGCAAAAGATCCCAGGCTCCGCGATGGTAAGTCTGCGCCGCACCCGCGGCTTGAAGCTCCGGGCCGGTCTCCAGGAAAGGCCGCACCACTCCACCATGTAGGCCACAAAGGGGGGGGGGGGCGGAGATGCGACATGGAGAAAAATCGCATCTCCGTCGAGGTAAATGACTGAAAAAGGTTTCCTCCGATGCCCCCCATCCACCCCCCTGCACCCCCCCCACATAAAACATACCAAGAGACATTAAACAAACATTCAAGACATACTTAAAATTAAAAAAAAGAGAAGGGACAAGACAGACTGCTGGCGAGGCAGCCATTACGGGTGCCACCCGGTGGTGAGGGAAGACCTGATAGAAGTATATGAATTATGAGAGGTACAAAGAGGGTGGATAGTTAGAACCTTTTTTTCAAGGCTGGAAATGTCAAAGTTTAGGAGGCATGGCTTTAATGTGTGAGGAGCAAAGTAGAAAGGAAATGGACAGGGCGGTTGGTGGCAAATATGATGGTGGCATTCACGAAGCTTTTGGAAAGGAACATGGATATGCAGGGAATTGAGGGACATGGAGCAAGTGCAGACAGAGGAGATTCGTTTATCTTGGGTTCATGCTCAGTGCGGACATTGTGAGCTGAAGGGCCTGCTCCTGCCTTGTACTATTCTATGTTCTATATTTTATAACCCTCAAGTTCAAGTTCAAGTTCAAGTGAGTTTATTGTCATGTGTCCCTGTATAGGACAATGAAATTCTTGCTTTGCTTAAGCACACAGAAAATAGTAGGCATTTACTACAAAACAGATAAATGTGTCCATATACCATGATATAAATATATACACACATGAATAAATAAACTGGTAGTGCAAATAACAGAAAGTGGTTGCTAATAATCAGTTTTGTCCGAGCCAGGTTTAATAGCCTGATGGCTGTGGGGAAGTAGCTATTCCTGAACCTGGTTGTTGCAGTCTTCAGGCTCCTGTACTTTCTACCTGAAGGTAGCAGGGAGATGAGTGTGTGGCCAGGATGGTGTGGGTCTTTGATGATACTGCCAGCCTTTTTGAGGCAGAGACTGCGATAACTCCCCTCGATGGAAGGAAGGTCAGAGCCGATGATGGACTGGGCAGTGTTTACTACTTTTTGTAGTCTTTTCCTCTCCAGGGCGCTCAAATTTCCGAACCAAGCCACGATGCAACCGGTCAGCATGCTCTCGACTGTGCACCTGTAGAAGTTAGAGAGAGTCTTCCTTGACAAACCGACTCTCCGTAATCTTCTCAGAAAGTAGAGGCGCTGATCTGCTTTTTTGATAATTGCATTAGTGTTCTCGGACCAGGAAAGATCTTCAGAGATGTGCACCCCCAGGAATTTGAAGTTCTTGACCCTTTCAACCATCGACCCGTTGATATAAATGGGGCTGTGGGTCCCCCTCCTACTCCTTCCAAAGTCCACAATCAGTTCCTTGGTTTTGCTGGTGTTGAGGGCCAGGTTATTGCGCTGGCACCATATGGACAGTTGCTCGATCTCTCTTCTGCACTCTGACTCATCCCCATCAGTGATACGCCCCACAATAGTGGTGTCGTCAGCGAACTTGATGATGGAGTTCGCACTGTGGTTCGCTACGCAGTCATGGGTATAGAGTGAGTACAGCAGGGGGCTGAGCACGCAGCCTTGAGGTGCTCCCGTGCTGATTGTTATTGAGGCTGACACATTTCCACCAATACGAACAGACTGTGGTCTGTGGACGAGGAAGTCGAGGATCCAGTTGCAGAGGGATGCGCAGAGACCCAGTTCTGCGAGTTTGGTAACCAGTTTGGAGGGGATGATTGTGTTAAATGCCGAGCTGCAATCAATGAATAACAGCCTGACATATGAGTTTTTGTTGTCCAAGTGGTCCAGTGCGGAGTGGAGGGCCAGCGAGATCGCATCCACCGTTGATCTGTTGTGGCGGTATGCGAACTGCAGTGGGTCCAGGTTTTTGTCGATGTAGGAGTAGATTTGCTCCATAATCAACCTCTCAAAGCACTTCATCACCACCGGCGTTAGTGCCACTGGTCGATAGTCATTGAGGCATGTCACCTTACTCTTCTTGGGCACCGGTATAATTGATGCCCTTTTAAAGCAGGTGGGGACCTCAGAAGTGAGAGGTTGAAAATGTCCGTAAAAACTCCCGCCAGTTGGTCCGCACAGGTTTTTAGAACACGGCCGGGTATACCATCAGGACCAGGTGCTTTTCGGGGGTTCACCCCTCTGAAGGATTTCCTGACATCGGCCTCCGTGACTGAGACTGAAATGCCATCACAGCGAATGGGGGTTCGGGAAGGCACATCAGTATTCTCCCTGTCAAAGCGTGCGTAAAACGCATTGAGCTCGTCAGGGAGTGATGTTACACCGGCATTCGAGCTGCCTCCTGGTTTTGCCTTGTAGGAGGTGATTGCATTCAGACCCTGCCACAGCTGCCGAACATCTGTCTCGTCCTCCAGTTTGGAGCAGAAGTCCCTTTTGGCCTTTTTGATGGCCTTACCAAGGTCGTATCTGGTCTTCATGTAGGCCACTGTATCGTTGGATGTGAATGCCCTGTGTCTGGACTTCAGGAGAGTGCGGATCTCAAAGTTCATCCAAGGTTTCTGATTGGGAAACACTCGGAAGGTTTTTGTAGGGATGCAGTCCTCCACACATTTCTTTATGAAGTCTGTAACGACTGTGGCATATTCGTTCAAGTCCATTGCCGAGTCCTTGAACATTGCCCAGTCTACAGACTCCAAACAGTCCTGGAGTTGTTCTTCTGCCCCCCCCCCCCCCCCCCCCCCGACCAGCTCTGTGCTGTCCTCACCTCTGGGGGTGCGCTCTTTAATTGCTGCTTGTAGGCAGGAAGAAGCAGCACCGCGGTATGGTCGGATTTACCGAAGTGAGGGCGAGGGATAGAACGATAGGCATTCTTGATGGTGGTGTAGCAGTGGTCGAGGGTGTTAGGTCCTCTGGTGCAGCAAGAGACATGTTGGTGGAAGTTGGGGAGTGATTTCTTTAGGTTTGCCTTATTGAAGTCCCCAGCAATGGTGGTAAATGCCTCGGGGTAAGACGTCTGGTGTTTGTTGACCACGGCGTGCAGCTCCTCCAGTGCCAGACGGACGTCTGCTTGGGGTGGGATGTAGACCGCGGTCAGGATAACGGAGGTGAATTCTCTCGGGAGGTAGAAGGGACGGCACTTCACCGCCAGCTGTTCGAGGTGTGGAGAGCAGGAGTTGGAAAGGACTGCCACGTCTGAACACCACGCAGAGTTGACCATGAGGCAGACGCCCCCTCCTCTCCCTTTCCCAGATGCCAGGGTACGGTCCATGCGGTGGATGGAGAACCCTTCAGGCTGGACCGCTGAGTCTGGGGAGCTGGGGGTGAGCCATGTCTCTGTGAAACAGAACACAGAGCATTCCCTCAGCTCCCTTTGATAAAGCAGTCTTGCCCTTAAGTCCTCCACTTTGTTTTCAAGGGACTGTACATTAGCCAGTAGGATAGTTGGGAGAGGGGGCCGAAGTCCCCTGCGCTTCATTCTGACCTGAAGTCCTGCCCGACGGCTACGTTTCCGGACACAATGGAGGCTTCCCCTTTGTTTCCAGGTACTGTGCTTGCTGTACCTGCTGTTTCTGCGGACCTGCGCTGGAACGGGGAATCCCTCACAGACGGCAGCTCCAGCTCTGTAACGAACAGGGGTTCCCTCAAAGTCGGCAGCTGCAGCTCCGTTGTTCCTGGGAGATCCAGCCCGTCGGCTCTGGGGGTCATCCTGGGGTCTCCAGGTACCGTACCTGGGATCCACAGTCGGGTCGGGAGTTCCACAGCCAGCGTGGGAAAGTTTAAAGTCCGGGGTTCCCACAGCTGCGGGAGGGCGCGAAATTGCGAGAGCCTTGAGGTGCTCAAGCAGCTTGTCCGAAACGGCACCGATTTCTGCCGTTTTTCTGATCCAGGTAAGTTGTTGGAAGTTGTAGTTGAGCCTTTTCTTTTCCGGAGCTCCGCAAAAGTCGCCGCAGGCAGGCGCCACTTGTGCTTCGAGTGAACCCAAGCCAGTGATCATAACTCTTTTTACAAGTCTCTGATCGGAGAAGAGAGTGGATGTATGATGTATTCCCGATTTCCTAATCTACCTCACTGTAGGCCTTGCTCGTTATTTTCCCTGATGTTTCTCTGGACCTGTGACATGTATTGGATTCTGTACAATATTGTATTGTAGTCTGTATTCTTTTTCTCTCTTGTAGCATTAGTTATATTCTTGTGTATGGTTTGATTGTTCTCATGCATGGTATAATTTGCCTGTAGAGCACGGAAATTAGCACGATATCTCACTGCATCAGGTCATAGAGTTAGACAACATGGAAGCAGGCCCTTCAGCCCAACTCATCCATACCAACCAAGGTGCCTATCTAAGCTAGTCCTATTTGCCTGCATTTCATTTATATCAAATGCAGGCAAATGGATCTTATAGAAACCTACAAAATTCTTAAGGGGTTGGACAGGCTAGATGCAGGAAGATTGTTCCCGATGTTGGGGAAGTTCAGAACAAGGGGTCACAGTTTAAGGATAAGAGGGAAGTCTTTTAGGACCGAGATGAGAAAAACATTTTTCACACAGAGAGTGGTGAATCTGTGGAACTCTCTGCCACAGAAGGTAGTTGAGGCCAGTTCATTGGCTATATTTAAGAGGGAGTTAGATGTGGCCCTTGTGGCTAAAGGGATCAGGGGGTATGGAGAGAAGGCAGGTACAGGATACTGAGTTGGATGATCAGCCATGATCATATTGAATGGCGGTGCAGGCTCGAAGGGCCGAATGGCCTCTACTCCTGCACCTATTTTCTATGTTTCTATGTTTCTATATCGCTCTCAATTTTTCCTGTGCAGATACTTGTCTAAATGTATTTTAAACATTATTATTGTATCTGCCTACCACCTTCTCCGGTGGCTCCATACACCTACCACACTATGTTGGGCCTGTCCCACTTAGGCAACTGCTGGTGACTGTCGTCATAGCAGGTCACTGAAAAACCAGAGACTGGCAGAGTGGGACACACACACACACACACACACACACACACACACACACTCACACACACACACACACACATACACACACACACACACACACACACACACACACACACACACACACACACACACACACACACACACACACATCGCTTCCTTCACCAGCCAGTTATGCAGGCGGGGAACAGGGCAAGCGGGGGGAACGCTGTCTGAGTGAAATTCACACGGTGCAAAGCCATGTGATACAGACACACACCGCGATGAACAGGAAGGTTGGCACTGTAATTAAGACGATGAAAGCACAGTGTACGGGAAGGGTCACTTAACTCCTTTAAAGGAGGGTGGGAGAGGGGGGAGAAGGGGGGAGAAGGGGGAGAAGGGGGAGAAGGGGGGAGAAGGGGGGAGAAGGGGGGGAAGGGGGAGAAGGGGTCGGGAGAAGGAATGGAAACAACTTTTAAGAAGCCAGAGATACACGGCTGAGAAGCTCGGCGGACATTATCATTACCGGTCGGTTATCTTTGGCTCTGAAAACTACTATTTGAATTTGAATTTGATTTGAATTTGATTCCTTGATTGTCATTCAGACCTTTCGGTCTGAATGAAATTATGTTGCCTGCAGTCATACACAGTAACAATAAATAACAAAACCTACAATAAACACAAATTAACATCCACCACAGTGAGTTCACCAAGCACCTCCTCACTGTGATGGAGGCAAAAGTCTTAGTCTCTGTCTCTTCCCTCCTTGTTCTCCTTCTGCGCTGAGGCGATCGATCCAGGCCGAAGATGCCGCTCTCAAGTCCAGCGGACCACCGTGGTGATGTCGCCGCTGCTGAAAGCCGGAACGCCGTCTCCGCTCCGAGTCGGCCCGCCACAGCCTCAGCTCCGAGTCCCGCTGCATCAGCTCCGTGTCCCGCTGCATCAGCTCCGTGTCCCGCTGCATCAGCTCCGAGTCCCGCTGCCTCAGCTCCAAGTCCCGCAGCCTCAGCTCCAGGCCGCTACATCATTTACGTTTTCTCCCCCCAATGAGCCAATGAAATTCACCGGTCAGCACCGACGACAACTGACAACAATTTACGACAACCTACGACCTCCTGGCGACCCACTACCAGTGCACCTACGTCACGAGAATTCTCGCTACTCTCCATGGCGTCAAAATTCTAGTCGCCGCTAATTTTTCAACATGTTGAAAAATTAGCGCCAACCAGAATGAAGCCGTGACTAGTTACGAGAATGCAGGAACTACTCACCACCATGCAGGCGACTCCCCGGCAACCTCCGGCGAACATGTGGCGCCCTTGTGGCGACCCCATAGTCTCATGTAGTCGCCGAAAAAGTTGCGTAAGTGGCACAGGCCCATGTGTGTAATACTTACCTCTCAGATCTCCTTTAAATCTTCCTTGCTTACCTTAAACCTGTACCCTCTTAGGAATAGATTCTGAAAAAGGTCCCAACCCAAAACGCCATCTATCCATGTCGTCCAGAGATACTGCATGGATTACTGAGATAATTCAGCATGTTCTGTTCAACACTACATTCCAGTATTAGCGGTTCCTTGTGTACCATCTATTTTTAGACTTCCCCACCCTGGGAAGAAGAATGCGGTAATCTTCCCTATCCATGCCCCCTTAAGATTGTACAAAACTTCAATTAGGTCACCCTTACACTCCTTTGGTCCAGGACAAATTGTCCCAGATTGACAGATTCTTGATTATTAAGGGTGTCAAGGGTTAGGGGGCGAACGCAGGAGAAGGGGCTGAGAGGGGAAGATAGATCAGCAATGATTGAATGGTGGACACAAAATGCTGGAGTAACTCAACGGGACAAGCAACATCTATCTGTCTGTCTGTCAGATGCTGCCTGTCCCGCTGAGCTACTCCAGGTTTTTGTGTCTATCTACGATTTAAACCAGCATCTGAAGTTCCTTCCTGCACACTGAATGGTGGAGTAGACTTGCTGGGCCAAATGGCCTAATTCTGATCCTAGTACTTATGAACTTAAACCAATACCAGTATCTGGACCAATATAGTATAATGCTGGGAATTTGGTGCTGACTGATGCTGTGTGGGAGACATCCATGTGATAGTGAGAGCTTGTCTTATTTCTCAACCTGCACAATGTGCGTCTACTCCTCGTCTGCGTTGACAAATGATAGTTGCAAGTTGTTCCCAGGAGCTCCTAGTTCTTCCACCATCGGGGGGAATGTGCACCGCGCGACCTATGATGTCATTCTGTGTCGGGCAAACATCAGCTAAACTGATTTTGCATTAAAGCATCACAGAAAGAGGTTCAATTTCGAGGCACTGATGTGTTCAGTTTCAAATTGAAACCACATTGCATGTATTAAGGGAAGCTTAAAGACTCCCTACTGATTTTCCAAATTCTTGATGGACATTTGTGCTGCAAAATTTACATCCCAAAGTGCTTGATTTGTTTTGCTTTAGGACTGCAGAAATGTTAACTTTCAGCCAACTCTAATAAAGCAATTATAAATGCATCAGCAATTTGTAATCCACTGCCCTTAAAGAACCACATAACTAAGCTATTTGTTATTTTACATCATTCACGGTCTGTGATTATGTTTTTTGCAGCCTGCTCTGATCGAGAACCTTAAAAACACACCATAATATCTCCAGTAGATACACAATGTCCGATACATTATGTTGCTCCATAATATCTGTGCTAATTATGATGTCATATTAAAGTAGTCTCCTCTGCCTGCACATGATCCATAATCCCTCCAATCCCTATATATTCATGTGCCTATCCAAAAGCCTCATGAATACTAGATACAAAACGCTGGAGTAACTCAGCGGGACAAGCAGCATCTCTGGATAGAAGGAATGGATGATGTTTCGGGTCGAGACCCTTCTTCAGACCCATTCCTATCCAGAGAAGCTGCCTGTCCCGCTGAGTTACTCCAGTATTTTGTGTCTATCTTCGGTGCAAACCAGCATCTGTAGTTCCTTCCTACACAGCCTCATGAATACTGCTGCTGTATCTGCCTCCATCACCATACCTAGCAGTGCGTTCCCAGTACCCACCGCTCTATATATAAAAAACTTGCCCAGCACATCACCTTTAAACTTTGCCCAGAACCAAAAAGGTTCTGACTGTTTGCCCTAATATCAGTAAAAGTCAAGGTTAGTCCATTCTGAATGAGACAAGTGAAATTATATTGGGAATAAGGAAGTGCAGAAGAGTGATCTGAGGAAAGACATTCTTGTCATAGAGGGAGTACATAGAAGGTTCACCAGACTGATTCCTGGGATGGCAGGACTTTCATATGAAGAAAGACAGGATAGACTCAGCTTGTACTCGCTAGAATTTAGAAGATTGAGGGGGGATCTTATAGAAACTTACAAGATTCTTAAGGGCACACAAAATTGCTGGGGAAACTCAGCGGGTGCAGCAGCATCTATGGAGCGAAGGAAATAGGCGACGTTTCGGGCCGAAACCCTTCTTCCCGGCCCGAAACGTCGCCTATTTCCTTCGCTCCATAGATGCTGCTGCACCCGCTGAGTTTCCCCAGCAATTTTGTGTACCTTCGATATTCCAGCATCTGCAGTTCCCTTTTGAACACAAGATTCTTAAGGGGTTGGACAGGCTCGATGCAGGAAGATTATTCCCGATGTTGGGGAAGTCCAGAACAAGGGGTCACAGTTTAAGGATAAGGGGAAATATTTTAGGACCGAGATGAGAAAATCATTTTTTACACAGAGAGTGGTGAATCTGTGGAATTCTCTGCCACAGAAGGTAGTTGAGGCCAGTTCATTGGCTATATTTAAGAGGGAGTTAGATGTGGCCCTTGTGGCTAAAGGGATCAGGGGGTATGGAGAGAAGGCAGGTACAGGATACTGAGTTGGATGATCAGCCATGATCATATTGAATGGCGGTGCAGGCTCGAAGGGCCGAATGGCCTACTCCTGCACCTATTTTCTATGTTTCTATGTTTCTAATATTGTGTTTGTATGGAGCAAGTTACAAACAGTTATCCCAGAATCAATGGAGAACAATAAGTGGAGAAAGAATGGGCAGCTGAAAGAAATTAGCATTAGTTAAAAGGTACTGGAGACTGAAAGCTGAAAAATTCCCAGATCACGATGCCCCGTATCCTTGGGTTTGAAAGAGGTGGCCATGGAGAAAGTGAGAGCACTGGCAGCAGGTACACTGATTGCCATCTCCCAAAGTCCCACACATACGAGAAAGATGACCACAGAATGGAGGGTAACAAATGTAATTCCACTATCAAGAAGGGTAGGAGAAAGAAGACCAAGAACGACAGACACCTATCATAGGAGGAATGATGCTAGAAGTTATCAAACAGTTGGTTCAATGTCGGAAAACAGGGAGTAACAGGGAATGTTGGATTGGAAGGCGGTGACTAGTGGAGGCCACCACAGGATTGGGCCTCGCTGTTTAAAATCTTTTATCTATAATTTGGCTCAGGGGATCAAATGCAATATATTCAAGGTGATGGCGGATACAGATGTGCCATTGAAAGCATAGTGTTGGGTTGCATCACATATAGACACAAAATGCTGGAATAACTCAGCAGATCAGGCTGCATCTCTGGAGAAAAGGAATATGTGACGTTTCAGGTTGAGACCCTTCTTCAGACTGAGAGTCAGGGGAGAGGGAAACTCGAGTTATGGAAAGGTACAGAACAGATCAGAGCTGGCACCGATGACTAAAGAGCCCACAGTGGTCTGTTCTTGGCTGCTGAGGAGGTGATAATGAGGCGATACAAACAGTAAAACTAGCAGGATGATTAGGCTGGGAGAGGGACGGAGAGGATGGAATGCAAGGAGCTGCATCAGAGCTTGGGTTGGGAATAGCTCTGCCCAAGACGGCAAGAAATTGCACAAAGTTATAGATGGAGCCCAGTCCATCACACAGACCAGACCTCCCACCATTGATTCCATCTACACTTCACGCTACCTTGGAAAAGCAGCCAACATAATCAAAGACTAGTCCCACCCCGCTCATTCCTTCTTCTCCCTGCCAAAGAAGGTATGGAAGCTTGAAAGCAATAGACAATAGACAATAGGTGCAGGAGTAAGCCCTTCGAGCCAGCACCGCCATTCAATGTGATCATGGCTGATCATCCCCAATCAGTACCCCGTTCCTGCCTTCTCCCAAATATCCCCCGACTCCGCTATTTTTAAGAGCCCTATCTAGCTCTCTCTTGAAAGCATCCAGAGAACCGGCTTCCACTGCCCTCTGAGGCAGAGAATTCCACAGACTCGCCACTCTCTGTGAGAAAAGGTGTTTCCTCGTCTCCGTTCTAAATGGCTTACCCCTTATTCTTAAACTGTGACCCCTGGTTCTGGAGCACACACCCTAGAGCCAGCAACAGCTTCTTCCCCTGCGTTATCAGGCTTCTGAATGGCCCTTGTACAAGCCAGGGTACTGTTGGATACGCCTCTACCCCACTGGAGACATTGGATGATATCTGTGGAACTGATGAAGTACAATGTGCTACGATGCTGAGAACAATATTCTGCACTCTGTATCTTCTCATTTGCTCTGTCTATTGTACTTGAGTTATACCAATGTATTGTATATCTGATCTATTTGGATTGCAAAGTTTTACACTGTACCCCAGTACATGTTACAATAGTAATCCTAAACAAAGCAGGGCGACAATGTGAATAATTGGTTGGACATCGAGTGGCGCTGTTGCTAACTGCCTCCACCCATGGTCTGGCTGTCTTTTTTTATTTTGTTATGTTTAGAATGTGTTTTTTTAGTTTTTTTCGGTATTTTATGTGGGGGGCAGTGGGTAGGGTAAAGGGGAAACCGTACTTCAGTCGCTTCCTGGCGAGGATGCGGCTATTATCCGAGTCGCGTCCTCGCACCCCCTCCCCTCCACGCGGCCTACCAGCTGGATTGGCGCGGCCTTTCCTGCCGGACCGGACCAGAGCGGCGAGGCGCTGGAAACATCGCGGAGCGGGCGAGGCCTTCCTGGGATCGCCGCTTGTAGCTCCGGAGTGCTGGGCCGCTGCTCCAACATCGCGGAGCTGTGGGTGCGGAGCTCCCAACGCAGGCAGCGCTGTCTTTAACATCACGGAGTCCATGGACCCTTTGCAGGGGGTCACCAGGGCGAATCTCCGCCCAGCGCGGCCTGTGGACATCGGGAGCCGCTGACTCCGGTGGAAGGTGGCCGACAAGAGGTTCCCGGCGAGAGGGCCTGAATATCGGGCCGCCTGCAGCAGCGACTGCAGAGGCCTCAATAGGCCCGAACATGGGTGAACAGGGGATAGGACTGGACTTTGCTGCCTTCCCTCACAGTGGGAACCATTGTGGGAGGATGTTTTTATGTTTATTGTTAAATTATTTAATGTTGTGTCTTGTTTTTATTGGTGTGCTGCAAATGGCAAATCAAATTTCACTGCCCCAATTGGTGTATGTGATAATAAATGTCCTTTGTATCTTTAAAAATTTGAAGTCATCCATCTTGGTAGAAAAGACAGAGAAGGGCTATATTTAAAAAATGATGACATTGAAAAGTGCTGGTGTTTTAAAGGACCTGGATCCCTGTACACACACTGAAAGCTGATATGCAGTTACAGCAAACAATTAGAAAGACATATGGAATCGTGGCCTTCATCGCAAGGAGATTTGAACACAAGTGTAAAGAATTCTTGTGATATCATTTAGGGCCCTGCTGAGACCATTTCTGGAGTACTTTGTACGAGTCTGTTGTATTTAAGTTAGGAAGAATATGTTGGTAACAGAGGGAGTGCAACAAAGGTTCATCCGATCCATTCGTAGGATGCGTGTAGAGTCATGAGTCAAGAGTGTTTTATTGTCATATGTCCCAGATAGAACAATTAAATTCTTACTTGCTGTAACACAGCAGAATATGTAAACATTTTAAAAACTTTTATATATCTTCAGTTCTCTTTTTCTCTCTTTCTTTTTCTTTGGCTTTCTCCTTACCTCTTTTTCGAGTTTTACGTTTCTAAGGGTCTCTCTTGATCACTCTTTCACGCACTCACTATCCTATCTAAATCTTTTTCCTTTTCTTCTTTTTTAAAGTTTAAAATATGAAGTGGTACAGGAAATGTATTATGTTATTTTTGGCTTATATCACTGTAATGTACACTACTTCTAATAAATAAAGATTTAAAAAAAAAAGAATATGTAAGCATAGTACACTGTAAACATACAATAAACGAGTGAGAAAAAAAGTTCAGTGCGTATATATACACATACAAGTACAAGTACTGGCAGCTCACTCACGGCTGGTGGGCTGGCAGTTGACTCACGGCTATTCCTTGAAATTCCATTTCAAGCAGGGTGCAAGGCCACCAAATTCAAGTGCACTTTCATACCACTTCAAGCAGGGTGCAAGGCCACCAAATTCAGGTTCAGTTTCCTACCACTTCAAGCAGGGTGCAAGGCCACCGAATCCAAGTGCAGTTTCCTACCACTTCAAGCAGGGTGCAAGGCCACCAAATTCAAGTGCAGTTTCCGACCACTTCAAGCAGGGTGCAAGGCCACCAAATTCAACTGCAGTTTCATACCACTTCAAGCATGGTGCAAGGCCACCAAATTCAAGTGCTAGTTTCATACCACTTCAAGCAGGGTGCAAGTCCACTAAACTCAAGTGCAGTTTCATACCACTTTAAGCAGGGTGCAAGGCCACCAAATTCAAGTGCAGTTTCATGCCACCAAGCAAGGTGCAAGGCCAAGAAATTCAAGTGCAGTTTCATACCATTCGATACAGGGTGCAAGGTGTGTGTGTGTTTGTTTGTGTGCATGTTTGTTCATGTGTGTGTTTGTTTAGAAACATAGAAACATAGAAAATAGGTGCAGGAGTAGGCCATTCGGCCCTTCGAGCCTGCACCGCCATTCAATATGATCATGGCTGATCATCCACCTCAGTATCCCATACCTGCCTTCTCTCCATACCCCATGATCCCTTTAGCCACAAGGGCCACATCTAACTCCCTCTTAAATATAGCCAATGAACTGGCCTCAACTACCTTCTGCGGGAGAGAATTCCAGAGATTCACCACTCTCTGTGTGAAAAAAGTTTTCCTCATCTTGGTCCTAAAAGATTTCCCCCTTATCCTTAAACTGTGACCCCTTGTTCTGGACTTCCCCAACATCGGGAACAATCTTCCTGCATCTAGCCTGTCCAACCCCTTAAGAATTTTGTAAGTTTCTATAAGATCCCCACTCAATCTTCTAAATTCTAGCGAGTACAAACCGAATCTATCC
Source organism: Amblyraja radiata (assembly GCF_010909765.2). NCBI lineage: Eukaryota > Metazoa > Chordata > Chondrichthyes > Rajiformes > Rajidae > Amblyraja > Amblyraja radiata. The sequence goes on along the minus strand of NC_045957.1, from coordinate 128,305,822 downwards.
AATCTTTCTTCATATGAAAGTCCTGACATCCCAGGAATCAGTCTGGTGAACCTTCTCTGTACTCCCCCTATGGCAAGAATGTCTTTCCTCAGATTAGGAGACCAAAACTGTACGCAATACTCCAGGTGTGGTCTCACCAAGACCCTGTACAACTGCAGTAGAACCTCCCTGCTCCTATACTCAAATCCTTTTGCTATGAATGCTAACATACCATTCGCCTTCTTCACTGCCTGCTGCACCTGCATGCCTACTTTTAATGACTGGTGTACCATGACACCCAGGTCTCGTTGCATCTCCCCCTTTCCTAATCGGCCACCATTCAGACAATAATCTACTTTCCTGTTTTTGCCACCAAAGTGGATAACCTCACATTTATCCACATTATACTGCATCTGTCATGCATTTTCCCACTCACCCAGCCTATCCAAGTCACCTTGCAGCCTCCTAGCATCCTCCTCACAGCTAACACTGCCCCCCAGCTTCGTGTCATCCGCAAACTTGGAGATGTTGCATTCAATTCCCTCGTCCAAATCATTAATATATATCGTAAATAGCTGGGGTCCCAGAACTGAGCCTTGCGGTACCCCACTAGTCACTGCCTGCCATTGCGAAAAGGACCCGTTTACTCCTACTCTTTGCTTCCTGTCTGCCAGCCAGTTCTCTATCCACATCAATACTGAACCCCCAATACCGTGTGCTTTAAGTTTGTATACTAATCTCTTATGTGGGACCTTGTCGAAAGCCTTCTGAAAGTCCAGATATAACACATCCACTGGTTCTCCCTTATCCACTCTACTAGTTACATCCTCGAAAAATTCTATAAGATTCGTCAGACATGATTTACCCTTCATAAATCCATGCTGACTTTGTCCAATGATTTCACCACTTTCCAAATGTGCTGCTATCCCATCTTTAATAACTGATTCTAGCAGTTTCCCCACTACCGACGTTAGACTAACTGGTCTGTAATTCCCCGTTTTCTCTCTCCCTCCCTTTTTAAAAAGTGGTGTTACATTAGCTACCCTCCAATCCTCAGGAACTACTCCAGAATCTAAAGAGTTTTGAAAAATTATCACTAATGCATCCACTATTTCTGGGGCTACTTCCTTAAGTACTCTGGGATGCAGCCTATCTGGCCCTGGGGATTTATCGGCCTTTAATCCATTCAATTTACCTAACACCACTTCCCGGCTAACCTGGATTTCACTCAGTTCCTCCATCTCATTTGACCCCCGGTCCCCTGCTATTTCCGGCAGATTATTTATGTCTTCCTTAGTGAAGACAGAACCAAAGTAGTTATTCAATTGGTCTGCCATGTCCTTGTTCCCCATGATCAATTCACCCGTTTCTGACTGCAAGGGACCTACATTTGTTTTAACTAATCTTTGTTTGTTTATAATCACCTTCTCAAAAAAACGACGTGCTAACGGTAACATTTTAACATATTCCGGTAGAGATTTTTCCCCTGGAGTCCAAAATCGCCTTATCTGAAAATATCATGCTTTATTTCTCGAGTTATTAATGAAAATGTTCAAAAATCCGACAAAACTTTGAAAAAAAATGACTGCCTTTTGCTGATGAATGTCACAGTGGGTCTGCGCAGTCTTGCTCCACTCTAAGATCTTTGGTCTGTGAGTGACGTCCCCCCCCCCGTCGAACTCACAGTCCTTTGGTTGACGCCTACTACCCCTGCTCCTCCCCGCTCTTCCCCACTCCTCCCCGCTGCTCCCCACTGCCTGCTCCCTGCTGCTCCCCACTACCTGCTCCCCACCGCTCCCCGCTCCCTCCTGCTCCCTCCACTCACCTCCGCTCCCCTCTGCTCCTCCCCGCTGCTGTTCCCCGCTGCCCCCCACTGCCCACTGCTCCCCACTAACCGCTGCTCCCCGCTCCCCTCCTCCTCTCCCCTCCCCTCCTCCTCTCCCCTTATCCTCCTCTTCCCCCCCTACTCCTCTTCCCCCCATCTCCTTGCCACCCCCTTCTCCTCTCCCAAACCCCTCCTCTCCCCTCCCCAGCCTCTCTCCTCTTCCCCCTCTCTTCCCCCCTCTCTCCCCCTCTCTCTCCCCCTCTCCCTCCCCCCCTCTCCCCCCATTTCCCCCTCCCCACCTCTACCCTCCTCTCCCCCCTCCCCCCTCTCTCCCCCTCTCTCTCTGTCTCTGCCCCTCTCTCTCTGCCCCTGCCCTTCTCTCTCTCTCTGCCCCTCTCCCTCTGTCTCTGCCCCCTCTCTCTCTGCCCTCTCTCTATACCCCCTCCTTCTCCCTCTTGAGACGCGCCTGCGAGTTGGGCGTCTATGCGTGAGTGGATAGGGCGGGGATGGGATAAAAGGAGCAAATGAATAATATTAATATAATATCAAGGGGGGTGGTTAGTGTGTGTGTGATGGCACAGGCTGCACCCCCCGCAACCGTACGTTGAGGGGATGGGACCCAATGGGTCCTACTTGGTCTAGTACCTATTAAAAGTCTGATCTTGTATGCGGTTTTGTCTAAGTAAAATCACATCTTCTCAAAAAGACGACGTGCTAACGGTAAATTTTTACATATTCCGGAAGAGATTTTCCCCCTGGAGTCCAAAAATCGCCTTATCTGAAAAATTCATGCTTTATTTCTCGAGTTAAATGTGGAAAAAATGTTCAAAAATCTGACAGAAATTGAAAAAATAGACTGCCTTTCGCTGATGACATCACAATGGGTCTACGTGCCTGCCGTTCTTGTTTGCGCTGCGAGTGACATCACCCCCCTGACTACTCCCCCCAGTACCTGGGCCATGTACTCACCCCGTGTCGGCGCATGGCGGGGAGGTTGCTGCCACAGGCTGAGCCCAAGCCGGAGACCAAGCCCGAGCCCGAGCCTGGTGACTGGACCTGTGCAGAAGCGGAGCCTGGAGCCTGGAGCCGGGAGCCGGGAGCCAGGAGCTGGGAGCCTGGAGCCAGGAGCCAGGAGCTGGGAGCCAGGAGCCTGGAGCCAGGAGCCAGGAGCCGGGAGCTGTGTGCCGGGAGCCCTAAGTAGGAGTATTGCATTCAGGAACCAGCCCTCCCCTGTGATGCTGCGCCTCTCCCACCCCTTAAACTCTACCCCCCTCCCTTTCTGCCCCCTCTCTGCTTCTGCCCACCCTCTGCCCACCCTCTGCCCCTGCCCTCCCTATGCCCTTGCCCTGTCTCTGCCCCTGCCCTCTTTCCCTCTCCTTCTCTACCCACGCCTGCGTGTTGGGGGCTATGCATGAGTGGATAGGGCGGGGGATGGGGTAAAAGGAGCGAATGAAAAACATTAATATAATAACAACGGGGGATATTAGTGTGTGTGTGTGTGTCAGGGGTGGTTAGTGTGTGTATGTGTGGGGGGTGGTTAGTGCGTGTGATGCCACAGGCCTCCCCCCCCCCCCTCACAACCGTGCGTTGAGGTGACGGGACCCAACGGGTCCCATTTGGTCTGGTACCTATTAAAAGTCTAATCTTGGATGTGTGTGTGTTTGTTCATGTGTGTATTTGTTTGTTCGTGTGTAATCACATCTTCGCGAAAAAACGACGCGGTAACGGTAACATTTTTACATATTCCGGTAGAGATTTTTCCCATGGAGTCCAAAAAACTACTTATCTGAAAATGCCATGCTTTATTTCTTGACTTTTTACTGAAAATGTTTAATAATACTTCAAATTTAAAATGTTTTTTACTTTAAAATTATTTCTCACAGCTTCCAACACACTTTGATACAAAGTTGCAAGACAGGAACACTGGCAGCAACACTCTGAACGTTTCATCTCAATGGCATCTCACAGCAAGTGCACCCGACATTTGCAACAATGTTCCCATCATAGCTACTGGCAGCAGAGGAGAGGGAGGGTCAATAGCGGTATTGCAATAGCGGATTGGGATTTTATTTTTTAACTCCAGTGCTGGGGGATACTCATGAGCTATGATCTTTGCTGAGTAGTGCTCGAATCTTACCTTTGGCAACGGGTTGAGTTGGAGGACCACTCCTCCCGTGGGGGCTAGGGGTAGGGGATGGGTGCGCTAGGGAGCAGACCCAACGGACCACAAAGAACATACACGCACCCCGCCCACACACACACACCCCTCCCACACACACACCCTCCCCCACACATCCCTCCTCCCTCCCACATCCCGACTGCCCCCCTCCCACACTCCTCCCACCCACATACACACCTCCACCACCCCCACACACCCCCGCCACACCCCCCCTCCCCCACACCCTCCTCCCCCCACACTACCATCTCCCCACCTCCTACACCTCCCCGTCCACACACACCCCTTCTCCCCTCCCACCCCACACTCCTCCTACCCCCCCCCCCTTCCGCCACACACCGCCTCCTCTCCTCCCATCCCACACATGAAGAGGAGGGGGAGGGAGTGAAACATAGAAACATAGAAAGTAGGTGCGAGAGTAGACCACCAGGTCCGTCGAGCCCGCACCGCCATTCGCTCATGGCTGAACACTAAACAGACACACTTACCCACAAACAGTAGACACAAGTGCTTGTGGATGAGGGGAAAATGAGCCGCGCCTGCACAGTTAGAGGCTATGGGTGTGTGGTGGAATATTGCGTTGGGGGAACGGTTTGTGTTGGGGGAATGGGTGAGTGGTGGAAAATTGCATTGGGGGACCAGGCTTCCTGTGTGACTGGGACCCAACAGGTCCCACTTAGTCTAGTAGTTATTAAATATTTGAGGCATTGTATCCTCACTTGGCACTCTCTCTCTCCCCCCTCTCTCTCCCCCCTCTCTCCCCCTCTCTCCCCCCTCCTTCCCCCCCTCCTTCCCCCCTCTCTCCCCATCTCTCCCCTCTCCCCCTCTCTCTCCCCCTGTCTCTCCCCCTCTCTCCACCCCCTCTCAACCACTCTCTCTCTCCCCCCTTCTCTCTCTCTCCCTCTCTCTCCCCCTCTCTCTCTCTCTCCCTCTCTCCCTTTCTCCCCTTCCCCCTCTCTCCCCCCTCCCCCCCCTCCCCTCTCCCTCCTCCCCCCCCCCCCTCTCTCCCCCCCTCTCTTCCCCCCCTCCACTGTCTCCCCCCCTCCTGCTCTCTCTATCTCTGCCCCTCTCTCTCTCTGCCCCTCTCTCTCTGTCTCCGCCCCCTCTCTCTACCCCCCTCCCTCTCCCTCTCTAGATGCGCCTGCTGTGGGGAGCTGGGGAGCTGTGTGTGAGTGGATAGGGCGGGGATGGGGTAAAAGGAGCGAATGAATAATATTAATATGATATCAAGGGGGGTAGCTAGTGTGTGTATGTGTGGGGGGTGGTTAGTGTGTGTGTGTGTGTGTGTGGGGTGGGGGGGTGGTTTGTGTGCGTGTGACGCCGCAGGCCGCCCCCCCTCCCACCGCAACCGCACATTAAGGGGATGGGACCCAACGGGTCCCACTTGGTCTAGTCTCCTTTAAACTTTGTCCCTCTCACTTTAAAACTCCAGACTTTGACACTTCCACCCTGGGGGAAAGGTTCTGACTGTCTATCTCATCTATGTCTCTCATAATTGTATTTACTTCTATCAGGTCTGCCCACAACATCTGGCATTCCAAAGAAAACAATCTGTCTGTCCAAATTCCTCGTAATCAATACCCCCGCATCCAGACAGAATTCTGGTAAGCCTCTTCTACATCCTCTCCAAAGCCTCCACATACTTCCTGTAACAGGGTGACCAGAACTGCACACATTTCCCAAAAGTGGCCTAACGATACAACTCTATCATCGCTTCCTGACTCTCGCATTTAATGCCCCGACAAATGAAGGCAAGCATACCATATGCTTACCGCATTCTTTGCCACAGAAGGCTGTGGAGGCCAAGTCAGTGGATATTTTTAAGGCAGAGATAGATAGATCCTTGATTAGTGCAGGTGTCAGAGGTTATGGGGAGAATGGGGTTATGAGGAAGAGATAGATACAAACATAGAAACATAGAAAATAGGCGCAGGAGTAGGCCATTCGGCCCTTCAAGCCTGCACCGCCATTCAATATGATTATGGCTGATCATCCAACTCAGTCATGATTGAATGGCGGAGTAGACTTGATGGGCCGGATGGCCTAATTCTACTATCCATTATGACTTTATGACTTTATATGCCTTTTGTGCCATATTGACTCTCCCTGCAGCTCCAGATCCGTCTGCTCCTTTGCAAAGCTGATGATTTTCCTTTTGGCTGATTGAAACTTTTCCAAACTCAACAGGTAGAAATAAAGTGCATTTCCTGTTACCCTTTAAGTGTTAAAAAAAAAGCTCAATGCTAACTACGCAACTGTGTCGCCAGTAAGTCACAAAGAACCACTGTGCATCACAAAATGCCTCCTACATTCTTCTAGCCTTCCACCCATGAGCTGTTAAAGGTCATTTTAATTATTGCTGGAAGTTGCCACCTGCTGACTCAAACCACCCAGGAATTGTGGGTAGGTTCAGAAAGAGACAGCAGCAACAGAGGCAGGGGGAAAATTAATGTAGAGGCAGATGATAATGGCAAATTCAATAGTAAAACTGAGAGAGGGACAAACGCAGCAAAGAGCTGAGAAAAATAAGAAATGCTCACCTTCTCAAAATGGAGGAGAAATATAAAATAATAAATATTCTGGATAGTTATTTCCACAAAGGACATGCGAATACCAAAGCAACAAATCTTCCCAGAGAAAAACAGACAAAAATAATACGCTGAATATGCCAGATGTTGATCTTTGATAAGGACAAAGGAAATCCCCAGCTTCAAGTGATATTTATTATCCCAGACTTCTGATAGAAATGAGGAAGAGGATGGAAAGGCAATATTATGAGGCACTGGTTAAGGATCGTTAGAACTGAATGAACTCAAATGAAACGCAATGTGATAATGACCAGATATACTTTTGGTTTATGCCTTGTTTCTAGAGAATTTCTTTTTTACCTTGGCGCAATGAAAAAGTCAAATGTCCCCGTTCAAAATGGGGTGTAGTTTGTTTGGTTGTTTGTTTGTTTGTCTTTTTGCACAAAGACCGCGAGCATTGCCACTTTTCATTTCACTGCACATCTTGTATGTGTATGTGACGAATAGACTTGACTTGACTTGACTTGACTTAAGAGCTCAATCTCGTGTCTCGTTTGAAAAATGACTCCTCGTGGTATGGCCTGAATGTTTACAAACAGCATTGGCTAGGAATTCTTGCTGAAAAAGATGTGCTTCAATGTCTCATTGCCTCAGTTGGCCTGTCAGCACAAAACCCAGTGCAGAGTTGGTGCTAGAGCTTGGCGTTTCACAGAGGCATTCTGCCATACTTGCGGCTGCACCAAGAATGTAATTTTGCATATTCATATGTATATCCATATCCATTGTGCATATCACGTTGTAAGTTATTGGGGCAAATCCTCCAAAATTATGGAAGAACTCGGATAAGGACATGGATATTTTAAAAAGACAGATTTGCTGGCTGCAACGGAAAAACCCCCAATCCACAAAGAAAGAATCAGTTTCAAGTTTCAAACCTGTCTGGCCTGTGGACTTGGGCATCACACAACTATGCGAATGGTGTGGGCAGGAAAGGCTGAGACGGAGATAACGAGATTATCTTGGATACACAAAGGAAGGAACCAAGCCTCAGCAGACGGTGGTAAACAGGCCAGCAGCAAGCACAATCACCATCTTGGATGAACCATCCATCGAGACAATTGGAGCCCATCCAGGCGATGGGATAATGATCAGGCTGAGGGATTATGACATCAGCAAACCCCTTATCATCGGAAGCCTATTGTTCATGCCAGATCGAAACTGGGAATCATCAAAAGAACCCTTTTATCCAGAGGACCACCTGGGGGTTTCAAAGGAAGCTCAGGTATAAAAACAGGAGTCAAGCCAGAACTCGCTCTCTTTCTGCTCTGCTGGACAGCTCGTGGGCCTGCATCGACCTAGCTGTGAGTATCCCGGTGACCTGGTGAAATTCCCGAAATAGGATAGAGGTTGAGAAAATAAAGGGGAAGGGGGGGGTAAAATTGTGTAAAGTAAGTTTTACGACGTGCCCGATAGTTTTCCGTCCATAGTCTTAGTTTAAAGCATAAGTTTAGCCACGTATTATGTAGTGTTGGTGAGATTCGATTTCTCATTGTTTAATAAAGCCTGTAAATTTTAGAAGAAGGGTTTCGGCCCGAAACGTCGCCTATTTCCTTCGCTCCATAGATGCTGCTGCACCCGCTGAGTTTCCCCAGCAATTTTGTGTACCTGTAAATTTTAGACTTGCTTTGAGTCCATCTTGGTTTCTGTTTTCTCTCATCAGCACACTCTGGTCAATTCAACCTTTTTTTTAATCATATCCCACCATAATTCCGAGGTCTAGAACCTAGGGGAATCCCTTTTGTTGTATTCTCTCTCTTGGAAACCGCTCGAGTGGAGTGGTGGCCGTTTGACCCTCCGACAAGGGAGAGAATAACTCGGGCAGTTGGGCCCGAAGTGGAGTAAAGGGAAACGCAAAACCCCTACAACGTGATTCTAAAACCTGCCCCCTTGAAAAAGCTGTAAACCCTCTGTGCAACCCACAGCCTGTACCAATCGCATCTGAATCGCATCTGCTGTTCTGCCTCTCGTAGAGATGCTGCCTTACAGCGCCAGAGACCCAGGTTCTATCCTGACTACGGAGTTTGGATGTTCTGTACAAAATTTGTACGTTCTGTACGGAGTTTGTACATTCTCCCCGTGACCTGTGTGGGTTTTCTAAAGGAAGCCCCAGTTTCCTCCCACATTCCAAAGACAAAGAGGTCTCTAGGCTAATTGGCTTGGTAAACTTGTATATTGTCCCTAGTGTGTGTAGAATAGTGTGGATTGATGGTCGGCACGGACTCGGTGGGCCGAAGGGCCTGTTTCTCTTCTGTATCTCTGAACTAAACTAAACTAAAATTTATACTCCGTCTGCAATAGCCATCTTACCAGGGCGAGCCAGACATGAACCTGAGTTACCGCACTTCATAGAAACATAGAGCATAGAAAAATAGGTGTGTAGTAGGCCATTCAGTCCTTCTGATCAGCACCACCATTCAATATGATCATGGCTGATCACCTAAAATCAATACCCCATTCCTGTTTTTTCCCCATATCCCTTGATTCCATTAGCCCTAAGAGCTAAATCCACCTCTCTCTTGAAAACATAAAGTGAATTGGCCGCCACTGCCTTCTACGGCAGAGAATTCCACAGATTCACAACTCTCTGGGTGTAAAATTATTTCCTTATCTCAGTCCTAAATGGCCTACCCCTTATACTTAAACTGTGACCCTGGTTCTGGACTTCCCCAACATCAGGAAACATTTTTCCTGCATCTAATATTTTAAGAATTTTATATGTTTCTATAAGATACCCTCTCATCCTTCTAAATTCCAGTGAACACGTACCCAGTCGACCCATTCTTTCATCATATGTCAGTCCCGCCATCCCGGGAATTATCCTGGTGAATTTACGCTGCACTCCCTCAATAGCATTTTTGTCCTTTCTTCAAATTAGGAGGCAATACGACTGGTGCGGTCTCACCAGGGCCCTGTACAACGTCAGTAGGACCTCCTTGCTCCAAAACTCAAAGCCTCTCGCTATGAAGACCAACATTCCTTTGGCTTTCTTCACTGCCTGCTGTACCTACATGCTTACTTTCAGTGACCGATGTACAAGCGCACCCAGGTCTCGTTGCACCTCCCCTTTTCCTAATCTAACACCATTCAGATAATAATCTGCCTTCCTGTTCTTGCCACCAAAGTGGATAACCTCACATTTATCCACATTATACTGCATCTGCCATGCATCTGCCCACTCACCCAACCTATCCAGGTCACCCTGCAGCCTCATAGCATCCTCCTCGCAGCTCACACTGCCACCCAGCTTTGTGTCATCCGCAAACGTTGAGATGTTACATTTAATTCCCTCGTCAAAATGGTTAATATGTATTATAAATTACTTGGGTCCCGGCACCGAGCCTTGCGGCATCCCACTAGCCACTGCCTGCCATTCTGAAAAAGACCCTTTAATTCCTATGCTTTGCTTCCTTTCTGCCAGCCAGTTCTCTATCCATGTCAATACCCTCCCAATACCATGTGCATTCATTTTGCACAATGATTTCTTCTGTGGGACCTTGTGGGACCTGTGGGACCTTGTCAAAGGCTTTTTGAAAGTCCAGATACACCACATCCACTGGCTCTCCCTTATCCATTATACTTGTTACATCGTCAAAAAATTCCAGAAGATTAGTCAAGCATGATTTCCCCTTCATAAGTCCATGCTGACTTTGTCTGATCCTGTCACTACTTTCCAAATGAGCTGCTATTAAATCTTTAATAATCGACTCAAGCATCTTCCCCACTACCGATGTACGGCTAACTGGTCTATAATTCCCCGTTTTCTCTCTCCCTCCCTTCTTAAAAGTAGAGTTACATTAGCTATCCTCATATTCCTCCTCAGTGATCTACACAATGACATAAACAATTAACTCTCTACTTTCAGGTAGTCCTATCCTGTCCTTCTATTCACCTTAACCTTCCCACACATACCTTTCCATCTCACCACATCCTAGCTCCCTCACACCCAGCTTCTTCCTCACCCACACCATCGGCCCATCACCCACATACTTCCTATCAATCTCCTGTCCCATCCCACGTGCCCCGCCCTCCCAAATCCCCAAACCCCCACCACCCTACCCCACTTCCCTGATTTGGTCCCAAACTCCATTTCCCTATCCCACCAGATTCCATCATCCTCAGCCCTGGTTACCTCCATCAATCATGCCCCAGCCTCTGGTGTTACCCCCATCCTGCTCTCCTCCACTGGACTCATTGAGTCATAGGGTCATCGTGGAAACAGGCCCTTCGGCCCAACTGAAGAGAGACACAAAAGCTGGAGTAACTCGTCGGGACAGACAGCATTTCTGGAGAGAAGGAATGGGTGACGTTTCGGGTCGAGACCCTTTTTCAGACAGTCTCGACCCAAAATGTCACCCATTCCTTCTCTCCAGAGATGTGGACTGTCCTGCTGAGGTACTCCAGCGTTTTGTGTCTATCTTCGCCATGGCCTGTTTCCGTGCTGAAATTGTTATATGGTTATATGGTTATATCTTCGGTTTAAACCAGCATCTGCAGTTCCTTCCTGCACACCTTCAGCCCAACTTCTCATTGCGACCAACATGACCCCATCTATACTAGTTCCACCAGCCCGCGCTTGGCCCATGACCCTCTAAACCTATCCTATCCATGTACCAGTCCAAATGTCTCTTAAACATGACCGAACATCTCTTATGGACTCCATCCACCAATCCACCAATCCACCCCTCCTCACCTGGGTTCATCTAATGCATGCCAGCTCTTAGCCCACCGCTCCCTCCTCATTATCCTGGCTATTTCCCCCTCACTTTTTCTGACCAGAGGAAAGGTCTCGACCCAAAGCATTGGCTGTATATATCTCACCACAGATGATGTCTGACTCGCTGAGTTTCTTGAGCAGATTGCTTTTGGCTCAAGATTTCATCATCTGCCATCTGTTGTATCTCTGTAACTTTAAGATACGTAAGCCAGTTGCAGTATTGTGCTCTTGGTAAGGCATATAATCATTCAGCAGATTAGGTTAGAGCTGGCTGCGAGCTGCTATTATGCAAGTGTTCCACAGTGTTGTACTGCCCTCATGAAGTAACCAGTGTGGGTTATTCCTGCATCCAGATCCCCTGCATTTATCACTCAACTCAACATGCCCCCCCCCCCCCTTTAATCGGTCATTAAAAGTCTAATATTAATTTCTACTCTGTTTGAAAATTGTTGTTCTCCAATAAACTTTCACAGTTCCAAGGCTGGCAATCACCAGATAGCAGAGTAAACATTCCTCAATCTGCTTGTTATGTGTGTAACAGCCAACTCCATAATAACAAATTAATTGTTGATTAATGAAATTTAAAGGCTGAATTGAGAACCGAAGTGCATATAATTATTTTCTTTCAAGCATTACGCCAAATTGATCAACTGCTGAATAAAAGTTAACATTTTACTTCTGTCATTAGTTTATTTTAGCTTAGAGATACAGCACGGACTCGGTGGGCCGAAGGGCCTGTTTAATTTAATTTAGTTTAATTTAGTTAAATTTAGTTTAGTTTACTTTAGTTTAGAGATACAGCACGGAAACAGGCCCTACGGCCCACCGAGTCCACACCGACCAGCAATCCGTGCACACTATCGCTATCCTACACACACTAGAGACAATTTACAATTATACTAAGCCAATTAGCCTACAAACCTTTGAAGTGTGTGAGGAAACCGGAGCTCCTGGAGAAAACTCACTCATGTCACGGGGAGAAGGTACAAATCATGAGAAGGATCAAACCTGGGCCTCTGGCGCTGTGCCACCGTGCCGCATATTTGTAGTTGTAATCAGTTCCCGGTTATCTATATTACTAAAAGTCTGATCTTGACCACTTCCTGTTGTTCTGCATATTGATTTTAGAAAAAACGCTGCCACTTACGGCTGTGATTTTTGGCCATCTTACTCAGAGTCCCCCTCCGCTGCGCAGGACTAGAGCATTTTTCCCATCGATGAAAAATAAAAGAGTTTAAAAAATGTTGAGATTCTCTCTCCTGAAGGGAGTCCTAGTCTCCAGAGGGACTATAAAAACCCGGAAGTGTGGAGGTGCCTCAGTTCTCTGCAAGATGGGGGAGCGAGACGTTGCAATTCTCAGTCTGAGCTGTGAATAACACTGAACACATGTCTGCTAAACTGTGAGTGGTTTTACTGACCCGTCAGTGCCATTAATGTGGTTTGAAAATGTAGTTCGAAAATGCAAAAGTGTGTTTTGGTTTAGAAAGTGCTAAAGGAAGCTGTGTTGCCGTTGGTTTTGAAAGTGCTAAAGGAAGCTGCGTTGCCTTTGGTTTTGAAAGTGCTAAAGCAAGCTGCTTTGCCTTTGGTTTTGAAAGTGCTAAAGCAAGCTGCCTTGCCTAATTAGAGCTGCCTTGCCTAATTAGAGCTGCCTTGCCTTCTATATAATTAAAAGCCTAATCTTGACCACTTCCTGTTTGCGATTTTAGAAAAAACGCTACCACGTATGGCTGTGATTTATGGCCATCTTACTCAGAGTCCCCTTCCGCTCATCAGGTGCCGAGGATTTTTTCCATCAATGAAAAATAAAAGAGTTATTAGTGTTTTAAAAATGTTGAGATTTTCTCTCCCCTGTCAATCACACCATGAAGGCCACGCCCCTTCTGGTGGGAGGGAGGGAGGGACTATAAAACCTGGAAGTGTGGGTGTGGCTCAGTCTCTGCAAGATTGGGGAAGGAGAGGTCACGACTCGCTGTTTTTAGTGGCCTTGCACCCTGCTTGAAATGGTATGAAACTGCACTTGAATTTGGTGCCCTTGCACCCTGCTTGAAATGGAATTTCAAGGAATAGCCGTGAGTCAACTGCGAGCCCAGCAGCCATGAGTGAGTGAGCTGCCAGCACTACAGGCTTGAGTGACTGGGCCGCCAGCCCAAGAATCCATTCGGCCCACAATGTCCATACTATCCCTCTGGAAACCAGTCCCTTCAGCGCGCAACACCCATACTAGCGCTCCAGAAAGCTCCCCCGCCACTGGCCACCAATATTGGAATTGGTGGAGAGCTGGAATATTGTGTTGGGGGACCAGCCCTTCCCTGTGATGCTGGGACCCAACGGGTTCCACTTAGTCTAGTTTTATATATTTCTTTGTGGATTTTCTCCTTCATTAAGTTGAGAGACATTTATTTAGAGCAATGAAACAATTTTCATTGACTAGGTTAATTTAATTGACATTCATTGGCAATGCTAGGTGGAAACACTCCCAGGTGATTCATTGCATTGGTGAGTTCCATCTATACCATCGCACAATGTTCCTGTGTTCCATTCTCAAACAACACTGCCAAGTGCAGCAGTGAGATTACTCTCATGCCCTACAAAATTCTGCAGTTTTAATGACCAACACAGTAAATTAGTTCTAAATTAATACTATTTTTGGAATATAGGGCTGCTCGAGAAACTAGATAATTCAGTCTCAATATATTTTTTATTATTGTCAAATAGAGGAATTTCTTCATTAAAAATCAGTGCACAATAGTAATTTAATCTAAATTTATTAATTTAAATGTAGGAGAATAAATTGGTAGCAGTTGCTATTAAGTAAGTCCACATCTGGCACGTGGAAGTAATTTAAAGGCCAGCTGATCAGAGTTAAAGACCAGTACGTTCCATGGATGGGGAAGGATAAGGATGGCAAGGGATCCTTGGAGGATGAGCAAAGTTGTAAATTTGGTTTAAAAAAAAAAAAGAAAAGGGAAGTGTATGTAATGTTTAGAAAGATTAAATCAGACAGGTTCTTTGAGGAATATAAAGCAAACAGGAAATAAATCAAGTGGGCATTTAGAAGGGCCAAAATGGGTCATGAAATGTCATTGGTGAGTTGAATTAAAGAAACTAACTAAGCGTTTTATATGTATATTAAAAACAAAAAGGTAGAAACATCGAAAATAGGTGCAGGAGTAGGCCATTCGAGCCAGCATCGCAATTCAACATGGTCATGGCTGATCATCCAAATTCAGTACCCCGTTCCTGCTTTTTCCCCCATATCCCTTGATACCATTAGCCCTAAGAGCTATATCTAACTCTCTCTTGAAAACAGAGAGAAGGCAAAGTAACCAGAGAGAAGGTAGGATCGCTCAAGGGTAAAGGAGAGAATTTATGCCTGGTGTCAGTGGATGCAGGCGAGGTCCCAAGTACTTTGTATCTGTATTCACCAAGGAGAAGGACATGGAGGACAACAAGATCAGTGTCCAGCTGTAAATCAAGGCCTGAGATCCATTTAATGGCATTGATTGTTACTTACACCAGGATTACCAACTTCTCCCAAAACACTGAGCTTAGTTTACAATGTGATCAGTTGTTTGTTGATGTTTTTATCTGACATTTGTGCTGTCAATAGCTATTCTGCATTTACCCATTGAAACTACAATTCAGGACTATCCGAGCCGTGTTTGCAATGGAGATCAATTTGTGAGACATCTTTTAAAGTCATAAAGAAATAGAGCATTGAAAGAAGACCTTAGGTCCACTGAGTCCATGCTGTCCATCAAGCACCTATATATCCTAATCCCTTTATGTTTTTCCCAATTTCCCAACTACTTCCCCCAGATTCAACTATTATATGTGCCTACACACCAGGAGCAATTTACAATGGCCAAGTAACCTTTCAACCCATATGTTTGGGATATGGGAGGAAACCGGAAAACCCAGTGAAAAAGAAAATGTGCAAACTCCACGTAGACAGCATCAGAGACGGAACTGAGGCCACTGGAGCTGCTACTGGGCTACTGTGCTACCAGGTCTTCGAAATTTCATCTGCATCTACTGTTGCTGTCCGTTCACGAGTCCTTCCAATGACTTGGCAGAAAGTGGCTCCATTACCCGAGACTTGCAATGGTGAACTAGTTGGGCTAATAATATTTCAATCAGACTGATGGAGGAATCTGCAAGAACTCTTTAATTTGGGGTTGTACTCTTGATTATACTCTGATCACAATAAACTAATGGTGACTTAGTGTTTGAAAGGACAGGGGGTCATTCAATCTACATCAGTTTAAAGGCTCCAGGTGCTATTTTAGTCAGCAGATATTCAGATTCAATTTTAATTTTAATTGTCATTGTCAGTGTACAGTACAGAGACAACGAAATGCATTAAATATTAAATAGACATCAACGTGGAAGCTGTTAACTCGTGTTAAACAGCAATAACCTATGGTGTCGGCTGGTGGTCAGAAGGATGGAGGTGACAAATCAATGGGACTGATTGTGTACTTGGGATAGGCAGGTTAGTTCTGGTGAACAACTCCAGATGGTTTGATCTCAGATATCTGGCAGGTTAATTCCCGGATAGCGGGACGGACATATGATGAAAGAATGGGCCGGCTGGACTTGTATTCACTGGAATTTAGAAGGATGAGAGGTGATCTTATGGAAACGTATAAAATTCTTAGATTGGACAGAGTAGATGCAGGAAAAATGTTCCCGATGTTGGGGGAGTTCAGAACCAGGGGTCACAGTTTAACAATAAGGGGTAGGCCATTTAGGACTGTGATGAGGAAAAACTTCTTCACCCAGAGAGTTGTGAATCTATGGGATTGTCTGCCACAGAAGGCAGTGGCGGCCAATTCGCTGGATGTTTTCAATAGGGAGTTAGATTTAGCTCTTAGGACTAAAGGAATCAAGGGATATGGGGAAAAAACAGGAACAGGGTACTGATTTTAGATGTGTAAGAAGGAACTGCAGACGTTGGTTTAAACTGAAGATGATCAGCCTTGATCATATTGAATGGAGGTGGTGGCTCGAGGGGCTGAATGGCCTACTCCTGCATCTATTTTTCTATGTTTTTGGGTCAGTACATTGGTTGCCAATGCTGCTCATGCTTTTCCTCAATTTCTGCACTGCTGAAGGCTGGTGAGGCTGGTGATTCATCGTGGTAAAGTCACAGAGTGTCTTATGGTGAAAGCTTCTACATTTGTCTTCCTGGATGCTGTATTGTTATTAGTTCAGAACATTGACATGCAGTGTACAAAACAATCATTCCAAAAATATATGAAAATATTCAATAACAATTTAACGTTTTACTGTCCGATATTACCGTGATCGGTATCTTACAGTGCCCGAGGCCCAGGTTTAATCCAGACCGTGGGTTCTGTCTGTGTGGAGTTTGCATGTTCTTCCTGTTTCCTCCAAGTCCCAAAACCATGTGGACTGACAGGTTAATTGGCTGATATAAATAATCCCTTGTGTGTAGGTGGGTGGTCGAATCTGGGGGGGGGAGGGTTGATAAGAATGTGCGAAGAATTAAAAAAAAAGATTAAGGGCCTGTTCCACGAGCATGCGGCAAGCGCGACCAAACCGGAAGCGGGGGCCGAGTGTTCCCCGTACAGGGCCGGTCCCACCAGCATGCGACTGCATGCGGCGAGCGCGACCAAACTGGAAGCGGGGGCCGCACGGAGGTCGAGTGAGTGACGTGAGGTTCGAGCGAAGTCCGCGGGATGTTCGCGTGTGACGTACGGTATCTAGATGCTGCGTACGGCGTCGAGACGCTGCGTATGCCCGTCGAGGCGGTACGTATGGCGTAGAGGCGGCTGCAGGCCGGCAGGCCGTTGCCGCGCGGAATTTTTGAACACAGTCAGTTTTTCGGAGCCCCGCGCGATGTCGGGACCAGCTCCGCACAACTACATACGGCTCCAGCGATCGAAGTGGGACCGGCCCCGCGAGGCCGCACGGCTCAAGCGACCACGTTAGGTCGCGCTTGCCGCATGCAGTCGCATGTTCGTGGGACTGGCCCTTTAGTATAACCTTAGTGTTATACAGGCGCACAGTAGAGAGCAAGTTGACTGGCTGCATCATTGTCTGGTTCGGAAACTTGAACGTCCGGGAGCGGAAGAGACTGCAAAAAGTTGTGAACACTGCCCAGCCCATCAACTGCTCTGACCTCCCTACCATCAAAGGGGTTTATCGCAGTCACGGCCTCAAAAAGGCAGCCAACATCATCAGACACCCACACCATCCCGGCTTCACACATTTCACCACTGCCATCGGGAAGAAGGTAAACCATAACGTTCATGTTCAGGAACAGCTTCTTGTCTACAGCCATCAGGCTATTAAACACTACAACCTCATATAGGCTCTGAACTACAATAGACTATTATTTTTTATTGTTGCACTGTTTTGTTCGATTTTTGAGTATGTGTGTATGTGTATATATATATATATATACACAATTCTTACTTGCTGCAGCACAACAGAATATATATTCTGTTGTGCTGCAGCAAGTAAGAATTGCATTGTTCTATCTGGGACAATAAAACACTCTTGACTCTTGACTCTTAATGGATGATGTCTTGGTTCTTGGTTTCTTGGTCCTCCAAAATATTCCAAATGGAATTTAAATTGGAGGTTGATGGTTAGCAAGGAACCAATGGGCTGAAGGGCCTGTTTCTGTGCTGTATGTCTATGAGTCTCCAAGACCCTATATTGCTGTAAAAGAACACAAAGTGCTGGAGTAACTCAGCATGTTTAAGAAGAAACTGCAGATGCTGGAAAATCGAAGGTAGACAGAAATGCTGGAGAAACTCAGCAGGTGAGGCAGCATCTATGGAGCGAAGGAAATAGGCAACGTTTCAGGTCGAGACCCTTCTGCAGACTGATGTGAGGGTGGGGGGCGGGAAGAAGAAAGGAAGAGGCGGAGACAGTGGGCTGAGGGAGAGCTGAGAAGGGGAGGAGAAAGCTGGGACTACCTGAAATTAGAGGTCAATGTTCATACCGCTGGGGTGCAGACTGCCCAAGCGAAATATGAGGTGCTGCTCCTCCAATTTACGATGGTGCTCACTCTGGCCATGGAGGAGGCCCAGGCCGGAAAGGTCAGATTCGGAATGGGAGGGGGAGTTGAAGTGCTGTAACTCAGCAGATCAGGCATCAGTCTGAAGAAGGGTCTTGCACTTTGTTTCCTTTTGTGCAGTTGCGTATCATCTGTAGTTCCTTGTTTCTCTGCATTGCTAGAACTGATCCTGGACATGATCGAAGGTGGACCAATTCTGGTGTGAGATGGACATGCAACCACTGCTGTGTATGTAAAACGGGCAGAGTACTAATTAATTTCTGGGACCACATTTTTCATAGGAAGACAATTTGGTTCTTTCGGCATTGCAACGGCTACATCAACTATGTCACGCAACGTCATGTTATAGTGATCGAGAGAAAAAGCTATAGCATTGTACAAAGGGATTTTTTAATCAGAACTTACACGTACGCTGTGATACGTTCAACATAGTTTCACAAAATATCCTGGAAAATGATGAAGATAGCACATAAAAATTCTTAAATGCAAGTCTATGCGGGTGACACTGCACACCGGAAATGCAGTTAAATAAAATCACCTCTATTATGGACACAAACTTTGATCTTGACAGGATAGCTGGAGGTGGGCGGTCAACATTTGCAGAGCTCCCACTGAGCATTGCAATGTAAATGAGAGGAGGACAACTCCGCATAATGTTATCAAGTGGCATCAAGTGTGGGGGGGATACCAGAGTAGCAGCTTCTATCAATATAAACAAGGACCAGTTTGATGTTAAGACTATCAAGAGTGAGTAGTATTATTCCTTCTGCTCATGATAAGCGGAACAATTATCTTAACTGACTCCCTGGAGAGAATAATGTTTTCTCTCTTTGACTTGATGACAAGAATGATTACTTAGCTGACTGCATTTACAAGCTCTGTTCACCTCTGCCATAAGACACATGCTGGAGGCACAGGAGAGGAATCTCCGACCAATTAAACAAAACTACTTGAGATTAAATAAATAAATATAGAAGCTACTTCTAATTAAACGAGAAGTCATGGTGATGCTATCACTAATCAGATCTCTGTGAACCTAAACGAGAAATTCTTGGGGAATCAGTGTGACATGCAGAGAATGGATGAAGGCAGCCCACTGAATTTAAGGGGGCCCCAGTGCTGAAAATGGAGGAGGGGGAAAGGGCAGACTGCAAATTAGATTACAAGAAGCAGTCTCTTGCTCATGAAAGATTTTCATTAATACGCACCTCCTCGTGCGGTGGGTGTTAACTGTGAGACATGAAGAAAGTGTAACTTGTTGAGACATTAGCGCAGCTTTTCTCTCCTCTTTGGTGGGATCCAGAGCAGGAATGCGTCAAAGGCAGGATTTACGCTCTTCCAATGACCCCACACTGGCCTCGGTGAATTTGCCAGGATCTTCATTGAAATTTCTTAGGACATCCCCAAACAATCTTTCTACCTTTGATAAAGGGAATGGGAAAAGATGCTCTGGGAATTAGCAAGCTGAAAGGTCAGGCAGTAGTCTATATAATAGTTAGATCATTAAATTATGAAATGTTCAGATACTGAGCCCTTAAATTTAGTACGGCTTCCGACACACTTAAATTCAGATGAGATGCAAGGCTCTGTTTTGGGACAGAGAGCAGGCTGGAAAAGAGAGCTGTGGGAAAAGGTCACATTTACAGCAAGTGTACTTTCACTTCCATGCTTGACAATTCAGTGTAGCAAAACATTAAATGGTGCAACTACAAATAACACATGACACAAAATAAGTCGTCGGCACAACGGACTGCAGATGCTGGTTTACCAAAAAAAAAAGCCCCCCAAAAAGTGACAAAATAAGATTGGTTGCATCTCTGGTTCTATACTCCATCCATTTGTATTGCTTATCGAAGTTAATGGGATGTAAAATTAGGCAGAGTTTAAAAGCAGGATTTCATCTGAACCAAAACACAAAAGACTGCAGGAACTCAGTGGGTCAGGCAGCATCTGTGGAGGGAATGGACAGACGACATTGTGAGTCAGGGCACTTTTTCCGTCCAAAGAAGGATCTTGACTCAAAACGTCCTCTGTCCATTCCCTCCACAGATGCTGCCTGACCCATTGAGTTCCACCAGCTGTCTGTTATTTTTTGCTCAAGATTCCAGTAAACTGCAGTGTCATGTGTCTCCATATCATCTAAAATAGTGTTTTTTTCTGGTCTAGTTAATTAGATATAAACTACCTGCAATAATTGTTTGACATTGGGTAAAAAAGAATTAGGCACTACATCCATGTCAGTTACAATCACCTACCTCTTCCTGGTATTAAGTTCTTTAAGAGATTCCTATAAATTAAGAGTAATGCCCCTGTCCCACTTAGGAAACCTGAACGGAAACCTCTGGAGACTGTGCGCCCCACCCAAGGTTTCCGTGCGGTTCCCGGAGGTTGCAGGTGGTTGCCGGAGGTTGCAGGTAGTGGAAGCAGGTAGGGAGACTGACAAAAACCTCCGGGAACTGCACGGAAACCTTGGGTGGGGCGCAAAGTCTCCAGAGGTTTCCGTTCAGATTTCCTAAGTGGGACAGGGGCATAAGAAAGAACAGCAGATGCTGGTAGAAACTCTGAAGAAGGTTCTTGACCCGAAACGTCATCCATTCCTTCTCTCCAGCGATGCTGCCTGTCCCGCTGAGTTACTCCAGCTTTTTGTGTTGTCTTCCGATAAATATCTATTGACCCACCTCCTCACCTCTTTATACTGGACCTCCCCTCCACATTTCAGTCCAGAGAAAGGCTCCCGACCCGATACATAGGCTGTCCATTGATCTTCCACGGATGCTGCTTGACCTGTTGAGTCATTTTCATTTTTGCTGCAGATTCCAGCAGTTTCACTTCAGCTCCAGATTCCAGCATCTGCGGTCTTTTGTGTCGCTCCTATGGGTTGTAACTGGTTCCACACCCACCTGTTGACAACAGGCCAAGTTGCTTTACTTGGTACCAAAAGGGCATTCACATTTATCACCTGAAGTGATGCTTGAAAATCACAACCAAATTCCTGGATGAAGATGTCAGCAACTGCCTCTGTAACTAGATCCTCAACTTCCTAATTTGTAGACCACAATCAGTGAAGATGGGTGACAAAATATCCCCTACATACAGTTCAAATCCAATTTATTTAAAAATAAATTGGATAGGTATATGGATGGGAAAGGAATGGAGGGGTATGGTCTGAGTGCAAGTAGATGGGACTAGGGGAAAATAAGTGTTCGGCACGGGCTTGTAGGGCTGAGATGGCCTGTTTCCGTGCTGTAATTGTTATATGGTTATATGGTTATATGGTAAAATATCTTCCATGATAATTCTCAACTTTGTACACAAAATGCATTCACAGCCCTTCATTAAACTCCCTCTACAGTCACGATGTGTGGCCATATCTTGCTCTAACTCCCTTCGTTAGAGCAAGATATGTTTGTCTATCATGTATATATTGTTCGTCTATCATGTATACCGAGGTAGAGTGAAAAGCTTTGTTTTGCATGCTCACCATTCAAATCAGATAATATTATCCATAAATACAATCAAACCAAACTTGAGTGCAATAGGTAGAGTGAAGGGAAAGATATAGATTGCAGAAGATAGTTCCCAGCTTTGAAACGCACACAGTTTTAGAGACAAAGTCTAATGTCTGTATTGAGGTAGAGGAGAATTGGTCAGTACCCTTGCTTCTGGAAGAACCATTCAAACGATTGATAGCAGAAGGGAAGAAGCTGTCCCTGATTTGGTGCTGTGTGCTTTCAACCTCCAGTATCTTGTATGAGGGAGTGCAGCGTAGGTTTACAAGATTAATTTCCGTGATGGCGGGACTGTTATATGCTGAGAGAATGGAGCAGCTGGGCTTGTACACTCTGGAGTTTAGAAGGATGAGAGGGAATCTCATTGAAACATATAAGATTGTTAAGGGCTTGGACACGCTAGAGGCAGGAAACATGTTCCCGATGTTGGGGGAGTCCAGAACCAGGGGCCCCAGTTTAAGAATAAGGAGTAAGCCATTTAGAATGGAGACGAAGAAACACTTTTTCTCACAGAGAGTGGTGAGTCTGTGGAATTCTCTGCCTCAGAGGGCGGTGGAGGCAGGTTCTCTGGATGCTTTCAAGAGAGAGTTAGATAGGGCTCTTAAAAATTAGCAGAGTCGGGGGATATGGGGAGAAGGCAGGAACGGGGTACTGATTGGGGATGATCAGCCATCATCACATTGAATGGCGGTGCTGGCTCGAAGGGCCAAATGGCCTACTCCTGCACCTATTGTCTATTGTCTATTTTGCTTGACGGGAGCAGGCAGAAGGAATGTTGGGACAAGTCGTTGGTTAGGAAGACTTTTCCAAGGAAGTGTGAAGTGTAAGTGGAGGCAATGATGGAGAATCTGGTGTGTTTGATGGACTGTGCTACATCCACAACTCATTATGATGCAACCTGACCAGATGCTTTGCATGATGCATATGTACAACTTTGTGAGAGTCACTATCGGCATGCCAAATTTCTTCAATCTCCTTAGGAAGTTAATGTACCTTCTTGACTCTCACTTCAATGTGATTGGTCCATGACAGTTTGTTGGTGATATTTCCACCTAGGAACTTGAAACTCTCAACCATCTCCACTTCAACACCACTGATGCTGATTGGGGCATGTGTTCTCAGGAGAGCAGCCAAAATAATCAAGGACCATTTTCACCCCAGTCATTTGCACTTCTCTCCTCTCCCATAAGCCAGAAGATGCAAACCATGAAAGCGAATATTATCAGATTCTTGCCTGTTGTTATCAGTCTTCCCGTAAGCTAGGGAGTGAGTAGTCCTGATATTCCAACCGATCTTAATGCAGAACTTTGAACTTTCAACTTTCAACTTGCTAATGTATAACTTGGAAGGTACACAAAAATGCTGGAGAAACTCAGCGGGTGCAGCAGCATCTATGGAGCGAAGGAAATAGGCAACGCCTATTTCCTTCGCTCCATAGATGCTGCTGCATCCGCTGAGTTTCTCCAGCATTTTTGTGTACCTTCGATTTTGCAACATCTGCAGTTCCTTCTTAAACACATAGTGTATGACTTGATTGTACTCATGCCTGGTATGATTTGACTGGACAGCATGCAAACATATATTTACATTGAATCTCGGTACATCACAATAATAAACCAATGTCAGTAACAAAATATGGCTGTAAGACGGGAAAGAGATCCCCTACATATAGTTCAAATCCAATTTTTGCTGTCACCCATTGATGCAACAATTCAAAAATGAATTTTAAAAAGTTACAAATCTCCTCCAATTGTCATTAGAAGACAGTAATAATGAAAAATAAATACGAGCAAATGTTAGTTTGAGGATTTGGTAGTTGTCGGCAGAATATACATTGTTGTGAGATGTTACCTGCCCCCTTTCTAATGATTCATATGAAGAAAGACTGGATAGACTCGGCTTGTACTCGCTAGAATTTAGATGATTGAGGGGGGGATCTTATAGAAACGTACAAAATTCTTAAGGGGTTGGACAGGCTAGATGCAGGAAGATTGTTCCCGATGTTGGGGAAGTCCAGAACAAGGGGTCACAGTTTAAGGATAAGGGAGAAATCTTTTAGGACCGAGATGAGAAAAACATTTTTCACACAGAGAGTGGTGAATCTCTGGAATTCGCTGCCACAGAAGGTAGTTGAGGCCAGTTCATTGGCTATATTTAAAAGGGAGTTAGATGTGGCCCTTGTGGCTAAAGGGATCAGGGGGTATGGAGAGAAGGCAGGTACAGGATACTGAGTTGGATGATCAGCCATGATCATATTGAATGGCGGTGCAGGCTCGAAGAGCCGAATGGCCTACTCCTGCACCTAATTTCTATGTTCCTATGTTTCTATGATTGTTTTCAGTGTTATTCCATTTGAAGGTTTAAGCCAAGCTCAGAGACCCGACTCACTCAGATTTCCAGTTAAATAAAAGTAGACTGCCCTAGTTGTCAGTACCGATGGTATTTCCTGCTCTTTTTGAGGAGGATCTGGGGGAGGCAAGATAAGTAAAACGATTCAGAAAAACATAGGTGAATAATGGGGTAACAAAAAAATCTCAGTGAAAGCTAACCAGTGTACTGGCATTTTGTTTCACAGCCACTCACACCACCCCCACCATAATACCCTCCCTATCCCCTACAGTGATTTAGTTTATCTCTTTTAATATGCATGACCACCTCACCAAGTCACCATCTATGCATAGAAGAAACACCTCTAGCTGTTAGCAGTGATTACAAGTTGGAATTAAAAAGGGACATTTTTTTGACAGTAAAACCTTGTTGCTCAGTCGACACTTTTCATGCTTTGTGTGGTTGATCCTATCTTAATAGATTCAAAGTTGCTCCTGGTCCTGTGCACTTCACTATTTTCATTTAAATGCATTGACCGCAGGAGACCTTGCAGCTTCTCTTGCGCATTTCCTTTCTTCCCTGTTATGAGAATGAAGAGAAGGTTACGGAAAAAAACCAATACAGAGAAGTCACACTAACCCACCACTATGGTGTATCGGCAGCACTGATAAAAGGTTGTGTGTTTTTAAGTTCCACTCCAAAGATTTGATCAGAGAACCTTGGTTAACACTCGAGTTAAACGCATCAAAGGGCCTGATTGACATCAAGATCTTCGCCACAAAATCCTATCAATCCATTGGTGGCATAAACAAACCAGGCTACCATTCCCAGTAAGCACAGTAGAATTACACTCAGCTAACTCTGTGGATGGCCCACATCAACAAGTGGTAGAGTTGTTGCCTCACAGCGCCAGAGATCTGGGTTCGATCCTGACTACGGGTGCTGTCTGTTACGGAGTTTTACGTTCTCCCTGTGACTGTGTGCACTTTCTCCGGGTGTTCCGATTTTCTCCCACACTCCAAAGACGTGCAGGTTTGTAGGTTAATTGTCTTCTGTAAATTGTCCCTAGTTTGCCTCATAGTGCTAGTATACAGGGTAATCGGTGGTCAGTGCAACCTCGGTGGGCCGAAGGACCTGTTTCCGCGCTGTATCTCTAAACTAATCATTTACATTCTCAATCCAAGATTCCTGAAAGGCACTCTGTTTTGAGCTCTAAAAAACAAGAAATTGCCAGAAGGATATGGAAAAGCTTGTTCTCATGGCACTCTAGAATACCCTCGCCATCTTGTGGGAACCCATGTCCCTGTCCAGTCAAAATGGAGAAGTACCATTTGGGTTGGCAACAAGAATCTTAGAAACATAGAAACATAGAAAATAGGTGCAGGAGTAGGCCATTCGGCCCTTCGAGCCTGCACCGCCATTCAATATGATCATGGCTGATCATCCAACTCAGTATCCTGTACCTGCCTTCTCTCCATACCCCCTGATACCTTTAGCCACAAGGGCCACATCTAACTCCCTCTTAAATATAGCCAATGAACTGGCCTCAACCACCTTCTGTGGCAGAGAATTTCAGAGATTCACCACTCTCTGTGTGAAAATATTTTTTCTCATCTCGGTCCTAAAAGTTTTTCCCCTAATCCTTAAACGGTGACCCCTTGTTTTGGACTTACCCAACATCAGGAACAATCTTCCTGCATCTAGCCTGTCCAACCCCTTAAGAATTTTGTAAGTTTCTATAAGATCTCCCCTCAATTTTCTAAATTCTAGTGAGTACAAGCCGAGTCTATCCAGTCTTTCTTCATATGAAAGTCCTGACATCCCAGGAATCAGTCTGGTGAACCTTCTCTGCACTCCCTCTATGGCAAGAATGTCTTTCCTCAGATTAGGAGACCAAAACTGTACGCAATAACTGTACGGTCACCAAGACCCTGTACAACTGCAGTAGAACCTCCCTGCTCCTATACTCAAATCCTTTTGCTATGAATGCTAACATACCATTCACTTTCTTCACTGCCTGCTGCACCTGCATGCCTACTTTCAATGACTGGTGTACCATGACACCCAGGTCTCGTTGCATCTCCCCTCTTGAGTCCGTTCATCAGGAACATATGGAAACCCACCAAATTTATGGGAAGAAGCATCCATGCACCTATCCTGTCAAGTCACTTGTTCCATCACTGGCAGTGTCAGCAAATCCCACATTATTGGCCATATCAGGCATCTCAGAACTGGGGTGGAAGCAA
Source organism: Amblyraja radiata (assembly GCF_010909765.2). Classification (NCBI taxonomy): domain Eukaryota; kingdom Metazoa; phylum Chordata; class Chondrichthyes; order Rajiformes; family Rajidae; genus Amblyraja; species Amblyraja radiata. The sequence continues at coordinate 128,279,403 of NC_045957.1, read as the reverse complement.
GTCATTCTTTTCTATGAGATCCCACACAGAAGAGCACCGAGATAATTGTTTTAAAACACAAAATACTGGAGTAACTCAACGGGTCAGGCATCATCTCTGGAGAAAAGGAGTAGGTGATGTTTAGGGTCGAGACGCTTTTTCAGACTGCCAGTGTTTCATTGTTTTGTCCAATGCTATCCATCCATCCTATTTAAAGGTGGAATTCTCCAGGTGTCCATTTCTCATGTACTGTAAATTGAATACCATGTTGAGATGCCACGTTGACTGCATTATTTGCATCAGCTCTATCAACTGCCATCCGTGGCAGCGCTGCCCAGGCAGCAGCGGCTCGCCTGCAGTCCGTTTGTTTTTACTTTTTTGTGTTGTTTTTTTTTGTTTTGTCTAGTTAAGTTTTTGGTTTTTAGGTTGTGTTTATGTGGGGGGGGGGGGGTTGAAACGGGGCTTGCTGTCTTTCCCTTCGGGGGAATGCGACTTTTTTGTCGTATCCCCCCTCTCTGCCTCCGTCTGCGCTGAGGCCTAATGGCGGAGCTGGCGACCTCGAGACTCCAGAGGCAGAGCCAGTCAGGACTTGCCCTGGGCTCGCTCCCGTGAGGGCGGTCCGGCTCGGGGCTGGAACGGCGCTCCCGTGAGGGGCTGTGACGCTCCCGTGAGGGTGGCCTGGCGCGGGGCTGAGACTCTCCCGTGAGGGGCTGTGGCACTCCCGTCGGGGCGGCCCAGCTCGAGGGAGGAACGGCGCTGCTGTCGGAGCGGCCCAGCTCGAGGGAGGAACGGCACTCACGTGAGGGCGATCCGGCTCGGGGCTGGAACGGTGCTCCGGTGGCTGGGGCGGCGTTCTGGCGGTGGTGACCTGAGTCCTGGGTTCAGCCGCGGGCCAGCGGCTGCGTATGCTGGACTGGAGGGCGGCAGCTTCGACCACCCCCTGTTTGAGCCGGCCCGTTTGCGGGGTTCGTTGAGCCGCGGGACTGTTTGTGCCATCGCCCGGTGGGGAATCGCCTCAGCGCAGAGGGAGAAGAGGAGGGAAGAGACTGCAGCCCTAAGATTTTTGTCTCCACCACAGTGAGGAGGTGCTTGGAGGACTCACTGTGGTGGATGTTAATTTGTGTTTAGTGTTGTTTATTATTGTATGATTGTATGTATGACTGCAGGCACGAAATGACAATAAAGGAAATTCTAATTCTAATTCTGAACTACCTTCTGATAATTGTGCCAATCACGATTTGCCCTTAATAAATCCAAAATGGCTTGTTTTGATCCTCCTTGTGTTTATTACTCTCTTCCCAAACTAATTCCTCTATAAAGCTAAAGATAGACACAAAATGCTGGAGTAACTCAGTGGTAAAGTAACATACTTTTTTTTCATATCTTTCATTCATTTGTTCTATGTCTCTCTGCATCACTGTCTATATCTTTTGTTTCCCTTTCCTCTGACTAGTCTGAAGAAGGGTCTCGACCCAAAATGTCACCCATTCCTTCTCTCCAGATATGCTGCCTGTCCTGCTGTTACTCCAGCATTTTGTGTCTATCTTCGGTTTAAACCAGCATCTGTAGTTCCTCTTACATTCTCTATAAAGCTTTGCCAGGACTGAGGTTAAGTTGTATTTGCTGAGATTCTTTTTTCTCGAACAAGATTGTAACATTTGCCATTCTCCATTCATCTGATACCAATCCTGTATCTGATGGGCATTGAAAGATTAGTCTGTGTCCTCACAATTTCCTCAGCTTTTCTCAAAATTATGGAATGCATCCATTCCAATTCCGTTGATTTGTTCATTTAAAATTCAGCCAACCTTTCTGAAACCTCCATACTATCAGTTTTAAATGTATCAATTGTCTAAACTTTTTCCTGTTCTCTATTATCTTGGAAGCACCTTCTCTGGTGAAGCCAAATGCAATAAACATACATGTACCTTAATACTGCAGATGACACCAGTGTGGTGGGCTGCTTCATGAGCAGTGATGAGACAAAACACAGGATGGAGATAAAGAACTTAGAGACATGGTGCCAGGGCAAAAACCCTCAGTGTTAGCAAGCCAGAGGGGTTAGTTATTAACTTCAGGAAGCATGGTGGAGTATATGCTCCAATGAGCATCAATGATGCAGATATGGACATGGTTGAGATCTTCAAATTCCTTAGCATTTAAAATGACCAAAGATCTGTCCAACAACAACCACATTGATTCGACAGCAAAGAAGGCACTCCATTGCTGCTTTTTCCTGAATAGAAGGAGGATATTTGCCATTGTTCCAGTGACTCCTACAAACCTCAACAGATGCGCCATGCTGTCGGGCTGCATCACAACTTGGTTTTGGGACAGTTCTGCCCAAGACCGCAAAAAATAGCAGAGAGTTGTAGATGTAGCCCAGACCATACTTCCCACCATTGACTCCATCTACACTTCAAGCTGCCTTGGAAAAGCAGCCAAAATAATCAAAGACATGTCCCAACCTGGTCATTCCTTTTTGTTTTTGCTCTCCTCTGGCGGAAGGTACAGAGGCATGAAAGCACGCACCGCCAAGACTCAGGAACAGCATCTTCCCCACCATTATCAGGCTCTATAAGCTAGAGTATAGTTCGATTCATCTCTTTTGTCTCGCATCTTTTGTTTTTTTTCTAGCTATCTTCCTTTCAAAAACTCCCCTTGCCTGTGTCCACCTAGAAGAGCATGTACTTTTACAGGGAACCCCCGCATTACGGACATTCAGGTATTGGATATTTGCCCTTGCGGAATTCATGAATCACTTCCCACAAATTAGATATGAAATAAAATTCACTTATGGAATTTATGCACAAATGTAGTTTAAAAAAACATTTTTTTCACACTTAATTTCTTGACACAATCGCAGATCATGCTGTTGTGCATTACAGAAAATTGCATTACGGTTTTCTTGATATACAATCTCCTCCGTATCACCAGTGTTGACCTGAAATGAGTATAAAGGATTTGAGTATAGGAGCAGGGAGGTTCTACTGCAGTTGTACAGGGTCTTGGTGAGACCACACCTGGAGTATTGCGTACAGTTTTGGTCTCCAAATCTGAGGAAGGACATTATTGCCATAGAGGGAGTGCAGAGAAGGTTCACCAGACTGATTCACTGGGATGTCAGGGCTGTCTTATGAAGAAAGACTGGATAGACTTGGTTTATACTCTCTAGAATTTAGGAGATTGAGAGGGGATCTTATAGAAACTTATAAAATTCTTAAGGGGTTGGACAGGCTAGATGCAGGAAGATTGCTCCCGATGTTGGGGAAGTCCAGGACAATGGGTCACAGCTTAAGGATAAGGGGGAAATTCTTTAAAACTGAGATGAGAAGAACTTTTTTCACACAGAGAGTGGTGAATCTCTGGAACTCTCTGCCACAGAGGGTAGTCGAGGCCAGTTCATTGGCTATATTTAAGAGGGAGTTAGATGTGGCCCTTGTGGCTAAGGGGATCAGAGGGTATGGAGAGAAGGCAGGTACGGGATACTTAGTTGGATGATCAGCCATGATCATATTGAATGGCGGTGCAGGCTCGAAGGGCCGAATGGCCTACTCCTGCACCTAATTTCTATGTTTCTATGTTTCTATGAAATATCATTGACCAATGTCATTAACTATCTCCCTTCACAATCACTGACTGAGCAACTCAGCATTTCCAATATTTTCAGTTTTTCCTTCTACAATTGGCAGTTGTTTTTATCACTTCTTAATATTTGCACTTTCCTTTAGGAGAAATGTCTTTGCTCGGGTCCATATGGGCAAGGGGATGGATAAACTATTGGGGCCACATGGTGTTACTCGTGGCTCATCTCGTTAATTTTGACTTGCGGACCTTGTTGCAATATCATTGAAGCACTTCACTTACAAATTGTTTTTCAAACCAAGCAACCTGCTCAATTTCTCAATGCAATTTCCAACAAATATACAGAGGCTACATCGCAAGTTCACAAGTTATAGGAGTAGAATTAGGCCATTTGGCCCATCAGGTCCACTCCGCCATTCAATCATGGCTGATCTCTGCCTCCTAATCCCATTTTCCTGCCTTCTCCCCATAACCCATGACACCCATTCTAATCAAGAATTTGTTTATCTCTGCCTTAACAATACCCACTGACTTGGCCTCCACAACCCTCCGTGGCAATGAGTTCCACAGAATAACTACCCTCGAATGAATTTTAAAGTGAGGATTCTCCTCCTTTCATGGGTTAATATAAAATGGTCTTGTGTCCTTTTTTGGAAAAGTAAGGAGAGCATTCTTATCACAGTGCTGACATCCTGTGTTACCTAGATCTCCCTCGGTGCAGGAGTAGAGATCATGTGGGAACGTTGCCTGAGTTACTTAATGCTGAATGATGATCCACCGGGCTGGCAGATGGCAGACAGTGCTCGCAGCAACATCTGGGGATCCAGACCCATGTACAAAGATGTTTAAAGGCTCCATAAGAACAGCAAGGTAGATGCAATCTCTCCACTATACTCAAAAACCTCTGAAAATGTGCCTCCCCCTCGACCATCACCCTGAATGATTCCCTCCTTTCCATTACATTTTTCAACATTCAATGGCAACAAGAAACTTCTAAACCTGTACATCTCGTTCAAGGAAACTCCCTCCTCATGTATTATGTGCATACCAGATGCTGACTGTCTTCCCTGCTCACATTCAGGCATTTCCACAAACACCAGTTGCTCTTAAAACCCCTTCTTCATCACATTCCAACTGCTCACCTTGACTCAATCCTCATGCTTTTCCTTTGTTCTCAATGTAAGTATTATCTCCACCAGCACTGGCCTATTCTATAGCTACTTGTTAACTGGGTGTGGAAACAGCTCCTTTGGCCCACCAAGTCCACGCCGACCAGCAATCACCCGGATTTCTTTCCACATGTCAAATCCACACATAATGTCGGGGGGTAGGATCTGAGCCAGCAGTGGCATGATTTCCATCAGATGCTCATCTGTAGTTTAGTGGCCCAGCAAATTCAGCGATTGGAAAGGTATAGGTTGGCTGGATATGGGGGTCTCAATGTTACTAAATTCCAATATCCCCCTCAATAAATGTTCAGTCAGCTTCACCACTTTGGTCATCATGCACTGGTCCATCACCTGCAGTGTGCACTGTCTCAGTACTAGTTTAACTCTTGGTCGTTCTCTAATTTCTTTGAAACACCAAAGGTACACAAAAATGCTGGAGAAACTCAGCGGGTGCAGCAGCATCTATGGAGCGAATGAGATAGGTGACGTTTCGGTCCGAAACCCTTCTTCAGGCTTCTTTGAAACACCAGGTCACCGCAGGAGGTGACACAGCTGAAGGATCCTACATATGAACCCCAAACAATTACAGAGGTATGGAATTAGAGGAATAGTACTGGACTGGATTAAAAGCTACTTAAGGAATAGGCAACAGTTTGTAAATCTGGGTAGTCATAATTCTACATGCTTGGACATTGTGTGTGGTGTACCACAGGGGTCAGTGCTGGGCCCAAAATTATTTATCATGTACATAAATGATATTTGTAATGTGTCCAATGTCTTGAGGCTGGTTTTGTTTGCAGATGATACAAATATTTTTTGTTCTGGGGAAAATTTAAAACAGCTATTGGATAAAATAATAAAAGAAATGGGTAAATTGAAAATATGGTTTGATAGGAATAAAATTTCATTAAATCTGAGTAAAACTAAAATAATGTTATTTGGTAATTGTAGAATAAATACACTAGTAAGTATAAAGATAAATGGGGTGGAAGTTGAAAGAGTGCATGAAAATAAATTTCTTGGGGTTATAATTGACGATAAAATAAGCTGGAAATCACATATTAAACATGTAAAATTAAAATTGTCAAAAAGTATCTCTGTATTATACAAAGCCAAGCAAGCTCTGGATTACAAATCACTCCGTATTCTTTATTGTTCATTGATTTTACCATACTTAAATTATTGTGCAGAAGTCTGGGGTAATAACTATAAAAATTCGATACACTCATTAACCATGATGCAAAAAAGAGCAATTCGTATTATCCATAATGCTAAGTATCTGGGTCATACAAATCCATTATTTTTAGAGTCAAAATTATTAAAATTAGAAGATTTGGTTACATTCAAAACAGCTCAGATAATGTTTAGGGCCAAAAATAAAAATTTACCTGGAAACATTCAAAAATTATTTAACGAGCGTGTGGGGGGTTACAATTTAAGAGGAATATTTAACTTTAAGAAACAAAAAGTCCGTACGACTAGAAAAACCTTTTGTATTTCGGTTTGTGGAGTAGGAGTGTGGAATAAATTGAACGGGGAATTGAAGCAATGCACAAACATGAATCATTTTAAAATGATATATAAAAAAATAATTCTCAAGGGGTACAGGGATGGAGGGGATGGTTGACAAGTGGGGGTTAGTGTTTATCTATTGCTTTACTATTGTTTACTTATGTTTGGGTACTTCAGTTATGAAGTTTGTATGTACATAATAGTTGTATGTATATATATGTCTGTAGGTATTACGGGAAATTGCCTAGGGTAGTATTATTAATAGTAATGAATTGATTTTTAGATATGGTAGAAGTGTTGGGGAAAAGGGGTGAGATTTAATAAGTTATTCTTCTTCTCACTCCTTTTCGAGCTTGTACAGACACAGAGTTGGACATTGGAACTTTGATTTTGTTCTTCTCATTGCTTTGTAAATATTGATTGTAATGTCCAATTGTTTGATAATTTCGATTTTGTTAATATTAATGTCGTTAATGTCTTTACTTGTTCGGAATAAATAAATAAATAAATAAATAAATAAATAAATAAAATTACTGTAGCACCAGCACCATCTCTCCTTCATCTAGCCTGGTTACTACATTCCTGTCCTATTCTGTTCTAGTCCTACACCTCCCGATCAAAAACAAGAGAACAATAGCTCACCAATTACAATGTTTAAAAGGCATTTGGACAGGTATCTGGATATAAAAAACACTGGAGATATACGAGCCAAACACAGGCAAATGGAACCAGCTCAGATAGACATCTTGGGTGGCATGGGGTGGTTTCTGTGCTGTATAACTCCATGAATGTATGACTCTGTGACTCTGCCAACATGACTACTGCAGAGCAGCTGAAGAGACTGCTGCAAGAGGCACTAGAGATAGCTCTTTTTTCACTTCAGGCCAAAATCAGACGCTCCATAACACTGCATGAATGGCGATTATTGTGCTTGTAATTGAGAGAATTCTGCTTCTTATCATATCTTGCGTGCCATTTGACAATATTAGCCAACGGCTGGAAATAATGTTACTTCACCTTGGTTAATACAAAACACACTGACTCATGTCTGACACTCAAGGACAGCTTTCAGTCCGAAAGCAAGTTCTAAAAAAAATGACCTTGAATTTAGTCACTGTTAGTCAATGTGGCTAAGAAAGTTCTGTGCTGACTTTGTGTTAACACCCACATATTCTTCTGCCTCATAATGGGAGGGGAGGGGGGGGGGGGGGGGTGGGGGGGGTGGGGGGCTGGTAGCAAGATTCTAGGTTGGTTGTCTATACTTAAATTATTAATGGTGTGAAAAAAAGTCTCAACGTATGCATCAATGCATTTATGAAAACAGTGTTGTCCACATAAAAGGATCAGGCCAAATACTTACAGCCAGTTTTCAATCTGTGGATATGCATAATATTATTGGGGAGTGAGGCTTTCTATATTTACATTCTTAGCAAGTTATCTCTGAGGCTTTATATGAAGTGCACATTTACTGTTATGCCACAAATAGTGGATGGAAGGTATCATCGTACAAAGTTAGGGAGGTTTATTCTTGCAACTCCAACCTTCACCTTGAACCACAAAAGCAATCCATAATGGATTTACTAAAGGAACAACAGATTGAATTTAAAGGATACTAACTGATGTCCGGCAGCATTGTTCATGGGGACTACAGCACGCTTGTGCTGTTTAAATAGATGCTATTCCAAGATGAGGAGGCGAAGCACAGCATGCAGCCATGAGTGGAGGGGGAGGGGCAGTGAGCAAGTGAAGGAAGACGGGGCTTTAAAATGAAAACTACCGGTTCTGGAAAGTAGAATTTTACCCTTGTAATCGTATCATTGGGATAAAGAACAGTGCCAGCAGGTGCCAGATATTGTAGAAAACATTTTGTCTTCAAACCAATTTTCTGATTATGCCTGTAAATGAGAGAAAAAATTGTCTTTGTTCAATTTCTTAAGGCACCAGGTTTGTATTTTAACTCCATGCTGACGCCAGCATATCACTGACGATTTTTAAACTAATGTCCCATTGGCGTAGTGAATTGGAACCTCACTTATAGCACAAATGGGGCCAGGGTTATTTCGAGTCTCATTAACATTTGCTTTCATCTGGAACAAGTAGCTGTTGACATCCAAAAGGTTTGAAGTGGGGCGAAATCTCTTATGGGAAGGAAGGTAGGCATGGAGATCCGAGAGGAACGACTTGTCTTGTTTATTGTCATATATACAAGTACGACGAGACATGGGTACAATTAAAATCTTGCTTGCAGCGGCATCACAGACACATAGAGACACAGTGCACAAAACCTGAATAATGAAAGACAGTGCAAAGAAAGACTGTGCAAAACAAGGTATTCATGCAAAAACGCGGTTAGATGGCCCATGGAGGTGGTCCATAACGTTCCATCACTGAGGTAGGATTAAGGTTGTGCAGGTCGAATCAAAACCTAACGATTGCAGGAAATTAGCTGTTCCTACCTGAACCTGGTGGTGTGAGACTTCAGGCGGCTGTACTTTGTGCTGATGGTAGCAGTGATAAGATGGCATGGCCTGGATGGTGAGGACCCTTGATGTTAGATACTGTCTTCTTGTAGATGCTTTTGGTGGTGGAGAGGCTATGTCTGTGATGGACAGTGCTGAGTCTATCATTTTCTGCAGTCTCTAGTGTTACTATGCATTGGAATTGCTACCAGGCCGTGATGCACCAGTCAGGTTCTACACCATTGTTATTGGGCCTAGAGGAGTATTCATCTGGCTCCATAAAGGCACATTTCAGAGTCGCACACTAGCATGGTTAATGTGTTGGGCTATCAACCAGAACTGGAAAACCACTGTGGCAGCCCTGGGAATTTACTTTCAGGTTATTGAATTCATGTGATTTATTTTTAAAAAGCTACTCAATGGTAGGATGGTGACATTACAGTAATCTGACAAAAAAAAACAAGAGGCCTGGGGTACCAAGCGGGCGGCACGGTGGCGCAGCGGTAGTGTTGCTGCTTTACAACGCTTGCAGCACCAGAATCCTGGGTTCGATCCTGAGGTGCTGTCAAGATTCAAGATTCAAGCTCCGGGGGAACTGGCACAGTAGCATAGTTGAAGCCTAGATTAGATTTGTGGGTGGCACATTGGCGCCAGAGACCCGGGTTCGATCCTGACTACGGGTGCTGACTGTTCAGCGTTTGTACGTTCTCCCTGTGGCCTGCGTGGATTTTCTCTGGGTGCTCGGGTTTCCTCCCACATTCCAAAGCCATACAAGTTTTTTATAAGTGTTCGGCACAGACTTGAAGGGCCGAGATGGCGTGTTTTCCGTGCTGTAATTGTTATATGGTTATAAGAGAGTTTAATGTCATGTGTCCCAGATAGGACAATGACATTCTTCCTTTGCTTCAGCACAACAGAATATAGTAGGCATAAATAGATAGATAGATAGATAGATAGATAGATAAATACTTTATTAATCCCCTTATTCAGGGGAAATTCTAATGTCCATGCAGCACACTAATAAAAATACAACACAGTTTCAAAGAAATTCAACACCAAAACATCCCCCACAGTGATTCCCACTGTGGGGGAAGGCACAAAGTCCAGTCCCCATCCACTTGTCCACCCATAGTCGGGCCTATTGAGGCCTCCACAGTCGCCGCCACGGCGCCCGATGTTCTCGCCGGGTGATGGTACTCCGGCGTCGGGAGAACCCTCAGCAGCTTGGGGTGCCAGGAACGGCCGCCTTCTCACCGGAGCCTGCGGCTTCCAAGCCAACAGACCACGCCAGACGGAGCTCCGCACACTGGTGATCTCGGCGAGATGTTAGTTCAAACGCCGCAGCTGGCCGCTCCGCAGAACCACGGCTCCACGTTTTCCTCGGCGGTCCCAGCATACCGGAGTTCCAGCGCGGCGACCCAGGAAAGGCATCGCCCGCTCCGCAATAGCGCTCCAGCGCTGCACTGCCGCCAAAGCCGATGTTCTGCGCCGCCGCCAACGTTCTGCGCCGCCGCCAACGCCGATGTTCTGGCCAGGTCCTCAGGGAAACGTCGCTCCAGGACCCGCTGGTAGGCCGCGAGGACAGGTCGAAGTCGCTGCTCGGAGGAAGGCAACCCCTCCGACCAGGTAGGGACTTAGAAAGGCAGTTTCCCCCTTCCCCCCCACCACCCCCCACACATAAAAGATTTAGGCCCCCTGACTATACATTTAACGAACTAAAAATAATAAAAAAGAAGAGGAAAAAACGGACTGTTTCCGTGCCGTATCTCTAAACAGACCTCTAATACAGAACAGATCAGTGTGTCCATATATACCATTGAATATATATATATACACACATAAATAAATAAACAGATAAAGTGCATTGGGCTATTAATGTTCAGAGTTTTGTTTGAGTTGAGTTTAATAGCCTGATGGCTGTGGGGAAGTAGCTATTCTTGAACCTGGATGTTGCAGATTTCAGACTCCTGTACCTTCTACTTGAAGGTAGCAGGGAGATGAGTGTGTGGCCAGGATGGTGTGGGTCCTTGATGATGCTGCCAGCCTTTTTGAGGCAGCGACTGCCATAGATCCCCTTGATGGTGGGGAGGTCAGAGCCGATGATGGACTGGGAAGTGTTTACTACTTTTTGTAGTCTTTTCCGCTCCTGGGCGCTCAAGTTGCCGAACCAAGCCATGATGCAACTGGTCAGCATGCTCTCTACTGTGCATCTGTAGAAGTTCGAGAGAGTCCTCCTTGACATATCGACTCTCCGTAATCTTCTCAGGAAGTAGAGGCGCTGATGTGCTTTCTTTATAATTGCATCAGTGTTCTTTGACCAGGAGAGATCTTCAGAGATGTGCACGCCCAGGAATTTTAAGCTCTTGACCCTTTCCACCATTGATATAAACGGGACTGTGGGTCCCCATCCTACCCCTTCCAAAGTCCACAATCAGTTCCTTGGTTTTGCTGGTGTTGAGGGCCAGGTTATTGTGCTGGCACCATTTGGTCAGTCGGTCGATCTCTCTTCTATACTCTTCTATACTCATCTCCATCAGTGATACGTCTCACAACAGTGGTGTCGTCAGCGAACTTGATGATGGAGTCCGCACTATGACCGGCTATGCAGTCATGAGTATAGAGTTTGTACAGAGTTTGTATGTTCTCCCCGTGACCGTGTAGGTTTTCTCCGAGATCTTCGGTTTCCCACCACACTCCAAATACGTACAGGTTTGTAGGTCAATTGGCTGGATATAAATGTAAATTTCCCTAATGTGTGTAGAACAGCGTTAATGTGCGGGGACCACTGATCGGCGCAGACACGGTGGGCTAAATGGCCTGTTTCCGCGCTGTATCTCTAAACAGACCTGAATTTCAATTACATGACGAGGACAGTGGAAAATAAAGAAAAACTACTAACCTGTAACAAAAAACCCCCTGCAGGATTTAATGTGAAATCCTCCCAATTCTAAAATGTTCATCAGGGGTGGAGATCTGCTCCCCTTTATCTAATTTGGCCTTTAGGCGTTTACAGGTGCACCAAAGAATAAGGGGTAAGCCATTTAGAACGGAGACGAGGAAACACTTTTTCTCACAGAGAGTGGTGAGTCTGTGGAATTCTCTGCCTCAGAGGGCGGTGGGGGCAGGTTCTCTGGATTCTTTCAAGAGAGAGCTAGATAGGGCTCTTATAAATAGCGGAGTCAGGGGATATGGGGAGAAGGCAGGAACAGGGTACTGATTGGGGATGATCAGCCTTGATTACATTGAATGGCGGTGCTGGCTCGAAGGGCCGAATGGCCTACTCCCGCACCTATTGTCTATTGTCTATTGTCTATAAAGAACATGCTGTCAGAGGAACTCAGTAGGTCAAGCAGCATCTGTGGAGGGTAGGATAATGAAAAGCGAGAATAGTCAATACTCGGGGTGAGACCCCGCAAGGGGACTAAATCACCAGACTCGCCAATGTGTTTGGTTCTTATAAGTAGTTTGTGAAATGACAGAAACTCCATTAACAGGCAACTTGCCAGAGATACCAGATCCTAATAAATGAATGAATGAATGAATGATTGAAGAGCTGGGACTACAGCACAGAGTTGCACAGAGCCTAACTGGTCCACTGATATCTTATAAGGAAAGAAACCTGAGAAAAAACAGTGCTGGAGCAACTCAGCTGGTCAGGCAGTACCTGGGGAGGGAATAGGCAGGTGATATTTCAGTCGGGATCCTTCTTCAGTGTCAATTTCCTCCTCAGATGCTGTCCTCTGAGTTCCTCCAGCGTTTTGTGTTTTGCTCATGATTCCAGCATCCACAATCTCTTGTGTCCAAGGAAGGAATCCTGCCATCCTTTCGCAGCCTGGCCTACACCTGATGGCAGACCCACCGTAGAAAGACATAAAAAGCTGGAGTAACTCAGCGGGACAGGCAGCACCTCTGGAGGGAAGGGTCTTGACCCGAAACATCACCCATTCCTTCCCTCCAGAGATACTGCATCTGAAGAAGGGTTTCAGCCCAAAATGTTGCCTATTTCCTTCGCTCCACAGATGCTGCTGCACCCGCTGAGTTTCTCCAGCATTTTTGTGTACCTTCGATTTTCCAGCATCTGCAGTTTCTTCTTCAACATACTGTCTGTCCCTCTGTTACTCCAGCTTTTTGTGTCTATCTTCGGTTTAAACCAGCATTTGCAGTTCCTTCCTGCACATCCAGACCCACCATAGTGGTTGACTCTAAACTGCCACTTCAGAAGCAATTAGTAATAAATGTCTGCGTAACTGGTGATGATCAGATGCGGTGAAGAAACTATAACCAGTCACAGCTCTTTTCAGCTTTCTTGGAAATTCATGATGGAGTTGGACCTGGATCTGTACCTTAGTAAAGAAACCTTCCATTCACAAGCCGCATAAAACGTATGATTATACAGGGAGGAATAACTAAACCAGACAACCCTATAAATTGGGTTTCTTAGCACACGGTAGTTTGAAATCATCCTCCTTCCGCATAAATACAGTAGTCCCAATTTGCCCTGTACAGAGGAAGCTGGATACATTTTGTAAGCATAATGTAATCTCAGGTAATCTCGGCTCCATAAAGTACATTGGGATTTCATGAGTGCTGCACAGTGATTTTCTATACAAATTTAATAGAGAGAAACTTGAAGACATCAATTTCCTGATGTGGATTTGCAGTGAGGGATCCCCCCCCCCCCCCCCCCATGCATTCTTGGAATGCTGCATGCCAGTAATTAACAGAGGAAACTGTTCCGTTTAAGTTCACCTAAATACCTGCAGCTGGGCATCCTGCTCTGATTAAAGCTTCCTCAATATTTTCCTGTCTGTACAGCTGGTGTAATTTTAAAAGCATGTCCCTTTCAATCAGTAGGGAGGACGTATCTTTTTTTTCGGTGAGGGCAGCGCTAGCTCCAGCAGGTTCTAGGCTGAACAGCAAGGACCCAGCGATTGAATCGCTCCCATGTTTGCCATTTGCTCTGTGACCTTACCACCACTGGCCACCCCAAAAAACTTGTGCTCTGTGCGGCATTAGCCACATCACGAGTGCCTGCAGGGGTTTGTCTGTGGAATATGCTTTGAGTTGTTGCCCAGCAGCTGCCATTGCCGCCAGGTATTGCTGGTTGCTCAGCTGTTGTAATGAACTTTAGGCCTTTAAGTACTGGTTAAGTGCCTAATAATTGCTACTTAGGAGGACTCATTATGTAAACACTGGCTGCAGAAAAGTTCATAAGCTGTAACGGAACGGGTCATGCTGGAAGCACTCTGCATAAAATAGGAAGTAGCTAAAACTTTATGACTGGAAGTAGCAATTTCAGTCGGTAATGGGATCAATGCTTTTCTTGTGCACTGAAAATAACTCCTGTACCAGAATTTGGAAGATGCTCACAGAGTGAAAGCGAAGAAGATTGAGAGAGGCACTCCAGATTTATCAATGGGGGAAGATGTGTAGTCAACATGGATGTAGCAGTTTATTTAATGTAACATTTAATCACAAAACAATTATCAAGCTTCAATTAATGAGTAATAAATTCTTGTCATCCAATTTTCTGCCATGTGCCCTGTACAACAATGAAAGCATACCTCAGGAATTCTTTCCCTTTTAAGTAGGAATGTTTATAGGAGACTCATAAAAATCAATATTAATTAGTTGTCTCAAGAAGAGGAGACAAAGAAAAAATCTCTAATTGGCAACTAGGTTAAAGTTGATAAAGATAAGAAAAATGCGCAGTGCTCTCCACAATCACCACCCACCACAATGGATTTGACTCATTAATCTCATTCAGAGATATGGGTCCACAAAACATCGCCATGTTGCGGGGTTATAGATAAACTAGGAAGTTTACTTTTAATTTCATATGACAAAATTGATAGGCAGCAGAAACAAGGAACTGCAGATGCTGATTATTTAAAATTGGAGAATTCAATGTTCATAATGTCTGAAGAAGGGTTTCGGCCCGAAACTTTGCCTATTTCCTTCGCTCCATAGATGCTGCTGCACCCGCTGAGTTTCTCCAGCATTTTTGTGTACCTTCAATGTTCATACTGTTGGGTTGTAAACTACCCAAGCGGAATGAGGTGCTGTCCCTCCAGTTTGCGTGTGGCCTCACTCTGGTAATGGAGGAGGCCCAGGACACAAAGGTCAGTGTGGGAATGGGCAGGGGAGTTAAATTCTTTGTAACCGGGAGATCCAGTGGTCCTTGGCAGACCAAGCGCAAGTGTTCAGCGAAGAGTTTTCGTCTGACTGTGGGTTAAAGTTTACACACCTCACAATGGGTACAGAGATATTGCTGTGTAATTACTCTTGATAGCAATGTATGGAGCAAGGTTATGCTGTTTGCTCAGTTCAAAGATACCAGCATCCAGTCAGAATAAAACTGTAATTTATTTGATTATAAAAGGGTTCCAATATTGTGAGAGGTTATCTCTAGTTAAAGCTGAACTGGTTAAAACTATCCACAATTCATAGAGGGGAGATGTTATGTACTTTGAGCAAGTGCTGGCAGACATTCAAAAAGTGAGTCTAAAACGTGCAGCGTTGAAGAGTGGGACAAAGTGGATGAGGAACAGGCTAAAGATGTTCAGATACTTTGCTGGAGGCTGAGTGAAGAGAGTGCAAAGTGTGAGGGAGAACATGGGTCTGCCTGGAGCCAGGAGGACATCTAGAACCATGATTCGAAGGCAGAGAGCCAGGAGTCGTCCCAGGGAGCGGGATGCTAGTTGTTCAAAGAACCACAGGTGGCCACGGTGGCGCAGCGGTAGAGTTGCTGCCTTACAGTGCTTGCAGCGCCGGAGACCCGGGTTTGATCCCGACTACGGGTGCTGTCTGTACGGAGTTTGCACGTTCTCCCTGTGACTGCGTGGGTTTTCTCCGTGGCCTTCGGTTTCCTCCCACACTCCAAAGATGTACAGGTATGTCGGTTAATTGGCTTGGTGTAAGTGTAAATTGTCCCTAGTGTGTGTAGGGTAGTGTTAATGTGCGGGGTTCGCTGGTCAGTGAGGACTCTGTGGGCCAAAGGGGAAGCTCTCATGAGGCGCACTTTGGTGGTGTTGGGAAGCTCTGGCGAGGCGCTGCCAGTCTGTGCTAGAGCAGACCCGGCAGCCGATGCAGAGCCACGCCAGAGTGGACCAGGTGGCCTCCGCAAACAAACGCTGGCCATCAGAGAACAACAACGACAACGTTGGCTGCCGAGAATGAAGAATGGGTCGCTGCCTACAGTGGGAAGCTCAGAAGCCCCAAAGGCAGGAGAGTCAAGGAGGGAGCCGCTGGCGATGACGAATGCAAGGCGTGGGCGGGTAGGAGAGGGACCGGGCATTGACTACAGCGCCTTCAATCCGTCCCCCCCCCCTCCCCCCCGGGTACCTGCAGCAGCCTGGCCTTACCTAGTTCGGGGGCGCTCCAGTACTTCCAACTTTTGTGGGTTGTGCAAAAGGAATTTCACTACGCTGTGCACACGTGTCAATAAAGAACTATTGAACCATTAACAAGAACAGGCCCTTCAGCCCACATTGTTTGTACCGAATATAATGCCAAGACCAACACTTATCTGCCCGCACATAATCCATATCCCTCCATTCCCTGAATATCCATATGCCTATCCAAAAGTCTCTCAAATGCCACTGTCACATCTGCCTCAGCCACCATTCCTGGCAGCACATTCCAGGTACTCACCACCCTCTGGGTAAAAATAAACTTGCCCTGCACATCTCATTTAAATGTTGTCCCTTCCACCTAAAGCTAAACCTTGGGTGGCACGGTGGCGCAGCGGTAGAGCTATTGCCTTACAGCGCCAGAAACCCGAGTTCGATCCTAACTATTGAATTGAATTGAATGCCTTTATTGTCATTCAGACCTTACGGTCTGAACAAAATTTCGTGCCTGCAGTCATACACACAATCATACAATAATAACAACAATAAACACAAATGAACATCCACCACAGTGAGTCCTCCAAGCACCTCACTGTTGTGGAGGCAAAAATCTTAGGGCTGCAGTCTCTTCCCTCCTCTTCTCCCTCTGCGCTGAGGCGATTCCCCACCGGGCGATGGTAAATCAGTCCCGCGGCTCACCGAACCCCACAACGGGCCGGTTCAAACACCGCGGCCCGGGGTGGTCGAAGCTGCCGCCCTCCAGTCCAGCACACGCAGCCACTGGCCCGCAGCTGAACCCAGGACTCAGGTCACCGCCGCCAGAACGCCGTCCCAGCCACCGGAGCACCGTTCCAGCCCCGAGCCGGATCGCCCTCACGTGAGTGCCGCTCCTCCCTCGAGCTGGGCCACTCCGACGGGAGTGCCGTTCCTCCCTCGGGCTGGGCCACTCCGACGGGAGTGCCGTTCCACCCTCGGGCTGGGCCACTCCGACGGGAGTGCCGTTCCTCCCTCGGGCTGGGCCACTCCGACGGGAGCGCCATTCCTGCCTCGGGCTGGGCCACTCCGACGGGAGTGCCGTTCCACCCTCGGGCTGGGCCACTCCGACAGGAGTGCCGTTCCTCCCTCGGGCTGGGCCACTCCGACGGGAGTGCCGTTCCTCCCTTGGGCTGGGCCACTCCGACGGGAGTGCCACAGCCCCTCACGGGAGAGTCTCAGCCCCTCGCCAGGCCGTCCTCACGGGAGCGCAGTTCCAGCCCCGAGCTGGGCCGCCCTCACGGGAGCGAACCTGGGGCGAGTCCTGACAGGCTGCCTCCGGAGTCCCGAGGTCGCCAGCTCCGCCATTAGGCCTCAGCGCAGACGGAGGCAGAGAGGGGGGATACGATGAAAAAGTCGTATTCCCCCCAAGGGAGAGACAGCAAACCCCGTTTCAACCCCCCACATAAACACAACCTAAAAACCAAAAACACAACTAGACAAAATGAAAAAAAACAACACAAAAAAGTAAAAACAAACGGACTGCAGGCGAGCCGCAGCCGTTCCCAGCGCCGCCACTTCCGAGTTTGTACAGAGTTTGTACGTTCTCCCCGTGATCTGCATGGGTTTTTTTCCAAAATCTTCGGTTTCTTCCCACGCTCCAAAGAAGTACAGGTTTGTAGGTTAATTGGCTTTGTATAACTGTAAATTGTCCCTCGTGTGTGTAGGATAGTGTTAGTGTGCGGGGATTGCTGGTCGGTGCGGACTTGATGGGCCGAAAGGCCTGTTTCCGCGCTGTATCTCTAAGCTAAAGAAACAATGCCCTCGAGTATTTGATTTTTCCATCCTGGGAATAGGTTCTGACTGTCCATCCTGTCTATGCCTCTCATCATTTAACATCATTCTATCATGTCTCCTCAAAATCTCAGGCATTCCAGAGAAAACAATCCAAGTCTGTCCAACCACTCCCTGTAGCATCATTCTGGTAAACCTCCTCTACACCCTTTCCAAAGCCCCCATATCCTTCCTCGAATGCGGTGACTGGACCTGCACACAACATTCCAAATGTGGCCTAACCCATGTCCTATAAAGCTGCATCATGACTTCCTGACTCTTATACTCAATGCCCCGACCTATGAAAACAAGCAAACCTTATGCCACCTTTACCACTCTAAATACTTGCCACTTTGAGGGAGTTATGGACTTGTATCCCAAGATCCATCTGTACATCAATTCTGTTAAGGGTCATGACATGAATTGGATAATTTCCCTTTACGTTTGACCTCCCAAAATGCAACACCTTACCCTTGTTCCGATTAAACTCCACCTGATATTTTTCCGTCCATTTCTGTAGCTGATTTATAGAAACACTACACCAAGTGCAGACCCGTTGGGTCTGCTCCCCCAACACAGCCGTTCCCTACCCGTAGCCGCCACGGGAGACGTGGCCCTCCAACTCAAGCGGTTCAGGAATCAGCAGTGCGGCTGTTTTTAAATGGCGTCTTTGAGGTGAGATGCGGGCGCCAGCAGTCGTTATGGTCGCTGGCCAGCAGGAGGCGACAAAATGAGTGAGGGGGGGGGGGAGAAGGATTTTATTAATAATGTGTACATAATCAAGACAAAATTTAGTGAGGAGTGGATACTTGGAATGAAAAGTGAAATCTCTACCGAAATGGAAAAAAACTCGGCGTTTCTGGGTCTGACGTTGGCGTAGCAACGAAGCAAAGGCTGGCAGCCACGTCAGGCAGAAACACACACAGCCAGCCGGCAGCCACACAGTTTTAATATTATATAGATAGATAGAAACATAGAAAATAGGTGCAGGAGTAGGCCATTCGGCCCTTAGAGCCTGCACCGCCATTCAATATGATCATGGCTGATCATCCAACTCAGTATCCTGTACCTGCCTTCTCTCCATACCCCCTGATCCCTTTAGCCACAAGGGCCACATCTAACTCCCTCTTAAATATAGCCAATGACTGGCCTCAACTACATTCTGTGGCAGAGAATTCCAGAGATTCACCACTCTCTGAGTAAAATATGTTTTTCTCATCTCAGTCCTAAAAGATTTCCCCCTTATCCTTAAACTGTGACCCCTTGTTCTGGACTTCCCCAACATCGGGAATAATCTTCCTGCATCTAGCCTGTCCAACCCTTAAGAATTTTGTAAGTTTCTATAAGATCCCCCCTCAATCTCCTGAATTCTAGCGAGTACAAGCCGAGTCTATCCAGTCTTTCTTCATATGAAAGTCCTGACATCCCAGGAATCAGTCTGGTGAACCTTCTCTGCACCCCCTCTATGGAAGAATGTCCTTCCTGCTGTATACTTTGACAGTTTTCCACACAGCTCGCAGTTTACCGCAACTCCAGCAAAATCGATGTCATCTGCAAACTTACTAATCAACCTGTCTACGTTTACATCCAAGTCATTTATATATATATATCACAAACAGCAGAAATCCCGGCACCTTGATCAGATTGGATGTTGGGCCGAAAGGCCTGTTTCCCTGCTGTATTATTCTATGTTTAGATAAATGTCATACTCTGTCAACTGCTGGGTTGGCTACTCCCACGGCTTAAAGCACCATAACTTAGTCACTTGTATATTAACTACCAGTATTTCTAACTTCACGTAACCCTTACATCCCCTCTCCATCCTGCCCCTAGTCGTTGTACTAGTTTCACTGTTGTCCTGCTGAGTTTCACTGCCTTACATATTATCACCTTCCCCACAGCCAACAATTAGAACATTGTGGGCTCCACCTATCCTTGATCATCATTGCTGGCTTGGATCTGTCTTTTTGCATAACTTTCATTAATTTGTTCTATGTACCTTTTCATATCTCTCAGTTCCTTCTCCCTTGACTCTCAGTCTGAAGAAACGTCACCTATTCCTTTTCTCCAGAGATGCTGCCTGACCTGCTGAGTTTCACTAGCTTTTTGTGACTCTCTTCGTTGTTAATAATCTCTGTCAGTAAGTTCTTATGCTTACTATCCATGGGCTCCTAAATAAAGCTACAATTCCACATCTCAGTGCTTATACACATTATTCACCCAGTCTTGTCAGCTAAGGTTTAGAGGGCAGGCAAATGGAATTAGCTCAGGAAGGCACCTTGGTTGCACGTACAACTTGGGTCAAGGGGCCTATTTCCATACTGTATGACCCTCTATGACCCTAAATATTTTACCACTCGAACTTTTCGCAAGCTCGGAGTAAAAGGGAACAGATCATGACATTGCCACCCAGTGGAAAAAGCTTGTGACTGCATGCAGAATTATTTCGGCTTTGCATTTTGCCTTCTTTACTCACACTTCAGTCAATTATGAAGCATTAGGCTGTCATGTAATGTTAGTTCAAAACCAGGACACTTAATTTACACTGAAATTCCTTTAACTCAGCGCCATCTGCAGGACTAACTGCCATAGTTTTATAATGAGTTTTCCCTGTGAGATAGTGTTGGAAATCGCTTTGGAGTTCTGATTCTAACTTCGAGCTCCCCAGCGTAACTATATGTAGAGGGCTTCCAACAGGAGACTGGCCAAGTGGAAGCAGCACATCTTCATTGATGTAGCGGAGAAAGAGTTGGGGGATGGTGCCAGTGTACGTGTGGAGCAAGGACTGTTTGACATAACCTATGAAAAGGCAAGCGTAGCTCAGGCCTATGCAAGTGCCCATGGCTGCACCTTTAACTTGGGGAGGTGAGACGAGTCAAAAGAGAAGATGTTGGAGGCTGAGAACGACAGGCCGGGAAAATCATCAAGGACCCCTCTCACCCTAACCATGGACTGTTTGCCCTCCTCCCATCAGGGAGGCGGTACAGGAGCCTCAGGTCTCGCACAAGCAGGCTGAGGAACAGCTTTTTCAACAACACCATTACACTGCTGAACTCAGAGTCCCGTCGCTAGCTATCTGTAGACTCTCCCATTTGTATACAGTTATTTGCCTATGTATCAGTTTTAATTCATCCACAATCCACACATTGTTAACCAGTATTTTTATTTTTTATTGTATGCTTATTTTGTATTTTTATTTTTACTTCTACTATCTTGCACTATGACTATGACCAGACGCTAAACTGCATTTCGTTGTACCTATACTTGTATTTGTGCAATAACAATAAAGTTGAATTGAATTGAATTGAATTGAATTTCAACCAGGCGGAGGAGGATGTTAGTGGAGGGAAATTGATTGGGTCCCTGTTCAAGGAAAAACTGGAGGGCCTAGAGAAAATTAAACGATGAGTTTCTCCAGCATTTTTGGCTACCTTCGATTTTCTAGCATCTGCAGTTCTTTCTTAAAAATTAAACACTTACCATTTTATATCTATTCCAGGGCAAACATATAAAAACAATTGAACCACTACTCGAAAAGGACAAATTTACAGATTATGAAGAGAAAGTCAGGGCGTCGGAGTAACTTGACGGGTTTTAAATCACCAGCGAGTACAAGGTTAGCCTTTTACTGTGTTGCATGTCTCATACCTCTTGTCATGTTCTCCTATTTTCTTACCACATCGAACAAGGCCATTTTCCCCATTGATCAGCTCTCAGAGTATTCCCAACAACCATTCTCCTTCAATTACACCCTACAGAGCCTTTTTCCAGACTTTCTTGCATCTGCTGTTTTGATGTGGACTTTTCCTGGGTACTTGTGAAGTATTCCCATTGAAATACAATGTTTCAAAACGATAGATAATTACTAAATTAATGATTAGCTTTAGAATTTCCAGTCCTGTGTTAGAAAAGATGACAATTTAATTTCTACTTATTGTGATTCAAACAGACCACTAAAAGACTAGGTTGGATTTTTATGAATAACACGTATATAAAATTTAATAAAAGTTTAATACATAATACAAATAAAAGTTTGCGGATGACACGAAGCTGGGGGGCAGTGTTAGCTGTGAGGAGGATGCTAGGAGGCTGCAAGGTGACTTGGATAGGCTGGGTGAGTGGGCA
The DNA here is from genome assembly GCF_010909765.2 of Amblyraja radiata. NCBI lineage: Eukaryota > Metazoa > Chordata > Chondrichthyes > Rajiformes > Rajidae > Amblyraja > Amblyraja radiata. Next base: position 128,257,416 of record NC_045957.1, on the reverse strand, counting down.
AATGCATGGCAGATGCAGTATAATGTGGATAAATGTGAGGTTATCCACTTTGGTGGCAAAAACAGGAAAGTAGATTATTATCTGAATGGTGGCCGATTAGGAAAGGGGGAGATGCAACGAGACCTGGGTGTCATGGTACACCAGTCATTAAAAGTAGGCATGCAGGTGCAGCAGGCAGTGAAGAAGGCGAATGGTATGTTAGCATTCATAGCAAAAGGATTTGAGTATAGGAGCAGGGAGGTTCTACTGCAGTTGTACAGGGTCCCGGTGAGACCACACCTGGAGTATTGCGTACAGTTTTGGTCTCCTAATCTGAGGAAAGACATTCTTGCCATAGAGGGAGTACAGAGAAGGTTCACCAGACTGATTCCTGGGATGTCAGGACTTTCATATGAAGACTGGATAGACTCTGTTTGTACTCGCTAGAATTTAGAAGATTGAGGGGGGATCTTATAGAAACTTACAAAATTCTTAAGGGGTTGGACAGGCTAGATGCAGGAAGATTGTTCCCGATGTTGGGGAAGTCCAGAACAAGGGGTCACAGTTTAAGGATAAGGGGGAAATCTTTTAGGACAGAGATGAGGAAAACTTTTTTCACACAGAGAGTGGTGAATCTGTGGAATTCTCTCCCGCAGAAGGTAGTTGAGGCCAGTTCATTGGCTATATTTAAGAGGGAGTTAGATGTGGCCCTTGTGGCTAAAGGGATCAGGGGGTATGGAGAGAAGGCAGGTACAGGATACTGAGTTGGATGATCAGCCATGATCATATTGAATGGCAGTGCAGGCTCGAAGGGCCGAATGGCCTACTCCTGCACCTATTTTCTATGTTTCTATGCTTCTAAAATGGTCCAATTATAACGTAATGCTGGCAAAGAAAAAGTTAATCTATTCTTCCACAAACATTTCTTTGCTCCAGCAGTTGCTAACCGATTTAAACAAAAAATGGGTTTAGCCTTTGGCAAAGCAGTAGGAAATAACTTCTGACGAATTAAGTAGATATTGTTGTGTTAATTTTGTATAGTATCATTTAAGATTACAATTCTTTTGTAAGTCAGACATTTTGTTTGTGAGTAGACTTGATGGTGATTTAGAATTTCAGATATTTGAGCTGGATGTGACAGATGCCGTAAAAGAAACTTCACTCTCAGCCCAGGGAAAGAATTACACGTTAGTGCACACGTTTGTAATGGGAGCACTGGTTTTAAATTCCAGGAAGTGTTCCTGGCTAGCATTAAATCTGGACAAAATTACACTCATCCGCTGACGCTTTGAATACTTTGTCCTTCAGGTACACTTTTCTTTTCAATGTTACGACTGAATCTGCTTCCACCACATTTTTACGAATGGGGTTTCAGACAACAACTTGATTGCTAAAACCAACTAGCTGGACCCTGCTGTAGGGAGTCATCATCTGCAGGACAAGCACACCTGGGCTGACGCAGAGGGGCCCATCACAGTGGCCCACCGTGTGTTACTAATGGGCTACTGTGGATGCCTGCTCTCCTGAAAACCTCCTGACAACCACTGGGGGCAGAGCTTTGCCTGTCATTGATGTTAATAGTTCTTACATTTTTTTGATTTGCACAGAAACACGAAACATATGAAAGCATTGAATAATGGGCGGCACAGTGGCAAATTTTATAGAACTGCGGCAACATTGCCCCAAAGACTCTGGTTCGATACTGACCCCGGGTGCTGTCTGTGTGGAGTTCACAGGTTCTCCCGCCACGTTTCCTCCAGGAACCCACATTCCAAAGACGTGCAAGTTTGTAGGTTAATTAGTGTCTGTAAATTGCCCTTAGTGCAGGGAGTGGATGCAAAAATGGGTGAATGGGTGATTGATGGTCTGGGTGGGCTGAAAGACTGTTTCCCTGCTGTAACTCCAAAAACGAATCTCCTAATCAGCTGGTCTAGAATCCCCATTGAAGTCAATGGGTTTTCACATCTTGTATAAGGACTGACCAAGGATAGAATCTGTGAATTGATGACATTCCAGCAAGATTGTTCCTCGTTGACAGACACCTTGCAGAGTCCAGGAAAGAATTGCATATGGTCATAAGTGATGGGAGTAGAATTAGGCCATTCGGCCCATCAAGTCTGGACAGGCTAGATGCAGGAAGATTGTTCCCGATGTTGGGGAAGTCCAGGACAAGGGGTCACAGTTTAAGGATAAGGGGAAAATCTTTTAGGACCGAGATGAGGAAAACATTTTTCACACAGAGAGTGGTGAATCTCTGGAATTCTCTGCCACAGAAGGTAGTTGAGGCCAGTTCATTGGCTATATTTAAGAGGGAGTTAGATGTGGCCCTTGTGGCTAAAGGGACAGGGGGTATGGAGAGAAGGCAGGTACAGGATACTGAGTTGGATGATCAGCCATGATCATATTGAATGGCGGTGCAGGCTCGAAGGGCCGAATGGCCTAATCCTGCGCCTATTTTCTATGTTTCTATGTTTCTAAGTCTACGCCACCATTCAATCATGACTGATCTATCTCTCCCTCCTAACCCCATTCTCCTGCCTTCTCCTCATAACCTCTGACACTTGTTCTAATCAAAAGTCTATCTAACTCTGCCTTAAAAATATCCACTGATGTCCTCCACAGCCCTCTGTGGCAAAGAATTCCACAGATTCACCACCCTCTGACTAAAGAAATGTCTCCTCCTCTCCTTCCTAAAATAACGTTCTTTAATTCTAATGCTATGACTGCTCGTCCTGGACCCTCCCACTAGTGGAAACATCCTCTCCACATCCACTCTATCCAAGTCTTTCACTATTCTGTATGTTTCAATGAGGTTCCCCCTCATTATTCTAAACTCCAGCGAGTACACACCCAGTGCTGACAAACGCTCATCACAGGTTTACCTACTCATTCCTGGTATCATTCTTGTAAACCTCCTCTGGACCCTCTCCAGAGCCGGAACACCCTTCCTCAGATATGGTGCCCAAAATTGCTCAATTGCAGTAATAGATTTTTCTTCCAAATCACTCAATAGGCCCTGACTTGCACCACTTATTTGCAAGTTCATCTCTAATACCTGTGGAAAATTCTACTCGGCATGCTTGGCCCGGTCTTTCCTAACCACACCCCTGGTTTATTTTTCATTCACCCACACTCTGCATTCACAAGCTACCACTTTACTGCCTTTAACTGCAAAGTTCAGGCTCAGTCCCATATTTTCCCTTTCAAAGAACAGTAGTTTGATTCTCTTTAAAGGCCCGTTCTTTCCTTTGTTCAAACCACTGCTATTTTAGTCCAATGTGCCTGTCAATTTTTCCAATTGTGTCAGACGAAAACGCAGAGTAGATCTCCAAATTCTTAACAGGTACTTTGCACATCATGGGCTTTTACTCTCTCAGGATAGTGCTAGAGTTTCAGCAGCATTTAGAAACATAGAAACATACAAAATAGGTGCAGGAGTAGGCCATTCGGCACTTCATTCAATATGCACCGCTATTCAATATGATCATGGCTGATCATCCCCAATCAGCACCCCGTTCCTGCTTTTTCCCCATATCCCTTGATTCCTCTTGCCCTACGAGCCAAATCCAACTCCCTCATGAAAACATTCAGTGAATTGGCCTCCACTGCCTTCTGTGGCAGAGAATTCCACAGATTCACAACTCTCTGGGTGATTTTTCCCCCCCCTCATCTCAGCCCTAAATGGCCTTCCCCCTTATTCTTAAACTGTGAGCCCTGGTTCTGGACTCCCCCAAAATCAGGAACATTTTTCCTGCATCTAGCCTGTGAAATCCTCTAAGAATCTTATATGTTTCTGTAAGATACCCTCTCATCCTTCTAAATTCCAGTGAATACAAGCCCAGTCGACCCATTCTTTCATCATATGTCAGTCCAGCCATCCCGGGAATTAACCTGGTGAACCTACGCTGCACTCCCTCAATAGCACGAATGTCCTTCCTCAAATTTGGAGGCCAAAATTGCACACAATATTCCAGGTGCGGCCTCACCAGGGCCATGAACAACTGCAGTAGGACTGAGACCACTGTGCATATATTGAAATAAAGAACCTTGACCCTGAAATTAACAGCCAATATTCATCTCGTAATACATTTTGAAGCATGGACAATAATCTATCTTCTAAGGGACTCAGCCTGTTCTTATTTTTGTAAAGAGATTAGAATTTATGTCAGAATTCTCTCAATAAGATGTTGGATAGCAACTGCTCTTCGATTTCCACCTGAAGAATTGAGTTGAAATGAACAGTAGCCACTGCCAGGTATTTAGCAGATAATTGTCTGAAAATCTGAAAAACAGAATTAAATTGTGGTAGACACATAGAGATTTATGATCTATTTATTTAATCACAAAACCATTTTCCAGTTGAGCATGGTATGTCTTACCAAAAGACATCATTCAGTTAAACTTGCATTTAATTCACTAACTGAATTTTAAAAAGCGGCTCCTACTGCCTCTTTAAAAAAAAAAAAAAAGAAGCACATTAATAGTTTAAATTTCTTCAAGGTCTCACCTTCAAGATCTCCATTCCCTTAACTGATTCCAACCTGCAATGTACCACCCAAATGCTCTGTTCCTGTAAGCTCTAACTGTGTTCTATTACAGTATTTTGGCTACAATTTTACTTGCTTGGCTTGCACTTCAATAGCTCCCTGCTTCTCCTGTTGATTACATTCCTCAAATAATCCACTTTTATGAACTAATGTTTTGTCATCCATGTATGCCTCTTTGGGTCACCGTGGTACATTTTTCTATGTTAAACCTGCTAAATGATTTTTTTTTTCAAAGCTTTCCATTTATAAAGAAGCTTTATGACTTTAGGACTCTGCAAATCACATTCCACAACTAATGAAGTCCTTTTGAAGTGCAGTCACTATGGCAATGTAGGAAACAAAGCAGCTTATTTGCACTCAGAAAGACTGACAAACAACAATGTGCTAATTTTGTTTAATTGCATTGACTGACAGGTAAACATTGGCCAGGACACCAGGAGAATGCCTACTGTTACTATTTAACGTAGGGCCAGATAATATTTTAACTCACACGACAATGTAGATATTTCACCCAGAGCAAGCAGATTTGACTGCATTCTTCGGTAATATGCTTTGCTGTTGAGACTTGAGTGTGAGATTTCAGGAATTAAGTTCTGATTTGGGAGACGAGAACACCACTTGTGAGCCTTTTCAAAATTTTCACATAAGGAGTTGCTATCGATTTTCCTGAGATTTTCTATTTGATTCAATTTTTCTGAGTTTTTCTAGTTCATTCAAATTTTCAATTTTGCCGACTATAATTTAAGTCTGAAGATGTATCCTGACCCGAAATATCACCTATCCATGTTCTCCAGAAATGCTGCCTGACCCACTGAGTTACTTCAACATTTTATGTCCTTTTCTTTTAATTTAAGGGAAGGGAGTATACAAGAATTGAAAGACTCTCTCATCATAGTTTAACATTTACATAATTTTAAAATATTGAAGCATAAAATGTATATTATTGTCATCAGCACATTTAAAGCATTTCCCAATACTTTAAACTGAAACTGAACTGAAACTGAAGCAGCTATATTTTGCTGGTGATAGACGCAAAATGCTGGAGTAACTATGCAGGTTTGGCAGCATCTCTGGAGAAAAAGAATAGGCGATGTAACGGATCCTCAGAGGGTTGATCGGAGCGAGTTCCTGACCCACTGAGTTACGCCAGCATTTTGTGTCTATCTTTGGTATTAACCTGCATCTGCAGTTCCTTCCTGCATATATTTTGCTGGTGGCTTTCTTGAGACACTCAGGAACATGAAACTTCGGCACTTCCACCAGATGGCAGTCTTTGGAGCCACTGCCCTTATGTCCAAGTAATATCACTGAATGGATGGGGTCACAGCAACTCAGTGATTTGCTAAAAAAAGAAGCCAAATTTAACATTCACAATGTTTTTACAATACTTTTTTGATTCATTTTCTTTATATCCTTTCACAGCAGTGTTATTAAGATGTTCCAACATGGTTGAAGTCGTGCCAAGCTAAACTTGCATCAGGTTTCGTTTTAAGTTTATTATTGTCACATGTTCTGAGGTACAGTGAAAAGCTTTGTTTTGCATGCTGTCCAAACAGATCAGATATACCGTACATAAATACAATCAAGTCAAACTCAAGCCCAATAAGTAGAACAAAGTGTGGCACGGTGGCACAGTGGTAGTGTTGCTGCCTTACAGCGAATGCAGCACCGGAGACCCGGGTTTGATCCTGACTGTATGGAGTGCTGTCTGTATGGAGTTTGTAGGTTCTTCCCATGATCATCGGTTTCCTCCCACACTCCAAAGACTTACATGTTTGTAGGTTAATTGGCTTGATATAACTGTAAATTGTCCCTAGTGTGTGTAGGGTAGTGTTAATGTGCGGGGATCACTGGTCAGTGCGGACTCGATGGGCCGAAGGGCCTGTTTCCTCGCTGTATCTCTAAAGTAAACTAAACAACAGGGAAGGTACAGAGTGCAGAATATAGTATGCAGCTTTTTAGCGCATCAGTTACAATGGGGTAATCAGACAGAACCCTCGTTTATGGTAGGACTATTGAGGAGCCTGGCAACAGAGGGGAAGAAGCTGTTTCTGAGTCTGGTGGTGCACGTTTTCAAGCTTCTGGATCTTTTTGTCTGACAAAAGTAGAGGGAAGAGGCAATGCCTGGGTGGAATAAGTCTTTGATAATGTTGGCTGCTTTTCAAAGGCAGTGTGAGGTGTAGATGGAGTCTATGGTGAGGAGTTTGGTCTGGGCTACATCAACAACTCTGCATCGTTGTAATTGGCATAAAATCAGTAGCCATCAAGAAGGATATCTAAAAACAGGAGACATAAGAGACTGCAGGCAATAAAACAAACTGCTGGATGAACTGTAGGAAGGAGCTGCAGATGCTGATATAGACATAAAATGCTGTAGTAAGTCAGCAGGACAGGCAGCATCTCCGGATAGAAGGAATGGATGACGTTTTGGGTTGAGACCCTTCTTCAATCTGACCCATTCCTTCAGACCCATTCCTTCTTTCCAGAGATGCTGCCTGGCCCGCTGAGCTACTCCAGCATTTTGTGCCTATTGTGGATGAACTCAACCGGTCAAGCAGAATCTGCGGAAGGAAATGAATAGGCGGTGCATTGGGCACAGGACCCTTCTTCAGACTGATGAAAGAACCCGACCCAAAAGGTTGTCAGTCCATTTCCTTCCACAGATGCCAGAGTGCAGTCAAAAGTCAAAAGTCAAAAGTCAACAGTGTTTAATTGTCATTTGCACCAGAAACAGAACAATAACATTCATATTTGCTGCAGCTATACATGCACATTAATGCAATAACACAAATGTACAATTGTCAATAATACAATCAATTATTAATCAGTAAAGGGGCTGTCCCACTTGGGCGACCTAATCTGCGAGTTTAGATGAGTGTCTTCAACCTTCAAACTCGCAGCATGGTCGACACATGGTCCTAGGAGGTCCTATGAGGTCACTGGAACTCTCCTTCATGCTCGAGGGAAGTTCCCGAATACTCGTTGCCTCAGCTAGGTGGCGGAAAATTTTTTCAGCATTTAGATAAAAATTTCCGCGAGTAAAATGTGGTCGGCATGGTTCCTTTTGACTCGTAGTGCAGTGGAGTGGGGTCACTATTTAGTTACAGGCAGTCGAGGGCAGCCATAGGCAATCTCCTTCGCTGACCGGGCATTTTGATTGGCTCATTGGAGTATTCAGGACCAGGGACAACTGACCGGAAGGTAAAATGCCCGTTAAACTTCTATATTATACTTCTTAAAAGTGTCTCCACACCTTCTCCCCCCCTACACCCCCCCTTCTCCCCCCCCTTCTCCCCCCTTCTCCCCCCCTTCTCCCCCCCTTCTCCCCCCTTCTCCCCGCTTCTCCCCCCTTCTCCTCCTCCCCTTCTCCTCCCCCCCTTCTCTCCCCCCCTTCTCTCCCCCCCTTCTCTCCCCCCCCTTCTCTCCCCCCTTCTCTCCCCCCTTCTCTCCCCCCCTTCTCTCCCCCCCTTCTCTCCCCCCTTCTCTCCCCCCCTTCTCTCCCCCTTCTCTCCCCCTTCTCTCCCCCCCCTTTCTCCCCCCCTTCTCTCCCCCCCTTCTCCCCCCCCTTCTCCCCCCCCCTTCTCCCCCCCTTCTCTCCCCCCCCTTCTCTCCCCCCCCCCCTTCTCCCCCCCCCTTCTCTTCCCCCCTTCTCCCCCCCCCTTCTCGCCCCCCCCTTTCTCTCCCCCCTTCTCTCCCCCCCCTTCTCCCCCCCTTCTGCCCCCCCTTCTCTCCCCCCTTCTCCCCCCCCTTCTCCCCCCCCTTCTCCCCCCCCTTCCTCCCCCCCTTCTCCTCCCCCCCTTCTCGTCCCCCCCTTCTCGTCCCCTCCCCCCCCTTCTCCCCCCCCTTCTCTTCCCCCCTTCTCTTCCCCCCTTCTCTTCCCCCCTTCTCTTCCCCCCTTCTCTTCCCCCCTTCTCTTCCCCCCTTCTCTCTCCCCCCCTTCTCCCCCCCCTTCTCCTCCCCCCTTCTCCCCCCCCTTCCTCTCCCCCCATGCTCTCCCCCCCTTCTCCCCCCCTTCTCCCCCCCTTCTCTTCCCCCCTTCTCTTCCCCCCTTGCTCTTCCCCCCCTTCTCTTCCCCCCTTCTCTTCCGCCCCCTTCTCTTCCCCCTTCTCTCCCCCCCTTCCATGCCCCCCCTTCTCCCCCCCCTTTCTCCCCCCCTTTCTCCCCCCCTTCTCCTCCCCGCCCTTCTCTCCCCCCCCTTCTCTCCCCCCCTTCTCTCCCCCCCCTTCTCCTCCCCCCCCTTCTCTCCCCGCCTTCTCATCCCCCCCTTCTCATCCCCCCCTTCTCTCCCACCCCTTCTCCCCCCCCTTCTCCCCCCCCTTCTCCCCCCCTTTCTCCCCCCCTTTCTCCCCCCTTCTCTCCCCCCCTTCTCTCCCCCCCTTCTCTCCCCCCCCTTCTCTCCCCCCCTTCTCTCCCCCCTTCTCCCCCCCCCTTCTCCCCCTTCTCCCCCCCCTTCTCTCCCCCCCCTTCTCTCCCCCCCTTCTCTCCCCCCCTTCTCCCCCCCCCCTTCTCTCCTCCCCCCTACTCTCCCCCCCCCTTCTCTCCCCCCCCTTCTCTCCCCCCCTTCTGTGTGTGTGTGTGTGTGTGTGTGTGTGTGTGCGGGTGTCGACCGACTGTGTTGAGACCACGAGCTCGAGCTCGAACACACACACACACACACACACACACACACACACACACACACACACACACACACACACACACACACACACACACACACACACACACACACACACACACACACACACACACACACACACACACAGCTCGAGCTCGTCGTCTCAACCCAGTCGGTCGATCCAGCTGGATGAGAGGGAGAAAATGTTTAATGGTGATGTGCAGGGCAAGTTTTTTGTTGACAGAATGTAATGGAGGCCTGGAGCCCATAGCCATTGGTGATGGTGGAGGTTGGTACAATAATGGCATTTAAGAGGCTTTTAAATAGGCACATGGAAATGCAGGGAATAGAAGGACATGGATCATGTACAGGCAGATAAGATCAGTTCAACTTGGCACCGTGTTTGGCACAAACAGTATGGGCCGAAGTGCCTGTTCCTGTGCTGCACTGTTCTGTGTATACAATTGCTGAGAGAGAGTTGTGGTTAGTTGTGGTTGCAGTTGCGCAGTGCTGTTCAAGAGCCTATTGGTTGCTGGGAAGAAACAGTTCTTGAACCTGATTTCAGCCTCCTATACCTTCTACCTAAAAATAGTAGCGAGGTGAGATGCGATGCCGCTGGGCCCTTTGAGTTCCCCCAAAAACCTGATCATGTTGCATCATAACCATATAATATAACCATATAACAATTACAGCACAGAAACAGGCCATCTCGACCCTTCTAGTCCGTGCCGAACACATAATCTCCCCTAGTCCCATATACCTGCGCTCAGACCATAACCCTCCATTCCTTTCCCATCCATATAACTATCCAATTTATTTTTAAATGATAAAAACGAACCTGCCTCCACCACCTTCACTGGAAGCTCATTCCACACAGCTACCACTCTCTGAGTAAAGAAGTTCCCGCTCATGTTACCCCTAAACTTCAGTCCCTTAATTCTCAAGTCATGTCCCCTTGTTTGAATCTTCCCTACTCTCAGTGGGAAAAGCTTTTCCACGTCAACTCTGTCTATCCCTCTCATCATTTTAAAAACCTCTATCAAGTCCCCCCTAAACCTTCTGCGCTCCAAAGAATAAAGCCCTAACTTGTTCAACCTTTCTCTGTAACTTAGTTGCTGAAACCCAGGCAACATTCTAGTAAATCTCATCTGTACTCTCTCTATTTTGTTGACATCCTTCCTATAATTAGGCGACCAAAATTGTACACCATACTCCAGAATTGGCCTCACCAATGCCTTGTACAATTTTAACATTACATCCCAACTTCTATACTCAATGTCGGATCATGTCGGATCAGGCCTGATGTACGGGCTCAGCATCCGCGGCCTTCTCAGGTATTTGTCTCACAGAAAAGGGTTCATTGAGCTGGGGGTTGAATGAGCTGTTTTGGTAGTGGAAGGGACTCCTGGCTTTGGGAAGTAACCACAGAGACCCAGCCCCTGGCATGTGCTGGGACCATTTGACGGCTTACTGCTGCCACAGACTTTCAAATGCAAAAAGGATTTATATACGCACAATATAGAAAAAGTTGAAATGTAAAAAGTTTACTAGAAACCCATTAAGCAAAACAAATAATTAAAATCATTAAATATGTTAACATTAAAAGCAAAGATAAATAATTCAAGTACTTCCAGAGTCAGCAAACTCATGCAAAAGAATGGGTTTTCCCTGGCTTAAAGCTGTGGGCCAGTTTGGAAGTGAACATGAACTCCCTCTTCAGCCACTGGGTAAAACCTGCAGTGGAGCAGAAGATCAGGCAGGTCCACAATTCACCGTCAACAAGTCTTATAAATATGATCTGTAATGAGCTCGCATTGAGTCTCAATTTCACGAATCATAAAAGCTGCAACAAAATTATGTTTATATGTTTTGTATTCAGTGCAGGTTGAAAATTAAATTTCAGTATCTGGTGGATAGTGGATAAAAAAACAGAACAATTTTAATATATGAATAATGGAAACCATTTTCAGCTTGAAGGTCAATTTGGGTATAAATCTGAAGTATTTTCGATTTTTCTATAATTTTACAGTGCATGTAAATGGTAGAACAGTTTTGGCACGCTGCAAGTGAGTCACCTACCACATAATGCCTGATTTCTGATGTTCTTGTAGCCACGATATTTATGAGCTGGTCAATGGTGATCGATGGCAAAGTTTCATGAACTGGCTAGAAGACGATTCTGGTAAGTGTTAAATAGTGGGTTTCATAAAATGTTCCAATTCTTACAATTTGGCTCAGCAAAATACTCTTAAAATAGTCATTGCAATTTATACATTGCAATAGAGCACAGAAAGTATTGAAAATGTGAGTTTAAATACATTTAATTGTAAGAAATGGAATGACCTGTAATAATAGTGGTCATGGCTAGAGGGGGCAAGTTCACAAATAAAACAAATGGAGCCCAGGGTATTTTTGCAGGTTCCACACGCTTTACACTCTCAGAACATGTCTATGCCCCGAAATTTGTGTTTCCTTCAGCATTAGGCAAATGAGAGCGAAATAGCTATTTCTGAGTGGAAATTCTCGGTTCAATCATGTCACTAATGAAGTTTGATCACAAATACGTGTCAGCGTAGGGTCAGAAATGGCACTGGATTTGCCTTATATTTCCCTTTGCGTGTTGTGTGGTCACATATTGTGGAATGGACAAGGAAGTGATATTGAAACAAGGAACAGCAGACGCTGGTTCACAAAAAAAGACACAAAGTGCTGGAGTAACTCAGCAGGTCAGGCAGAAATAATATTATTCCCCATGAAACGATCCTTTACAGTGTCATCAGGGATATGAAGACACATTGTTCTGAATATGACACCACCCCTTTTCTCCCCCTCTCCCTATTTTCCCTTTCTCTTCGCTGTGCCCCACCACTTGCATTTGGTCATAAGGTAATGTGATAGCAGCAGAATCAGACCATTTGGCCCATCAAGTCTACCCCACCATTCAATGATGGCTGATTTATCTCTCTCTCCTATTTGCACCCATTTCTCCTCCCCCCCGCTCCCCCCATCCAATTCCACTTCTATTCCTTCTGGCTTCACAATTCTCACCGCTTCTCTCCTTATCTCACACTTTATTGTCTTTTCATCTCTGGTCTTTGTCCAGCTATCTTCCCATCATCACTACAAGCATCCTACCACAACCAGAGAGCAGCGCTAAACTACATTCTATCCTTGTCTCCTTGATCGGACTTTGCTGGCATTACCTTGCACTAAACAGGTACAACTGAATTTTACTGCACCCAGATGACCCTTTAGCAAGTCTTCTACAATGAATTTCTGGTTTCCATTATTTTGACCCATCTGAAACAACAGAGAGTGGGGATCGCTACCCAGTGCATCACAGGCTCATCAAGTTTTCCATCCAAAGATAGACACAAAAAGCTGGAGTAACTCAGCAGGACAGGCAGCATCTCTGGAGAGAAGGAATGGGTGACGTTTCAGGTTGAGACCCTTCAGACTGAATTTGGTGACATTTGGTGCTTGATAGACTATCCTGATTTTCTCGATTCTTTATCTCATTTAATTATTCCGTTATACACGGTGGTATTTTTGTTTGTACTACTTTAGGTTGCACTACTTTCTTTCCATCATTCTGCATTGCACATTGTTCTACTCTACTGTTGTGCTGCTGTAAGTAAGAATTTTATTGTTCTATCTGGGATGTATCACAATAACACACTCTTGACTCCTGTCTCTCGACTCTACTCTGCAGCCAAATTCTGCACTAACTCCATTTATAAGTTTGCAGATGTCACCACTATAGTGGGCCAGATCTCGATAAATGCCAAGATAGAGTAGAGGAAGGAAATAGAGAGCTTAGTGACATGACATCAAGACAAAACAAAGGAGCTGATCATTGTCTTCATGCACGCCACAGTCTGCATCAATGTCTTTCTTTCTTTTAAAATCTGTTTATTAGTTTTTTTCAAAAGCAAAAACAAGACAACAAAAAAATAATGATAAACATAACAATGATATTGATACATAGGGATCAGGGTTACATTAATAACAGGTATAACCTAAATATGAGTCCAGTGTCAAAATATACATTGAATATAGACCTCCCAGTCTCCATGTAAATATAGTTACGTGTTTGAAATATATATATAAAATCAAAAAGATAAAATGAAAATGAATGCAACATCTCCAAGTTTGTGGATGACACGAAGCTGGGGGGCAGTGTTAGCTGTGAGGAGGATGCTAGGAGACTGCAAGGTGACTTGGATAGGCTGGGTGAGTGGGCAAATGCATGGCAGATGCAATATAATGTGGATAAATGTGAGGTTATCCACTTTGGTGGCAAAAACAGGAAAGTAGACTATTATCTGAATGGTGGCCGATTAGGAAAAGGGGAGATGCAACGAGACATGGGTGTCATGGTACACCAGTCATTAAAAGTAGGCATGCAGGTGCAGCAGGCAGTGAAGAAAGCGAATGGTATGTTAGCATTCATAGTAAAATGATTTGAGTATAGGAGCAGGGAGGTTCTACTGCAGTTGTACAGGGTCTTGGTGAGACCACACCTGGAGTTTTGCGTACAGTTTTGGTCTCCTAATCTGAGGAAATACATTCTTGCCATAGAGGGAGTACAGAGAAGGTTCACCAGACTGATTCCTGGGATGTCAGGACTTTCATATGAAGAAAGACTGGATAGACTCGGCTTGTACTCGCTAGAATTTAGAAGATTGAGGGGGGATCTTATAGAAACTTACAAAATTCTTAAGGGGTTGGACAGGCTGGTTGCAGGAAGATTGTTCCCGATGTTGGGGAAGTCCAGAACAAGGGTTCACAGTTTAAGGATAAGGGGGAAATCTTTTAGGACCGAGATGAGGAAAACATTTTTCACACAGAGAGTGGTGAATCTCTGGAATTCTCTGCCACAGAATGTAGTTGAGGCCAGTTCATTGGCTATATTTAAGAGGGAGTTAGATGTGGCCCTTGTGGCTAAAGGGATCAGGGGGTATGGAGAGAAGGCACAGGATACTGAGTTGGATGATCAGCCATGATCATATTGAATGACGGTGCAGGCTCGAAGGGCCGAATGGCCTACTCCTGCACCTATTTTATATGTTTCTATGTAAAAAAAAGAGATAAAAAACAAAAAAACAAAACCCCATAAACTTAAAAAAAAAGCAAAACAGAATCTGGGCTGCAAAGAATTTCAACAATTTAAGTCCCTGTTTGTCGTCAAGTCCGTTCCACCGTATAAAGGTAAAATAATTATTATAACAGTTGGAGAGCGGACAATTTGTGTCATATGAAAATGTTGAATAAATCTTCCCCAAGTCCTATCAAATTTAACCAAGGGTTCAACAATGTCACTCCTGATTTTTTTCTGAATTTAAACATGATATCGTTTCAGAGTACCAATGGAGTGTGGTTGGAGGATTAGAGTCTTTCCATTTAAGATCTTCTGGCGATTAATGTGGTAAATGCAATCAGCCGATGGGCGGAACGGGACAGATGAATAGAATCTAACATTGGTAGCCCAAAAATTGCAGTAATTAGATCAATACCTCAAACTACAGAAATAGTATCAAAAACTTATTTCCAATATTTTTCCAAAAGTGGGCAGGACCAAACAATGACAGTTTTTTGGTTATGAAGAACACCAGTAATTATCAAAAATCTATCATATGGATCAGAAATTGTTTCATAATGAACAAACAAAATTGAGGAGTCAATAAAAATAGAGACTCCTTTCACCTTAGCCTGTGAATTTGAATGAAACTGCTGTTCTCTCCAAAACTTAAAAAATCGTTGATTGTCATCTTTCCTTACATGGGTTTCCTGAATAAAGATAATCTGAGCATTTAGTCTACGAAGAACTTAAAAAAAATATTCCACTTAATGGGATGGTTCAAACCATTCACATTCCATGAAAGGAAGTTAATAACTTTATCCATATTGTTTGTAAAAATCATGTGGAATGTAAAGGGTTAATTTCTTAATGCATAACAGTTCATGATACTGGAAGGAGAAGAATCTAAGGCGGAGCCAGAAGTGACGACATTTCAGACATTTTTGTAGTTCAAATTCTGCCTTGATAGAAAAAAACTAAGCTAAAAGCAAAAGCCCCCCCCCCCCCCCCCCCACACACACACATGCAAAGCCCGAAACTGACCAGTAGACAGTCAGTACGCTACCTATTCCCTTCCCTACCCCCATCTCTCCTAATGACAGCACCCAACGTAAAAATAAGGCACATTTACCACTCAATAGCCAAAACAAAATTAATGTCTTGGTTAAGTAGTGCATGTTAACTGTGGAAGACAAGAGCTACTACATATTATTTATCCAAGGTAAAAATATGAAAAACAAGAACCGCATTCCCTTTGTTTGTCTAAAGACAGGGGAAAAAAATTCCTTTGATGGACATTTTAAAAATAGAAAAGCTAACAAAGAAGATCTTAAAAGTTAATATATAATACCATTACTTTAAATTAACAGTATCTTAGAGAAGGTAAAAGTTGTTGTTTGATACCATCATACTAAAATTCTAAAAAGTAATTAAAGAACAACTCATCCAATTAAATTCGTAATCATTTACAAAATGATATATTGTCAAAATAGGAACAATAAATCTCCAATTGTAACTTAATCAACTATCAGTAGCTCCCCGTCGCGGCTTCACCCCCATAAGCCTCCAGAAAGCTGGAAGCGTCTTCAGGATTGTTAAAAAATTGGTTGTTACCATTAAAGAGTCGTATACGCACAGTGGCGTAGCGTGGGGGGGGCCCACTGTATACGTAGTCTAGCTGGATAAAGCAAGGCGGGGCGCAACTGTTTCTAAAACAACTCCGACATTACATCATGAAAAGACTTTCTCAATTCCAAAAGCTCGTGGCTGTAATCAGGAACAAACCAAAACTTGCATCCTTCATATTCAACCAGGCCCAACATTTTTGCAGCTTGGAGGATATTCTCCTTCATCTGCAAGAAGTGAAACCGAATGATCAATTGTCTCAGTTTATCTTGGAGACCAGATTTCTTCCCGATCCTGTGTGCGTTATCCAAAATTGGAAGATTTTCATAGTACTCGGTGTTGAAAGTCTCCTTTATCATTTTCGAGGCATATTTTATAACATTATCCCCTTCTTGACTTTCAGGCAAACCAACAATTTGCAGATTCAGTCGATGACTTCTGTTTTCCAGATCCATATTTTTAATCTTGTATTGCTGGAGTGCCCGAGTATTTTCATTCATTTTCTGTTCCAGTATTTCAATCTTCAAATCTCTTTCCTGACCCAAGATTCGCAAGTTATCAATTTGTTCCTTCTGTTCACGAGATTCATCTTGTAACATAATCAGCTTGTCATGAACTTCCTTCAATTTGCTCAAAATTCCTTTCATCATTTCTTCCAAACTGCAAAACCTTGTTTTCATTTCATTTTTCATTTCATCGTTCATTTTCAATATTGCTTCTAAGATACCAGAGTTAGAAGCTGCACCATCCCCATGCTCCTTCCTTGGAGAAACTCTTTTCCCTCTTTTCTCCATCCTTTACACATCTGAAACGTATAAAGTTTGGACCGTGCCTTGAAATCAAGTAATAACAAGTAACATTGAAAGAGTGGTAAGCAAGAAGTTAAAGGTTAAGGGAACAAACAAAGTTACAACCTTTACAGCATGCTGCCACTAGGAGCTGTCTTATATCCATCAATGTCGATGAAGTGAATATGGCCAAGAGTTTCAGGTTCCTAGGAGCAAATGCCGCCAACAATTTGTCTTGTTCCGAACACATCCATGCTATGGCAAGAAAATATATAAACGTCACTATATATCCACAGAAGACTCAGGAAATTTGGCTTGTCTTCAATGACTTTTACCAGACTTTCCACAGATCCATCGTAGAAAGCATCCTATTCGAGAAGCACCACAGTTCGGTTTGCCAACTGCCCTGCCCAAGTCTGGAAGAAACTACAGAACATTGTAGGTGTAGCCATCATGCAAACCAACTGCATCCCCTCTAAACCCCTTCCCACCTCCCCACTGGCTCCTACACTTCACTTCACACTTGTTGAAATGATCAGACTCACACATAGTGATTAGTATCCATAGTCTTTTATTCGCAACTCTGCGGAGGAAACACTAGGTGCTTTCGTCTCCATGCCTTCAGCTAGTCTACGTATATAGTACTAACACACTAATCTACATCCTCCCTCTTAAAGAATTAAATGCAAATGTAAAACTACTGATTATACAAAGCACATATAGTATGTGTCAATAAACTGGAGGAAGTTCAAACATAGCCCAGATACCTTACAGTGGGCTTACAAACATGACCTGCATGCGTACGGTACAATCCTGCATCTCCTCCCGTCACTGGGGACACGATCGGTGGTGAAGTAGGTGTTGGAGTTTGAAACGGCATTCCCGGTGATGAAAAAGGAGTCTTTGGCACAGGTGGAGGCGGCGTGGCCATAGGCAAAGTAAAGGTTGTTGTGCTGGTGCAGTCAGGCCGATGCCGCTGGATGTGGATGGAAGTACACTTGTACGGTCCAGACAGTACAGAGGTGGTGCTGGCTCATTCACAGGCAGGATATGTTGCCTATCACATCTGTAGGTGCCGCCATTGGCATTGACCAAGTATGAATGTGGCTCGGAGGCAGTTCCAGAAATTACACCGAGGCAGTCGTGACCTTTGTCGGTTTGCTGACGCACCACCTGTCCCCCGGCTAGTGGTGGAAGAGGTCTGCTCGTCTTATCATGCCACCCTTTCTGAACGTCGCGCTTTGGTTGTGGTCTGGACTGGACTTCTGATGGTGGGAACACATGCGGTACCAATGCCTGTTTCGCCACCGGCAATGTGGATTAGGTCTGCCTTGACATCAGACGCTGAGCGGGTGAACCCGATATTGGATCGCGGAGAGAGTTTAAAGATTTAAAAGTCACAAAATGGATTCAGCTGTAGATTTAGAAGCAATAAAATGGATGCTTAACCTTTCTCCTACTACACTAGTGAGAGCGCTGCACAATAACATAAATGTTTTGCCTTTCTTATATTACACAAGTGAGATCTCAGCACAATAACACTTGATATTTTTGCTCTATGATATAAACAATCAGAAAAATGTTCAGACAACGGTTCTTTCCCTCTGCGCTATAGATTGCAATGTACAAACAATGGATCAACAAGGTAAAAAAAGAAGAGTGCTTGAATCTGCAAAAAATAGCTCCTTCAGCATAACCATATATGGGCTAACCTTTCCTCTATCGGAAGAACCTGGCAAGAGGCTGTACTATGCTCTGTAAGATAAAGAATTGCTGAATTGCTGATTATTAGAGTATAAATATATCTGATTGAACATTACCTCTGTGTGTGGGGATAGAATGACTCTATAGTCTGTATTTTACATACTGTGAGAGTTGACTGCCACACCCGCCTGGGCGAAATAAAGATTTTACTGCTGTATTACTAACTTTTGTGTTGTTATCTGTTTTAAGTAGAAACGAACCTTAACAGCGGGAGATGTTGTGCAAGTTAAGCAGGTCCAGGTATACATCTGATTTTGCTCTGTGGGACCGTTCCATTCAGTGTTTGGCACTCCTGATGGCATGTTCAGCTAGTCCATTTGACTGAGGGTACTTAGGGCTGCTGGTGATGTGACGAAAACCCCAGCGTGTAGCAAAGTCTTTGAAGTACTGGCTGGCAAATTGACTGCCATTGTCAGATAGTTGACATGGAGCTCCCTGGTCGGGGAAATGGCATGCCAGTTCTGAACTACCCCATGAGAAGTGGGGCTACTAAGAAGATCGATGTCAAACCAACCAGAATACGAGTCGACAAGAACCAGGTATTATTTGCCATGCCACTCAAATATGCCAGTTGCCACCTTGGTCCATAGGAGGGCAGGAACTGGGTGTGAGAGAAGTGGTTGCTTTTGTTGATGTGGTACCAAACTGTTGCACACTGCACAGGATTCCACTTTCTTGTGAATGTAATCGGCCATGCCAGGCCAGAAAAACATGCTTTTCATTCGCAGGACAGTTGCTTCGGTGCCTGGGTGCCCCGCATGGACAGCATCAAAATACTTGCTGTGTGGAGAGAGGCAAGAACAACAGCTTTGTGGCCCTTTATGATAATGCCATCTTGTAGTACTAGTTCATCACGGACGGCAGAAGGGTCGAACTGGAAGTGGTAGATTGTATTGCTTGTCAGGCCAACCGCGTTTAATAATGGAGGACAGCGATCGTAAGGTATCATCAGCGATAGTGTGGGATACCAGGTCCTCCAAGCAGGTTGAGGGAATAAAGGAAACAGTCATAACCACGAAACCGTCATCTGGTGTGGATGAACCTTCGCAAATCTTTCGAGGAGCACGTGAAAGGGTGTCAGCCAGGTGCATGACCTTGCCACGTTTGTGGTCAGAACAATGTCATACTTCTGAAGCTGAAGCAACATCCGTTAAAGGCGTCCTGATGGCGTCCTGGCGTATTGGTTTGTCAAAATGCTGATTAGGGATTGATGGTCAGTTTTGATCGTGACCGTGTGTCCGAAGATAAAGTCATTAAACTTCTAGCAAGCGATAACGACTGCTAGCTGCTCCTTTTCAATCTGGGCGTAGCGTTGTTCTGTGTCCGTCATGGTGTGCGAAGCATAGGCAACAGGCCTGTTGCCGTCACCATCATCTGGGAGGCGAGCTGCTCCTAAACCGACTGTGAGGTGTCACAAGTCAGTGTGACCGGTAATTTAGCATTAAAGTTGGCAAGAGTGGGGGCACAAGACATCTGTTGTTTGAGAATGCCCTCTGATGTTGCTCATACCAGGCCCAAACAGTGTCTTTGTGGGTTAGCTGGCGCAGTGGGGTCGATAGTTAACTGAAAATTGGGATGAATTTCCTCAAGTAATATACCATGCCAAGGATTCTCTGCAGGCTGAGCACATCTGTGGGTGCTGGTAACTTGTTGATGGCAATGGTTTTTGATGGATCGGTTTGAGGCTAGCTTTAGTGAACACATGGCCTACGTAGTTCACCTCATTTACTCTGAATTTGCACTGTAGAGGGTTTAAATACAGAACCTTCTTTAAACTTGCGTCGTGTTCTTGAATTGTTTGTCCAGCAACAAGGATATCATCAACTACGATGGAGCATGGGTAACCTGCAAACAATTGTTCCATAGCGCGTTAAAATACTTCACCAGCAGAGCTTATGCCAAATGGCATACGACAACATTTGTAACGTCCAAAGGGCGTGCTGAAGGTGGTTAACTTGAAGGAGTTGTGATCCAAGGCAATCTGCCAGAATGAACTCTTGGCATCTCCAGTCTAACACTTATATATAGAACTAACACACTAATCAACAATGCTGCCATGGCTAACATAATCAGGCAGCACTCATACCCCATTCATTCCATCTTCTTCCCTCACTTTTCGGGCAGAAGATACAAAAGCTTTAAAACACATACCACCAGGTCAAGACCAGCTTCTTCCCACATTATTAGACTCTTGAATGGACCTCTCGTGAACTGAGGATGTATTCCCAGTCGCCGAAATCTAACTCTGTACTTTACTTGCAGCTGTAAAACTATATTCTGCATTTTGTTTCTTTTCTTTTTTGCATTACCTATTGTGCTCATGTACGGTGTGATTTACATGGGTTACATGCAAAACAAATTGTGCTATATTTCAGTGTATGAAACAATAAACCAACATCAATACCAATATTTATTGTTTACCCTGTAAGCCTCATTCAAACTAAGAATTTCTTTATTGTAATATAAGATAATAAACTAATTTGATCCGATCTGATTATTATTTTGTTATTTTCGAAATAACAGTATCAATGTCAATTGAACTGATCTTTTGTTGTGTTGAGCACACAGTTACTTCGGTGCACTCAAATGGAAACACATACTGTAGCACTGGGACTCTGTCCCAGTTTTGTTAACCAATGTTTATATGTTCTTCTTTGGTCCTCGCTAGAGAGGGAGGAGGGGAGGGATGCAGTGTGAACATCACAGTTCTCATCGTTGCTTTGATCTGATGTTTCCATTTGGTAGTCCAGTCGGGGAGACTCATAGAAGTTGCCATATCACACTGATAATTACTGAAGTCTTTTGAAGGGACCCTGCAGCAAGCAGATCTCCACTTCAGGATATTACTGACATTTTAAAGACACAAGAGATTGCAGATGCTGGGATCTATAGCACAAAACACTATGCTGGAAGAACTGAATGGGCCAGGCAGCTTCTGAAGAGAAAGGGCCAGAGGGTGCTAATGCAAGGCAGAGAGGATAGAGCACTGCCCTATAAGAGTGTATAAAATAATGAGAGGAATAGATCGGGTACATATAACATTGTTAAGGGCTTGGACACGCAGGAAAGGCAGGAAACATGTTGCTGATGTTGGGGCAGTCCAGAACCAGGGGTAGGGGAATCGAGGATCAGAGGACATGGGTTCAAAGTGAAGGGGAAAAGATTTAATAGGAATCTGAGGGGTAACTTTTCCACACAAAATGTGGTGGGTGTATGGAACAAGCTGGCAGAGGAGGTAGTTGAGGTTGGGACTATCCCAACATTTAAGAAACAGTTGGACAGGTACATGGATAGGACAAGTTTGGAGGGATATTGACCAAGCGGTGGCAGATGGTACTAGTGTCGCTGGGATATGTTGGCCGGTGTGGGCATGTTGGACCTGTTTCCACTCTGTATCACTCTATGACTCTATGACACTGGACGTTGAGGGGAAAGTGTTGGGAGGAACAATAAATAGAGTGCGCATATCTGAGACCCCAGCTGGGATCGAAAAGGAGGCCTGGAAAGGGGTCTGGAAGCTACGCAGGACAAGATAAGAGTGAGGACAAGTACTGAGAAAGGACATGTGACGGGTAGCAAGTCTGAGTGAGAATGTGGTCAACGTGCAGAGGAGTGAGGAGATTGCAGAGGAGGACTATTGAGCGAGGGTCTCACAGAACTCCCATCACAGAGAGGTCTGAGTCTGTGGAATTCTTTGCCTCAGAAGGCTGTGGAGGCCCAGTCAATGGATATGTTTAAGGCAGAGATAGATAGATTCTTGATTTGTACGAGTGTCAGGAGTTATGGGGAGAAGGCAGGAGAATGGGGTTAGGAGAGAAACATGGAAACATAGAAAAATAGGTGCAGGAGTAGGCCTTTTAGCCCTTCAAGCCAGCACCGCCATTCTATATGATCATGGCTGAACATTCAAGATCAGTACCCCATTCCTGCTTTTTCCCCATATCCATTGATTCCTTTAATACTAAGAGCTAAATCTAACCCTCTTGAAAACATCAAGTGAATTGGCCTCCACTGCTTTCTGTGGCAGAGAATTCCATAGATTCACAACTCTCTGGGTGAAAAGGTTTTTCCTCATCTCAGTCCTAAATGGCCTACCCCTTATTCTTAAACTGTGACCCCTGGTTCTGGACCCCCAACATCAGAAATAATTTTCCTGCATCTAGCCTGTCCAATCCTTTAAGAATTTTCTATGTTTCTATAAGATCTCCTCTCATCCTTCTAAATTCCAGTGAATACAAGCCCAGTCGACCCATTCTTTCATCATATGTCAGTCCCACCATCCTGAGAATTAACCTGGTGAAATTAAGATGCACTCCCTCAATAGCAATAATGTCCTTCCTCAAATTAGGAGACCAAAATTGCACACAATATCCAGGTGCTCCTTGCTCCTAGACTTATATCCTCTCGCAATGAAGGCCAACTTGCCATTAGCTTTCTTCACTGCCTGCTGTACCTGCATGCTTATTTTCAATGACTGATGTAATAATAATAATAATAAATTTTATTTGTGGGCGCCTTTCAAAAGTCTCAAGGACACCTTACAGAATTTAACAAGAGTAAAAAACATATAATTGGAGTAAAATAAATAATAAAGACATCACCAATACACAAATTAAAGACAGAATTCGATCCAAAGACAAAAATTCAAAAACACAATGTGAAGAGAGAGCAGCGGCAGCTAAACCGCGCCAGCGTACACTCTCCCTTCCGACAGCCATCTTGGACACAAACTAAAATAATCACTTACACACAAAAATCATCCCCCCACAATGGTTACCACTGTGGGGGAAGGCACAATGTCCAGTCCCCATCCCCAGTTCTCCCAAAGTCAGGCCTATTGAGGCCTCCGCTGTTGCCTCTACGGAGGCCCGATGTTCCTGGCCGTTCTCGCCGGGTGCTGTTGCCCCAGCGTCGGGAGAGTCCTCCCAGCGGCTGGGCCACCTGGAACGGCCGCTTCCTTACCGGAGACCGTGGCTTCCGAAGCCGACAAGGCCGCGCCGGTTTGGAGCTCCCAGGCTCCCGATGTTGAAGTCGGCGCCGCCCGCTCCGCTCCGCAGACCTGCAGCCCGGAGGTGTTAAACTCTGCGGTCACAGCTCACCGGAGCTCCAGCGCGCACCCAAGTCTCGTTGCAACTCCCCTTTTCCTAATCTGACACCATTCAGATAATAATCTGACTTCCTGTTTTTGCCACAAAAGTGGATAACCTCACATTGATCCACATTATACTGCATGTGCCATGTATCTGCCCACTCACCCAACCTATCCAAGTCACCCTGCAGCCTCATAGCGTGCTTCACGCAGCTCACACTGCTACCCTGTTTTGCGTCATCCGCAAACTTGGAGATGTCACATTTGTTCCTCATCTAAATCGTTAATATATATTGTAAATAACTGGGGTCTCAGCACCGAGCCTTGCGGCACCCCACTAGTCACTGCCTGCAATTCTGAAAAGGACCCCCTACTCTTTGTAATTCTTATTCTTTGCTTCCTATCTGCCAACCAGTTCTCTATCCATGTCAATACCTTACCCCCAATACCATGTGCTCTAATTTTGTACACTAATCTCTTGTGTGGGACTTTGTCAAAGGCATTTTGAAAGTCCAGATACAACACATCCACTGGCTCTCCCTTATCCATTCTACTTGTTACATCCTCAAAAAAATGCAGAAGGTTAGTCAAGCATGATTTCCCCTTTATAAGTCCATGCCGACTTTGACAGATCCTGTCACTGTTTTCCAAATGCGCTGCTATAACATCTTTAATAATCGACTCAAGCATCTTCCCCACTACCGATGTAAGGCTAACTGGTCTATAATTCCCTGTTTTCTCTCTCCCTCTTTTCGTAAAAAGTGGAGTTACATTGACTATCCTCCAGTCCACAGGAATTGATCCAGAGTTGAGGGAACATTGGAAAATCTTCACCAATGCATCCACGATTTATTCACCAATACATCCCGGGGATTTATCTGCCTTCAGTCCCAACAGTTTACCGAACACCATTTCCTGACTAATGTGGATTCCTCCCAGTTCCCTGCCATTTCCTTGTTTCCCATTATAAATTCACCTGTTTCTGACTGTAAGGGACCTACTGTACATATGCCTTCACTAATCTTTTCCTTTTTACATATCTAAAGAAAATTTTAGTCAGTTTTTATATTCTCCGCAGGCTCTCTTTCATGCTCTATTTCCCCCCTCTTAATTAACCCCTTTGTCCTGCTCTGTTGAGTTCTAAATTTCTCCCAGTCCTCTGGTTTGCTGCTTCCTCTGGCCAATTTATATGCCTCTACCTTTGATTTAACACTATCCTTGATTTCCCTCGTTGGCCACGGTAGTGATAAAGCAGAATTAGGCCATTCGTCCCATCAAGTCTACTCCACCATTCTATCTCTCTCTCCTAACCCCATTCTCCTGCCTTCTCCCCATAACCCCTGACACCCGTACAAATCAAGAATCTATCTATCTCTGCCTTAAAAATATCCATTGACTTGGCCTCCACAGACTTCTGTGGCAAAGACTTCCAGAAACATCCTCTCCACATCCACTCTATCCAAGCCTTTCACTATTCGGTAAGTTTCAATGAGGTCCCCCTGTAATTATGCTCCTAAACCTTACCCCCCTTATTCTCGTTCAGTAAAACACTGAGTCAAGCACTGGACCACTAAACTTTATTTTTTGAACGAACAACGAATCCCCTATATGATACCTAACCACCGCGGGTTCGATCCTTGTCTCTGCCTGGCCAAGCTATTCAGCCTCGTGCAAGCAGACACTTCCAAAAGGTCACGCAGTCCCAAGCGCCCTTCCAGAAGATTGACAACGATCTTAGTGGGGGCTACCTTTTATAGGTCACGAACCCTGCGGGACCGAACTACATAGTGGTGGTGCCCCTTACAAGCCAATCACACATATCAATTACACCAAAGTATTATTGAGTCCCAATACAATGTTTCTACAGAAGCTTCTGGAAAGTAGTCAGCTAACTGAATAATGCAACATTTCCCCTGGCAGTATAAACAATCTAGCCAGGGCTTCACACTTCAGCCAATCATTAAACTGCAGTACAACTGTCCTGCAACAATATTAACATTATTTACAATCCCTTTGCAGCTATCTTCTCGAGACAATGCACCTACAACACCTTGGAGTTTCTTTACAGAGTCCTCATACATTCTAACAATTGGGAGGACATCTAGACCTCACCTTATCTGATATTGATCTGGGACCTAGACTTCATGGCACCAGCTCGCAGATTGTGGCTTCTTACAGAAAAAGGCTAACAGGCCTTGTAGATGCATAAATCCTTTACTTTATTTTAACTCTGTTTTGGTCAGGATTTACACCCCCTCATCTTTCCAAACTCCAGCGAGTACAAGCCCATTGCTGTCAAATGCTTATATTATATGTTAATCCACTCATTCCTGGGATCATTCTAGTAAACCAGCTCTGGACCGTCTCCAGAGCCAGTACATCCTTCCTCCGATATGATGCCCAAAATTGCTCACAAATGTGGCCTGACCAGCAGCTTATAGAGCCTCAGCATTACATCCCTGTTTTCGTATTCTAGCCCTCTTGAAATAAAAGCTTGCTAACATTGCGTTCCCACCGATTCGGCTTGCAGATTAACTTTTTTGGAATCCTGCACCAGCACTCCCAAGTCCCTTTGTACCTCCTATTGCAACATTCGAATGGAGATACAAGAGACTGCAGGTACTGGAATCTGGAGCAAAACATAACAACTAGAAGAACTCAGCGGGCCAGGCAACATCTGTGACATTATCTGCGACTCCGCCCGGCTCGGCCTGTGGACTCGGGAGCCACGGACTCCGGTGGGAGGTGGCTGATCTGGATGTCCGGGCCGCTGAGGATGTTCTCCGTCGAGGTTCGGCGTCGGTGTTCCATCATCCCGGCGTGAGGGCCTGAGCATCGGGCCGCCTGTGGTGGCGACTGTGGGTGCTCGGGAGACCACGGGTGAACATCTGGGAAGATCGGCGGGGAGGCTGGCTGGACTATGGTACCTTCCTCAACTTTGGTGCCACTGTGGGGTTGTGTTGTGTCGTGATTCGTGCTTTAAAAAAAAAAATGTTTTATTTATTATTTATTTTTATGTTACTTGATTGTAAGGAAAATCCATTTTGTTGTCTCTTATGAGACAATGACAATAAATTGAATACAATCCAATCCAAATCCAATTATTTTGACTGATTCTGAGCCTCAAGAGTGAAGGGCAATATTCATTCTGTATAATGGTTGCTGGAGGCAGTTGTGGATGGATTGAAAATATTACAGCAAAATCCACATATGTGGCACTGGAAAATCTTGTGATCTTGGGGTGTGTCAGGATCGTCACGAATGATTGTCACTGAGAAATATAACAGAACTTTTGTAAAGTATCTGTCTCAATTGGCAATTCTGGTTAGCTCTTTCCACATTCTAATATTCCTCTGCCTTCTAGATCTCATGAGATTGTTAGTAGCCTAGATAATAATTTACCATGTACTGGACGTAATCTTACACTGACACCTTTCTGTGGTCCATCACCCAGAATATGCATTGTAATGATGAAGAAACTGTCAGACATTAGCCCTTGAGAATATAATGTGGAAACCTGGAGGTTTTTTGTCATTGATACCCTGCTTCTCCAGAGTAGCCTCCACCCTGTAGTGCTTCATGCAAAGATGCTTCAATGCAGAATCAATAATCAGAACCACAACTTCCTTAAGGGGCCGACCCACTGCGGCGACCTAATCCGCGAGTTCTGGCGAGTTTGCCCTCGATTCGTACTCGCAGCATCGTCGACACGAGGTCCTAGGAGGTCTTTGTAACTCTCCTTCATGCTCGAGGGTAGCCCCCGCGTACTCGAGGCCTCAGCTAGGTCGCGGTATATTTTTCAACATGTTGAAAAATGCCCGCGGGTAAAAAAAGGTCGCCATGGAGAAAATCGATACTTTTTTTGCTCGTAGGTTTAGTCGAAGTAGGTCGTAGTAGGTCGGCATGTTATTCGTAGGTAATCGAGGGTAGTCAAAGGTAATCGAAGGTAGTCGAAGTCTTCAACATAGTCTAAGGGATAGTAGATAGTCTTCAACATAGTCTAAGGGAGGTCGAAGGGTGGTCGAAGGAGATCGAAGGAGGTAATCTTCACTCTCCACTATACGGAGTCCAATTTTCCCGAAGCTAGTCGAAGCTAGTCTTTAACATAGTCGAAGGAGGTCGAAGGAGGTCGAAGGAGGTCTTCTACATAGTCGAAAGAGGTCTTGAACATGACATTTTTTCAAACTCTCCTAAACTCTTCTAAACTCGCCAATTAGTTCGCCGCAGTGGGACAGCCCTTTTAGCATTTTTCTTGCTGTAACATGGAGAGGGTTATATTTTGCTAAACAATATGTAACTGATGTTTTAAACAAGACACTAAGATATAATAATAAAATATAATATTATTACTGAACAAATTCTCTGGCCTAGAAAAACATAATTTATTTCCTTCAAAGACCTATCAATTTAAATCTGATTTCCCTACTTACCAGACCTAACAGTAATGTTGAGGCATTAATAGGGTAGACGATCAGATCGTTTTTCACTGGGTGGAAATGTCAAAAACTAGAGTGTGTGGCTTTAAGATCATAGAACAAATGTGCGGGTTAAGTGTTTTACACAGAGGGTAGTGGATGCTTGGAATGCACTGCCAGGCAAATGCAATAGTGGCTTTTAAGAGGCTTACTCAACTTAAGAGTAACCATGGAGATTGTGAGTCAATGGGATGTTTTATGTGCTGTAGTTTTTATGTTCCAAATTATAGTTCTAATTTAATCACTCATGTACAACAAAAACATATGTTTTATATTGCACAACCCCCAGAAATCTATTTACATACTTTTTACCATCTTTAAATATTAAAAAATTTGATGTCAAAACAATGTCCCCTTGAATCTACTATCATCTGATACAATTGCTCCATTCTTCTACATCTCTATTCCGCCTGTAAATGTTGCACCATTCTAAAATGCAATAGTCCACCACTCACCCGTTCCCCCAACGGTAATGTTCCACCACTCACCCATAGCCCCCAACTGCACACGGGTGGCAAATTGCACGCTGCCAGGACTTTAAAAAAGAATCCAATTGCACTTCCTCTGCCTCCCACAGCACTCGCTCCCCCTCCTCTTCAGCCTCCCTGTGGCAGGACTTAAAAAAAGAATACAATTGCAATTGCCCGTCCAGCACTCCCTCCCCCTCCTCCACAGTTAAAAACTTGCTGGCAGGACTCAGTGTTCTGTGATTGCAACATTGTTGCGGGGAGGGACAGCAAGGATCTGGATCCCATTGTGATGTCATAGCTGTAACTACCAGTATGCAGATGGAAGAAATTTTTCTCAAAGTGGGATTTTGTCAAGTTAACAATGTGAATAACTTGTAAAATATAACATCAATCTGAACGAAACTTGATACAAACCACCACATGACAATTTTGAGTAAGGTGGTCCACAAATCGATATGCTATTGTGTACCATTTTGGCGTAATTTGAGGACATCACCGAATCAGCTGCTATGATTAATGTGTCAAACTGGTTGCAGTTTTCTGATCTACATCTTAATGTGTCAAAGACTGTCTGTATGTTTTTCTCCAAAAAGGCAAGTACTGATGGAGATCCTGATGTGTTTGTACATGGAACAAAACTTAAAATTGTACATGAGTTTAAATATTTAGGAATCGTGATCGATTCACAGCTCTGCTTCAAACAACAGGTGAAAAGAACAGTAAATTTAATAAAATTTAATTTGTCCAACTTTAGATATATTAGAAATAATTTAACTATTGATTCAGCCAAACTATACTTTAATGCAATGATTGTGCCATACATGACCTACTGTATAACAACTTGGTCACTGGCATGTAAGTCCACACTAAAGCCTGTTGAAATTGCTTATAAACAAGTCCTAAAAACTCTTGACAAAAAGCCCAGAATGTACCATCACTGTAGCATCCTGAAGAAATTTGATCTGCTGAGCTGGGAAAACGTAATAAAATATTCGGACTCGATTTTGGTTTATAAACTCTTCCATGGACTAGCCCCACCTCCGTTAAAGGACTTCATAAAGAAAAACACAAATAGGTCGACAAGAGCAGCCTCCAGGGGTGATTGTATAGTCCCGTTTAGGAAAAGTGTCTTTGGGCAGTCAGTATTTTCATATCGAGCGTCGCAGACCTGGAACGCGATACCATGCATCATACGGGATCTGCCAACCCTTACCTCATTTACCAAACATCTAAAAACATGGTTACTGCAAAATCAAAATTGCAATCATAATCTACCTTAAAATTATCCTATGGTACTCTTTTATTGCTACTTTATTGTTTGTTTTGTTTTTGTTTTTGTCTTTTGTTTTTACCTTGTTTGGGATGTGTTTACCTTGTGTTGGGACTAAAGATGGAAATTAGCTACTGGCTACAATCTTGCATATTACATGCAAATGTTTATTAATATGCACTGTCCCTAATAAAATCAATTCAAAATCAAATTCAATTCAAATCAGAGATCACAGACACGCACACACACATAGAAACAAACAAGATGAGAGTTTCGGTAATATATACTAGACCAAGTGGAATCCATTGGGCCCCGTCCCCCAACGTGGGGACTAGTCCCCGAACGTGGTGTCGGTGCTCACCGCGGAGACAGGCGCTGCCCGGAGCCAATCACCCCTTCACACGTTCCCCCAATGTAACCCATTCGCCCAACACAATATTCCACCACTCACCCATAGCTGGCAACTGCGCAGGCAAGGCTCATTTCCCCTCATCCCCCAACACTCCCTCCCCCTCCTCTTCACCATCCCTCTTCTCTCCCCTCACCTCCTCCCCTCCTCCACTCCCTCCTTTACCTCTCCCTTCCTCTCCCTTCCCCTACCCTCAGTCACTCCCTACCCCCAGTCACTCCCTCCCACCCACCATAACCCCTTTCCCCTCCCTACCACCCTGACCTATTGAGCCCCATTTCCCCAACGCAATATTCTATCTCTCACCCGTTTTTCCAAAGCAACCCGTTTCCACCACTCACCCGTTCCCCCAATGCAACTCGTTCCCCCAACCCAATCAATCCTTCCCACATGGGGGGAGGGGGGGGGGGCAGTCGACACTTCCCGGAGCCAATGAATGGCCTCAAATTTTGGGTCGGCGTCGGCACTCCCTTGAGCCAATCAATCCTTCCCATGTGGAGGGGGAGGGGGGGGGGTGGTAATCTCACTCTCTCCTTACTCCCCTTGAAGCTGCTGATCCCAATGTCTCTCTGTCACCTCTCCCTCCCTCTCCTTTTCCCTACCCTCTGTCACTCGCTCCCTCACCTCTCCCCTTTTGCACTCACCCACTAAAGACAATGTTTAAATAACATTTCTTCTCCCATCCCCCACTCTGTGAACTCTCATAGCTTCGGTACTGGCAGCAGAGATCACATTTGGATGTCATTTTCGTTTTTTGGACTTTTCACTGCAGCGTGTGCCTGAGATCCCATTTTGACGTCATTTTCAGTTTTCGGAATCTTCAGCTTGTGTAAATGAGATCCCATACGTCATTGGGTGGCGCCGTGGGAGGCAGCCTCGCCAGCAGCATGTTCGTCCTTTCGACTTTTTTTGTTTTTATGTTTGTGTAAATGTATGTTTCAGTGTGGGTGGTGGTGGGGGGGGGGGGGGAACTGTTTTCAGTTACTTACCTCGACGGAGATGCGACTTTTTGTCACATCTTCGCCCCCCCTAGCGGCCTAACAACTGGATTGGTGCGGCCTTTCTCGGAGACCAGCTGGCGCTTAACATCGCGGAGCCTGGGATCCCTTAAAGTTTACACTTTAACATCGCTGAGCTTGGGATCCCTTGTCGGGGATCGCCAGAAGAAGTGCTCCGACCACCGCCCAGCGGCCTATAACATCGTGAAGCTGCGGTCTCCGGTAAGAAAGTAGAGAGTGTGTGTTCCGATCCGTCCCGACGTCGGAGTTTCGATCATCCTAATGATTGTCTATTTTGTACCGTTTTGGCGTATTCCTTGATATCACAGACAGACAGACAAACAAGACGAGACATTTGATAGTATATAGATATGTAGATAATGATTTTTTTTGCAATGCTGAGAACTATATTCTGTCTTTCTATCTTCCCCTTTGTTCTACCTAATGTACTTGTATTTGACGATTGTATTTATGTGCAGTATTATCTGAACTGATTGGATAACATGCAAAAGAAAACAAAATTGGATAACATGCAAAACAAAACTTTTCACTGTACCTTGGACAGGTTCAGAATCTGTACCTGTATATGGTACATGTGAGAATAATAAACCTAAACCATTAATTGTAGCTGCCAATTTCCTGCACAGAGATGTGGTGATTCACCATGAAACTGCGAGGAGAATGAATATGTTGCAGAGGTTATACTTCATTGATGCAGCTGGAGGTTATACCTGCTTTGATGCAGCTGGAGTGCAGGTTTATCAGTCCAGTTGTTTCATATATGTATACATGGATGATTGATATACATGTGCGATTGATATCTAATTTTAATTTCTGCCTCACTCCTGTCAGCAGGCTGCAAGTTGGAGCCACTACAGATGAATAATTATAACATTGTTAAAGTAAAGAATTTGCACGTTTCAAGTGATAGGATCTTACTGTCTATTAACGCAGTAGCCTATGACATCAGTAGGCAACTGGTTACTATTGACAGTCAAAACATAGTTCCCCTTAATTTCCAGCAATCCAAGGAATAAAGTCCTAGCATGCCCAAACTTTCTCTACAGATTGGGCCTTTGAGTCTTAGTAACATCGTCATTAATCCCCTTGGTCGATGGAGCCCGCGGCAGGGGCCTGGGTCAGCGCCATGGAGGCCTCAGCCACGGGGAGCATTAATGAAGAGGTCAGTGTGGCGGTCGATGATGGCACCGACTGACAGACGAGGACGGACACGTGGAAGTGAGGACGCTGCTGCCGAGAAAGGAACAAAGGAGGATCCGGCGTGGGAGGACCACTGTGAGGGAATGTGGGAAGAACAAGGGTGGGAGTACTGGCGCACGGAGGGGGCAGGGCGGTGCAAGCAACAAATTTCACTGTGACTTGTCACATGTGACAATAAAGTTTTTTTTAAATTCCAAAGTAGACTTTATTCAAGTAATAAATAATACAGGAACTGTGCAAAAAATTCATCCGACATTCTCGGAGGCTATACAAACATTCAATACTGTTTACACAAATTAACTGAATTTCACAAATTTCTCCCACACCCTTCCCTTATTTTTGAGGGGTGTCTCCACCACAACCTGCCACCCATGTCTAGCAGCGGAAGGACCATAGACTGTGGTCCTCCCCCACCGAGCCTTGGCGTTGGCTGTACCAAGCTTCAGTGCGTCCCTCAGCACGTACTCCTGCATTCTGCAGCGGGTCAGTCGGCAACATTCCCGACGGACGTCCCTCTCCGTTGGGAGGTCAACAAAGCTTGGGTGGACCAAAGAGCGTCTTTCACTGAGTTGATGACCTTCCAGCAGCACTTGATGACAGTCTCTGAATGCGTCCCTGCGTACAGCAGGCAGTGAAGAAAGCTAATGGAATGTTGGCCTTCATAACAAGAGGATTTCAGTATAGGAGTAAAGAGGTTCTTCTGCAGTTGTATAGGGCTCTGGTAAGACAACATCTGGAGTATTGTGTACAGTTTTGGTCTCCTAATTTGAGGAAGTACATCCTTGTGATTGAGGCAGTGCAGCGTAGGTTCACGAGATTGATCCCTGGGATGGCGGGACTGTCATATGAGGAAAGATTGAAAAGACTAGGCTTGTATTCACTGGAGTTTTGAAGGATGAGAGGAGATCTTATAGAAACATATAAAATTATAAAAGGAATGGACAAGCTAGATGCAGGAAAAAATTTCTCAATGTTGTGCGAGTCCAGAAACAGGGGCTTAGAATAAAGGGGAAGCAATTAAAGACTGGGGTGAGAAAAAACTTTTTCACCCAGAGAGTTGTGAATTTTTGGAATTCCCTGCCACAGAGGGCAGTGGAGGCCAAATCATTGGATGGATTTAAGAGAGAGCTAGATAGAGCTCTAGGGGCTAGTGGAGTCAAGGGATATAGGGAGAAGGCAGGCACAGGTTATTGATTTGGGACGATCAGCCATGATCACAATGAATGACGGTGCTGGCTTGAAGGGCCGAATGGCCTCCTGCACCTATTTTCTATGTTTCTATGTTTCTATGTAACAGTCTGTAAATCACAGAGTCCTCTGTGACAGAGCTGTTTGGATTAAATCGTGACAGGGACCCTTGCAAACCTCTCCAGTCTCGCTTTGCAATCCACACTCTGCAATGATGTGGGCAACCGTCTCCTCTCCATAGCAGACGTCCTGAGGGCAGCATGCGCTGGTAGTGAGGTTCCGACGGTGCAGGTAGGATCCGACTGGGAGGGCTCCCCTCACCGCCAGCCAAGCCAGGTCTTGGTGCTTGTTGGTGAGATCTGGCAATGAGGCATTTTGCCAGACAAGCTGGACAGTCTGCTCTGGGAACCATACCACAGGACCCATGGATTCATTTCCCTGCAGTGCCAGCAGGACGTTCCTTGCTGACCACTGTCCGATGGACTTGTGGTCAAAGGTGTTGGTCCGGAAGAACCTTTCCACGAGTGACATATGGAGCGGCAATGTCCGGCTGACTGGCGGATTTCGTGGCATCTGCGCCAGGCCCATCCTTCGCAACAACGGGGATAGTATTCAATTCAATGCAATTCAATACAAAATTACATTTTCTTTAAATGAATCTGATGTGTGTCTTCCTGTGTCTCCAACCCATCGACCATCCCAAAACTCTGGCGAACACAAATTTGATTTCAACAATTTCAACATTGAAACTTTTGAGCCAGCGTTCAAAATATTTAGACGTTAGTAACAAACAAAATATTTCAAAGCATAGATTCATAAAATATATTAATAAGCCAAAAATATCCACCTATCCTTACAGTACATTGTTTTTGGTCCTCAAATAGGACAAATAGTTACATTGTCATTAATTCCATATCATTTATATTTTGCCTTAAGGCTATTATGCGTTTTGTTATCTGGCACTTTCGACATTCCAGATATGAAACAAATTGAATTCCCTCTGTGATTTCGACAAAGAAGATTCAATTAATTTAATCTGCAAAGCCATGGGCTGAGGTCCAGCAATTTACATGGACATGCTCCCATGTATGCTTGTTCCCTTTGCTTGGATCTCCTCACCTTTAGGCCCTTCCACAACAGGTGTAAGACAACAAATAATGCAGGATAAAAATATTGAAATGAAGCAACCGGGCAGGTTCTAGGAAAATAATCCATGCAAAACAAAAAGGTGCATTTGGCCGTAAATAAACGCCTCCGTGGTGGATGAAAGCAGAACAATGTACTTTCCTATAGACACAATTAACTGCTGGTTTACAAAAAAAGACACAAAGTGCTGGGGTAACTCAGAGGGTTGGGCTGCATCACTGGCTAAAAGGGATAGGTTATATTTTGGATTGGGTCCCTACTTCAGACTCAGACAGATGTTATGCAAATTCCACAAGAAACACTCTCCCCGGAGCTTTGACTTTGTGACAGAGGTATTGTGACAGGAGCATGTATATTATTTACTATTGTTAGGAATATCTCAGTCACTGGCATAATTTCACTCTGTTGAACACTCCTGCCTCCCAAATCCCCCAATTCCACTTTTCAAAGCTGCCAATCAGATTTTTGTTTGAATCGAAGGGTCCTGACCCGAAACCTCACCCATCCATGCTCTCCAGAGATGCAGCCTGACCCGCTGAGTTACTCCAGCACTTTGCATCATTTTTTGGAACACAGCATCTTTGTGCCTACGATCAAATTTCTATACTTGCCACTACAATGAAGCAACCATGCCATCCACTGTGGCTGAGGCCAGAGTAAGGAATCCCCCTCCATCCTTCTCCTCTGCCTTGCAGCCTCTGATCAATCAGTTGTTCCCCAAGGTGGAATGATTCTCACTGGCATTTATCTGGCCACAGCCAGAGAATACATTCCTTCCTTGATAATTCTGGAATCCCCATCTGATCATTCCTAGGCCTACTTCTTATTATCATAATAAACATTTTTCCCTTAATAACTTTAACTCCTTTAAATCACATCTTAATTAATGCTGCCCTAATGTATTCATTTTGGCTTGTATCAAATTTAATCAATGTTGTGAAGTGCTTGGGTATGTAACTTTTATCTGAGTTGGATGATCAGCCATGATCATATTGAATGGCGATGCAGGCTCGAAGGGCCGAATGGCCTACTCCTGCACCTATTTTCTATGTTTTTATTAAAACTGCCCTGGAAATGTCCATTGTATGTAACCCTTTTTGAAACAGTTGTTCCCTCCCACAATTTGTATGGTGCATTTTGAACTATTTTTCATGGCTTTATTTCCTTGCAATTTTTTAAAACAAACCAGTACCCTAAACATTTAGCCACCTCTTATTTGTCAAGTAATTCGGCTGGAGATATCAGATTACAGCCAGTTATCTATCACATGCAAGAAGCCAGAACAAGGCTAGCTACTGTTGGCAGCCAGTCATAGCATTGGGAAACTTATTAACTCACAGGTCAGTCTGTATCTGTGTGGAGAGAAACAGTTAACAACTTGGTCAGCACCTTACAGTCTGAATCTTTCATTCTCTTGAATGGGATTTGACAATAGACAATAGACAATAGGTGTAGGAGTAGGCCATTTGGCCCTTCGAGCCAGCACCGCCATTCAATGTGATTGTGGCTGATCATCCCCAATCAGTACCCCGTTCCTGCCTTCTCCCCATATCCCATGACTCCGCTATGTTTAAGAGCCCTATCTAGCTTGATAGCTACTTGCTAGCTCAGAAACAGCAGTGCTACTACTACTTAAAATTCTAACACTTTTGTTAGTTTTTGTTAGTTTTTGCTTTTGCTCGAGCTCTAATCTGGTTTTCTCTAATAATTCGGTCTATAATTATTTAGTTATTGTTCTGAAGCCCACTAACAATAGAAGAGCTATCTGTGGGGCAGCGGTAGAGTTGTTGCCTTACAGTGCCTGGGACCCAGGTTCGATTCTGACACGGGTACTGTCTGTATGGAGTTTGTACATTTTTCCTGTGACCACATGGGTTTTTTCCGGCTACTCTAGTTTCTTCCCACACTCCAAAGATGTATAGGTTTGTGGGTTACTTGGATTCTCTAAATTGTGAATTGTCCCTAGTGTATAGGATAGTGCTAGTGTACGGATATCACTAGTCGGTGCATACTCAGTGGGTCGAAGGGCCTATTGCGCGCTGTATCTCAAGTCCAAAGTCTAAAGCTGAACATCTCTGGAGGTCTGCAGAAAATAAGCCACATGTTTGGATATGTGTAGTTGCTTTGTAAATAACTGTCAGACAAACAAGATTCTAAATTATAAGCATCTTAAATGTATTACTTTTAAATAAGGGAAATGTGTCTAATTTTACTCATGTTGTGACATACTAATTTAAATTGTACCTCAAAAGGTTGTAAGGACTTAGAAACAATCTAAGAATAGACCATGAAGTTATCTGATGTGACTCTACAGCGAAATGTTTGGCACATGATATTTAAGGTAATCATTCAGATGTTCTTATTAATATTTTTGTAGAATAAATCTGGGTGAACAACAGTAGCCTAAATCAGAAAAATAAACACAGAAGAATATGAGAAGGACAGACACGATGTCTGGAAGACGTAAGATAAAATCTCAACATGTCAAGAGATGTTTTAAAGAAAGAAGCTATCCAATATAAACCAACAAATTACAGTTTGGAAATTATTGAAACTACAAAGCCAGTTCAATCCCATTGAAAGGATGAAAAATAGATTCAACAAGCCAAAACCAGTTCTGCAGGGTTCTTTGGCTTCAAAAGCCCAACACATCTTATTATATTGTAGATTTAAGGTGACTTTAACATTATTAAATAATGACTTTATAGTGAATTGATAAGTGATCATCACAAGGTCAAGTTAATTTTTAGATATTCAAATGAACCGTGATTTCACTATAATTTGCATGTTTCGGAAAAAGAACATGGATTGTAGTTAAGCATGAATGAAAGCCATTTTGTGTCCAACTGTATTCTAGAAATTGCAATGAAATGACAAACCAATTAATTCCCATTAGTCATTTCAGTTGAGGAAAGGCAAGTCCACAACCAAGCTGCCTTCCACAATGGTAATCAGTATTGAGGAAATTAGCATATTCATTTTCTTTACCAAAAGATGGTTTGCAACAATTGTATTTCTCTGCCTAAGAGACAAAGACACCACTAGGAATAATTATGTTATGATTCGAAGAGTCAACAAAGTTTTCATGAAAGAAAAATGATTTCCAAATTATTTTGATACTGGGTAGACATCGGCCATAAATTATGTGGATTTTCAAAATGCATTTGATACAATAATTCATGAAAGGTTATTAGTCAAGATTAGTCAAGTTTTACAGTTTGGGGTAATATGTTATGGTAGAATAATGATTGGTTAATAATAGAAAACAATAGAAACTACTTGATTTCAGGATTGGAGGGCATAAAATTGTATTTAACATTCCTCCTCACCTGTTGCTCTCTCTAACTTAACTCACACATTGATAATACTCCAACTTCTCTCTGTGCCTTTTTAATATCCTCCAAAGGCACTGTGAACATTCATAGTCACTTCATCCTCTCAGGGGTCTTCTCATGGCAGTGGTCTTCCCTTGTGTCTTCTACTTCCACACCTCCAATTCTCACCAGCATTATTGCATGCATATCGTTGATAGCAAAAGTATATCCTGCATCCATCCGTGTTTTATCACATTTACATTCACTCGAACATTCATCAACTTCGCATAAATGTTGATAGTATCCATGTCTCTGCCCTATTCTGCCTTCAAATTTATTAGGATTTCCATCATCTCTCTTTGGTTTGGCAATGTTTCAACACTTCTTTGCAAAATGGTCATTTATTCCACACCTTCTGCACGGTTTACCCCTGTCAGGGTAACATGAATCCTTGGCAAAATGTCCAAAATTCCCACATCTAAAACTCCCAGTCATCTTCAGCTTTGGAATGATCATTAACATGTCCATGTCCCTTGCGAGTGCAAGTAGACATCATCTTGTTAACTTGGCTTCCACCATCAAATCTACTGGTCTGAGACTGCGTTTCTATGGCTTCAAATCAACAGGTGAATTTTCAATGTTTCCCTTAATGTTAGCATGTCGCCTTTCTCCAACAACTTGCATCTTAAACCATTTGATTTGCAACTTTGTACAACCTGATCCCTGATTTTATTCAGCTCCATAAATGCAGCCCTCAGAAACTTAACTCGTGACAAACTCGTGACAAACTGAGCAATGTTTTCCCCCTTTCTCTGTGTCAATTGCCGGGAATACATATCGTTGAAATGTAGCATTTGTTTCCACCACATTATGCTTCTTTTCCATCCAATTCACCCCATCCAATGGTGACCCTTCGATTCAAAAATGCTGGACAGGTCAACCAGCATATATGAATGTAGAAACAGTTAAAGTTTAAGCCTAGGACCTTTTGTTAGAACTGGGAAAGAGAGAAACACATGTCATTTTTGATTTTTGTTATGGAGTCATAGATTTATATAGCATGGAAATAGATCTATGAGCCCATCCACACTGTGCCAACCATCTAGTGAGGAGTCAAGAGTTGTTCCCATTTACTTGCTTAACTTAGAACAAACTTTTCACAGTATCTCTGTACACGTGACGATAATAATAAACCAACCAAACGAAACTGAGCTCACTAAACTAATATTGGGAGAACGTTGAATAATATTGGCCAGGACACTGATGTTGACTGCCAAGTACTTCTTTATGTTAGAACACAAAAGGCAAACAAATAATCTCATACAATGCTGACCATTATTTTCAGATGATTGTAATCTAATGGCAAGAATTAATGTTTCAATTGGTCAGACCTGGGTCAGACTCCTAATTACTATACATCAGGAAAGATATTGATCTTGGAAAATGTACTGCATTAATTCATCATAATCATATCAGGATTTAAAGAAATAAGTTGTCATATTTTCTAAATGTGGTTTTCATTCATGTGAGTTTATAAAGGTTGAGAGGTGACATAATGGAATAAAGATGAGAAACTATTTATTGTGGTGAAAGAATGCATAACATAAAATTAGAGCAATGAAATGAAGGAATAAAATTGAGGTATAAGTTTCACACATTAACAGAAATATGAAATTTCAAATTGAAGGCAAAACAGCTCTTGGACTGAATAGTCTATCCATGTTCTTATTTTACTTTAATACAGAATTAAGAGTCAAGAGTCATATGCACAAAATATAAATGGAACAATCACATTGTTATTGGTTGTAATTTTTAAGGGCCCATGATAGTGCAAAAAAAAGTATGCAAAGCAACCATGGTAGGGCAATGTCTGCAGTGGTTCAGTGCTGAAATGATGTTGCGGTTAGTGTTGTGCAGGTTGGTTCAAGAACCTGATGTTGACAAGGAGAAGCTGCTCTGGAATGTGAAGTTAGCATTCTCAGGCTCCTGTATCTTCTTCCTGATGGTATCAGTGTGAACACAGCATGGCCATGGCCACAGCATGATCCATGATGATATTAGCTGCATTCTTGATGCAGTGTTTCCAGAAAGCTCAGAGGTCAGAGAGGGAAGGTGATACAAATAAAATTAATGTAAATATGACATTTGAGGAGGGAAATAAAGGCATAAAAGACGGTTGATGTCACGCCGGCAGTTAGAAATTAAAAGATCTAAAGAGGGTAGAAGGACATCCGGGTAAGTCCAAGGGGAAGGGGACCGGTGGAGATGGGAGAAGGGGTCATCACTGGGTGAGGTGAGGACTCCTCCCCATAGAAAAAGGCACGGAGGCAGAGGCGACGGATGAAGAGCTCCACATCATGGAGGACTCAGAACACATTGGGGTGGGGGCGGAGGGGAACAAAGGTGAGGTCTCTGCTGAAGACAGACCATTCCAAATTGGAAAAGGGGAGGTCATGGGGGATGGTGAAGACATGACAATGGTGGAGGTTGGGGTCAGAGGGGGCAGGTGACGGAGGTTGAGGCGAGGTGTAGAGGGGGGATGAGGGTTCAGAGAGGAGGCGGGCCTGAGGACTAGTGTATGGGTGGGGGGCCGTTGGGGGTAAACTGGTTAAAAGAGATGGAAGGGGAAGACTCAGTGGAATCAATACTGAGGTTCCTTGTAGGAGGTGAGGGGAAGGGAAACAGAAACAGAAACAGTAGGACCCAGGAGAGTCAGACCCCGTGGTGTAGGAGTTTGCATCATAGAAACATAGAAATTAGGTGCAGGAGTAGGCCATTCGGCCCTTCGAGCCTGCACCGCCATTCAATATGATCATGGCTGATCATCCAACTCAGTATCCTGTACCTGCCTTCTCTCCATACCCTCTGATCCCTTTAGCCACAAGGGCCACATCTAACTCCCTCTTAAATATAGCCAATGAACTGGCCTCGACTACCCTCTGTGGCAGAGAGTTCCAGAGATTCACCACTCTCTGTGTGAAAAAAGTTCTTCTCATCTCGGTTTTAAAGGATTTCCCCCTTATCATGGAGGCTGTGGGCCTGTTGCTGAGCCTGGAGCTTAAGTGAGGCGCGGCCCATGCCTGCTGGTGGGCGGTGGAGAGGTGAGGGTCGGCGGAGTCGCTGGTGGAGGCCCGCGGGGGACTGGACCAAAGGTACAGGTCAGTGGATAGAGCGTCAGCGGCCCCGGGGAGGCAGTGGGAATCAGTGCGATTTGGTGGCGGCAGCAGTTTCGGTGGTTCCGGCCTGGGATTGACCGGGAAGGCAATGAGGGTGGGAGAGGCGGTGGATGTTGGTTTACAGCTTCTGAGACATGAATCCACAGAGTGCACGGTGTGCGACTGTTCCTGTGCTGTATGACTCTATGACAAATAGTTTGGTTCCATTTATACAAGTATTTTTTTGTTTTCAATGTATCTCAAAATTACTGAATGGTTACAGCACAGGAGGAGGTAATTTGTGTCTGCACCAACTCTCTACCATTGCAAAGTATTTCCTCCACACCCTGGCCCCTTCTCCAGAGCCTCGTGAATATTTCCTCATCATCCATTTCTATCTTGGTGATAATAGAACATGCCACCACCATATCTGGGAGTGCAGTTCAAATTCCAATCCCATGCTGCATATAAAGGTTTTCCTCGTCTCAGTATTAATGCACTTTCCCTTTTTTATTCCCAACATTTCTCACTCATGACCAGCTATCCACCATCCAAACACTTTATCCTTTTATCCATTTCTGTCAAAGCTCCCCCTCAGCCTTCGTTTATCCAAACGAAATAGTCTCAACCTCACTAAATATCCTTGTAACTTATTATTTTATCACTTATAGAAACATAGAAAATAGGTGCAGGAGTAGGCCATTCGGTCCTTTGAGCCTGCACCGCCATTCAATATGATCATGGCT
Source organism: Amblyraja radiata (assembly GCF_010909765.2). Lineage (NCBI taxonomy): Eukaryota > Metazoa > Chordata > Chondrichthyes > Rajiformes > Rajidae > Amblyraja > Amblyraja radiata. Next base: position 128,215,536 of record NC_045957.1, on the reverse strand, counting down.
GATCATCCAACTCAGTATCCTTATAAATAAATGCATTATTCTAAGAACGTACATCTCTGGACCTTCTCCAGAGACTCTATATTTCTCCTGTAATGAGTTTGACTTTGACTCTAACATGGGGGGGGGGGGGGAGAGTGCAGTGGAGAGATAAGTTTTTTTGGCCTTCCATCACAGCAATGTGATGGATGTTTATGTAAATTATGTTGTGTCTTGGGTCTATTTGTTTGTAATGTATGGCTGCAGAAACGACATTTCGTTTGGACCTCAAGGGGTCCAAATGACAATAAATTGAATTGTATATTGTATTGTAATGAAGCAACCAGAATTGGACACAATTCTCCAGCTGAGGTTGGGGCCCATGTTTAAAAAAAGGTTTGTCATGACTTCCCTGCTTTTATATGAGATACCTCTTTATATAAAGCTCAGAACTGCTACTTTCATTCAACCCTACTCATCAACTCCTTACAGAGCACTGGGCACGCGCAGGGCACGGACACGCGCACGCTCGCTCCTGTCCGGGGGCGGAGTTGCAAGCATTGGTTGCAAGGGAAGCAGAGGCAAGTGTGTGTGTGTGAGAGGGAGAGAGGTAGAGAGAGACAGACAAACACACACACACACACAGGGAGAGGGAGAGGGAGGGCGAGAAAGTGGCGCATCTTCGCTCTTCAGCTTTCAGCGCCATGAATCCACAGTGTGCACGGTGTGGGAAAATTGTTTATCCCACGGAAAAAGTGAACTGCTTGGATAAGGTAATGTGCATTCCATGTCACCGCGAGTGTTAAAGGTTGCTTCAATCTCCACTTGTCTCCCGAGTTAAATGGGGAAACGAAACGGGAATGAGCGCGCGTGGTTGCGGGGAAATGCGAGGTGATGCTGGTTTGCGAGAGGGTTGAGATCTGACCGATCAGAGCTTTAAAATGATGGGGGGGGGGCAGTAGTCTGTCTCCGAACTGGGCGAAAAGTGTCGATCTCAAGGGTTGACATCCCCGAATGGATCTAATGTACTTGTTCGCTATGTGACGCATTGCTGAATGGTGCGAAGCGTTTGACTGTAGAACGATGGTACTAAGCAACCTGTCAGTGAAGGTTGTTGTACCTGAAGCGATCTGGTTCAGTGCTGCATTTAACAATATACATTCAACATACTTGAAGGCTCAGTTGTGAATATTGGGTGCTATTTTTTTTTTAGCATTCTGCGTTTACAAATCAATGATCCACTGTTTGACGCATAATATATTGTAGAGAGGTGCGTGGTATAGCGCACGTTAATTTTCTTTCCAGCAACACTGCTATTTATCCTTTCATATTGGGTTAAGGTTTATTGTCGGAATGACATGCATGGAACGATTAACGTATTTTTTCCGTGGGATTTTTTTTCACGTTGGCTCAAGTATTATGCAAAGCAGAAGATGATTTATCTTGGTCTCTCTTTACAGTATTGGCACAGGGCATGTTTCCACTGTGAGATCTGCAGAATGACCCTAAATATGAAAACGTACAAAGGATATGAAAAGAAACCTTATTGTAATGCGTGAGTAAATGTTCATTTATTTTTGATGTGTGGATAATAGCAAGCCTCACTGAAGCGGCCCAACAAAAAGATCAGTGTTATGTTTTGCTCTCATTCCAATCCATACCCTACAAACAAGTTCAGTGAGCCTGAGGTACGGCAGCACTTCATAAAATGTGTATCTTTACTTCCTTCTCTTACTTGAAAACAATGTTGTCTTATTGTGAGGTAAGGTAACCCCCCCCCCCCCCCCACATTATGGTCTGATTAGGAAAAGTAATTAGGAAAGTTTACAAAATACTTTTGCTTAATGCTTGATTGTTTTGTTAGTTCAAACCAGAGTTTTCAAAAATATTTAGCGTTTTCAAAACGGAACTAATAAATGAAGACAAAAGAGACTGCAGATGCTAGTTTCCAGCCTAAAGAAACTTGGAGGTCAAGCAGTATCAGTGGAGGCAAAAGGAGGGAAGATTGCCAATGTATAGCAGATGGAGAAGGGAGGTGGGTGTGGGTGGGTGGGATAAAGTGTGGCAAGATGGAGCCAGATTGTAGGGGAAGATGGGCAGATGGAGACAAGTGCAAGGAGGAGTGGATGGGGAAAATGAACAAAGGGAGACCAAATTATAAAAGGACTGGTCAAACTAGATGCAGGAAAAATGTTCCCAATGTTGGGGGAGTCCAGAACCAGGGGCCACAGTCTAAGAATAAATGGGTAGCCATTTAAAAGTAAGATGAGAAAAAACGTTTTCACCCAGATAATTGTGAATTTGTGGAGTTCTCTGCCACAGAAGGTAGTAGAGGCCGATTCACTGGATGAATTAAAAATAGAGTTAGATGGAGCTCTAGGGGCTAGCGGAATCAAGGGGTATGGGGTGAAGGCAGGCACGGGTTACTTACTGATTGTGGATGATCAGCCATGATCACAATGAATGGCGGTGCTGGCGCGAAGGGCCAAATGGCTTCCTACTGCACCTATTTTCTATGTTTCTATGTTTCTATGAGAAGAAAACTAGGTGGAGATTTGACTGTGTGTGGTAGGAAAACACTGAGGATGGGGATTACCTGAAAATGGAAAATACAATGTTAATACCATTTGTTTATGAACTACCCAAGTGGTATACAGGCCTCCACTTCCACTGTGCTATGGTCTATCTGTGGCAACGGGGAATGCCAAGGACAGGCAGGTCTGTGTGGGAGTGGGAAAGAGAGTTAAAGGGACATGCAGCTGTAAGCTCGACATAGCCATTGCCGACAGAGCACAGCTGCTCTGCAAAATGGATGGAGAGTTTATGCTTGGTTTCACCAATGTAGAAGATGCCATGATCACATTGAATGGCGGTGCTGGCTCGAAGGGCTGAATGGCCTACTCCTGCACCTATTGTCTATTGTCCATGCCATGTCATGAGCACTGACTGCGGTAGACTAGGATGGAAGAGGTGTAGGTGAACCTTTGCCTCATATGGAAGAGCTGTTTAAGACCCTGGGGGGGGGGGGGGGGGGAGGGGGTTGCAGATGGGGTGAGGTGGAGGTTGAGCGCAGAGCAGGAGATGGAGGAAATACATGTGACAGGGGTTCCAAAATCAATGAAATGGGGAAAGCCACATTTAATTCAATTCAACTTTAATGTCATTGCACAAATACTGAGTATGGGTACAACGAAATGCAGTTTTGCGTCAGTCCATAGTAGTGCAATATAGAAATAAAAAAAAATAAAAAAAAGAGGATACAGAATAATAAAAAATACAGAATAATTAAACAATGGGGACGGAGGGACCGGAGGAATCTATCGGCGGGACTCCGAGTTCAGCAATGCGACGGTATGATTGTAGAAGCTGTTCCTCATCCTACTGGTACGAGACCTGAGGCTCCTGTACCGCCTCCCTGATGGGAGGAGGGCAAACAGTCCATGGTTGGGGTGGGAGGGGTCTTTAATGATCTTCCCAGCTCGTTTCAGACACCGTTTTCGGTGGAGGGCATCCATGGCAGGGAGCGGGGCACCGATGATGTGCTGCGCGGTTTTCACCACCCGTTGTAGTGCCTTCCTGTCCGCAACAGTGCAGCTGCTGTACCATACCGTGAAGCAGGTGGTCAGGATGCTCTCGATAGTACACCGGTAGAAGTTAGTCAGGGTCTGGGGGGACAGGTGGGCTTTCTTGAGCCTCCTCAGGAAGTAAAGGCGCTGCTGTGCCTTTTTGATCAGCTTGGAGGTGTTGAGGGACCAGGACAAATCCTCCGAGATGTGTACCCCGAGGAATTTGTAGCTGGAGACGCGCTCCACCTCAGTCCCGTTTATGTGGATGGGGGTATGTCTGCCCCCTCTGACCTTCCTGAAGTCGACAATAAGTTCCTTCGTCTTCTTGGAGTTGAGGACGAGGTTATTATTGGCACACCAGGTTGTCAGGTGCTGGACCTCCTCTCTGTAGGCTGACTCATCGTTGTCACTGATCAGTCCTACCACCGTGGTGTCGTCAGCAAACTTAATGATGGCGTTGGATCCGTACTTAGGGATGCAGTCGTGGGTGAAGAGGGAGTAGAGGAGAGGGCTGAGCACACAGCCCTGTGGCACGCCGGTGTTCAGTGTTATAGTGGTGGAGGTGAGGTTGTTGACCCTAACAGACTGTGGTCTTTATGGGTGAAGGAGAGCATTTCAGAAGCCCTGGAGTAGAGAGCCTCATGTTGTAAACATAAAACTCGATGTGCCATTTTTTGGTCTTATTTCATCAAAATCAAATCTTGTTTCTGATTAGCTGAAGAAGGTACAAATTACACTTTGTATGGTCCAGCATGAGAACTTGAGGCATTTCCGGATACTAGTAGAGATTTATGTTCTGATACATCATTTAAGTATTCTCTGCTGGGGAGAGCATGTTAAATTAGTGCATCTGAAATTCAGCTTGCTTACCCTGCCCTGTAAATTATGCCAGGAACAGTTATTGGGCTGTTTTCCCACATTTCATTTGAGGGCTTCAAAAGTATTTTGAGATCACGATTATGGCTGTTGTAAGTTTTCCTCTGATGACTAGTCCTTGCACAGTCAGAGCAAGGCAAAAAAATCCATAGGATTAGTTCAATATGGGATTCTTGAGTCTGACAATCAGTATCAAAAAGGCACTTTAATCTGACTGTGTTGGTAGTTTATTCACAGATTATGTACAATACATAATAAACTGTTTGTACATCGATGATCGATTTATTATTACACAAAAGCACTGTATTTTAGTATCATCAATTTGTTTAGCGTTCACCTTGTTCAGCTGGGTAAGGTAGCATTGTGGTTGAGTTAATAGACTATTATCCAGAGGTCTACATTATTGATTTGAAGGCAAGAGTTCAAATCCCACCACGGTAATTTGGGAATTTTAATAAAACACTCGTATCAACAATGGTGACCTTGAACCTGCTGAATTGCCTCACATCACTGCTTCAGTAATACTCTTTAGGGGAGAAATGATGTTATCCTTACTTGCTTTTTGCTATGTGTAATTCCAGATCTATCAATATGATTGTCTCATAATTGCCCCTGCTCAGTTCAGGGGACAATTAGGGATGGACACTAAATGCCAGCCATGCCAAATAAATTCCTTGGGTTTTGGAAAATGCATACTTTGCCCATTTTGTTTTACTTGTGGGATGCTTGGTGTGCATTAGTTAACCTGATCTATTCAATGCAAACTCATGAGTGTTGATGGCCAAGTGCGATTGACCATTTCTCTCTTAATCACCGGTGGAAATATATAAGAGTTGCAATACAAGAAGGGTTCTGGTTGAGCAACAATTTATGTCTTGAAGCAATATTTAGCTATCTGGATAGCTTCCTGCAGCTCTTCCACAATGATGCCGTCAAAAAGGAATAGCCTTGCAGCAAACTGCAAAGCTGCAAGGCAGCAATTTATTGAGCGGAGTTGCACCTGAAGTGTCCCTTCAGAATACTAACAATGTAGTCTATCAAATTGGATGTAACTAGACTTTATCTAGCACTGAACATTATTGCTTTTATCATATATCTGTACACTGTGATTGGCTCGATGGTAATCATGTTCATTCCCTCTACGGTTTTTTTGATAGGTAGATGTTTGGATAAGGGCCAGAGATGAAAAGACAAAAGGATAGACACGTTGTGAATTGTGAAGCTTGGGGAAAAAATGGAGGTGGAAGGGGATGGGGAGGAGAGAAATAGTTGCAAATCCAGGTTGGGCACAAGGGAGAGTCTGGAGGGTTTGGAGAAAGAAAAGAAAGGAGGTAGTGGGGGAAGAAGCCATGTAGCAGTTCGCCTTAATTGAAGAGATATTGGGTAATAAGAATAAGTAATGATTTGTTAGGAACACAACGCATAGACCAGTACAGTAGAGGAACAGGTCCTTCACCCTACAATGTCTGTGCCGAACATGATGCTTACATCAAACCTAACCTGCCTACACCTAATCCATATTCCTCCATTCCGTGCATATCCACGCACTTATCTAGAAGTCTCTTAATTACTGCTATCGTATCTGTCTCACCCACCATTGCTGACAGTGCTTTCCAGGCAATTCCTAAACAAAACCCTACACATCCATCTATCTATCTATCTATCTATCTATCTATCTATCTATCTATCCCGTGGGGGCTACGGGTAGGGAACAGCTGCGTTGGGGGAGCAGACCCAACGGGTCTGCACTTGGTCTAGTATACTTTTAAAATCTGTGTGTGTGTGTGTGTGTATGTCATTTTGCCTGTGAAACATATCACCTCGAAAACCAGACGCCGAAACGGGAAAATGTTTTCATATTTCAGTAGAGATTTTCCTTGTGATTTTAGAAATCTATACATTGGGTACATTATTTTCCCGACTTTTTAATTAAAATTATTGACCAATCTGACCTTTTTTAAATCTGCCCAGCTGCTGACGTTGCAATAACAGTGAAATAACAGCGAAATTTTTACATCTTCTGGTAGAAATGTTCCTTATGATTTAAAAAATCCAATCCTCTATAAATTTGGTCCATAATTTCCCGAGATATTTAATAAAATTTACCACCAAACTGACATTAAAAAAAATATTAAGGTTGCCCAGCTGCTGACCTCACAATGCCTTACCTCAAGGCCACCCCCCCCCCCCACCCCCTGGTCGCTCTCAGTTTTCCACGAGGTACGTTAGCCCACCCACCTTCAAAAGGTGCAGAAAGATCGAGAAAGTTCTGCAGCAAAGACCCTACAGCTCTGCTCCGCTATAGGATCTTTGACTGCTCCATCGCGAGGTAAGAGGCACCCACGTGCTGAAGCTTCTCCGCGCTGCCCATGCAGCTTTGTGAAGCCACCTCCCCCCCTCCGGCCCGGCCCGGCTCTATCACGCTGGTGGGTGCGCTTCTCTTTGCGTTAATGCTGACCATCAAATTCCGCTCTGTACTAATACAATTTTCCAGCACAGTGCTGGTTCCAGTTAGTTACAATATTTTAGGTAAAAAAATTGTTTATACAGCCCCAGGAAAAACATGTTTTTTCTGGCTGGAAGTTTGAAAATCTTTGCGTAATTTGAAGGGAGTCCTAAGCAAGTGGCTCGTGTGTACACCTACTGATGGGGCTGTTGGGCAGAGATGCCTTTGACCAGATATATTGACGGACAATTACAATTACAAAAGGTCAAGGAGTTTTAAGAGTTTTGTACTTGTGTGCGTAACCCAGTTACACACATAAGTGACCAATTTACACAAGAGACTGAAGATGTTGGCATCTTGAGGAACAAATAATTTGCTGCATGAGCTCAGTGAGTCAAGCAGGATCTGTGAGGGTGAATTCATAGTTGACATATTGCAAAAAGCCTTGTTTTCACTCAAAATATTGGCAATTTCTCCCTGTCCCACCACACTGGTGCTGCTCGGTCTGCTGAGATTCTCTAGCAGATTGCTTGTTCCTTTAAGTTGTACACCTAATAAGTGGTTACTTATGGTGGAAACATTCAGGAAGTTCCAAACAATTACATTACAATTTATTTTTGAACATATAAATTCTTGGATTCCTGAATAGAAATCAAATACATTATGATTTTTTTAACACTTGGATTTTTTTTTAGATTTTAGGGAATTCTCGTCTTTTTTTACCATGCCACCTTCACTGGGATTTAGAGGAATACTCTCAGAACATAGTTGTCACATCCATTCAATTGAAAAGCATTAAGGAATGGAAGTATAAAATAATTTGTTTAATTGACATTTCAACTTGCAGGTCTATTGATGTTGGAAAGAAGGTTAGGGTGATTTCTGCTTTTTTCTGCCAATAGCACATATTTGTGTTTGGCTTGAGTTTTGTCCCTAGCTTTATGCCATTGAATTGGACCAGCATGGAGTGGAAGTCCGTGAATGGAGTTGGCTGCTGTCTAATTGATGTTGTTTGAGATTGGCATGAGTGAAACTGAGAGTTCTTTATGTGAAACTAGTATATTGGCACAGCTGCACTGCCTCATTGCCACTTATAATAATACAGTTGGTGAATTAAAACTAACCAATTACATAAATCAAAGAAATTGTGTGAAAATGCATGATGTACAACTATTATTCTCTTATGTGTGCCATTTAGTTTATGGACCAACATATTTTGCATTTTACTTCATAAGTTCAATTGTTAAATATTACTCAAATTGGATATTGTATACATAGTTGGATTTATGACTATTAGTTGCCTCGTTCTTCTTCTTTCTTTCTTCTTCTCTGTGAGAAACAGACATGCAGCTATCAATCTTTAGTGAGGCCATAGCTTTCTGTTGATGACTAAGTTGCCTGATTTTATAAAGATAAAGTTTGGCATGTGTGCTATAACTGAAAATATCCTTGGCTATTAATGTTGGATCTACAGTTCTGGGCCTGACTTGCGAAACTGGTGTCAACTATGGACCTGTTGAAACCATTGATCGTCATGGTGATGCATTCCTAAACATAGCCAATGTCACCATTAGCTTCTGTCATCAACAGCAGCTTAGAAACATAGAAAATAGGTGCAGGAGTGGGCTATTCGGCTCTTCGAGCCAGCATCACCATTCAATGTGATCATGGCTGATCATCCACAATCAGTGCACCGTTCCTGCCTTCTCCCCATATCCCTTGATTCTGCTTGCCCTAAGAGCTCTATCTAACTCTCTTTTGAATACATCCAGTGAATCGGCCTCCACTGCCTTCTGAGGCAGAGAATTCCACAAATTCACAACAATTGTCACAATTGATATTGAATGTTTTTTAAAATCTCATTTACTAACATCCCAAAAACAAAGCATTGGATGCTCTGCGTGCCCGTTGGCTTAGACCACCTAGCAATATAATATCCTCAGGGATGAAGCCATATTTAATCATGTATACATCCCTGAAATAACACGGCCAATGCTAGGACCAGATCGATTGGCATCTTTGTCTGAAAGGATAGGCACATGGGGGGAATATTTGCCATCCATGAGGCATCAGGAATATTCTGCAGTCATTCAAGGTACAAATAATTGCGCTGTCCTTCTTGGCAGCTGTCTGTTGTTCACAGTTCACTATCATACAGCAAAATTCTAAGAACGTAAACAATAATCATTCCATTGTCCTTGGGGTGAGTTATCTGGGACAGTGGACCCAAGAGAGCAAAATATGTTGACCATTTTAGTAGAGTGTATCCACAGATGATGGAATATAATGCAAGCTTCATAACAACTTGACATCAGCAAGGGGGAACGAAGAACAGGGCTGGGAAAAGCTGCTAAATTTGAACTTCTGTCCAGGCAGCTAGGGTAGCATCGTTAGGACCTGGCTGATGAGAGGTCTTATTGTCCAGAGCCTTTGATTACAAACAACTGTTGGATAATTCATGTTTTTTTCTTGATTTTATCCATAATCATGGGGAAAATAATCTTGTGATACTTTTGTGATAGACACTGGAATAATAAGTAACAGTTACTGAAGAGACAGTAACCCCTAAGATTTTGCCTCCACCACAGTGAGAGGTGCTTGGAGGATACACTGTGGTGGTGTTAATTTGTGTTATTGTTGTTTATTATTGTATGATTGTATGTATGACTGCAGCACGAAATTTCGTTCAGACCGTAAGTCTGAATGACAATAAGGTATTCAATCATTCATCAATCAATCATCAATCATCATCAATCAATCAATCAATAAGCAAGATGTCTTAGGACATCTAGAATACCTTTCAAGAGAGAGTTAGATAGGGCTCTTAAAGATAGCGGAGTCAGGGGATATGGGGAGAAGGCAGGAATGGGATACTGATTGGCGATGATCAGCCATGATCACATTGAATGGCAGTGCTGGCTCGAAGGGCCGAATTGCCTACTACTGCACCTGTTGTCTATTGTCTATTGTCTAATGCCACCAAATAGGATTTATTGCATTTTCAGTTCGGAATTTCACTTTTTTTTCAGTACTTATTCTTTGTGTAATGTTCATTCCCTCTATGCTTTCATTTTCAGTACTGGGGAATGGAACTGAAGCAATGATTTTGTAAATCTAATATTTATTGATCTTCCCTATGAATTATTTGTTGAACATTCAAGATTTTATCTGCCATTTTCTTCTATCTTGAAGCAGAGGTAAAATACTGGGCGTCTACAACAAATTCAAATAATGTTGGAAATAGTTAGGGATTGGAAATGGTCCGAATACAAGAAAGAAGTTCATGAATTTCATTGCAGGGCATGCACATGCATTCTTAATGCTACATGGGCAACATGTGCATGCATATCCTTAACCTCAAGATGTATATTTTTCTGGACAACACAACGTTGAGCCCCTTTTTGTATACCCTTGGCCTCTTTTGAGATGGGGAAAAGAGAGCTCGATATTGCTGAATTCCTAATGGATATTAAATGGCTTTCAAGGTCGGTTTAGGTCACATTTAGTGTAAAGCACCATCGTGTAAAGAAATTGGTGCCAGTGACAGGCACAACTACATGGAGGCTCATTAAACAGTTGGTTCCCACTTAAAATACCTGCAAGTATTTATTTTGCATGGCGCTCTCTTTTCCTTACTGTGGCGAGCAGCTTGCGAATGAACACCGCAAATGCCAATTTTAACATGACTTCAGTGAAAAGCTTTCTGCACCAAGAATAAAATACAGATCTTTCTAGAAACGGATCGGGCAGCGGGTCAGGCAACAGAGTGTGGAACAGAGGTGACATTTCAAGCAATCTTTTAACAGAACTGGACACCTTGCCAATGCCACTGCTGCATTTATTCCAGAAACTTATTGAGGATGTATTCTGGTATGAATTATTCTATTTTTAAGAGTCACCAGATCAAAGGAAGTGACTGGCCATGAGTGTCCTGCAAGGCATGCTTTTGGAGCGGATGAGAAATGGCAGGAACACACATACCCAGAAACTGGATTTCAGCTTTATTTGAAATATAAAATAAATGCTGTGTTGAATACTAAATTCACCCAGGGGAGCACTGGCAGTTGCAGTTGCTGTGTTTTTACTGTTGTGAATCAAAGGAAGTGAGTTGAAGCATTTATATAATAACATCTTGCCATACTAGCCACAAGAATGACTGCCATGAATGCAGTAATGTGAACATGTCCTCGGTGTACATGACCTTGACATCATTCTCCTACTGCCCTATGATCATTCTCATGGGACTGTCCTTTTGTCATAAGTAGCTCTGATGGACTGAGGCACAGGTTCATTATATAGGGCAGGGATGGCAGCTGTGCATGATTGGGGAAAGTCTGTAGTAAGCACGGTGAAAGTCAACAATAAGGAAACATGTGGGCAGCCTGAAAATGTGGGCAGCCACTTGCAGATACCAATGCAATAATGTTCGTCATGAATCTTTAATTCCCATCTCCTAGCTACACGCTAGAATTTAGAAGATTGAGGGGGGATCTTATAGAAACTTACAAAATGTTTAAGGGGTTGGACAGGCTAGATGCAGGAAGATTATTCCCGATGTTGGGGAAGTCCAGAACAAGGGGTCACAGTTTAAGGATAAGAGGGAAGTCTTTTAGGACCGAGATGAGAAAATAATTTTTTTACACAGAGAGTGGTGAATCTGTGGAATTCTCTGCCACAGAAGGTAGTTGAGGCCAGTTCATTGGCTATATTTAAGAGGGAGTTAGATGTGGCCCTTGTGGCTAAAAGGATCAGGGGGTATGGAGAGAAGGCAGGTATGGGATACTGAGTTGGATGATCAGCCATGATCATATTGAATGGCGGTGCAGGCTCGAAGGGCCGAATGGCCTACTCCTGCACCTATTTTCAATGTTTCTATGTTTCTATGCTTCTAACACTGCACAGTTTGCTTTTTGGTGTACTGAAAGTTATGTGTTTCTATGTGGATTTAGGAGTCTGAAAATTGTGACATCCAGGTTCAGGAACAGCTTTTTCCCAAAAACTATCAGTCTGTTGAACAATGCAAACTCCAACTAAACCACGAACGGTCTTGGTTGCTCTAGGAACTTAGGCTTCTTTTTGTTTTGCACTACAGTCGGTTTAGTTCACTTCTTGAACTTTTTTGTTTTTGTTGTTATTATGTTGTCTTCTGGGTACTGCATTTACAAACCTTTTGTGCTGCTGCAAGGAAGAATTTCATTGTGTATGAAGGAACTGCAGATGCTTGTTTAAACCGAAGATAGACACAAAATGCTGGAGTAACTCAGCGGGACAGGCCGCATCTTTGGAGAGAAGGAATGGGTGATGTTTCGGGTCGAGACCCTTCTTTGGTCTCGACCCAAAGCGTCACCCATTCCTTCTCTCCAGAGATGCTGCCTGTCCCGCTGAGTTACGCCAGCATTTTGTATCTATCTTAGGAAGAATTTCATTGTTCCATTTCGGTACATATAAAAACGAAACACTCATGACTTGACTCTTGTGCTGAAGTGAATAGTTCCTTGAAGCGTAAGTCCATTTCCACTAGAAATGGTCCCTTTTGGAAATTTGATTGTAGTATGATTTGTACCTTTAAAAAAGGTGCAATGTATTCTAATTGCCAGTTTATTCTCCCAGATGGAGTATGACCAGCTCCTGCAGGAGGACCTTCTGCAACTTCTCCAGGGACCAGTCATTGTGCCTTCACTATCAGGACGTCCAGCATTGCATTAAATAACCTAAGCACATTGTAATATTTGGGTGACAGTCTATTCTAACTAATCTGTCATTGTCTTACCTTCAAGTGGTATCATATGGTCTATTGGGCTCTTTCAGAAGGACATTAAGGCTCATAATATGACTGTGAATCTGGAATTAGAGATAGGCTAGATTGCATAAGGATGACAAATTTTCTTTCATGAAAGCCATTAGTGAATAAGATTGATTTTAAAGCAATCTGATAGCACCAAGGTAGTTTTGATAACCTTTTTTACTGATGTTTTCCCACTCACTCAACTCCTATGAGAGCGAGTGGGAATACATCACTATGCGGATCAACTGGCTGGAGTTTTTACGGTCATTTTCAACCTCTCACTTCTGAGGTCTGAGGTCCCCACCTGCTTTAAAAGGGCATCAATTATACCAGTGCCCAAGAAGAGTAAGGTGACGTGCCTCAATGACTATCGACCAGTGGCACTAACGCCGGTGGTGATGAAGTGCTTTGAGAGGTTGATCATGGAGCAAATCAACTCCTACCTCGACAAAAACCTGGACCCACTGCAGTTCGCTTACCGGCACAACAGAACAATGGTGGATGCGATCTCGCTGGCCCTCCACTCCGCTCTGGACCACTTGGACAACAAAAACTCATACGTCAGGCTGTTATTCATTGATTACAGCTCGGCATTTAATACAATCATCCCCTCCAAGCTGTCAGAACTGGGTCTCTGCACATCCCTCTGCAATTGGATCCTCGACTTCCTCATTCACAGACCACAGTCTGTTCGTATTGGTGGAAATGTGTCAGCCTCAATAACAATCATCACGGGAGCACCTCAAGGCTGCGTGCTCAGCCCCCTGCTGTACTCACTCTATACTCATGACTGCGTAGCCGGTCACAGTGCGAACTCCATCATCAAGTTCGCTGACGACACCACTGTTGTGGGACGTATCACTGATGGGGATGAGTCAGAGTATAGAAGAGAGATCGAGCAACTGTCCATATGGTGCCAACACAATAATCTGGCCCTCAACACAAGCAAACCCAAGGAAATGATTGTGGACTTTGGAAGGAGTAGGATGGGGACCCACAGCCCCATTTATATCAACGATGGTCGATGGTTGAAAGGGTCAAGAGCTTCAAATTCCTGGGCGTGCACATCTCTGAAGATCTTTCCTGGTCCGAGAACATTAGTGCAATTATCAAGGAAACTCATTAGTGCCTCTACTTCCTGAGAAGATTATGGAGAGTCGGTTTGTCAAGGAGGACTCTCTCTAACTTCTACAGGTGCACAGTAGAGAGCATGCTGACCGGTTGCATCGTGGCTTGGTTCGGCAACTTGAGCGCCCTGGAGAGGAAAAGACTACAAAAAGTAGTAAACACTGCCCAGTCCATCATCGGCTCTGACCTTCCTTCCATCGAGGGGATTTATCACAGTCGCTGCCTCAAAAAGGCTGGCAGTATCATCAAAGACCCACACCATCCTGGCCACACACTCATCTCCCTGCTACCTTCAGGTAGAAGGTACAGGAGCCTGAAGACTGCAACAACCAGGCTCAGGAATAGCTACTTCCCACAGCCATCAGGCTATTAAACCTGGCTCGGACAAAACTCTGATTATTAATAACCCATTATCTGTTATTTGCACTTTACCAGTTTATTTATTCATGTGTGTATATATTTATATTATGGTATATGGACACACTGATCTGTTTTGTAGTAAATGCCTACTATGTTCTGTGTGCTGAAGCAAAGCAAGAATTTCATTGTCCTATCAGGGACACATGACAATAAACTCATTTGAACTTGAACAATTCACAACTGTCTTGGTGTAATGTGGGCATACATTCCTGAATTATTGTTGGGGTCGCACAATTACAAGTCTAGTAAGATGATCTCCATTCTTTATTAATAATAATTCTGCTGGATCATTTTTAAAGTTCATGGAAGTTCGTTTTATTGAGCCATTGACTTCACACATGTTTTCATATAACCTCATTATAGTTTGGCCATTTCCAGATATTCCTCTATACTTACTGTATTATTGGAGTATTGTAGTGCTCATTGACACACACCAGGAACGATGTGGTAGCAATATATAATAATGTAGAAGAGATTCACTATGATGATCAGAATCTTATATTCCAGGGCGGTGGAGTTTAGAACTAGAGAGCACAATTTAACGTGCGAAGGAAGAAATTTAAAGGAGATCTGGGAATGGGCAAGTTTATCATCAGACAGCGGTGAATATCTGGAACAAACTTCCCGAAGAGGTGGTAGAAGGAAATACAATTACAATGTTTAAAATACATTTGGACACATACTTAAATAGGAAAGACATAGAAAGATGTGGGCCTAATGCAGGCAAGTGGGATTAGCACAGATAGGCATCACGTTGGCATGAACAAGGTGGACTGAAGTGGTCTGTTTCTGTGGTGTACAATTCTATGATTCCATGATTATTTGATTCTATGTGCCACTTCATTTCAGCAATACTCCTTCTAAGGCTAATAAAAATAATGAAGTTTTGCTTTCTACTTAAATCAAAAACATAGTGGTAGTCGGACCAAGTCAAGGAAGGCACAAGATAGATACAAAATGTTGCAGTAACTCAGGCAGCATCTCTGGAAAGAAGGAATGGGAGACATCTCTTCTTCAGTCTCAACAACTCCTCAAGAAAGAAACATACTGGCTAACTTGTTTTTGGGGACCTTTTATTCCTATTTATACACAGATCTTGATTTTGTTAATCTGCTTTCCCACCTGAGATGGGCAGTGACTTTATAGCAGTTTGAAACAGGAGTTTCATTGTCACTCACGATGTCTGGTGAGATCTTTGATCCATTTTTGAAACTACTTTGTATTGCTATTACCAGTTGCCCATTACCTGTCCTCAAATTTTGCATGATAAATTTGTGCACCCACCTAAATCTTAGTTATTCATGTCCATGACACACTTTTATTTCCCTTGTATTCATTGTGTTTTGTTGATAATTAACTATTTTCAAGGTGAGTGGAGTAACTATATAATGATCTGAACTCTGAGGAGGCTTCTCTGGATATTTATTTTCCCCAGGTAATTTCCCTATGGTAGTGAAGCACTGAGAATGGGCAAATTAGTGTAGCTGCAGGAAAAGCACGAAGATTCACTGATATGTTTGGGGTTGCCACAACCTGCACATAAGAAGGCAGCGTCTTCTGGGTGTTTGTCATGTGGTTGTATCACCATCTGCAATAGGACCTGCCACGAACAGCCAAAGCTCACCCAGTATTGTAATTTGCAGTCATGGGTGCTGTAGCCTATTCAATGTAAATGAATCCCAACCACATACATTGTGGACTTTTGCTGACCTCATCTGGTAGGCAGAGTAGACATTCCACCCATTGTCTTCCAGACATATGTTCCTTGCCAAATCTGAGTCCATTTCACTTTTGTTGTGAATTAAATTACTCCCAATCCTGTTTATGTTTTGCCAATTAAAAATTGGCAAAACATAATATAGTTTTGTTCCTGTAACTTTCTTAAATTAGCCTGTATATTGCTCATGAATCCACTTTTCAGCTCTCAGGAAGGCCCTCAGCATCCATAAGGACTCATCACACCCCTGCCATGGTCTGTTTCAACTACTTTCCTCCGGCAGACGTTACAAGGCCTTCTACGCCCGAACCTCCAGACTCAGGAACAGTTTTATCCCAAGAGCTATAGCGGCTCTGAACCGGCCCTAATGAGTGCCCCCCCACTCACCCCCTTTGGACAGTCTCCCTCAGATGGTCACGTCAATCAATTCAGCTTGCTTATTTATGTATTGTATTTATTTACCTTTCTTGTACATCAGTGGAGCTGCATACTAAATCTCGTTGCACTGACGTGCAATGACAATAAAAGATATTATTATTATTATTATTATGAGAGGCTTTTTAATCCAGTAAAATGATAAATCCCTTAATAATTCTTAATACTAATTATATCTTTTGCATTTCCGTACAAAATCTGGGAGGTTATGTTGCCTATCCATGTTCTCCAGAGATGCTGCCTGTCCCACTGAGTTACTCCAGCACTTTGTCCTTTGAGGTTAAACCTTTGAAAGACTCTTCAGTAGTGACGCCATGCCGTGTTTTTGGCATTAAGTCAAACATAGGTATAAAAACCTCTTATTGGTCAATACCTACTGGCCTTCCTCAGCTGATCCTTCATGTTGAACAAACTGAAAATACTGAGGATACAGAATATACTCTGAGTAGAGGACTTCATTATTTATCACCCACAGTTGGAATCAGCCAGTATCTACAGGGAAGAAAATAGAGTTTTAAAGATGCGGAGGTCAGAGAGACAAAAAAAAGGAAGACATATAATTGAGGCACAAGAGCTAAAATGGTTAAAAGGGTAATAGTAGATTGTATCAGTAGCCCCAGGGGTGTCAATTCATAATGTTTTCCTAAAAATACCAGAGAAAATTGTAAGAAATCTTGCTCATAATCTGAAATAAGTGCTCCTTGGAAGGAAGGAGCTGCACGTCATGAAATGGAACTACTTTGTGTCGCAGAGACAAAGCGACAGCATCGTAAGGAGAAAGAGAAGGGGGCTCGCCGACTACCAACCACCGCCAGTCTCCACAGCCCACGTTGCACCAAGGTGTGTGGATCGTGGATCGGCTTCTACAGACATCTGCAGACCCACAAGTAGACGACCCTATGGAGGAGAGAGGACAGTCATACTCGTTTTGAGTGACCGCCGATGATGATGATGGACTTGGTATTGCTGTATCTCTATGCCAGATCTATATAGAAACATAGAAAATAGGTGCAGGAGTAGGCCATTCAGCCCTTCGAGCCTGCACCGCCATTCAATATGATCATGGCTGATCATCCAACTCAGTATCCTGTACCTGCCTTCTCTCCATACCCCCTGATCCCTTTAGCCACAAGGGCCACATCTAACTCCCTCTTAAATATAGCCAATGAACTGGCCTCAACTACCTTCTGTGGCAGTGAATTCCACAGATTCACCACTCTCTGTGTGAAAAATGTTTTTCTCATCTCGGTCCTAAAAGATTTCCCCCTTATCCTTAAGCTGTGACCCCTTGTCTTGGACTTCCCCAGCATCGGGAACATAGAAACATAGAAACATAGAAATTAGGTGCAGGAGTAGGCCATTCGGCCCTTCGAGCCTGCACCGCCATTCAATATGACCATGGCTGATCATCCAACTCAGTATCCTGTACCTGCCTTCTCTCCATACCCCCTGATCCCTTTAGCCACAAGGGCCACATCTAACTCCCTCTTAAATATAGCCAATGAACTGGCCTCAACTACCTTCTGTGGCAGAGAGTTCCAGAGATTCACCACTCTCTGTGTGAAAAATGTTTTTCTCATCTCGGTCCTAAAAGATTTCCCCCTTATCCTTAAGCTGTGACCACTTGTCCTGGACTTCCCCAACATCGGGAACAATCTTCCTGCATCTAGCCTGTCCAGCCCCTTAAGAATTTTGTAAGTTTCTATAAGATCCCCCCTCAATCTCCTAAATTCTGACCCTCTGTTTACCCAGAGATTGGCTTTTAAAACTTGTCTCTGAACATAACAATATGGTCACTGAGGGCTGTAGTGCTCTCCAAGAAAGAGACAATTTTTAGAATAGGTTAACAGCTATACCTTCTTACCCCCACATTTCCGTTAATTTTAATTTCATTTCATACAAGCTTCATAGTCACAGGGGAAGTCTGAACTGCTCTTGGAATGCTTTGTTATACATCCTGGCTTGCTTGTACTCAAACCCACAGGAGAAAGCCACACCCACCATCTGAATGTAATGTTGGCAATCCAGGTCAGAACTTTGTCGTCATTGGCAGTGGGCATCATTATGGCTACCATTAGTGGTACTAGTGATAAGGCACCTTCATTCCTACATTCTTTTTTAGGAACTAGCTGACAAGGAAATTCAGAAGAGGGAGAAGTCAAGTCAGTCACTTTTATTTCTATAGCACATTTAAAAAACAACTCTCGTTGACCAAAGTGCTTTACATTGGTGGAGGTACTAACGTTATACAACATTGGTTCATAGATTAAGTACATACATAAATACATACATATAGCCCTCCCTCAGAGGACGTCAAGAAAGGCTTGAGAGTAGAGATGAGTTTTAAGTCTCGACTTTTGAGTCGATGGAGGGGGCAGTTCTGATGGGAAGAGGGATGCTGTTCCACAGTCTAGGAGATGCAACCGCAAAGGCACGGTCGCCCCTGAGCTTATGCCTAGACCGCGGGATGTTCAGTAACCCCAAGTCGGCTGATTTGAGGGACGTGGAGGTGGTGTGGTAGGTAAGCAGACTTTTGATGTAGGTGGGGGCAAGCCCGTTAAGGGCTTTGTAAACATAAAGAAGGATCTTGAAATATATTTGGAACCACACAGGGAGCCAGTGGAGAGAGGCCAGGATCGGGGTGATGTGGTCCACTTTTTCGGGTGCCCGTCAGGAGTCTCGCTGCGAGGTTTTGGACCAGTTGCAGGCGGGACAGGGAAGATTGGCTGATGACAGTGTAAAGGGAGTTACAGTAATCTAGGCGGGAGGAGATAAATGTGTGGATGATCTTTTCGAGGCCATCAAACTGGAGGAATTGTTTTATTTTAGCTATCGTCCGAAGCTTGAAGAAGCTAGCTTTTACCACGGCATTGACTTGTTTGTCAAATTTCAGTGCTGAGTCAAATATCACGCCAAGGTTTTTGATGTCGGGTTTGAGTAGTGGGGTAAGGCTTCCAAGGCTGCCTGCTATCATTTTGATTGAGTTCGAGGGGCCGAGAAGGATGACCTCAGACTTACTCTCGTTTAGTTGGAGGAAGTTCTGGGCCATCCAACACTTTATATCCTCGAGGCAGCGGGTAAGGTTAAACAGATTTGATTGGTTTTTGGGCTTCATGGGGAGATAGAGTTGTGTATCGTCAGCGTAGCAATGGAAGGAAATGCCGTGTCTTTCAATGGCTTGGCCTAAGGGAAGCATATACAGGGAGAAGAGAATGGGGCCAAGGATGGAACCTTGTGGAACCCCACAGCAGAGATTAGCTGGGGAGGAGAAAGAGTTGCCTATGTTAGTCGAGAAACTCCTACCTTTGAGGTAGGAGATGAACCATCTCAGGGCAGTGCCATCAATACCAACCCCATACCGGAGACGGTCAATTAGGATGGTGTGGTCGACAGTGTCAAATGCTGCGCTGAGGTCGAGAAGGATCAGGATTGCACAGTGGCCGGAGTCAACGGTGAGCAGTAGGTCATTATGTTCCTTCATCAAGGCAGACTCTGATCTGTGGTGGGCCCTGAAACCTGATTGGAAAGTTTCCAAGACAGTATTTTGGTGAAGGTAAGGCATAAGTTTTCAAGGGCTTTTGAAAGGAAAGGCAGTTTTGAAATAGGTCTGTAGTTGCTAGCCAAGGTGGGGTCGGTCGAGGTTATGTTTTTTCAGGAGGGGCTGGACCACCGCATGCTTGAAACAGGTAGGAACAGTGCCAGTGGCCAGAGAACTGTTGAAAATGGTGAGGATGCTGGGACCAGCTATTGTAATGACATCCTTCAGAAGGGCAGTGGGGATAACGTCGAGGGGGCAGGTAGTAGGTTTCATGGTGGTGACCAGTTTTACAAGGGAGGGTAGAGTAACGGTTTGGAAACAGTCTAATTTTGAAGAACAGACCAATGAGACAGCCAGGTCACGGATGGGAGGGGAAATGTTCTATCTGATGTTCTTAACTTTGCTGGTGAAAAATGCAGTAAATTTCTCTCATTTAGCAGGGGACCTAGTTAAGCTGGTGCTGAGGGCAGGACATATGATAGAGGTGATGGTACTAAAAAGGACCTTGGAGTTATGAGCATTTTTGGAAATAAGGGCGGAAAAGCATTTTGTTTTTGCAGATTTTACTGCTTCCTGGTACTTGTGAAGATTGTTTTTCAGAAGTTCAAAGCAAATTTGAAGCTTATCAGATTTATACTTCCGTTCTGATTTTCTGCACTCTCTTCTTAGGGCTCTGGTGGTGTCATTGAGCCAGGGCCAGCCTTTAGGCTTAGGCTTTTTCATTTTAAGAGGAGCAACAGAATCCAGGATGGAAGAGCAAGCAGTATTGAATAAAGAAATGAGGTCGTCAGTGCTGAGATGGAGGGGAGACGCCCCGATGGTGCAGATGTCGGGGGCGGTTATGAGATCCTCAGAGAACTTACTGGCAGTCGAGGAGTTTACGTAGTGGGAGTAGCGAACACAGCATTAGAAATATAGTGAGGGAAGTGGGATGCGCGAAAGGGGATTTGATGAGGGAAGTAATCCAAATAACATGTAATAAGATGGTAGTATGTATATTTTGTTTTAAAACAAATAGCTATTAGCATCCCTAAGAACTGGACCAATTGTCCTACCCAGGAGACCAGAGCCAGAGCACTGCGTGCGAATCTGGGCTGCTTATTTACAAAAGGACATGCTTGCCTTAAAGACTGTGCATCAAAAATCCATTAGATTGATTTGCAGGAAGCGGAGATTGTCTATGAAGAAAGTTGGAATGTAGTGAGTCATTTTCTGGCGGTTAGCAGAATGAGAGGTGAGCACGTTGACACGTAATCCCTAAGGAGGTTTGAGAAGCTGGATGTTGCGGTGAAGTTTCATTTGGTGGCCAAATCTAGAACCGGGGGGCGGGGGGGGGGGGGGGGGGGGGGGGGGGGTGCATAGTTCTCACGAGTCAACCACTTATGATAAGTTAGTTCTTTACTGATGCATTTAGAATCTTTGATATTCTTCACCCCAGAGAGCTATGGATACTGAATCATTATGTATATTAAAGGCAGAGATAGATCTTTACACTGCAGGGAAATTTAATGTTATGGAGATTAGGCAGAAATATGGTGTTGAAGGCAAGGAACAGATCAGTTATGCTTCTATCGAATAGCAGAGCAGGCTTGAGGGGATGTATGGTTTCCTATTACGTGTTTCCCTGCGTTATGAGCCCTGAAATAGCATTGTCATCTCTGCCAGGGGTTAGAACATTTTGGAAATATTGTATAAACGTGACATATAAAATATATTTGACATTTCAGATTTATCTTTCGAACAATTCTGAGAAATGCAAAACCTTAAACTGCTCCTGAGCATTGCAATGGGAACAGCATTTGGAGACAGAATGGCATCTCGTTGCCAAGGGAACTGCTGCCGTGCAACCAATTTTCTCTCATTCTTATGGTGTTTTTCCTCTGCAATAAAACTATCAATTCTAAATGAGTGGTAACTTAGAATAATACACTTTTACATAAAATAACAAACGAATTGCTGAAGATCATCAGCGATTGAAGTGCGATTGAAACAATAAGAAATAATGAAATGAAATTAAAATGAATATAAATTATCCTGATTAGCTTGAATAATTCCTGAGTAATTTTGTTTCGGTTATCTCGTGCTTCTGTTCCTGCTGGTGGTTGTGTGATTATTTTTGTTGCCTATGGTTGCCATGGAGTGCTCTTGTTTCTTTTAGTAAGTCCAGGTTTGTTGGCGAAATTTGGTAACCTGAGATGCTAAAAATGCAAATTTTAGTTAATTGAGTAGTAGATCATTAAACAATAGATGAGCCTTAAAATCTGGAGAGAAAATAAATAATGAAATACTTCTATTT
The DNA here is from genome assembly GCF_010909765.2 of Amblyraja radiata. Lineage (NCBI taxonomy): Eukaryota > Metazoa > Chordata > Chondrichthyes > Rajiformes > Rajidae > Amblyraja > Amblyraja radiata. The sequence continues at coordinate 128,193,353 of NC_045957.1, read as the reverse complement.
GTACACTGCGTAGATGCACAAAATGTCTGTGTGACTTAACAGCAGCAGATGGAAACCAAATGGAGTTTAGAGTAATGCCACCAACAATCAGGATTATATGATTGCTTTTTGTTATTGACATTATCTTTTGTATTTTGTAAAATATTACGATTCTACTTTGAGTTAAAATAGATCAATATCAACTTCTTTCTTTTAAGGCGAAGAAACTGATTTTTCTGAATATCCAAAAATGTACAAGTTATTTAATTCATAGACTGGGACCCCATTCGGCTCTACCCCACAGATTGCTGCTTCATCTTGTTGCTCATGGTCCTCCAGTTTGAAAACAGCTGTTATGCACTCCTTTGTGTTTCTAAATGGACATTGGGTAGGGCGTCACTGTGCCGGGAATCTGATTTGAACCCTCGCCCTCCTTAATCCTACTGCTACAGAAACAATGAATCACCCTACTGCTCAGTGTGAAAAACCTGCTGGTGATGGCCAATGTTGGGCTGACTGGAGTGAGTAATGTGGCTATTTGGCATTTTGAGGTGGGGTTCAGGACAGCACCTATTTCGGTTCAGTGAGTGTGGGGGTGACTGGGACTGGAAGGACCTGCTTCATGTGCTGCTGACCAACTGGATCTGACGGTCGTTCTCTACTTCTCGTTAGATGTGATAGAATTTGCTGTCGTTCCCTCTCAGTTCAAATTGTTACTGTGGAGAAATATCCAGGTTGGGAACAGCTGTGTAACTAACCAAGAGAAGGTGAGACAGCATCCAACAGGAATTGGCAAGAGACTACCATTGAATCTGCGTGTCTGTCAATACATAGAGCGGGTGCTGTCAGTTCTCAGCAATGTCCAGCCTCACTGTCCCGGCCAGGGTGCAACTGTGAACACCACATCTCGGTGCTGAATGGCAACACAGCCCACTAAACCTCTCTGCACTCAGCCATGTAATAATCCAATGCTGGATGCATGCCAGGTTGCTGGCACAACAGCAGGGGAGGCAGAGGTCTGAGCCAAGCACCTTGTACATAGGTTTCTGGCATAACAGTACTGTCAGTAATCCCTTTCTCCGTCTATAATGCTACTATGATCCCTTGTTAATGCTAATTCTGTCAGTATTCTCATTTCTGGTAATGATCCTGAGTGTAAAGTGAGATTTCAATGTAATGGCGAAGAGTCATTAGATTACAGTCGGGACATTTTCAGAGTACTTCTACTATTTGCCTCTTCACTTCCATGAACACTAAACATCATTCAGAAATCCTAATAATTGATGCATCTCTTGGTTCAAACAATTGTAGATAGTCAGATTTGGGAGTCTGATAATTGGACAAATAGTAAGGAAAAAACTGTGATAAAGGCCAAAGAAATGGGCAGAAAGGTTAAGATAGTGGAAGAAAAGCTCAACATCATGCCAGGCTTTGATCTCATTGAAACAACGCGTCTTGTTGAAGACTGATTGTTCAGGACAAGAGAGGGGAAAATCAGAAGATTTAGATTTAAGAAAGGTCCCAACCCAAATTGTGTCTGTCCATTTCCCACCACAGATGCTACCTGATCTGCTGAGTTCCTCCAACAGTTTTTTTCAGTTCAAGATTCCAGCATCTGCAATCTCTAAGATTTAATGCCGAGGGCGAGATGGGGTCAGAGCAAAATTAAGGCAGAGAAAAATCTTCTTCTTTTATGTGACCTAAAGTTGTTGGACATCTTGTTCTATTTGATCTTCCGGTTGTGCACGTCGAGTTGATTGCATTAGTCGAGACAGGACGGACCACGTGAAGGTTGCAATCTTCCACCCCAGAGAAAAATCCAGCAGAGTGTTTTAAATTGAGCTGGTTTGTGATTTGTTTTCCGCTAGGGACCACAGCGTTTTTTTTGTAGGAGTAGCTAAAATAATTAGACCCATGTTCTTTGAAATTCAGAAGAAAGAGGAATGATCTTATTGAAACATGGAACATGACAGGGTTGAGGTTGAGAAGTATCCACCAGTGGGAGAACCCCAAAAGTGGGGGCACAGTTACAAGATTAAGGGGCAACCATTTAAAACTGAGGTGTCTAGGAACTTCTGCAGGGGGTAATGCATCTCTGGAACTTTCTGCTGCAAAGGTTATGGTGGCTAGAAAATTGTGAGTAATTGAAGAGTTTAGTTTAGAGATACAGCGCGGAAATATGTCCCTCGGCCCAGCGAGTCCGCACTGACCAGCGATCCCAGCACTTTAACCCTATGCTACACACACTAGGGACAATATACAATTATGCCAAGCCAATTAACCTACAAACCTGTACATCTTTGGAGTATGGGAGGAAACCGAAGATCTCGGAGTAAACCGATATGGTCACAGGGAGAATGTACAAATTCCGTACAGACTGCACCCGTAGTCGGGATCGAACCCGGCTCTCCGGCGCTCAAGCGCTGGTAATGCAGCAACTCTACCGCTGCGCCACCGTCTGCCCAAGGGGCCGTGGATGAAATGACAGAAGTTCATGGAATTGAGTGCCTTGGGGAATTAGCACAGAATAGGAGATAAGGCCTTGTGCAGAGCAATTGTGATCATAATGAATGGTGAGGAGTCAAGTCGGCTACTTATGTTTCTATTTTCATATGAAAGGAAGGTAAAATGTCTTCTTTAAAAGCAGTGGAAAAGGATGAAGTGGAACTGTGGATTAGGCCAGCATTGTGAGAGAATAAACATGGGGGGTTAGGATGTGACAGGAACAGTGGTTCAAGGAAACTGACACTTGTGATCACCGATGGACTGGGAAAGTGAAAGGTGGGATTTTAGTAAGACAATCGCTAAGAAAAGAGGAACAAAAGTGGAAGTAAATTATTGTCAATGCCTTATGAAAAACAAGAAGGGAAACAGAATCAGTGAAGGTGAGCAAGGTTAAAGAGTCAATTGGAAATTCAGTTGCAGAGAAATATAGAACTTCCTCATGTTGGAAACTCAAGTGCCAGTGAATTAAATAGCAATTGAAAAACAAAATACTGTGGATTCTGGTAGTTTGAAAAACTCCCCACTAAAAAAAATACTATCAATACTCAGCAGTTCTGGCAGAATATGTGCAGAGAGAAACATTTAATGCTTCAATTTAATGCTTACTTACAAAATTCTTAAGGGGTTGGACAGGCTAGATGCAGGAAGATTGTTCCCGATGTTGGGGAAGTCCAGGACAAGGGGTCACAGTTTAAGGATAAGGGGGAAGTCTTTTAGGACCGCGATGAGAAAAACATTTTTCACACAGAGAGTGGTGAATCTCTGGAATTCTCTGCCACAGAAGGTAGTTGAGGCCAGTTCATTGGCTATATTTAAGAGGGAGTTAGATGTGGCCCTTATGGCTAAGGGGATCAGGGGGTATGGAGAGAAGGCAGGTACAGGATACTGAGTTGGATGATCAGCCATGATCATATTGAATGGCGGTGCAGGCTCGAAGGGCCGAATGGCCTACTCCAGCACCTATTTTCTATGCTTCTATGTTTCGAGTTGAGATCAGGAAAAGTTACAGTGGAGATAAAGCTGATTGCAGAGAAAGGCATGAGGTGTAGAGAGAACAAGGAAATGTTCGTGACGGAGTGAGTCCAGGAGAGATTGAAGGACATATAACAACTTCAAGATGGTGTGCAATTATGGCTGGAGTATTTGTATATAGAAGAAAATGAACTAAATTTGAAAGGGGGAGATTGCTGCAGATGTGAGAAATGGCAGCTTGCCTAAAGTTGCTCAATTCAAATTTTGAGTCCTGAAGGATGTGTTAAGTTGGAAGGTGAAGTGGTGTTCCTTGAAATTGTATAGAGCTTTGTGAGAATAGTGCAGGTGGTGGAAGACAGAAAGATCAGGCCCTTTTTAGCCTCCAGTGTTCCAGTGAAGCTGAATAGCGCGTCATCTTCCAACCTGCCATGTTCCAGTCTTCGGTCTTTGCTCAGATTTTGTTTGAAACTGTAAGGATTACAGAGACCTAATATTAATTGCACCTGGAGACAGTGCTTAGAGAGGGTGCTAACTGAAGATAAACAATTATTTTCCCTCAGCCTGAACTGCATTAATCTGATGGATTTTAAATTGCATTACCCGCTCATAAATACTTTCAAGAAAGAATGAACAGCTACTGGAAATGGGTCACTTCTCTGCATCACAGAAATGTGATGAACTGCAAGAAAAAAAAACCCATTCAACTAACAGAAGATAGACACAAAATGCTGGATTAACTCAGTGGGACAGGCAGCATCGCTGGAGAGAAGGAATGGGTGACGTTTCAGGTCGAGACCCTTCTTCAGAATCGACTAATAGAATCAACTTGGTCCAAAATAAATTCAGAATGGATTATTTTATTACTAATGTTATGTGACTTTGCTATCGCATGGAGTGGTTAGAAATCTGGCGTTAAGTATACCTGGAGATTTAAATCTCATCTGTCTGTGATAACGTGTTAACTAGGCTGTAGGATTTTTCCGTTCTGGCACAATAGTTTTGGTTAATAGTATTATTCAATGCATTTGAAAAGGAGAATCAAATACCGCATGGAAAGACCCAAGGATGAAATCCGCCTCAATTTTATTATAAAGTCTAGGCCTAAACATTTGTTTAGATAACTCCAAAAATTGAGAATAGGGCTATTCTGGCTAGAGGAATTTTGTGTACATTTCTGGGGACCTTGGCAACCCTCAGGGAGATTCTCTAATTTTTTTTGGCAAGATTTTCATTTTCTTTAGAAGTTTTATGTCCAGCATAAATCTTCTTCAAATTAAATGAACTGTCGTGCAGGCTGTAACATTTGCCTTAAAATGAGATTTCCAACCTTACTGGTCATAAAAATAACATTACTTATTTACCCACAGAACAATCTGGTTTTACTAACCATGCTTCCATTGAAAGCACACTGTTTCAGGAGCCAACACCCAACCTGTATTCCTTGTCATTGCTATGACCATAAATTCTACATCAAATGTGTGCCTTGAATGCTTTACTCCTGATGTGTCGGGAAGGGTTAGTCACTCTTATTTTAAGAAAATAAAAAAACTCTGCAGGTACAGGAAATCTGAAACAAATACAAAATACTGGAAATACTCAGCATTCATGCCGCATCTGTGGAAAGGGAAATAGTTCATATTTCAGGTCCAGACTCATTTGTCAGAACTGGGTAAAAGAGAGAGACTAATTACGAGAGAAGGTGAGGGAGGAATGAGTTATAAAGAAAATACTGTGAGGGTTTGTCCAAATGAGTTAATGGCAGCAGTTATTAGCACATCAAGCTAGTTTGTCACTGAAATGTGTTGTGAATGGTGAGGTTCTGGGACATACCCAGCAGTCCAGTCTATAAGAAAAACTGACTGGCAGAAATGGCCAAAACTTCCACTTCCTATTTTTATTCCTCATTATTATCTTCTCTTCTATTAATCCTTGAAAATCACCTGCTTACAATGACATTAGAAGGTCACCAGACCCCATTCTTTGGGAGAGGAGACTTAATGCACTTTTTATTCCACTCATAGAAGTAGGCAGGTGAAGGCACTGAAATGAATTGCATTCGTCAAGTTGAGTTTATTGTCATATGCCCAAGTGCAGTAAAGTACAGGTCCAATTAACATTTTATTTGTAGTAGCATGGACTCAGACAACACATGAAAACATAAACAACACACAAATTCTGCAAGACTAAAAAGAAAAAAAACGATTGTGCAAAAAAACCCAGGACATCAGTACAAAACACAATTAGAATAAACAAATCCATGATAGTGCAAGATCCGTTGCCAAGTTAGGATAAGGGTTGTGTGGTTGAGTTGAAGAACCTGAGAGTTGTCGGAAAGTAGTTGTTCCTGAATGTGGTCGTGTGGCACTTTATGATCAGCCATGATCATATTGAATGGCGGTGCAGGCTCGTAGGGCCGAATGGCCTACTCCTGCACCTATTTTCTATGTTTTTCTATGTTTAGGCTTCTCTATCGCCTGGCTAATGGTAGCTTCAAGAAGAGGGCCTTAACCAGAAGGTGAGGCTTCTTGGTCAATGATGCTCCTCTCTTGAGGCAGTGTCTCCTGTAGATGCTTTCTACCACTCTCAGAGAGTGGTAGCGGTGTGGAATGAGCTTCCAGTGGAAGTGGTGGCGGCAGGTTCGTTGGTATCATTTAAGAATAAATTGGATAGGCATATGGATGAGAAGGGAATGGAGGGTTATGGTATGAGTGCAGGCAGGTGGGACTAAGGGAAAAAAATTGTTCGGCGCGGACTTGTAGGGCCGAGATGGCCTGTTTCCGTGCTGTAATTGTTATATGGTTATATGGTTATATGGTTATGGTGGGGACGACTGTGCCCCAGATGGACTGGGGTGATCACACTACTCTCTGCAGTCTTTTGTGTCCCAGTGTGTTGGAATTATCCTCCCAGTTCTAAAGTCCATTTGCCAAAGTTTGTTAGAGTATTTGGTGACATGCCCAATCTCTTTAAACCTCTAAAAATTTAGAGGTGCTAAAACGACTTCTTCATGAATACATCTATATTTTACATCTCGTAATCTATGGGTTTACGACAAGTCATCCAAGATGATAATACTCAAAAATTTGAAGCTGCTAACTCTCCACCGTCAAATCTCAGACTGAAGAAGGGTTTCCAACCTGAAATGTCACCTGTCAGTTTTCTCCAAAGTTCTATGACTTCTGACTCTTCTACTGAATGCCTTGACTAAAACGTTAGTCTGTACATCATGCTGTTAAAGCCCTTTCCTATAAAAGTGTACTTACTCTTAAATTTGACATCCCAATGTGCAACCATCTCACACTTGTCTAGATTAAACTCCATCTGCCATTTCTCCACCCTTATCTGTAACTGATCCATGCTCCTGTTGCATTCTTTCACGGCCACCTTTACTGTCTGCAACTCCAATTTTGGTGTGTCTGCAAACTTATACAATCCCATCTTGATTTTCATCAAAATCAATCATGTATATCACAAATGAAAAGTCCCAACATCTATTCTTGCAGAACACCATTGGTCACAGACCTCCAGCCAGAATGACATCCTTCTACCATTAATGTCTGTCTGCTATGGGTTAGGCAATTCTGAATGCAAACTGCCAAGTCACTGCCAATGCATCCCAAACGTATGGACCAGCCGACCGTAATGGACCCTTTAAATGCCTTGCAAAAGTCCATGTAGACAGTATCCACTGCCCGACCCTCACCAATAACTTTTAGCACCTCCCCAAAAAATGCAGTCTTGTTCGTAAAGACATGACCGGCCCTGCATTAAACCACACTCCTTAATTAGCACATTCGCTTACAAATGTGAGAAAATCCAATGCCCACGGTCCTCTCCAATAGCTTCTCTATGTCTACAATCTTTTGCAAGGAGTGTTCTCGTAAGAACTCTCAGTATGTCAATTGGAAATAACAAGCTAAAATCGGTACAGTGAGATTCAGCGTGATGGTCGGTAGGGAAACCTGACAATGCTATTCCGGAAACCTAACACTGGGAGTTTTTGCCATTAATGTGACTTTCACAAACAACCTTAAAACAACCGAGGCAGTTTTAACACCAGAAAATGATGTAAAGCAGGTTATCAGACCAGTTATCCTGCCTCTATGTTATTTACCACATGCAGCCAACCTCCATACTAGGATAGTGAGGTCAGAGAGCAAACCACACAAATAGATTATTGATGTGCAAGGTTGAGGTGGAATCTGTAAACTGGAAATGTGAACGGTTGTTCCATTATTGTTGCATCATGTTTTAATTCACTGAAGATATTCCGTGATGATAGGATCACATTGCAGTCTGTTTTTGTGAGCAAAGAACAGCTTGGCAGCACAGGTTATTTGGCTTGCAGCAGAAGCATTTTGATGCCAAATGTGTGAGGGTGAAGTTCTGGGTTACCACTGCAGCTCCAGATGGTGTAATATCAGTCAGTGGGATAGAAAAATGTGGAATGGGGCACCTTTTGCAGATTCATTGTGTATTTCTGTTCTTTATGGCATTTTAATCCTCAGCAATAGAAACAAATTAGTGCTCAGTTTCTCAGGTTTATGTCACTGCCTATTGGTTTATAACTGATTTAAAACAAAACTGTCGAAAGAAGATTGTGGTGTGGTAAATTTGAAGGGAGAAGTATTACACATACCTGCTGATGTCTTTATACGTGACATATTGGATGATAGGCGGTGTGCAGCACAAAAACAGGCCTTAAGGGCCACCACGGCACATTTGTACCTATCTCCAAAAATCACCCACACGTGTTTGGTCTGTAGCTTCTCAAATGTCACAAGAGTATCTGCCTCCACCAGTTCTCAAGGCAGCTCATTACAGAATCCAACCTCCCGCTGTGAGGATGGGGGGGGGGGAAATTCCCCCTCAGATTGTTTCTGAACCTCACCTTGCGCCTTAATCCTATGCTCTCACTGCCGCTAGGGAAGAACATTTCTATCCGCCCCATCTGTCCCTTCCTAATTTTAAATGCCTCTATCAGAAAACTTCTCACCACTTTCTACTCCAAGGAAGATCAGACAAAAGAGACTGCAGATGCAGTCTGGACATGCGGAATACTGGAGTCACATTGAAGAACGATAGTGATTCTTTTATTCACTATGAGCTAGCTTTAATTCATGCTGATCATTCATAGAAACATAGAAACATAGAAAATAGGTGCAGGAGTAGGCCATTCGGCCCTTCGAGCCTGCACCGCCATTCAATATGATCATGGCTGATCATCCAACTCAGTATCCTGTACCTGCCTTCTCTCCATGCCCCCTGATCCCTTTAGCCACAAGGCCACATCTAACTCCCTTAAATATAGCCAATGAACTGGCCTCAACTGCCTTCTGTGGCAGAGAATTCCACAGATTCACCATTCTCTGTGTAAAAAATGATTTTCTCATCTTGGTCCTAAAAGACTTCCCCGTTATCCTTAAACTGTGACCCCTTGTTCTGGACTTCCCCAACATCGGGAATAATCTTCCTGCATCTAGCCTGTCCAACCCCTCAAGAATTCAGAAGAAAACATCATTTAAAGAGACAATCATAAAGAACCACCATTTTGGTCTTAACGTGCACACTGACAGCTTACCCTGTACATTGCACCTACTGAAGATTTAAGCCTTCCTTTGTCTTAAATCACTCAATTGTCTTTTGTCCAGACCAGATTCTCTTGGTTGATGACATGAATCTGCAACAGAAACATCACAGGAACCATGGGCATCCCCAGAGAACAAGTCACAGGAGGTCCAGAAGAGATTGTTGTCAAAGGATTTATTCAGGCAAGATTTTTGGGGAACCAATGGAAGAGCACAAGGGGCTGCACTTCCACATGATAATTACTGTTGAAATCTGTGACCTCATAAAATCTCAGATCGAAGTTTACCCATGTGTCTGGCTCACTCTCATATTTGAAAGGACACCCATTCCCCTTCACTTCAGGATCCTTCCAGCCATCTGCTGATATTTTCCAGTTATTGCTGTTCACTGCTTCAAGTTCATTGCTCCTGCCCATTTTTCCTCAGGAAGAAGGCACTGGTTACTTCCCCAGGAGACATGAGGGGGAGGTTTCCCCAGCTCTCTGATCTTCTAGCAGTTGCTGCATCCCATCCTTCCCCTCATGTGTTGCGACCAATTTTTGGTCTCTATCCCAGATCAACCTCCTGTGTTAGAATTGTTAATGCTTTGTGTGGGAGTCAAATCCTGAGAACTTAAAGCAGCAATCCAAGAACAAATAAGGCAGTGGATCACTGCCATTGTGGGCAGGAGAGAGACATGGAGAGGAGAAATCAATGGTTCAATGATTCTTTATTTTCACATGTACCAAGGTACAGTGACATTTTTTTTTCAGGAAGGAGGGAAAAGAGGACAAAAGCAGAAATGTTTGCCTCTGCCTCTCTCAAAAGAACAAGGCATTGAGAGGAATAATGAAAATGAGAGAAGGGAAAGAGGGAGGCAGGGACGATAGATAGAAAGGCAAAGGAAAGGGAGATAATCAGGAGAAAGTTGTTGCTTGTTTATGTGTGGAAGAGCGTGTTTTAAGGGAAGGTGTTGGCAGGGTTCGAATGGCTGTGAAGGCAAGAGCTATGGATGGAATGAAGAAGTCTGAAGTTGCGAGAACTTAATTTTACCAATCTAGCAAAATCGTTTTTTCACCTGCATTGCAAAATATTGTTCTCAGCAGTTCCTTCACTGCCAATCTCCTGTTGTGGCCAATATATACGTCGGGAGGGTCTGCTCATGTACAGTAATTCTTTCCTGCAATTACCTTTCGCCTAAGTTGGAAGCATGTTTCCAACCTCAGTAATCGCTGGTCTGGTACACTGAAAATACTAATAACGTTCTCTCGTATCTGGACGAGTGCTAACGGTGCTGTGCCTTTAAGAGCGTGTTAATGAGGTTGCAACTATGTGCTGCCAATTGTGAGATACTCAGATTTTTTTTACTGCCTACCATTTCCGAAATGATTTGATGTTACGTGAGGGGGCCCAACATTTGTTCTTTAAAAGGTGTTGATGAATTAAACAGTCTTTTCTGATATTTTATTTCTGATATGTTCAAGAAGGGGATGAAACAGAAAAGTGGAAACTATACCCTGACGTCAGTGGTTGTTAAGATTTTAGAGTCCATTATAAAGGATGAGGTTTCTGAGTACTTAGAAGCTCATAATAAAATATGCTGAAGTCAGCATGGGTTTGTGAAGGGGAGATCTTGCCTGACGAACCTGTTGGAATTCTTTGAGGAAGTATATAGCAGGATAGACAAAGGAGAGTTAGTGGATGTTGTTTACCGAGATTTCCTGAAGGCTTTTGATAAAGCTGCTAAAGAAGATGAGAGCCCATGGTATTAGCAAGAAGGTACTAGCATGGATAGCAGTTTGGCTGGATGGCAAGAGGCACAGAGTGTCATTAAAGGGGGCTTTTTCTTGTTGACTGCCAGTGACTAATGGTGATCTGCAGGGGGTGGTGCTGGGGCTGCTACTCTTCACATTGGATATCAATGATTTGGATGAGGGAATTGAAGGCTTTGTGGCCAAGTTTGCAGATGATTATACGAAGATAGGCCAGGTAGTGTAGAGAAAACAGAGACTTTGCTGAAGGACTTGGACAGGTTGGGAGAGTGGGCAAAGAAATGGCAGGTGGAATACAGCATAGCAAAATGTAGAATCATGCATTTTGGTAGTAGGAATAGAGGCGTAGACTATCTTCTAAATGGGGAGAGAATTCAGAAATCGGAGTTGCAAAGGGGCTTGGGAGTGCTGTGGCAGGATTCATTAAAAAAATAATTTGCACGTAGATTCGGTCGCCAGGAGGGCAAATGCCATGTTAGCATTTATTTCGGGGTCTGATTAGGAACAGTCAACATGGATTTGTGCCTGGAAGGTCATGTTTGACAAATCTTCTTGAATTTTTTGATTGGAGGGTTTTTGACAGTCTATATGCACAAGGCAAGGCCTTTGATAAGGTTCTGCATGGTAGGCTGCTCAGAAACATTAGATCACATGGGATCCAGCGAGAGCTAGTGAACAGGATACCTGATTGACTTCCTTGTAGGTGGTAGAAGGTTGCTTTTATGACTCAAGCCCTTTCAGTTGCCTCAGGGATTGGAGCTGCGCCCATTGCTGGGCCCATTGTCATTTTACCAATGATTTGGATAAGAATGTGCAAGTCATGATTATTAATTTTTCAATGACAAGAAAATGAGTGGTATCATAGAGAGTTAAGATGATTATTATGAATTACAAAATAATTTTGATCAGCTGGCTAAGTGGTTGTGAAAAGGCTAATGCAGGTAAGTGTGAGTATTTTTGCATTTTGAGAAGTCAAACCAGAACAGGAACTTCACTGTGAATGGTGGGGCCCTGGGGAGTGTTGTAGAGCAGACAGATCTAAGAGTACAAATACATAGTTCCCTGAAAGTGACATCAAAGGTTGATTGGCGGTGAAGAAGACTTTTGGCACAATCAGGGAGTTGTGTTTGGGACGCTATCTTACAGTTGTATAAGATGTTGGTGAGGGTGCACTTCTGTGTTAATTTCTGTGTTAATTTTGGACACCCTGCTATCGGAAAAAATTTATTAAGCTAAAAAAAGTGCAGAGAAGGTTTACGAGGATGTTGCCAGGACTCGACGGTTTGAGCTACATGGAGCCGTTGGGCAGGCTAGGACTTTATTCCTTGAAATGGCTGATATATGATCTTGCAGAGGTGTATAAAATCATGAGAGGAATAGATGGGTGAATGCACAGGATATTATTTCCAGGGTCGGGGAATCAAGCACCAGAGGATATACGTTTAAGTGAGAGAAGAAAGATTTAATAGGAACCTGAGGAGCAACCTTTTCACACAGAGTGGTGGGTATATGGAATGAGCTGCCAGAAGAAGTTGTTGAGGCAGGTCCATTAACAATATTGAAAAGACATTTGGACAGGTAGGATAGGGTTTTGGGCCAAATTCAGGTAAGCGGGACTAGCTTAGAGGGGGCACCTTGGTCAACTTGGATCAGTTGGGCTGAAGGGCCTGTTTGTTTCTTGTATGACTCTATGACTGAAACATGCAACACTTTAAAAAAGTAGCTCATGTGAATGTCTTCACTAGCTCATGTGGCATTACATCCTGTCTTTATTATTTAGTTGGGTGCTACTTAAAGTTAACATTTCTCAGAGTCACATACTTAAAAAAACGGATGAAATGGTTATTTATCATGTTGGCTGTTCATAGGAGTTGGATGTATACCAATTGACAGCCACGTAACAACAAATATGCTTCAAAGATAATTAATTTCATTTGAAGCCCAATAAATGGAATTAAGGATAAAAGTGCAAGTGTAATACATATCGCTTCAAAATAGATACATTATCTTCCATTCCTTAAGGGATATAGGAATTGCATTGTGCATTCATTTCACATTTGCTTTTAACTTTGGAACTGTTGAGCTTGTGTTCTAAATGTTTTTGTCTCAAGCCAATTGCAATGGAATGTGCAGAACTCCCATTTACATTCCTACTAATTTCCCTTCCGCTGACTCTTCATGTTAAGTAACAATGTTTTGACACTGTTATGACATCATTATAATAGTGTTGGTGTGGCTCATTTGGAATGCTTTCACGTATGAGTCATCAGCTGTGGTTTCTAGTCCTACTGAAGACATCTGAACAGAAATTGGCAGTGGAGGCCGATTCACTATATGCATTCAAAAGAGAGCTTGATTCTTAGGGCTAGCGGAATCAAGGGGTATGGGGAGAAGGCAGGAACAGGGTACTGACTGTGGATGATCAGCCATGATCACATTGAATGGCAGTGCTGGCTCGAAGGGCTGAATGGCCTACTCCTGCACCTATTGTCTAAATATCTATGTAAAATGGAGGCTGTGACAAACGAGGATGAAAGGAGCATTGGCAGAAGTTATGACCCTGTCCCACTTAGGCAATTTTTTAGGCGACCACAGGCAACTAGGCTGTCGCCACATGGTCGCCGGGATGTCACCTGTATGGTCTCCTCAGTCGCCCAAAGAGTTGTACCTTTTTTCTGGTCGCTGCTGGATTTTGAAATGTTCAAAACTTTTTGGTGACAGTCGGCGCACGTGGGCTTGAAGCCAACGATCGTAGCCTGACGTGGGTGCTGTCGCCAGGATGACGTAGGTTGTCGCCGGTGCTGACTTTGGTGAATTCCATTGGTGACCACCAATGTCAACCTACGTCAACCGGCGACGGGTACCGGCGACTGAATTGTCTTACCTTGTCGTAGCTTGTCGCGGGTGGACGTAGGTTGTCGTAGCTGTGGTCGTAGGTGGACGTCCTAATGAATCGCCGGTTGTCGGTAGCTTGCCGTAGCTTGACGTCGACTAGGAGGTAGGTTGTTGTAGACATTGCGGTAGACATTGACGTAGGGGGGGTCCAGTCGCCGTTTTTTCAGTGACCTGCTACGACTATAACAGTTGCCAAAAAAATCGCCTAAGTGGGACAGACCCATTTACACTCTTTCCATTTATGTTTGATGATGGACCAAGTTGATGCCTTTTCAGATAGATATATAGGACTAGTTTGATATCCATTTGAAGATTTGACTTTACTCCCAACTTCTTTGCTTTTAACTTATTCCTTTTCTTATTAATCCTTTCTGTTTGCTCTGTACCCTGTCTATTTGCAAAGTTCATTTGGGTTACCATTCTAAGCTAATAATATTTTAAAGTAATTTTATTTCTCTATCTTTCATCTCCCATGTCAAACAATATTTATTTTGTGCCATTTCACCTGGAAATTGTAGTTGAGAATTTTATTACAGAACAATTGCATTATAAATGGCATTCCCTTTTTAACATCAGGTTCCATGCCAGTGCTGTTGGGCTGCAGCCCATGTGAAAGTCATGCCTAATCACTCTGACTGTTCTGGTGGTGCTTGCTGACTTTGACTTGGCTTCTTCTTGGCTTGGCTTCTTCTTCAGGATATGAGTATAGGAGCAGGGAGGTTCTACTGCAGCTGTACAGGGTCTTGGTGAGACCACACCTGGAGTATTGCATACAGTTTTGGTCTCCAAATCTGAGGAAGGACATTATTGCCATAGAGGAAGTGCAGAGAAGGTTCACCAGACTGATTCCTGGGATGTCAGGACTTTCATATGAAGAAAGACTGGATAGACTCGGCTTATACTTGCTAGAATTTAGGAGATTGAGGGGGGATCTTATAGAAACTTATAAAATTCTTAAGGGGTTGGACAGGCTAGATGTAGGAAGATTGTTCCCGATGTTGGGGAAGTCCAGGACAAGGGGTCACAGCTTAAGGATAAGGGGGAAATCCTTTAAGACCGAGATGAGAAAAACCTTTTTCACACAGAGAGTGGTGAATCTCTGGAACTCTCTGCCACAGAGGGTAGTTGAGGCCAGTTCGTTGGCTATATTTAAGAGGGAGTTAGATGTGGCCCTTGTGGCTAAAGGGATCAGCGGGTATGGAGAGAAGGCAGGTACAGGATACTGAGTTGGATGATCAGCCATGATCATATTGAATGGCGGTGCAGGCTCGAAGGGCCGAATGGCCTACTCCTGCACCTATTTTCTATGTATCTATGAATTATATCTGTTACTCAGGGCCAGAAACCACCATTATGCTACCTTTGTAATTACTGCTGACTTGATGTTTTGGTTTTGGATTTGTATGCACTCATTTTGGATACTTCTTGTCATTTACAGATGCATGGATTGTGGCTGAGGGAATGAAACTTGCAGTATTGGTTGATTGTTTAAGGGTCTGAAGAAGGGTTTCGGCCCGAAACATTGCCTATTTCCTTCGCTCCATAGATGCTGCTGCACCCGCTGAGTTTCTCCAGCTTTTTTGTGTACCTAGTATTGGTTGATTGTTGATGCACCACATGATAGTAGCATGTTTATGATTTTATTAGGGAATTGCTGTAAAAAAAAAACAATTCTGCATTCAGATTCTTCCCATTTATAGATCTGTTCTATAACCTAATTTGAGGTTTTATTTTATTTATTTCTTCAGAAGGAGTGAGAATGGGAAATGTTGTCTGTTATTTTTGTGCCCATAACTATCTTGTCAGATCATTGGCAATTGAGAGTCAACCAATTTGGTGGGTCTATACTATTTTTTAGGCCAGACATGAAAGGGGTTAAATATTATTGGACCAATCAAGTGGTTTTGTAGTCGCTATTAGTTTACCAAATGTTTTTATCCAAAATATCTTAATTCCCCAGTTGCCATATACGTGCCATTTCAATTTGTGACTCTGGAATAGTGGTCCAGATCTTGGGCTGTTAGTCCAAGAACGTTAACAGCCATAATTTCCCCCCATCATCACTGTGACATGTGGCCATGCACGCACATTCAAAATGGATTGTACAAATTTCATAAACTCTGCACAATTATAGTGACAGGCGACTTGATATCCAGAATGTGAGAAACCTGAGCCCAGTGGCAGTGACTGCGGAGTTATCCGTCTGTTGTATGTCATTGTTCGTACCGCAGGAAAGCAAATGTGTTTCAAAGCTTGTCGGCTGGTTTTGTATATCAGTCAAAGCCTGCAGGCCAGCATTGAAATCGGGTTCAAGCACTGCAGCAAATGCTACTGAGTTTAAAAGGAGGTAGATGGTTGTTAGTAGTGGTTCTGTACCAAACCAAAACTCAAAGCCATAAGATGCAGGAGCAGGAGAAGGCTGATCAGACCCTCCAGCCTCCTCCACAGTAAGATGTGGCTGATCCAACTTTGCTTAATTCCACCCTTTCACCTTTTCCCCAGAACTCTGGATTCTCTTCTGATTAGAAAAATTGATATCAGTTTTGAATATATTTTAATAATTTGGCCTCAACACGCTGTTCCAAAGACTCTCAGTCAATGATACATATACCTACAAACAGTGAAATTCTTTGTTTTTGCATACAATCTGGTAAAGTCAAACAGCAGACCTCACCCAGGCAGTAGACAAAGAATTGCCACGTTTCTGGCGCTGACAAAGTTAAGAAAAGTTTATCGAACTATGTATATTTCCTTGCATGGGTGACCCAGGCCTGCCATCACACGAGGCAGCTAACAGCCCCCTCGCCGGGCCCCACTCTGTTCTTGGTGGCCCCTCCCCCTGCCGGGTCCCCCTATGTTCTCTGTGGCCCCCGAACTCACCCAGTTGTGAATTTGTGGAATTCCCTGCCACAGAGGGCAGTGGAGGCCACATCACTGGATGGATTTAAGAGAGAGTTAGATAGAGCTCTAGGGGCTAGTGGAATCAAGGGATATGGGGAGAAGGCAGGCACGGGTTATTGATTGGGGACGATCAGCCATGATCACAATGAATGGCAGTGCTGGCTCGAAGGGCCGAATGGCCTCCTCCTGCACCTCTTTTCTATGTTTCCATGTTTCTATGACTCAGCGACTTGCTCTCTGCGGCCCTCCTCACTCTCGGCGGTGCGGGTTCCTCTTCGCTCTCTGCAGCCCGTCCGCATCTCGTGAACCTTCTGCTGCCACGTCGATGTTTGCCGCTGGAATAAGACTGCGGCTCACCAGTGTTCCTCTCTCTGTATGCCGCTTGCAATACTCTCTGGATTATCCAACGAGAGGAATTATCCTCCCTGTCAAGCTCGCTAAGAATTTAGCATTTTTCAGTAGGATTGTCTTTTGCATTCTTTTGAAAGCGTAGACCCAACCTTCATCGTGAAAATATCCCTTCATCCTGAGATCCTTCCAAACGAGGGAAACAAATGTATTTCTACATTTGTAGCAACACTTTCCCCTATTTATACTCCAGGCTGCTTGAAACAATTGTCAGTTTTCATGTAATACCCTCATTACATTGCTGTTCTTTTCAGGTCTTCTCCATTTAAATGAATTGTTCCTTCCAAAGTGATCAATTTCCCACATTCTGACAGACGTGAAGCTCACCGTTTGACCTGTTTTTACAAAATGTTAAATGGTCAGCTCGACATAGATTACAAGACCTACACCAAACCCAAACCAATTAGGAGCAGACGAGGGCATTCGATCCAATTTGTGATCCCAGCTACAAAGACAGATGTGTACAGCAATTCGTTCTTCCCCCGCACAATTAAAGCATGGAATAATCTCCACCCAACTATAGTTACCCAACCAGATGCAACTAAATTTAAAGTAGCTCTTTCTTCCCAATAACCCTTTCTGGCTTAATCCCTCCCTTCACCACCTCCAGTTTAAATTCCTTTTGGAATATTTTGGAGGACCAAGAAACCAAGAAACAAGAAGACCCTCAATGCGCTCGGGTACTGTCCGATTCACCTCAACACAATTATGGACATTGAAATTTGTGTATGGAATTGATGTGCTGCATTCACTATCTTCCTCCCCTGCACTGTCAACTGTACTTGATTTGTACTTATGTATAGTCTTATCTGATCTGTTTGGATTTTAACAAAGCTTTTCGCTGTACTTCGGCACAATAATAACCTAAAGCTAATTAAACCCCACGTCAATTCTTTACCCGCTCGCTGAATATATCAGTATGTCTCTGTAAACCATCTCATTCTCAAAGGTGGCCTTCCCGTTTATTTGAGTGTTATCTGCCAATTTGGCTTCAGAATATTTGCTGCATTCCTCTGAATTATTCATATATTTTAAACAGGTGCAATTTTAGCACTGATCTCAGTGGCGCCCCACTGGTTAGATTGCCAACTTGAAAATAATACCCCCTATTTCCACTTGTTGCTTCCCGCTAATTACTAATTACTCAATCCTCGATATACGTAATATACTCCCTCACACAAATCATGAGTGGGAGGAAATATATAAAGTCATCTTTTGTGGTTCATCTTGTTGAATGTCTGTTGAAAAATGTATATATTTTTCTCGTTACAGGTTCTCCATACACTCTGGTAGTAATAATAATAAGACTACATATAAATTTGTCAGACTTGATTTCCCTTTCATGATTCTGCTTGATCAGAACACGATTTTTCAAATGTTCAGCTGTTAATTACTTCAAAATTGATTCTAACATTTTTCTAATAATATTTATCAGGTTATCTGTTTTGTACCTCACATTCTTATTGAACATAGTGGCACAGCTGGTAGTGTAGCTGCCTCACAGCGTCAGAGACCCGGGTTCGATCCTGACCTCGGGTGCTGTCTGTGTGGAATTTGCAGTGATGGTGTGGGTTTCCTCTGGGTGTCCCACCATCTTCCCACATCCCAAAGACAGGGGCGGCATGGTGGCGCAGCGGTAGAGTTGCTGCCTTAGTGCCAGACACCCGGGTTCGATCCTGACTACGAGTGCCGTCTGTACGTAGTTTGTTCGTTCTCCCCATGACCTGCGTGGGTTTTCTCTGAGGTCTTTGGTTTCCTCCTACACTCCTTAGATGTACATGTTTGTAGGTTAATTGGCTTGGTGTAAATGTAAATTTTACGCAGTGTGTGTAGTAGGATAGTGTCAATGTGTGGGAATTGCTGGTCAGTGCGGACTCGATGAGCCAAAGGGCCTGTTTGTATCTCAAAACTAAGCTGAACTTAACATGCGGGCGCATAGGTTAGTTGGCCTCTGTATATTGCCCCTAGTGTGGAGGGAGGAGATGCGAATGTGCAATTACATAGAACTAGAGTGTTCGCCATCGATTGATTGCAATGACTCGGTAGGTTGATGGGCTTGTTGCCATGCTGTATCTCTAAACTAAACTAAATAATACAGTTTTCAAATTGGCTGATGTATCTCCAGAAACCAATGATTGTTTATATTCACAACTAATGCATCCACTTTTAATTTCTAAGGATGAAAACCATTAGGTCTTTGTACATATCAGTGTTTAGATCCATTAAGTCTATTGCTGTGAACTCTGAAAGTCTGCTCTTGCTTGTTCATACTCGTTCTTGTAGCAACTGGAGCTGCCATCATTATTTCCAAGGCACTATTGAACAAAACAATCCAGTGGGGTTTATTCCTGGTCAGCAAGTAGCCAACATCATTTACCATGTTTTCATCAGACAGTGGGATTGTTTGACAAGGAGAAGGTCATATCATAATTAATCTTGAAATTGAACCAATTCAAGAACCAGTTTTTGAATAATTACTTTGGCACTGGCATGTATCGGTGCTTCAATGTTCATGTCTAGCCTAATTTTGTTGTAAAATATTTCATTAGGTGAGAATGGGTCCTCGTGGGGTTTGGCTCAAAGGGCTGAATGGCCTACTCCTGCACCTATTGTCTATTATCTATTATACAATGTCTGCGTTGTTTCTACTGGTTCCATTGTATCTGTTGCAACAAGGCATCAGTTTTCAATGCTTATCAGGGAACATTTATTCCATCGGCTTGTTCATGAAGATTGGTTGCAGGACACACCTTATTTCTCCTCTTGGCATCTTCAGGGACCACTTTTTTGGATTGGCAGACCGAATATCCATAAAAGGCATGAAAGAAGATGGCATGGATGAAATGGCTAGAGATCATATCATAGCGACACAACTCCAGAGTGTTTTTTTCACCATTTACTAATCAGTCCTCTCCAATCTCCAGTAATCTGCTGATGCCATTTTCCAGTGCATGAAGAAAGCCAATAGTCAGCCTTTTCCATCGCAATCCTACCAGCCACTCAATTCTAATTTTCTGACTAGGTAACATGGTAAACTGGATTTCTTCCCAAAGACAGCATGATCGCACAGCTGGGAAAATGGAGAGCAAAGAATGCGACTCGGGGCAAACAGAAGACATGGCAGTTTTGACTCGGCTCTGCAAAATAAAATTACAGTACCAACATTGATTTCTTCAGAATCCACAGATTCTGTGGATCCGGTTCCATGAAGTGACCATTTCTCCTGGCTTTTGCTTAGTTCCGGCCTTGTTTACAAAAGGTTTGATGACACCACAAAGAAATAAACACATTACATCTTAGCATGTCTCATTCTCACCCCTAATGTCAAGCCAAGTGCTCACATACTACTCGTGTGACTTCATGGTAAAAATAACCTTCACAAGAGAACGTTTAAAAAAAAAATGCGAGGTGAGTAAACAAGGCAGAAATATGTGAGACGTAATTTCTAATTTCTCTATCTCATTTTAATTGGTTAGTACAGGAAATGTATGGGGAGGTTGCAAATATGAATGGTAGAATGAACGGGACATTTAAAAATATATTCAAATACCTTCTGGGACTCTGATGACACTTTTAGTAGCAGTTGTATGATTTAGCCTGAAAGTGTAGGTCTAATTAGTTCAATGGCATGTAATACATCTAGGCAGCATTCAAACCTGTTCACTGTTTCATGCAGCTGATTATTTAACATAAAGTGTGTATTGCATATAGCTAAACGAAGGAGAAAACTGTTAAAACTCTTAATGATCCATGGAAGGATCCAACATCTGAGTATTAATGAAAAAGTTGAAGCATTTGCAACTACTGTATGTTCAGCCAGATGTGCCGAACAGATGATCCATTTCTGCTTCCTCCTTAGATCTTGTTCATCACAGAAGCAAAACTAACACATTTGATTAATTCCACATAATACCAAAAAAACAGCTGAAAGCAGTGCATACAATAAGAACTACGGGTTATTTCTAGATCTGAAGTCCTGGGCTCTGCCATGTGCTTACTTACCTCACAGTTTTAAAAAAAATATGCGCTTTTGGAATTCCTGTTTAACATGAAGTCACACCAGTAGTATGTGAGCATGTGGCTTGACATTAGGAGTGAGAATGAGACCACCTTGAAATGAGGTGTAGGAATATAGTTACAACATTGGTTTCTACCTGACAATTTGGAAAATTGCCCAGATAGTCCAATAACAAAAAGCAGGACAAATGCAATCCTACTAATATCCACCCAGTCACTGTACTCTCAAACATCAGTAAAGTGATAGAAGCCATCTGTGATAGTGCTATCAAGTGAAAATTACTCATCGATAAGTGAATCTCTGATTCCATTAGGATCTTGACTAAAGAGCTGAATTCCAGAGGTGAAGTGAAATGATACCAGCGCAACATTTGGCAGCATGGCATTAAAGTGCTGTATAAAGAGCTGGTAATTGCAGAAAATATTGAAATATTAGAGTCATACCTAGTGCAAAGGAAGATAGTCATTGTTATTGGAGGTTATTGTTGTGGGGTCATGACTTCTCTGCAGAAGTCCTTGTGGACTGTGTCCTAGGCTAGCCATCTTCAGTTGCTTGATCAATGACCTTCCTTTCCCCATAAGGCATGACATGAGGGTGTTTGCTGATGGTTGTATGGTGTTCAATCCATGCACAACCCATCAACAACAAAACAGGCGCTGACTGTATGCAAGATAGACACCAGTTTGGCATGAGCTGGTAAATTATATTCATCCCACTTAAATGGCAGGAAATGATTAGCTTCAATAAAAGTGAAGATAACCTACCCATAACATTCATTGGTTTTGCCTTTCCCTATTCCCCATCATCAATAACTTGGGGATCACCTTATTGGACCATCCACTTAAATATTGTTACTATAGGAACTGGTTGGAGGCTGGTGACACCTTAAAGCATTTTTAGTCCCTCCATTTGCCCAGATGAGTGTGGTGCCAAGAACTTCAGGAAGCTCAACACAAACCAGGCAAATTATCATTTTCTCCGCTATCATCGACAGTGTATTTCTTCTTGGGCCCCCTTCGGTCGTGGCTGACCATGGGTGTCTCCAGGGTGCTATTCCCTATACGTGCGTGACTTTATTTAACTGGTGCGCAGACAGCCACTGGTCCTTGACAGATCTGGGTCAGGATCCAGTGGCATTGAGTCCAAGACGACCGGAGACCCTTTTCTGCTGCAGCCTTCATCCGCCTTCCCAGCCGTTGTGACGCTCCACTAAGGTCAGCCATCGTCCTCTGCCTGTTCCACCGTTGAGGTCTTGATTGGATTGCTCTTTGTCAGAGACCTCCCCCTCGACCTTACCGCCATGGGTGGCCCTACCAGGAGCATAACTCCAGACGGCATCGCTCTCAGGATCTCGTTCCACACAAGCTTCTCCACCACGGCAAGGTGACAATCCACAGCGTGTATATCATCAACAAAATACACTGTAGTTACTCGCTCAAGATACTCTGACAGCATCTCAAATCTGCTGTCTCTATCACCATGAAGCACATTGGCAGGATGTGCAGAGATTGGTCATTGCCTGCTGGTTCAGGCACCATCATGGTTTGGGAATATATAGCTGGTCTTTCAGTTTTGGATTAAAATCCCTGGATTCCCTACCTGATGACAGTACTGTGCCTTAAACAGACAGTACCTTAACCAGAAGAAAAATCGGGGTATCTCCCATTCCCAATATCTAATTGTCTTTCTTAAAGGGCAATTAGATAATGGGGGATCTACACAGTTCTCAAAATAAACATGGATGTATATATATCCTGCAACAATCAGGAATAGATTTTGCAGACCATGGAATGGATTCAATTTACACTACGTAACTTCATTTTTTTTCTGTGGCAGTATTTGACATTAACACTCCTATTGTTTGGTGCTTTGTGCCCATATTTTCAAGCATGGGGGAGCATGACATTTAAACTGAGGGCTCTTTTTAATGTTGACTAACCTTTATTGTGTACAGTTCTGATCACCCCATTACAGTAAGAAGTGGAGACTTTACAGTAAGAAGGGTACAGAGGAGGTTTACCAGAATGATAGAAACAAGGAATTACAGATGCTAGTTTACCAAGGAAAGACACAAAATGCAGAATAACTCAGCAGATCATGCAGCATCCATGGAGAACATGAATGGGTCATATTTTCGGTCATGACCCTTCTTCAGACTGATTGCAGGGGTGGGGGAAAGAAAGATAGGACAAAGCATGGGAGGTCATGGGTGAATACAGGGGAGGCATTTTGTGTCTTTACCAGAATGATGCCAGGATTAGGAGGTATTAGCTAAAGGGAGAGGTTGGACAGACTTGGATGGTTTCCTCTAGAACACCGGAGGTTGTGGGGAGATCTGATAGAAGTATATAAAATCATACATAGGCCTCCATAGACCATCTGGGCTTGAACCTTTTACCCAAATTGTAGAGGACATAGCTTTAAAGTGAGATAGACAAAGTTTAAAGGAGATGTGGGGGGCAAGTTTTTTTTTACACAGATGGTGGTGAATGCCTGGTTGAGGCAGACATGATAGTGGCATTTAGATTTGCAGAGAATGATGGGATATGGATTATATGCAGGCAGGTCAGAGTTGGCCTTGGCATTATGTTTCACAAAGACATTGTAGGCCAAAGAGCCTGTTCTTGTGCAGTACTGTTCTATGTTCTGTTTTATTTAACAGGTCACATCCTCTGGGTTGATCACAATTCATTTGTTTTTGCTTGTGAGATATGATTTGGCTAATGTGAGTAAATCTGCAACATGCAATTTGCTTTACGTCATTGCTCTGTTAAAAATGCAAAGTGCTGGAGGAACTCAGTGGGTCAGGCAACATCTGTGGAGGTAATGGACAGACAACATAGAAACATAGAAAATAGGTGCAGGAGTAGGCTATTCGGCCCTTCGAGCCTGCACCGCCATTCAATATGATCATGGCTGATCATCCAACTCAGTATCCCGTACCTGCCATCTCTCCTTACCCCGTGATCCCTCTAGCCACAAGGGCTACATCTAACTCCTTCTTAAATATAGCCAATGAACTGGCCTCAACTACCTTCTGTGGCAGAGAGTTCCAGAGATTCACCACTCTCTGCGTGAAAAATGTTTTTCTCATCTCGGTTCTAAAGGATTTCCCCTCTATCCTTTAGCTGTGACCCCTTGTCCTGGACTTCCCCAACATCGGGAACAATCTTCCTGCATCTAGCCTGTCCAACCCCTTAAGAATTTTGTAAGTTTCTATAAGGTCCCCCCTCAATCTCCTAAAATTCTAGCGAGTACAATCTGAGTCTATCCAGTCTTTCTTCGTAAGAAAGTCCTGACATCCCAGGAATCAGTCTGGTGAACCTTCTCTGCACTCCCTCTATGGCAATAATGTTCTTCCTCAGATTTGGAGACCAAAACTGTACGCAATACTCCAGGTATTGCGTACAACCTGGAGTATTTGGGATAGCCTGGGTGGAATCCTTCTTCAGACTAAGCCTTAAGACTCTTGGCATAAAACGTCTTATGTCCATTCCAACCCCAGATGCCTCCTGACCCAATACAGCACTCTGCTATTTCTACTAGGATTGGTTCATATGCAATAACCAATCTACAATTCCTTTTAAACCAAAGCTGTATCACCAACTGAAAGTTTCAGATGTTCTGCATTGAATTCCTCATTTTAAAAAGCCAAGCAAAAGATGAATGGATAAATAGTCCTGTTTTTTTCCAGCACGCATCATTTGCATTACACAGTGGCACGAGCAGTTTGCAGGAATTTGAGTCATGCAAATAATGTATAACCACACCCTGACGAACACCCAAGGAGAACACTTTTAGGCTTTTCTTCTTTGTTAATTTAACAATATAAATTACTTTTGATGGATGAGATTTGCATGCCCCAGGAGTTTTGACTGATTTTTAAATAGCTGGTCATATAATTGTTTCTGATGAAACTATCTGCCAATTGGATTGTTTTCTTTGGAACGCTGGAGGTTGTGGGGAGACCTGACAGGAATTTATAAAATGATGAGTGGTACACAGTAGATAGGGTCAGAACAGATACAGTCAGAACCCATTTCCCAGGATTGAAAAATCAATTATTAGAGGGCAAATCTTTAAGGTGTGAGAGGCAAAGTTTATGTGCAGGGCAAGTATCTTTACACAGAGGGTGTCTGGAATGTGATGTTGGTGGTTGAGGCAGATATGTTAGTGTCATTTAAGGGACCTTTGGTAGGGACATGGATATGCAGGGAATGAAGGGATATGGATTATATGCAGGCAATTAAGAGTTGGCTGCAAGAGGGCGAGGGCTGGGAACTGAATATCCATGGGTATACCTCCTATTGAAAAGACAGACAGGTGGGCAGAGGGGGTGGGGTAGCTCTGTTGGTGAGGAATGAAATTCAGTCCCTTGCAAGGGGTGACATTGAAACAGGAGATGTGGAGTCAGTAAGGATAGAACTAAGGAATTGTAAGGGTATAAAGACCCTAATGGGACTTATCTACAGGCCCCAAAACAGTAGCCTGGACATAGGGTGCATGTTGAATCAGGAGTTAAAATTGGCATGTAACAAAGGTAATGCTGTGGTTGTTATGGGAGATTTCAACATGCAGGTAGACTGAGAAAATCAGGTTGGTACTGGACCCCAAGAAAGGGAATTTGTAGAGTGCCTTCGTCATGGATTCTTCGAGCAGCTTGTATTGGAGCCAACCAGAGAGAATACAATTCTGTATTTAGTGTTATGTAATGAACCGGATTTGATAAAGGACCTCGAGGTTAATGAGCCATTAGGAGGTAGTGACCATAATATGGTCAGATTTAATCTGCAATTAGAGAGGGAGAAGGGTAGATCGGAGGTGTCATTGTTACAGTTGAATAAAGGGGACTATGGGGCCATGAGGGAGGAGCTGGCCAAAGTTGACTGGAAAGATACCCTAGCAGGGATGACAGTGGAACAACAATGGCAGGTATTTCTAGGAATAATACAGAAGGTGCAGGATCAGTTCATTCCTAGGAAGAAGAAAGATTCTAAGGGGAGAAAGGGACGACCGTGGCTGACAAGGGACGTCAGGGACAGTATAAAAATAAAAGCGAAGAAGTACAACATAGCAAAGACGAGCGGGAAGCAAGAGGATTGGGTAATGTTTAAAAACAACAGAAGATAACCAAAAATACAATACGGGGAGAAAAGATGAGGTATGAAGGTAAGCTAGCCAAGAATATAAAGCAGGATAGTAAAAGCTTCTTTAGGTATGTGAAGAGGAAAAAATTAGTTAAGACCAAAGTTGGACCCTTGAAGACCGAAAAAGGTGCATTTATTATGGGGAACAAGGAAATGGCAGATGAGTTGGACAGGTACTTTGGATCCGTCTTCACTAAGGAGGACACAAACAATCTTCCTGATATAGTAGTGGCCAGAGGATCTGGGGTGACGGAGGAACTGAAGGAAATCCACACTAGGCAGGAAATGGTGTTGGATAGACTGATGGGACTGAAGGCTGATAAATCCCCAGGGCCTGATGGTCTGCATCCCAGGGTACTTAAGGAAGTGGCTCTAGAAATCGTGGATGCATTGGTGATAATTTTCCAATGTTCTATAGACTCAGGATCAGTTCCTGTAATTGGAGGGTAGCTAATGTTATCCCACTTTTTAAGAAAGGCGGGAGAGAGAAAACAGGGAATTATAGACCAGTTAGCCTGACATCGGTGGTGGGAAAGATGCTGGAGCCAATTATAAATGATGAAATAGCCGCACATTTGGATAGCAGTAACAGGATCGGTCTGAATCAGCATGGATTTACGAAGGGGAAATCATGCTGGACTAATCTTTTGGAATTTTTTGAGGATGTAACTAGGAAAATGGACAAGGGAGAGCCAGTGGATGTAGTGTACCTGGACTTTCAGAAAGCATTTGATAAGGTCCCACATAGGAGATTAGTGGGCAAAATTAGGGCACATGGTATTGGGGGTAAAGTGTTGACATGGATAGAAAATTGGTGGCAAAGTGTAGGGATTAACGGGTCCCTTTCAGAATGGCAGGCAGTGACTAGTGGGGTACCGCAAGGCTCGGTGCTGGGACCGCAGCTATTTACAATATACATTAATGATTTGGATGAAGGGATTCAAAGTAACATTAGCTAATTTGCAGATGACACAAAGCTGCATCAGTCTATGAAAGTATGCATGCTGGTACAGCAGGCAGTGAAGAAAGCGAATGGCATGTTGGCCTTTATAACAAGAGGATTTGAGTATAGGAGCAAAGAGGTCCTTCTGCAGTTGTACAGGGCTCTAGTGAGACCACACCTGGAGTATTGTGTGCAGTTTTGGTCCCCTAATTTGAGGAAGGACATTCTTGCTATTGAGGGAGTGCAGCGTAGGTTTACAAGGTTAATCCCCGGGATGGCAGGACTGTCATATGCTGAGAGAATGGAGCGGCTGGGCTTGTACACTCTGGAGTTTAGAAGGATGAGAGGGATTCTTATTGAAACATATTAGATTGTTAAGGGTTTGGACACACTAGAGGCAGGAAACATGTTCCCGATGTTGGGGGAGTCCAGAACCAGGGGCCTCAGTTTAAGAATACGGGGTAAGCCATTTAGAACGGAGACAAGGAAACACTTTTTCGCACAGAGAGTTGTGAATCTGTGGAATTCTCGGCCTCAGATTGCGGTGGAGGCCGGTTCTCTGGATACTTTCAAGAGAGAGCTAGATAGGACTCTTAAAGATAGCAGAGTCAGGGGATATGGGGAGCAGGCAGGAACGGAGTACTGATTGGGGATAATCGGCCATGATCACATTAAATGGCGGTGCTGGCTCGAAGGCCGAATGGCCTACTCCTGCACCTATTGTCTATTATTTATTGTCTTGGCATCCTGTTCATAGAAACATAGAAACATAGAAAATAGATGCAGGCGTAGGCAATTCGGCCCTTCGAGCCTGCACCGCCATTCAATATGATCATGGCCGATCATCCAACTCAGTATCCCATACCTGCCTTCTCTCTATACCCCCTGATCCCTTTAGCCACATGGGCCACATCTAACTCCCTCTTAAATATAGCCAATGAACGGGCCTCAACTACCTTCTGTGGCAAAGAATTCCACAGATTCACCACTCTCTGTGTCAAAAATGATTTTCTCATCTCGGTCCTAAAAGACTTCCCTCTTATCCTTAAACTGTGACCCCTTGTTCTGGACTTCCCCAACATCGTGAACAAACTTCCTGCATCTAGCCTGTCCAACACCTTAAGAATGTTGTAAGTTTCTATAAGATCTCCCCTAAATCTTCTAAATTCTAGCGAGTATAAACCGAGTCTATCCAGTCTTTCTTCATATGAAAGTCCTGCCATCCCAGGAATCAGTCTGGTGAACCTTCTCTGTACTCCCTCTATGGCAAGAATGTCTTTCCTCAGATTAGGAGACCAAAACTGTACGCAATACTGGTGTGGTCTCACCAAGACCCTGTACAACTACAGTAGAACCTCCCTGCTCTTATACTCAAATCCTTTTGCTATGAATGCTAACATACCATTCGCTTTCTTCACTGCCTGCCGCACCTGCATGCCTACTTTCAATGACTGGTGTACCATGACACCCAGGTCTCGTTGCATCTCACTTTTTCCTAATCGGCCACCATTCAGATAATAGTCTACTTTCCTGTTTTTGCCACCAAAGTGAATAACCTCACATTTATCCACATTATACTGCATCTGCCATGCATTTGCCCACTCACCCAACCTATCCAATTCACCTTGCAGCCTCCTAGCATCCTCCTCACAGCTAACACTGCCCCCCAGCTTCGTGTCATCCGCAAACTTGGAGATGTTGCATTCAATTCCCTCATCCAGATCATTAATATATATTGTAAATAGCTGGGGTCCCAGCACTGAGCCTTGCGGTACCCCACTAGTCACTGCCTGCCATTCTGAAAAGGACCCGTTTACTCCTACTCTTTGCTTCCTGTCTGCCAGCCAGCTCTCTATCAACACCAACATTGTGGGCTGAAGGGCCTATTCCTGTGCTCTATTGTTCTATGTTCTAAAGAGGCATTTTTTGGTTTGATCTGATGTCTTGATTACCATTTAGACTTTTATTGTCGCACTCTATAGCATACCCACATGAGCCAAACCATGATCCCAGTGGCACTGTGGAGTTGTGCAAAATGTATGGAGACCTCAGCTGTTAAATGAAACCAAGAAAACATGTTTACATCCATTGTTGGGTTCTAATGAAATTTGATTATGTTTGTGCATTACTTTTACTTCTCCATTCTCTGATTCATGAGGAGGTTTTGCATTTATTCCGGAAAACATGTAAAACATCACGGCTAACCTACGCTGACCCTACACTGCTCTCTGTTTATCTTTTGCTTCCAACAGGGGAAGTATCTCATCTCAGTTATTCTATGTCCCTTCTACAAACGTACTGTCTGAGATCGCCAGGCAGTTGTTAAGCAAGTCCCTGCCTTATTATTCTGTGGCAAAGTGCATTGATTTGATGGTATACTGTGGCAAACGACAACAAGAACAATTAAATTAACTTCCTTCATTTAAATTATCCTAAACCACTTCATAGGAGTTACCAAACAATAAGTTTTTAGATTAGACAGAATGGGATGTTGAGGTGAATGGCTGATTACTTGGTTGATGAGTGGCTTCAAGAGGAAGGGTTTGAGGAGGCCTTGGGGAATTCTGGAATTAAGGTCGGGTGGAATAGCTGCAATATTTGATGCTCAATAGACTAGAGCGAAAGGAACATCAACATCTTGAACAATTGGAGGTGGAAAGATATAGACCTGATGAACTTTGAGGAACGTAGAAGGATTGATGTCGATGAGAATTTAAAAATCAGGTGGTTCCTTAACTGGGAGCCAGTAGATCAGCATGGATAGGATAATGGGAGAAAGGTATATTAGGCCACAGTCAGCAGAATTCTTGATGATTTAATTTGTGGATCAAGGAGGAAGGGTGTTGGAATAGAGTTAATGGAGACGTCAGCATGGATGAAGTTGGAAAAATATTTAGAAGACAGATTGTTTAAGAAAGTACTGCAGATGCTGGACAAAAGGTAGACAAAAATGCTGGAGAAACTCAGAGGGTGAGGCAGCATCTGTGGAGCGAAGGAATAGGCGACGTTTCGGGTTGAGATCCTTCTTCAGACTGATGTGGAGGTGGGGGGGTTGCAGGAAGAAGAAAGGAAGGGGCGGAGACAGTAGGCTCTGGGAGAGCTGGGAAGGGGAGGGGGAAGGAGGGAGAAAGCAAGATGACCTGAAATTGGAAGTCAATGTTCATACCGCTGGGGTGTAAACTACCCAAGCAAAATATGAGGTGCTGCTCCTCCAATTTGCGGTGGGACTTACTCTGGCCATGGAGGAGGCCCAGGACAGAAAGGTCGGATTCGGAATGGGAGGGGGAGTTGAAGTGCTGAGCCACCGGGAGATCAGGTTGGTTAGTGCGAACTGAGCGGAGGTGTTGGGCTTGGACTCACCGATGAGCAGTTGACACCTGGAGCAGCGGATGCAATAGATGAGGTTGGAGGTGGTGCAAGTGAACCATGCCTCACCTGGAAAGACTGCTTGCGTCCTTGAATGGAGTCAAGGTGGGAGGTAAAGCAACAAGTGTAGCATTTCCTGCGGTTGCAAGGGAAAGTACCAGGGGAGGGGGTGGTTTGGGTGGGAAGGGACAAATTTACCAGGGATTTACGGAGGGAGCGGTCTCTGCGGAAAGCTGAAAGGGGAGGAGATGGGAAGATGTGACCAGTGGTGAGATCCCGTTGGAGATGGCGAAAATGTCGGAGGATTATCTGTTGTATGTGAAGGCTGGTGGGGTGGAAGGTGAGTACAAGGGGGACTCTGTCCTTATTACGAATGGGGGGATAGGGAGTAAGAGCGGAGCTACGCGATATAGAGGAGACCCTGGTGATAGTCTCATCTATAGTCGAAGAGGGGAACCCCAGTTCCCTAAAGAATGAGGACATCTCCGATGCCCTGGTGTGGAACACCTCATCCTGGATGCAGATGTGGTGTAGACGGAGGAATTGGGAGCAGGGGATAGAGTCCTTACAGGAAGCAGGGTGGGAAGAAGTGTAATCCAGATAGCCATACTTGTTGATGTCGCACAAGCCTTCCGCTTCTGTTAGTAGTGATTTTTTTCCAGTAATCATTGCAATTTGGTAAACAATTAAAAGAGATATTGATCATATTCAGAGTGATTTTATGGGCACTTATTTTGCAAGGAATTGTCATTGAAATTGCTGAGTTATCCCGGCTAAATTTTCAACAATCCTGTCGGTAGTTTTCATTGCTGCTCTAATTCTGGAATACTGGATAAACAGGGGGCGGTAGGAATGGAGGAGCTAAATACTATTAAGATCACCAAGGAGGTGGTATTAGGGAAATTAATGAGACTGAAGGAGGATAAATCCCCTGGGCCTGATGGATTACATCCAAGGGTCTTGAGGGAGATAGCGGTGGGGATTGTGGATGCATTGGTGATAATTTTCCAAAACTCCCTGGAGGCAGGAACGGTCCCAGTGGATTGGAAAATGGCCAATGTAACACCTATATTTAAAAAAGGAAGTAAACAGAAGGCGGGTAACTATAGACCGGTTAGTCTAACATCGGTGGTGGGTAAAATGTTAGAGACAATTATTAAAGAAACACTAACGGGGCACTTGGATAAACATGACTTCATCGGACAGAACCAGCATGGTTTTGTGAAGGGGAAGTCCTGTTTAACGAATCTGCTCGAATTCTTTGAGGAAGTAACAACCCGGGTGGATAAAGGGGAACCGGTGGATGTGGTATACTTGGACTTCCAAAAGGCTTTTGACAAGGTGCCACATAAGAGACTATTGCTAAAAATAAAAAATTATGGGATTGGGGGTAATATATTAGCATGGGTAGAGGATTGGCTAACAAATAGGAAGCAGAGAGTGGGGATAAATGGTTCATACTCGGGATGGCAACCGGTAACTAGCGGGGTTCCGCAAGGGTCGGTGCTGGGACCCCAGTTGTTCACAATTTATATAAATGATTTGGAGGAGGGAACCAAGTGTAATATATCAAAATTTGCGGACGATACAAAAATGGGAGGAAAAGTAGGGGATGAGGAGGATAGGAAGAGTCTGCAAAAGGATATAGATAAGCTAGGTGAGTGGGCAACAACTTGGCAGATGAAATTTAATACTAATAAATGTGAAGTCATTCACTTTGGGGAAAAAAAATGATAGGGCAAGTTATTTTCTAAATGAGGAGGAGCTGCGTTGTAATGCAACGCAAAGGGATCTAGGGGTATTAGTACATGAATCACTAAAAGTTAGTATGCAGGTGCAGCAAGCAATCAGGAAGGCCAATGGAGTTTTGGCCTTTATTGCTAGGGGGATTGAGTATAAAAACACGGAGGTCTTGCTGCAGCTGTACACAGTATTAGTGAGACCACATTTGGAATACTGTGTACAGTTCTGGGGTCCATACTTAAGAAAGGATGTACTAGCCCTGGAGGCAGTGCAGCGAAGGTTTACAAGATTAATTCCTGCAATGAGGGGATTGACATATGAGGAAAGGTTAAGTAGGCTGGAACTCTACTCTTTGGAGTTTAGAAGAATGAGAGGCGATCTCATTGAAACATATAAGATCGTGAGGG
This sequence comes from Amblyraja radiata, assembly GCF_010909765.2. Taxonomy (NCBI): domain Eukaryota; kingdom Metazoa; phylum Chordata; class Chondrichthyes; order Rajiformes; family Rajidae; genus Amblyraja; species Amblyraja radiata. Next base: position 128,160,730 of record NC_045957.1, on the reverse strand, counting down.
GCCTTGATCGGGTGGATGCACCGAGGATGTTCCCAATGATCGGGGAAACTAGAACTAAGGGACATAGTTGCAGAATAAGGGGGGGCTCTTTTAAAACTGAGATGAGGAAGAACTTCTTCACCCAGAGGGTGGTTAATTTATGGAATTCACTGCCCCAGGGAGCAGTGGAAGCAGAAACTTTAAATATATTTAAGACTAAAATAGATGGTTTTTTAGCTGCCAAGGGGATAAGGGGCTACGGGGAGAGGGCAGGGATATGGACCTAGGTATGGTTAGTATAGTAAGACCTGAGTGATCTCCTGGACAAGTGTCGATCGCCTGGATTGGGGTCGGAGAGGAATTTCCCGGATTTTTTTCCCGAATTGGACCTGGGTTTTTATCCGGTTTTTTGCCTCCCCCAGGAGATCACGAGGTTCTTGGGGTGGAGCGGGGTGATAGCGGTATAAAGGGGAGGGTAGTGTCTTGTGTTCTGTGTCTTGTGTCTACTGTTTGTGGGTAAGTGTGTCTGTTTAGTGTTCAGCCATGAGCGAATGGCGGTGCGGGCTCGACGGACCTGGTGGTCTACTCTCGCACCTACTTTCTATGTAATACTGCTGGAGTTCACTAAGAGTGCAAAATTTGTGTAATTCACCACTATTTATAGTAGAGGAATCAAAGAGATATGCATGTCATTGCAATGGAGCAGAACTGTGCATGATTTTGTCAAGTAATATATAAATTGATTTTTTTTAATTAGTGGAAGATATGTTTTTTGAAATTGTACTTTTTTTTAGTTTAGATACAGCATGGAAACAGGCCCTTCGGCCCACCGGGTTCGTGCCAACCAGCAATCCCCGCACATTAACACTATCCTACACCCACTAGGGACAATTTTTACATTTACCAAGCAAATTAACCTACAAACCTGTACGTCTTTGGAGTGTGGGAGGAAACCCACGCAGGTCACAGTGAGAAGGTACAAACCATCCGTACAGACAGCACCCGTATTCGGGATCGAACCCGGGTCTCCGGTACTGCATTCGCTGGAAGGCAGCAACTCTACCGCTGCGCCACCGTGACCACCCTTATACTTTTTGGAGAATTTGAATATTTTGTACATTGTGCCACTGTGCTGCCCCACCACATATATATGTACACAGCAAGATTCCACAAACACAATGAAACAAACGAGTAGGTAAACCATTGTAGTGACTTGATTAAAATAATGGGTGATAGACAAAAATGCTGGAGAAACTCAGCGGGCGAGGCAGCATCTATGGAGCGAAGGAAATAGGCAGCGTTTCGGGTCGAGACCCTTCTTCAGACTGATGTGGGGGGGGGGGGGGTGGGGGGGGGGGGGGAAGCGGGATTAAAATAATGGTGGCTGCTACAACAGTGAACACGTTTACTCATTTTTGAATATTGCCATGGGATCTTTTACACCGATGCGGCAGCAAGTATTATAGATTAATGATAGTATTATAGATTACTGAGTCTGAAGAAGGGTTTCGGCCCGAAACGTCGCCTATTTCCTTCGCTCCATAGATGCTGCTGCACCCGCTGAGTTTCCCCAGCAATTTTGTGTACCTTATAGATTAATGAAGCATCTTGTGAATGTGGCCTTCACTAATTATTACACTGAAATATCAACCAAGATGATGAGCTTATGTTTCTCAAGTGTAGCTTGACTTCACAGCAACTGGACAATCTGAGGCTAGATTGCAACTTTGTCCTTTTAAAGTTCGTTGTTCATAGAACCTTCTTCCCGATCACTTCAGCCTATCCCCTTTGAGGTTTTAGCTTTCTGATTCACATGTTAGCTGATGTGGTTAATAGTTTATACATCTCAGGTGCTGCCTGCCACCCATGGCCCTGTCCATCTTTGAAGGCTTTTGCTCGTTTACTGCATTCCATTCCTCTGCAAATCTGTTAAACTCACAGTCGCTTCCTCCTACTGTACCAAAATTGTGGCCACAGTTTTACAACAATTTATTTCAATCCTTAAGGGCTTGTCCCACTTGGGCATCATTTTCGCGTCATGCAGGTGGCGCGTGAAGATTTTGTGAATCCCAAAATATGTAAAAAATTCACCAGTAGGTTAGTGCATCGGGTTTTCGACAAGATGTGAATCACAACCAAGCAAACAAATAAACAATCAGAGTTTTATAAGTATATAGCTGATGTAATGAAACTGAAATGAGTTTTATTGTCTTTACACAATACTTACACAAGGTGTAAGTATTTTTTATTAAATCTGATTGGAGAAGAGGCAGTGATCAACAGTGATTACGAAATGAAAAAATATTTATGTATTGTGGCACAGTTCATTGCAATTTGAAAGAGTGAACAACCTGACGATTAGGCTGAGGTTAAATGAGAGGGATACTAAGGGTTATTTTGGATTAAGGTGGGATATACACATTCTTTCGATGCAGGCCATTTTGTGTATATTTTGCATGTTGGCAGATATACTCTTCAAACCGTCCTTCATATTGATGGGGGATATTTGAAAGTTGCAGAAAGTTGCATAGTACTGTCTTTTTACACAGAGCTGCTATTGCACCGTTAGGCGAATATGTATTTACTTACTCATTTCATTAGTTTACTGATTCTAGAAATCCTTCATTTGCCGCCTCCATATTCATTTGTATCAGTATGTTCATAGTTTGCTAAATTGCAGTAGCTCTCTAAAGTGCACCATTTTCTGATGCAACTGGGTGTGTGCAATTGAATTATTTTTCTCACCTAAAATGTCCTCATATTATTTGATTTGGTCCTTGAATTAATCTTTTGCCAGTGCAGCTGTGTGGTTTCAGTGTCTCCTTGTGTGGTATTAAAATAAAATGTCTATGGCTAGCATTTCTGATGAAACTAAGTACAATCTGTTGCTATCTAAATTTGCAATTAATATGTAATAACAGCTTTCTAGACTAGGCTACTCCCAAATGGGAGTGACTGATCTGGAACTTTGTCAGTTAATAGCAACATCCAAAAGCTGATTTGCAATTAGAGTCCCCAGTTAATAATCTGGGTTAGCAACCTACTGCCACTTTCTTCACAGATAACAATAGACAATAGGTGCAACTAAATTGTGTGGCCCTCTGAGTGTCGGGGAGGCAGTGTCGGGGAGCTTTATCTTGCTGGAAGGTACACAAAATTGCTGGGGAAACTCAGCGGGTGCAGCAGCATCTATGGAGCGAAGGAAATAGGCGACGTTTCGGGCCGAAACCCTTCTTCAGACTGATAGGGGGTGGGGAAAGAAAGAAGGACAAAGGGAGGAGGAGGAGGAGCCCGAGGGCGGGCGGATGGGAGGGTGGGAGGAGACAGCTAGAGGGTGAAGGAAGGGGAGGAGACAGCACGGGCTAGCCAAATTGGGAGAATTCAATGTTGATGCCAAAGGGACGCAAGGACCCCAGACGGAATATGAGGTGCTGCTCCTCCAATTTCCGCTGTTGTCTACTTTATCTTGCTGGAGTCAGCTTTCGTCAGGGTTATGCAGCATTCCTCCACCTGGTTTCACATGCATGGTCCTTGGAACTGTTTGGTGTGGTACTCACTGATGGCTAGGTGGCAGGTTGGTAGCAGAGCATGTGGCAGTACGTTTGCTACTAATACGCTTGCGCTCTGGAAAGTGGAAGTTAGGAACTGATGCCTCCCTCTTGAATCCAAAGGCGTAGCCTGTTGCTGAATCACATAATCTGATACACTTCCTATATGCTCAGTCGATTTTGAATGTGGTCAATGACCCTTGATTTAAATTGTTCGGCTGTTTTTAAATATCTTTGATCATTAGAAATATTTGGAAACAAGGGAAAGGCTGAATGTGTACGTTGTTAGGTGTATGGGTGGCACCCTATTTCCCGAGGCATGTGGCCTAGTCATCGTTTTCAGCCTGCTTTATCTTGCAGAAAGATCAGTACAATAACAGGACCATAGGAGCTCAGTGATCTGATGTCAGTCCAGCTAATTGTTTGCATTAATCAGGGGCGGAAAATCCGGGGGGGCGGGGCCAGAGGGGACACGTTCCCCCCCCCATGTTTTGAGCGGTGGGAGACATCTCCCCGAGTTTTTATCATCCGGATTTTAAAATCTCCGCTATCCGCGTGACAGTGGAGGTGGGACTGCTGATCGAGGGCGCCGATTGGACGAGAGAGACGTTGGTCAGCAGGCAATGGGTGCGGGACATCATGATTCAGCGCGATGATTGGAGGAGGGAGACGTGGCACAGACCTGCGCCTCATCCGCAGCCAGGATCGATCCCAGCCGTGTCCCAGCCGGCGCTGTCCCATCCCCACCCGAGTGCCCTCCCCACCACGGGTGGCCAGAGAGGTCGGGAGTCAGACGCGAGCTGTGCCCCCGGGCCCACAGCCAGCGCGGAGAAGCAGCGCTGATATCCCGTCAGTCCAGTCAGGGCTGTAGTTAACCCGGCGAGACAGGCAGAGTTGAGCTGCATTTAGCGCTGGATTGAGCCTCCGAAGCCTCGCGCATGTGTGAATGAGTGTGCGCATGCGCGCGCGGCCGCCAAGAAATTGTGTCCCCCCTGTCCCCCCTGTCCCCCAGTCCCCTCCATATTTTGATAACGAGTTCCGTGCCTGGCATTAATTGCATCAAATAGGAATTATTAGTGCGTCTTTACATTCTGAAGATTTCTAATTGGCATTGCACTGTTGGTTGACAAATAGTGCATCACAGTTTTAGTTCTTATTTTGTCTTTGGCCTGGTGTTCAGTCTCAAAATGAAGATAACATGGCCTGGTTTCTAACTTGCCTTGCCCAAAATGAATTGATTTGAACTGAAAATAAAAAGAATGTAACAAATATGAACTGAAACCCTGTAATATTCTCAAAATCAGTACATTTATGTTGAACAAAATGATTAAATGGGCCTTTAAATGCCCATTATAGCGACTGTTAAGATGCCTAGTTTTCAACTATAAAAATGAACATTGGATACTGATCTCTTAAGCCCCTGTCCCACTTAGGCAATTTTTTCAGCGACTACAGGCAACTAGGCAGTCGCCACATGGTTGCGGGGTGGCGCCTGTATGGTCGTGAGTAGTCTCCTCAAGTCGCCTAAAGAGTCTAACATTTTTCTGGTCCCTGCTGGATTTTGAAATGTTCAAAACTTTTTGGCGACTGGGGGTTGACATAGCTTGTCTTCTCCTGTCGTAGGTGCTGTCGTAGGTTGTCACCAGTATGATGCAGGTTGCCGCCAGGTGACGTTGGTTGTCGCCGGGTGCTGACTTTGGTGAATTCCATTGGCGACTACCTACGCCAACCCGGCGACAGGTACCAGCGACTGAATTGTCTTCAGTTGTCGCCGACAGGTTCATTGCTTGTCGTAGCTTGTTGCTGGTGGAAGCGAGTTGACTTTGGTTGTCGTAGGTTGTCGCCTGTGTGGTCGTAGGTGTGGTCATAGGTGGACGTCCTAATGGGTCGCCGGTTGTCGGTAGCTTGCCGTAGCTTGACGTCGACTAGGTGATAGATTGTCGTCGCTTGTCGTGGGGGGTCCAGTTATTGCTTTTTCGGCGGCCTTATTCGACTGTGACAGTCGCTGGCAGTCGCCGAACAAATCATCTAAGTGGGACAGGCCCTTTCGTCCATCACATAACTCTCTCTCTCTGCCACTCTCAACAATTTGCTTTGTTACAAATCTCATTTTCCTGTAATCTTTCACTCTGTTCTCGCCTTCTCAAAGTTTCTGTCTCTGTATAGTAAACCACTGAAAAAGAAAAATATTGAAGAATCAGAGACACAATTTTTGCTTAGAATGTAGGTCAAATTATATTTCCTTACTTAATTCAGAAGAAAAGTATAGAGTAATACTGATAAAAAGTACTATTGAGCATATCCTCCATTTAACTAATCAAGGATTAGCTTTGAATATAATGAAAGTGCTACTGGAAATGCTCAGCATATTAGGCAGCATCTGAATTGCAGATACTGGAAGTATGACAGCTCGCTAGCATCTATTTTCGTTAACATTTCAATTGACTGATTTTCACCTTAACTCAGAAAGGTCTTTGGCCTGAATTATTCACTCTCTACCTTGCTCTTTAGATGATGCCTTACCTCCTGAGTATTTCTAACATATACTGTTTATTATCAGATATTCAGCATCGGTAAGCTTTTGCTTTTCAAAGATTAGCTTGGGATGTGTTTGGGTTTATTTTCTATTCTTTAACACGTCTTGGTTTTAGTTTTTTCCTTTGATTCAAAATCCTTGTTTTATCCCCGTTTAATCCTCTGCCTTATCCTTGCACACAAAACTGATCTACTGGGCATAGTGCTCAAATTTCAGCTAGAGAAAATCTGCATGTGATTTTGTTATGCTGATTTGGTAGCTCTGTTTGAGAAAGCATTAACATGTTTGTACTTACTGAGTGTTCTGATTTATCTATAATTGTGTGCACAAGAAAAATGGGGCAAAATCATGCTGTTTAAATTGAAGGTTTTCCTCTTGCATGGAGATGCTTAATATCTGTGATTAATTTATAATACTAAGCATGACTTAACTGTTAATAATTGCTGAAGTGGATATACGGACAAGAAACAATTTTCACAGCATGTTAATGAGATTGTACCAGAGAAAAGACGAGTCCTTTTGACAAATTATGGCTCATAATTACTGCAAAGAAATGTGGAGTGAAGAAACGGAGCACACAGTCTTTGACATGCAAGGCTGTATTGAAGACGTGAATGAAGGGTTCTAAAGGGACAGAGTCATAGAGCATTGCAGTGTGGAAACCGAATCTTCGGCTCAACTTGCTCACACCAACCAACATGTCCCAGCCACACTAGTCCTGTCTACGTTTGATCCATATCTCTCTAAATCTATTCATGCACCTGTCTAAACTTTTCTTAAACATTGCGATAGAACCTGCCTCAACTACGTCCTCCAGCAGCTCGTTCAATGCAACCATCACTGAAAAACAGGTTTCTATTAGATCTTTCCCCTCACACCTTAAATCTATGTTCTCTGGTTCTTGATCCCTTGCTCCAGTTAAAAAAAATGCTGTGCATTCACCCTGTTAAATCTGATCATGATTTTATACACCTTCATAAGATCACTCCAAAGCCTGCTGTGCTTCAAAGAATAAAGTCCTAGCTTGCCCAATCACTCTCTGTAGCTCAGACCCTCATGGCATAAATCATCTCTACACTCTTTCCAGCTTAATGACATCCTTCCTGTAGCAGGATGAAAACAACTGAACACAATATTCCAAATGCAGCCTCACCAACATCATGTGCAACTGTAACATAACATCCCAACTTTTATATTAAATTTCCTGACTGATAGAAACATAGAAACATAGAAAATAGGTTCAGGAGGAGGCCATTCGGCAACTTCGAGCCAGCACCGCCATTCATTGTGATCATTGCTGATCGTCCCCTATCAATAACCCGTGCCTGCCTTCTCCCCATATCCCTTGACTCCACTAGCCCCTAGAGCTCTATCAAACTCTCTCTTAAATCCACCCAGTGACTTGGCATCCACTGCCCTCTGTGTCAGGGAATTCCATAAATTCTCAACTCTCTGAGTGAAACGTTTTTTCTCACCTCAGTCTTAAATGACCCCTTTATTCTAAGACTGTAGCCCCTGGTTCTGGACTTGCCCAACATTGGGACCATTTTTCCTGCATCTAGCTTGTCCAGTCCTTTTATAATTTTATATGTTTCTATAAGATATCCCCTCATCCTTCTAAACTCCAGTGAATACAAGCCTAGTCTTTTCAATCTTTCCTCATATGACAGTCCCGCCATCCCAGGGATCAATCTCGTGAACCTACGCTGCACTGCCTCAATCACAAAGATGTCCTTCCTCAAATTAGGAGACCAAAACTGTACACAATACTACAGATGTGGTCTCACCAGAGCCCTATACAACTGCAGAAGAACTTCTTTACTCCTATACTGAAATGCTCTTGTTATGAATGAAATGCTCATGTTATGAAAGGCCAAAGGCTTATGATGAAGGCCAATGCACCAAAAGCCTTCTTTACCAGCCCACCTACCTGTGATGCCACTTTCAGGAAACTGTATACCTGTATTCCTAGGTACCTCTGCTCAACAACACTCCCCAGGGCACAACCATTCACTGTGAAGATCCTGTCCTGGTTTGACTTCCCAAAATGCAACTTCCCACATTTATCTGCATTAAACTTTAAAAGCCATTCTTCAGCACACTTATCTAGCTGATCAAGATCCTGTTGTAATTTTTTTAAACAATCTTCACAGTCTATGATACCACCTACTGTAGTATCAAGATTGAAAAGACTAGGCTAAGATTGAAAACACTAGGCTTGTATTCACTGGAGTTTAGAAGGATGAGGGGGCTCTTATAGAAACATATAAAATTATAAAAGGACTGGACAAGCTAGATGCAGGAAAAATGTTCCCAATGTTGGGCGAGTCCAGAAACAGGGGCCATAGGGGACACCCAGAGAGTTGTGAATTTATGGAATTCCCTGCCACAGAGGGCAGTGGAGGCCAAATCACTGGATGGATTTAAGAAAGAGTTAGATAGAGCTCTTGGGGCTAGTGGAGTCAAGGGATATGGGGACAAGGCAGGCACGGGTTATTGATACGGGACGATAGCCATGATCACAATGAATGGTGGTGCTGGCTCGAAGGGTCGAATGGCCTCTTCCTGCACCTATTTTCTATGTCTATATATCTGCAAAATACATAACTTTATATCATTTGTGTTTATGTGGCTGGTCCAGTTGACTTTCTAGCGACGGTGACCTGAGGATGTTGATGGTGGGAAAAGAGCTTAGTGGCTGAAACCCGTGGGAAAAGTGAGTCAGAGGGGGAAAACAGTTTAAAAAGAGCGACAAAAAGCCAGTGCTTAGGTGGTTCTTGGACAAGCAGCAATCAAAGAGAAGCAGGGAGAAGAGCTTATTGGCTGAAACCAGTGGGAAAGGTGAGTAAGTCACAGGGGGAAGAAAGTTTAAAACTGAGGAAATTGGTTTGTGAATTGGTATATTAGGCAATTTATCAGTCAATATAAGCAAGGCTGCTCTAGGGGAGCGGCAGTGAGGAAGTGACCTTGTGAGGGAAGTGCCTTGTGAGTAAAGTGCGAGTCTTTGGCTCGGAAGTCTTCGGCGAGGAGGCTGAGGAGACGAGGCTACGCCAAAAGCTGGAGAGGACGGGACGCGGTGAACAGGACAGATGAGACAGTGTGATGCTTGCAGAATGTGTGAGCCGAGGGACACGGATGGAGCTTCTGGCTGCTACAACTGTGGCAAGTGCTTCCTGCTCCAGCTCCTGAAGGACCGTGTTGGGGCACTGGAGAAGCAGCTGGATGACCTCAGGGTAGAACGAAGGTGTGTGACTGAGAGAAAGGGTGGTAACCGTGGAGTGCAGGAGACCCAGGTGGCTGTGCTTACAGGGTCTGTCCCACGTGTATGCGACTCCATGCGGCAAGCGCGACCTAAAGGGCCTGTCCCACGAGCATGCGACTCCATGCGGCAAGTGCAACCTAACGTGGTCGCTTGAGCCGTACGGCCTCGCGGGGCCGGTCCCACTTCGATCGCCGGAGCCGTGTGGAGTTGTGCGGAGCTGGTCCCGACATCGCGCGGGGCTCCGAAAAACTGACCGCCTCGATGCCGTACGTCACGTGCGATCTTCCCGCGGACTTTGCTCGAACTTCATGTCACTCACTCGACCTCCGCGCGGCCCCCGCTTCTGGTTTGGTCGCGCTTGTCGCATGCATCGCATGCTCGTGAGACAGGCCCTTAAGGAAAACAGGTACGCCCTCTTGGGAACTGTCGAGGGAGACGACGCTTCCAGTTCGAGCGGCGGACACGTCGGTGGCTCCAATCCTAGAGATGGGACTCGACCGGCGTCAGGCAGAGCCATAGTGGTGGGTGACTCCATTGTCCGAGGAGCAAACAGGAGATTCTGTGGCGGCTGACGAGACGCGAGGATGGTCTGTTGCCTCCATGGTGCCAGGGTTCAAGATGTCACGAGCCGAATTCAGAACATCCTCGAGAGAGAAGGTGAACAGCCGGCAGTAGTTGTGCACGTAGGCACAAACAACATCGGGAAGAAGAGGAAGGAGGTTCTGCAATGTGAGTTCAGAGAGTTATGAAGAAGACTGAAAAGCAGGACTTCTAGGGTGGTTATCTCTGGATTGCTTCCAGTACCTCGTGCTAGTGAGGACAGGAAGAGGGAGATAGGGGATCTGAATGTGTGGCTGAGGGGCTGGAGCAGGGAGCAAGGATTTAGATTTATAGACCACTGGGATCTCTTCTGGGGTAGGGGTGACCTGTACAAAAGGGATGGGTTACACCTTAACTGGAGGGGGATCGACGTTCTGGCAGGCAAGTTTGCTAGGGCTACTCGTGTGGGTTTAAACTAACTAGTGGGGGGGGGGGGGTGGGATTGACAAATTGGGAGTATAAAGATGGAGTTGAAGGGGAAGTGAGTACAGGCAAAATTACAAAAGATTCTCGAATTAATGGGAAGGAAAGTTTGAGAAGGGATAAAAGAGTAAGGTCAGGGCCAATTATGAGCGGTGTGAGGGGGGACGTGAATACGGAGGTCAAAGTGTTGTATATGAATGCGCGTAGTATAAGAAATAAAGTGGACGAGCTTGAGGCTCAGTTAGAAATTGGAAAGTATGATGCTGTGGGAATTACAGAGACATGGCTGCAAGAGGGCCAGGGCTGGGAACTGAATATTCAAGGGTATACCTCCTATCGAAAAGACAGAAAAGTGGGCAGAGGGGGTGGGGAAGCTCTGTTGGTGAGGAATGAAATTTAGTCCCTTGCAAGGGGTGACATTGAAACAGGAGATGTGGAGTCAGTATGGATAGAACTAAGGAATTGTAAGGGCAAAAAGACCCTAATGGGACTTATCTACAGGCCCCCAAACAGTAGCCTGGACATCGGGTGCAAGTTGAATCAGGAGTTAAAAGTGGCATGTAGCAAAGGTAATGCTACGGTGGTTATGGGAGATTTCAACATGCAGGTAGACTGGGAAAATCAGGTTGGTACCGGACCCCAAGAAAGGGACTTTGCAGAGTGCCTTCGTGATGGATTCTTAGAACAGCTTGTATTGGAGCCTACCAGGGAGAAGGCAATTCTGGATTTAGTGTTATGTAATGAACCGGATTTGATAAAGGTACTTGAGGTTAATGAGCCATTAGGAGGCAGTGACAATAACATGGTCAAGTTTAATCTACAATTGGAGAGGGAGAAGGGTGGATCGGAGGTGTCATTGTTACAGTTGAATAAAGGGGACTATGGGGCCATGAGGGAGGAGCTGGCTAAAGTTGACTGGAAAGATACACTAGCAGGGATGTCAGTGGAACAACAATGGCAGGTATTTCTAGGAATAATACAGAAGGTGCAGGATCAGTTCATTCCTAGGAGGAAGAAAGATTCCAAGGGGAGTAAGGGGCGACTCTTTTAAAAATAAAAGAGAAGTACAACGTATTCATCATATACAACTGGAAGCAGGAGGATTGGGTAATGTTTAAAGAACAACAGAAGATAACTAAAAAGACAATACGGGGAGAAAAGATGAGGTACGAAGGTAAGCTAGCCAATAATATAAAGCAGGATAGTAAAAGCTTCTTTAGGTATGTGAAGAGGAAAAAATTAGTTAAGACCAAAGTTGGATCCTTGAAGACCGAAAAAGGTGAATTTATTATGGGGAACAAGGAAATGGCAGATGAGTTGAACAAGTACTTTGGATCCGTCTTCACTAAGGAGGACACAAACAATCTTCCTGATATAGAGGATCTGGCCAGAGGTTCTGGGGTGACAGAGGAACTGAAGGAAATCCACATTAGGCAGGAAATGGTGTTGGATAGACTGATGGGACTGAAGGCTGATAAATCCCCAGGGCCTGATGGTCTGCATCCCAGGGTTCTTAAGGAAGTGGCTCGAGAAATCATGGATGCATTGATGATAATTTTCCAATGTTTTATAGACTCAGGATCAGTTCCTTTAGATTGGAGGGTAGCTTAATGTTATCCCACTTTTTAAGAAAGGCGGGAGAGAGGAAAACAGGGAATTATAGACCAGTTAGCCTGACATCGGTGGTGGGGAAGATGCTGGAGTCAATTATAAAAGATGAAATAGCCACACATTTGGATAGCAGTAACAGGATCGGTCCGAGTCAGCATGGATTTACGAAGGGGAAATCATGCTTGACTAATCTTCTGGAATTTTTTGAGGATGTAACTAGGAAAATGGACAAGGGAGAGCCAGTGGATGTAGTGTACCTGGACTTTCAGAAAGCATTTGATAAGGTCCCACATAGGAGATTAGTGGGAAAAATTAGGGCACATGGTATTGGGGGTAGAGTGCTGACATGGATAAAAAATTGGTTGGCAGACAGGAAACAAAGAGCAGGGATTAACGGGTCCCTTTCTGAATGGCTGGCAGTGGGGTACCACAAGGCTCGGTGCTGGGACCACAACTATTTACAATATACATCAATGATTTGGATGAAGGGATTCAAAGTAACATTAGCAAATTTGCAGATGACACAAATCTGGGTGACAGTGTGAACCGTGAGGAGGATGCTATGAGAATGCAGGGTGACTTGGACAGGTTGGGGGAGTGGGCAGATGCATGGCAGATGAAGTTTAATGTGGATAAATGTGAGGTTATCCACTTTAGTATCAAAAACAGGAAGGCAGATTACTATCTAAATTATGTCAAGTTGGGAAAAGGGGAAGTACAATGGGATCTGGGGGTCCTTGTACATCAGTCTATGAAAGTAAGCATGCAGGTACAGCAGGCAGTGAAGAAAGCGAATGGCATGTTGGCCTTTATAACAAGAGGAGTTGAGTATAGGAGCAAAGAGGTCCTTCTGCAGTTGTACAGAGCCCTAGTGAGACCACACCTGGAGCATTGTGTGCAGTTTTGGTCCTCTAATTTGAGGAAGGACATTCTTGCTATTGAGGGAGTGCAGCGTGGGTTTACTAGGTTAATTCCCGGGATGGCGGGACTGTCATATGCTGAGAGAATGGAGCAGCTGGGCTTGTACACTCTGTAGTTTAGAAGGATGAGAGGCGATCTTATTGAAACATATAAGATTGTGAAGGGTTTGGACATGCTAGAGGCAGAAAACATGTTCCCGATGTTGGGGGTGTCCAGAACCAGGCGCCATAGTTTAAGAATAAGGAGTAAGCCATTTAGAATGGAGACAAGGAAACACTTTTTCTCACAGAGAGTTGTGAGTCTGTGGAATTTTCTGCCTCAGAGAGCGGTAGAGGCCGGTTCTCTGGATACTTTCAAGAGAGAGCTAGATAGGCTCTTAAAGATAACGGAGTCATGGGATATGGGGAGAAGGCTGGAACGGGGTACTGATTGGGGATGATCAGCCATGATCACATTGAATGGCGGTGCTGGCTGGAAGGGGCGAATGGCCTACTCCTTCACCTATTGTCTATTGCCTATTGACACAGTAGGTGGTCATTTCCTGTTGTTGGAGATAGGCATAGCGTCGCATATTAGTGCTGTGAATACTCTTTGCCTTTTATCATTCTATGTCTGAATGCTGTATGGTCCTTTTCTCTCTGCGCTGCCTTGATGTACTTATGAACGGTATGATTTGTCAGGAAGCAAACAAAGCTTTCCACTGTATCTTGGTTCATGTGACAGTATATACTAATACCAATATACCCCGACTCCTGACAAAAGGTGAATAGTTGCATTAATGCCCTTGCCCTCAGTCACTATAGTGGCTCTCGCACACAACTCTCCTGAACCAGACCATTATATTTGTTGCACACTTTCCTGCATACATTCAACAGAATGCAGAGTTAATTTGTAACACCAATTCAGCAGCATCTGAGTAACGTGTGTATCACACATCCACATGACTGCAGTGTATTTTGTAACCTAATGAGTGCTGTTAAATCTGACTGGTACCTGAAACAATATTTGAGGAATAGCAAGGTTTTTGCAATGTCTAATTGCGATGTCATACTGATGTATCAAAATCCCATTGCGCATTTTCAACCTCATGAGATATTCTGCGGTACTGCACTGCTTATTAATGGTATAAAACGGTCAATCTCTATCCACTACTCCCAATTCCTCTGTCTATGCCGCATCTGCACCCAGGATGAGGTGTTCCAAACTAGGGCATCGGAGTTGTCCTCATTCTTTAGGGAACAGGGGTTCCCCTCTTCGACTGTAGATGAAGCTCTCACCAGGGTCTCCTCTATATAACGTAGCTCTGCTCTCACTCCCCATCCCCCCACTCATAACAAAGACAGAATCCCCCTTGTCCTCACCTTCCATCCCACCAGCCGTCACATACAACAGACATTATTGCCACCTACAACGGGATCCCACCACTGGTCACACCTTCCCATATCCTCCCCTTTCGGCTTTCTGCAGGGACCGCTCCCTCCGTAACTACCTGGTCAATTCGTCCCTTCCCACCCAAACCAACCCCTCCCCTGGTACTTTCCCTTGCAACCACAGGAAATGCTACACTTGTCATTTTACCTCCCTCCTTGCCTCCATCCAAAAACCTAAGTCTTTCGAGGTGAGGCAGAGGTTCACCTGCATCTCCTCCAACCTCATCTATTGCATCCGCTGCTCTATGTGTCAGCTGCTCTACATCGGTGAGACCAAGCGTAGACTTGGCGATCGTTTCGCCAAACACCTCCGCTCAGTTCGCAATTACCAACCTGATCTCCCGGTGGCTCAGCACTTCAACTCCCCCTCCCATTCCGAATCCGACCTTTCTGTCCTGGGCCTCCTCCATTGCCAGAGTGAGTCCCACCGTAAATTGGAGGAGCAGCACCTCATATTTCGCTTGGGTGGTTTACACCCCAGCGGTATGAACATTGACCTCCAATTTCAGGTAGTCCTTGCTTTCTCCCTCTTTCACCTCCCCTTCCCCTCCCCTTCTCAGTTTTCCCACAGCCCACTGTCTCCGCCTCTTCTTTTATTCTTCCCGCCGCCCCCACCCCCACATCAGTCTGAAGAAGAGTCTCGACACGAAACGTCACCTATTCCTTTGCTCTATAGATGCTGCCTCACCCGCTGACTTTCTCCAGCATTTTTGTCTACCTCCGATTTTTCCAGCATCTGCAGTTCCTTCTTGAGCATAATCAAAAATAAGGGTATTTGTGTTTAAATGGATAAAGCCATTCTGCTCAGTTGGTTAAGGGCTCTGTTTTTTATTTAATGTGAATCTGCTTTGTCCCATAACGATAGACACTGCAAATTGCTGCATATACCAGGGAAATTATTTTTGTGGGTCTCAAAATTGATGCTATGAAATGAATAAAATGTTAATTAAGGCTTTATTTATTTATCCACCATTCTCTATATTGTGGCATTAATTTTAGTTTTATTTTCCTTTTTAAATGTCCGTTCTTGAGCACATTTTAAAAATGAGAAATTAAGTGCAAATGTAAACAGTCGTGTAATTGTGTAAAATGTTTCTATACATCCTATTTTCAGATATCTATTTTAATCCAGTTGATTTAATCGCATTCATATATCCAAGCAGATTCTGCAATTCTGAGTAATAGGCCTTTTTCACGGGGCGACTTGACGCAAGAGTTAACCAGAGTTTAACATCGTGGGAACCTCGTGCGATAACAGTACGGCATTCGTGGACCACCGTGGACCACCGTGGCGCTAACGGCAGGTAATCGTGTAACTTGGTGACTCGGGAGAAAATTCAAGCAAGCTTGAATTTCTCCAAGAGTGACTTGTACACTTGTGGTTGAGCATTGCAACATTATATGAACGTAGTGGCCAGTGCGATATCCGTGCGATATCCGTAATAACTCTTGCTGTTACCGTGGGAACTCCTGCGAACGGTAAACCTGGAAGCTGGACAGAGGGGACAGAAGGTGAATAAAAAAAGGTGTTCTCAATATCCTTTATAAATGTCTGTATGTTAATATGTGTGTCTTTTCCTCTTGGGCATTACTTTGTTTCTGTTGGTGGCTCCACATATTATGATAGCCTGAAGTGTGATAAAGCTTTTACCTCAGCAGTTTGATTGTCAGTGCTTGTTTACCTCATTGTTAAATAAATATATTTTTTACTATCAGCTTGATGTCTGCAATTCTTCATTAACACATCACTACAAGATGAATGTCTCTAATGTTATAATCCCTCTCATGCTGAAACACAAAATAGTTGAAGGGATGTGATATAATCACATTTTCATTAAGTTTCATTTTTGAGTGTTCAGGTCCATCAATTGTTGAGCTATTTAAACGTTTGAAAGTTTCACCTCTCGGTAGAAAATAAAATAAGCCAATCAGCACGGTAAATGTGAGACAAAGTCTTTATTCCTATTTGACAATATAAAAAGACGACTTCTTGCACATATTGAGAGAAGGTGCATCACACCAAACATTTGTCTATAAAAGGGCCTCGCAAACACGAAAATCAACAAATGAGGCACGCTAGATTATTTTAAACACATTATATCTATTAACCTCCGCAACAAGCCTAAACTCAGGCATCAAAAGGGACAATGCAATGTGTTAAATGGCAGGTTTTGCGGACGAACATCTTATAGGAAGCACTTTTCAGAGGACAACACTAGAAAGTTAGCTTATTTGCTATGCATTTCTGCTAACATGCAGTAGTGTTCCTGTGGTCGGCTACCCATCAATATAGCTGTCCTGCCACGGCACACTCCCCAATTGTGAATTGTAGTAAGCGCAGAGATGGCCTCTTTGCTCTTTCACACCCAGTGACACTTCCTCTTAATTCTCTTTTTAATTAATCTCTCCCTTCTGCCTTCACGCAAGCGTCGTCGATGCACATAGTGGGCTGCTGCATACAGCGCGTCAATGAAAAAAACCACCATCCTGTACTCGAAACTACTTAGTATAGGCATGTCTCCAAATAAGCCAATTCAACCAAGGGAGGATATTTATAGTGTGTGAAAAAAAAAGTGACATCATTTGTGCCACGTGTAGTTCACAATGTTCATTCAAGATTTAACGGGAAAGCTTGGGAGACGGACAAGTCACTCGCACAAATAACGGAAATGCCGAGTACCGTGGGAACTCTTTATCTACACCCCGTTATATCGTGTGATATCGTGCTAGACCACGACCACTTCACTCTGGTTACATCTTGCGTCAAGTCGCCCCGTGAAAAAGCGCTTTTAGACTGCTGCTTTGAGTAAGAATGTATCAGTATTTTTGTGGTTTTTTTAATCAATTTTAATGAGATTACCCCATTGACAAAGGTGAAAAATTAAACCAAAGCTTCAATTTTAATGAAGATCTACTCTGATGACAAGGTGAGAAACTAAACCAAAGCTGCTTCAGCCTGCTAAATTGGATGCACAGTGGCATTGTCCAAAGCGGATTTTTAGTTACTGGGCAAACAATTTTCTCCAAAACAACAGCAGAAAATTAAGTAATTAGACATTCATCTCACTGACACATTGGAGGATTTTTCATTGTGCAACTTGTTGCTTGGTAACAGTGCCTAATGTTTCCAAAACCTGTTGACTGTGAAGCAGTTTGGGTTTTCATCCAGACACAACATACTGTATTAATATTAGCTTTTTATCACAAATGGCCTAATTCTGCACTTCTTATTACAGTGCAGCAAAAATTAGAATAGAATAAGTTAGAGGTGCTCATTTCAGTCTATAAATTTTATAATTTATTATGCATATACACACAAAAAAATATCACATTGGTTCCAGGTTCACCAAATGCATTATGCATGGAAATATCTGGACATGCATGGTCTGCCAAATGATATCATCTGACACGGGTGGTATTCAATGACATTTTGACACCATTTCAGTAAATTAGTCCATGTATACAAATTTTATGAACAATGCAGGATATGTGCTCAAAAGCAACACTTGAGACCTTCTGCAGCATAACTTTAAATATGATCCATCCCTGGAATGCACTGGTGGAACATTGCTCAGATAGCTACTCTCAGTTTTCTAATTAGACATTGGTGCAGATTTCATTTAACACCCTTGATAGTTCAGTTCAGTTTAGTTTATTGTCACATGTACTGAAGTACTGTGAAAAGCTTTTGGTGTGTGCTATCCAGTTAGCGGGAAGACAATACATAATTACAATTGAGCCAATTACAGTGTATATATATATTTCAGAGTGTGGAGTGATTGTAATATGTGATTGTAGATCTGCTTCTGTGGTTAGCATGCAAATAGTCGCCTGGGTTGGGCGCCATCCAATTGGGATTCCAAAACCCTACTTCCTTCAGCCTTTAAACCATAAGACATAGGAGCAGCATTAGATCATCGAGTCTGCTCTGTCATTCAATCACGGCTGATCTATTTTTCCTTCTCAACTCCATTCTCCTGTATTCTTCCCATAACCTTTGACGTCCCAACTGATCAAGAACCTATCAATCTCCACTTTAAAAATACCTAGTGACTTGGCTTCCACAGCCATCTGTGGCAATGATTTCAACAGATCCATCATCTCTGGTTAAATAAATCCCTTCTCATCTCCATTGTAAAGGTAGATCCTTTTATTCTGAGGGTGTGCCCTCTGGTTCTAGACTCTCCCACCCATTTGTGACCCAACCCAACCATATCCTCTGAACATGGATGTCACTTGTGCAAGATTTTTCTGTTTGCTTTTGTTATTACATGGTCTGCTGTGTGGAGCAGACCTTTACAAGACCAATTGGGAGTCCTGCTATGTTGGTACTTTTTTGGGGTGTTTTTGCTATTTATTTATTTATTTATTAGAAGTAAATACAATACAGTGGTACCTTTTTCAGGTGCCAAATATATATTCTATGCACAGCTTCATTTTTTATTTTATTTTTTTAAATGAGAAAGAGAAAAAGAGAGTAGGCAATAGAGAGTAGAAAAAACATGTGATATGTAGTGTGTGAGAAAAAACCCGAAAAAAGAGAGAGAGTGAGGGAGAGAAGTAAAAAAGAAGAGAGAGAGAGAGAGAGAGAGAGAGAAAGTAGTAAATAGGAGATAGGAGATAAGTATTTATATTCTTGACCATCTTTCACCCAGACCTGAAACAGTTGGTTTTTACGAATTTGTTGCACCATATGCTTCCAAGAAGTCAATAAATGGAGACCAACTCGTTAAGAATTGGTCTGGTTTATCTGTTAGGAGGAATCGCATTTCTTCATGATGTGCTGTGTCCAACATCCACATTTTAAGGTACACAAAATTGCTGGGGAAACTCAGCGGGTGCAGCAGCATCTATGGAGCGAAGGAAATAGGCCATAGATGCTGCTGCACCCGCTGAGTTTCCCCAGCAATTTTGTGTACCTTCGATATTCCAGCATCTGCAGTTCCCTTTTGTCCACATTTTAAGCGTTGGTATGGGTGTATTTTTCCAAAATTTGAGTATGAGTTTTTTTGCTATTATTTTGAAATATGTTTAATTTATTCCCGTCTCCCATTACACCAAGTATAATCATTTCAATGTTAGGCTCCATTTTTATCTTGAATAATTTTGTAAATATATCAAAAATATCACACCAAAATTTATGGAGTTTTATGCAGGATGGGACTTATGTTGGCACTTAAAGGAGACCAAAGCAGGCCCCAACATGATGAGTTTGGTACTGATGTTCTGCTTCATGAAAAAATTGAGTAAAATACTCAGCTGATGATTGACTGCAGAACTGCTGCAATAGATAAACCCAGCTGCAACCTCTACTTTTTACCCATCTCCAAATAATCTCATGCCCACCATCCAGTCGAATCCAATCAACCACTATCTCCTCTCAAGCAGCCAGCCAGCCCCAATCACTTCAAGCTTCAAGTTTCCGATATTTCTCCTCAACTGGTGGCTCAGCCATGGGTTTGTCCCACATGACATATCATTGTGGAAAATCATTGGAACTAACTTTGTAAATGAATGGCCTTCTCTGTAGCACAAGACGGCTTGGACACCTTGGCATGGACCAGAACAGATTCTTGAATAAAATATATTTGCTCGCTTACATTTCTCACTTAAATATATCTCAACAGCTGCTATACACCATTTAAGATGGCAACTCTGATACGATGGTGTGCTCAGCTATTCTTGCTGAAAATGTCTCAGAGCTACAATACTTAAAAAAAAACATTTTAAAAAGTCACTGGTTTACACTCTTCCCTCCTACTTTACCTGTCCTCAACTCCAACAACATGTAAAAATCTTATAACCTAGTTTGTATTAAATGATTAAATTTATTCTCCATTTCCACCAAGTTGTTGGACCAGCAGGACCAGGACCTGCGGCTGTTACATTACTTAACTCTGCACCTTGGTGATTGCCAGTCTCTCCCCCACCCCCCCTCCCCCGGACACTCCTTCCCCAAGAAAAATTGCACTACTACTACTGTATGTACGTATATATATTTATTGCTCATTATTCTATGTTCGCTCTTCTGGGGAGATGCTAACTGCATTTCGCTGTCTCTGTACTGTACACTGCACAATGACAATAAAGATTGACGTCATCAGCTCCTTAACTTTAAAAAAGATTTCAGATTTGTGAAAATTTTTAATAAATAACTCGGGAAATAATGCATCAAATTTTCAGATGAGGTGATTTTTGACATCATGGCGTAAATCTCTATTGGAATAGTAAAAATGTCACCGTTCGCGTGTCTTGTTTTAGAGGAGATGTGAATCACAGACAAACAGCACACAAATAAACACACACACACACACACACACACACACACACACACACACACACACACACACACACACACACACACACATCCAAGATCAGAGTTTTACTAGTTATAAGATAAGATATCTCAATCTGCAATCTCTTTCCCATCATTGAAGCTACAGGGTCTTGTTATTTTGTTACTGGCTGCCACAATGTTACATATGAACCCCTCCTATGGGTTTTGTGTCCCTGTTCCCAATTAAAGTTTCATAGGACACTGGACCAAGGGGGACCCGTTGGGTCCTGTCCCCTCAACGTGCGGGGGATGGGGAGAGGAGGGGGGGGGGGGGGGGGAGAGGGGCAGGGGAAAGAGGGGGTGAGGGATGGGGAAGAGGGATGGTGGGGGGGGGGAGAAGAGAAAGGCTGGGGAGAGAGAGGTGGGGGTAGAGAGAGGAGGGAGGGTGAGAGGAGGGGGAGAGAGAGAGAGGAAGGGGGAGAGAGAGGGGGAGGGAGGGAGGAGGAGGGGTGAGAGAGACATTATTCATTGACTTATCTTCAGCTTCTCCAATTTACAATCTCTTTTAAATCTTCAAATAATTGTTAATTCCATCCAGTCTGCATTGAATCCTTGTTTCTTCCACATGAGTGCAATGAACACTGAATCCTTTACGTTGAGACATTTTGGATGTGATTTGAAGATAATGCTAGTGAGGTGCTCCTTTCAGTTTAGATTATTGCTGAATAATGACCTGCACATTGTAGTGTGGAAGTATGGAATGCACTAGCGGTCAGAAGGCACAATTTGGCCCTTTGTCCACCATAAAATTCCACTCGGAGATACACACAAAAAGCTGGAGTCACAGCGGGACAGGCAGCATCTCTGGAGAGAAGGAATGGGTGATGTTTCGGGATGAGACCCTTCAGACTGGCTATGGATAAGGGAAATGAGAGATAGAGACGGTAATGCGGAGAGGTAAAGAACAATGAATGAAACATATGCAAAAAGAGTCCTTGTACATTGGCAAGACCAAATGTAGACTGGGCGATCATTTCGTGGAACACCTTCGCTCAGCCCACCTGAACCTACCTGATCTCCCGGTTGCTGGACATTTTAATTCTCCTTCCTATTCCTACACAGACCTTTCTGTCCCAGGTCTCCTCAATTTATCAGAGTGAGGCTAAACACAAATTGGAGGAACAGCATCTCATATTTTGCTTGGGCAGCTTACAGCCCAGTGGCATGAATATTGATTTCTCTCACTTCAGGTAGCCCCGGCATTCCCCCTCTCTCTCTCTCCCTCCCCCACCCATTGCATTAGCTTCTCATTTTCACCTTACAAACAGCTAACAATGGCATGTTTCCTTTATCATCATTACTTTTTTGCACATCTTTCATTCTTTGTTCTTTATCTCTCCACATCACTGTTAATATCTCTTGTTTCCCTTATCCTTAACCAGTCTGAAGAAGGTTCTCGACCAAAAATGTCACCCATTCCTTCTCTCCAGAGATGCTGCCTGTCCCGCTGAATTACTCCAGCTTGATTTTCGGTTTAAAGCAGCATCTGCAGTTCCTTCCTACACATAAACCTCCACTCCATTGGCAGCCATTTCATACTGTCCCGAGCCAATGCTTAAGTCTGTAATCTTGACATTCTATTCCGCTCCAAGTTGGCATCTCAGGATAATTTTCTCCTTGTTGCCTTTTGCTTAGACCATCTGCTATTCAAACTCTTAGCCAAGTATTTGTTATAAGCAGAATTGACAACTCCAATGCTTTCCACTGGCTTGCTTCCCTTCCTCCATCTTCTGTGAACTTTAATTCTGTTCCCAATCTTCCCCAAATTTTGTTCATGTCTTGCACTCTTCTTGCTGATCTACAAGCTATATTACTAAAAGTCTAATCTTGACCACTTCCTGTTTTTCTGTTTCATGATTTTAGAAAAACGCTGCCACTTACGGCTGTGATTTTTGTCCATCTTACTCAGAGTCCCTCTCCACTGCGCAGGACAAGAGGATTTTTCCCATCGATAAAAAATAAAAGAGTTATTAATGTTTTAAAAATGTTGAGATTCTCTCTGCTGCCCCTGCTGGTGGGAGGGGGGAGGGACTATAAAACCCAGAAGTGTTGTGCCTCAGTCAGTCTCTGCAAGATGGGGGAAGTGAGAAGGTCACGTCTCAGTCTGAGCTGTGAATAACTCTGAACACAAGTCTACTAAACTGTGAGTGTGGTTTTACTGACCTTGAGTGCCCTTAATGTGGTTTGAAAATGAAAATGTGGTTGGTTTGAAGAAGTAAAATCACTGCAAATGGTTGGTGGGGGCTGGGTTGAAGTAAGAGCACTGCAAATGGTAGGTGGGGGTTGGGTTGAAGTAAAAGCACTGCAAATGGTTGGTGGGGGTTGGGTTGAAATAAAAGCACTGCAAATGGTTGGAGGGGGTTGGGTTGAAGTAAAAGCTCTGCAAATGGTCAGTGGGCATTGGGTTGGAGTAAAAGCACTGCAAATGGCTGGTGGTCTAAACTTGCCAACTTCCTGTTTGCACTGTATATTGATTTTAGATAAAACGCTACCACTTACGGCTGTGATTTTTGGCCATCTTACTCAGTCCCCCTCCGCTCATCAGGTGCAGAGGATTCTTCCCATCAATGAAAAATAAAAGTGTTATTAGTGCTTAACAAATGTTGAGAATCTCTCTCCTGTCAATCACGCCATGAAGGCCACACCTTTTCCGGTGGGAGGGGGGAGGGATTATAAAACCCGGAAGTGTGGGGGTGGCTCAGTCTCTGCATGATGGGGGAGGGAGAGGTCACGAGTCTGTCTGAGCTGTGAATCAACTGAACACATTGAATGTCTACTGAACTGTGAGTGTGGTGTTTTGTGTGGTTTTATGGTGGTTTCACCCTGCTTGAAATGGTATGAAACTGCACTTGAATTTGGTGGCCTTGCACTCTGCTTGAAGTGGTGTGAAACTACACTTGAATTTGGTGGCCTTGCACCCTGCTTGAAGTGGTCGGAAACTGCACTTGAATTCGTAGCCTTGCACCCTGGTTGAAGTGGTAGGAAACTGCACCTGAATTTGGTGGCCTTGAACCCTGCTTGAAGTGGTATGAAACTGCACGAATTTGGTGGCCTTGCACTCTGGTTGAAGTGGTAATAAACTGCACTTGAATTTGGTGGCCTTGCACTCTGGTTGAAGTGGTAATAAACTGCACTTGAATTTGGTGGCCTTGCTCCCTGCTTGAAATGGTAGGAAAATGGATTTGAATTTGGTGGCCTTGCACCCTGTTTGAAATGGAATTGCAAGGAATAGCCGTGAGTCAACTGCCATGAGTGAGCTGCCAGCACATCAGGCTTGATGGACTGAGCTGCCACCCCAAGAATCCATTTGGCCAACAATGTCCATACTAGCCCTCTGGAGACCAGTTCCTTCAGCCCAAAACACCCAAATCAGCGCTCCAGTAAGCCCCCCCCCCCCTCCACTGGCCACCAATATTGGAATTGATGGAAAGGTGGAATATTGCATTGGGAGACCAGCCCTCCCGTGTGAACATGGGACCCAGGGGCGGAAAACCCTGGGGGTGGGGGGGGGGGGCCAGAGGGGACACGCCCCCCCCCATGTTTTGAGAGGTGGGGGACATCCCCCCCCCCAAGTGTTTGTAATCCGGATTTTAAAACCCGGTGAAATCTCCGCTTTCCGTGAGGCAGCGGAGGTGGGACTGATGATCGAGGGCGCCGATTGGACGAGAGATATGTCGGTCAGTAGGCAATGGGGGCGGGACATGATCATTCAGTGCGATGATTGGAGGAGGGAGGAGTGGGTCTGGGGTGGGACTGAGGATAGAGTGCGGTGATTGGAGGAGGGAGACGTGGCACAGACCTGCGCCTCATCCGCAGCCAAGATCGATCCCGGCCGGGTCTCCGGCACTGTCCCGAGTGCACCCCCCTACGGGTGGCCAGAGAGGTCGGCAGCAAAGATCCTCCGCTATAGGATCTTTGGTCGGGAGTCAGACGGTCGCGGTGCCCCCAGGCCCACATCCAGCGCAGAGAAGCTACGCTAAACCAAGCTCAACTCTGCCTGTCCCGCCAGGTGAGCCTACAGCCCTTCCTGGACTTGCGGGAAATATGGCCTGCGCGGAGAAGCAGCGCTAGTGTCCCGCCAGTCCAGACAGGGCTGTAGTTAACCCGGTGAGACAGGCAGATTGAGCTGCATTTAGCGCTGGATTGAGCCTCCGAAGCCTCGCGCGCGCGTGTGTGTGTGAGTGTGCGCATGCTGCGCGTGGCCGCCAAAAAATTGTGTCCCTCCGGTCCCCTCCATGTTTTGATAGCTAGTTCCTCTCTTGATGGGACCCAATGTGTCCCCCTTAGTCTAGTGATTCTTGTTTTCCCACGTTAACTCTATGTTAAAATTCTCATCCTGTTTCTATTAATTCCTATTAAGGTCTCACCCTTCTTACCCTTAGCCTACAGCAGGCCTATCTTTATTCCCCCAAATTCACCAGTGTTCTGATTCAAGCTATTTTGTGGACAACCCTACACACTTTCATGAACCCCGTGCAAAAAAACCTTGCACATCTTTTGTTCAAGAGGTGCCTTAAAACCCATTGGTGAAGCTATTGTGCCACCCACTAATAATGCACTCCACTAATAACGCTTTGGTTATCCATTTCTTTCTAGTACACCTCTGAAGTGCCTTGGGATGTTTATCCACAATCAAAACATTACATAAATGCAAATTATAAAATGATTACAATGTAAAGTATTTTACACATGCATATTGGTTTCCTTTGCTCCTGATTTTTCATCTTTGCTGTAATTAATTGTTTTAAAAAATAATTTTCTTGAGCAATTGGAAATCAATGATACCTGAAGCACTCTTACACTCCTTTATGGTGTAAAAAAAATAGCATTGTGACGGTTATAAATGGTTGGGCTATTAGGAATAATCTTTATAGCCATTTGAGTCTGTTCCACCATTCTTTGATTGTAGCTGAATGGTTCCTGAGCATGTATTTTGTAACTTCACTGTTGAAAGGTCTGTCTCTTATTTTAAAAGTGGGTACCAAGTTCTAGATCTCCCAATAATATAAAAAGTTCCTTTCATATATTTTGGAACCATCTCTTATCCTTCCAAATGTTGTGAAGTATAACTCTCATATGTGTAATTGCACAACCTCATTTAATCTCTGGAGTCTAGGCATTGTGCAGATAAATCTTTGCTCCACTTAAGCACACGGTATTGGGGGTTCAGTATTGATGTGGATAGAGAACTGGCTGGCAGACAGGAAGCAAAGAGTAGGAGTAAACGGGTCCTTTTCACAATGGCAGGCAGTGACTAGTGGGGTACCACAAGGCTCAGTTCTGGGACCCCAGCTATTTACGATATATATTAATGATTTGGACGAGAGAATTGAATGCAACATCTCCAAGTTTGCGGATGACACAAAGCTGGGGGGCAGTGTTAGCTGTGAGGAGGATGCTAGGAGGCTGCAAGGTGACTTAGATAGGCTGGGTGAGTGGGCAAATGCATGGCAGATGCAGTATAATGTGGAGAAATGTGAGGTTATCCACTTTGGTGGCAAAAACAGGAAAGTAGATTATTATCTGCATGGTGGCCAATTAGGAAAGGGGGAGATGCAACGAGACCTGGGTGTCATGGTACACCAGTCATTAAAAGTAGGCATGCAGGTGCAGCAGGCAGTGAAGAACGTGAATGGTATGTTAGCATTCATAGCAAAAGGATTTGAGTATAGGAGCAGGGAGGCTCTACTGCAGTTGTACAGGGTCTTGGTGAGACCACACCTGGAGTATTGCGTACAGTTTTGGTCTCCTAATCTGAGGAAAGACATTCTTGCCATAGAGGGAGTACAGAGAAGGTTCACCAGACTGATTCCTGGGATGTCAGGACTTTCATATGAAGAAAGACTGGATAGACTCGGCTTGTACTCGCTAGAATTTAGAAGATTGAGGGGGGCTCTTATAGAAACGTACAAAATTCTTAAGGTGTTGGACAGGCTAGATGCAGGAAGATTGTTCCCGATGTTGGGGAAGTCCAGAACAAGGGGTCACAGTTTAAGGATAAAGGGGAAATCTTTTAGGACCGAGATGAGGAAAACTTTTTTCACACAGAGAGTGGTGAATCTGTGGAATTCTCTCCCGCAGAAAGTAGTTGAGGCCAGTTCATTGGCTATATTTAAGAGGGAATTAGATGTGGCCCTTGTGGCTAAAGGGATCA
This sequence comes from Amblyraja radiata, assembly GCF_010909765.2. NCBI lineage: Eukaryota > Metazoa > Chordata > Chondrichthyes > Rajiformes > Rajidae > Amblyraja > Amblyraja radiata. The sequence continues at coordinate 128,133,929 of NC_045957.1, read as the reverse complement.
GGGGGTATGGAGAGAAGGCAGGTACAGGATACTGAGTTGGATGATCAGCCATGATCATATTGAATGGCGGTGCAGGCTCGAAGGGCCGAATGGCCTACTCCTGCACCTATTTTCTATGTTTCTATGTTTCCTTCAGCAAATCCTTCCCAAATTAGCAATGTCCAGAACTGGTCACTGTTTTCCAGGTTTTGTCAAACCAAGAGTTTTTGTAGCTATAACATCATTTCAACCACTTTGTATTCTCATCATCTAGAAATATAGGTCAGCATTCCATTACCCGCTTTGAAGCTCGAATACTTCAGATATCTTTCCATTTAAATAATCATCTGTTCTATCCTTTTTGGGTCTAAACTGGATGAACATATTTCCCTATGCGGAATTCAATTTCTCCACAGTTTTGCCAATTTGTTTATTCCATTAATAATGCGTAGCAATGTAATCTGTTCACAGTGCTTCCAATGTTGTTTTGCTTTATGTTAAAGGCAAATGTGAAAAGACAGCTTGCAGTCCTACCATGTAAGCAGATAAAATTACACTGCATAGTTGTGACCCCAAAACATGTCCTTGTGATACATTGCTAGTTCTTATTCAGTGTCTCCTGGGACATGCTCAGTTTCCCAATCGGCTCAATAATTTACTTCAATTTTATGTGCTTTAACTAACAGTGTCCTATGAGCGGCTTGATCGAATGCATCTGGAAATCCATATCCTTAAAAACATGCTCATAGTCATATCCATAACTTAATGGGAACATTGTGGTATAGTGCTTACAATTTGAATTTTTTTTCTGTAGGCATTCAAATCTGATTCTGTAAATGTCTGCAGTTACATGTGGCATGTAAGTTTGAAAGATTACTCTGTTGCATTGTTTAGAAATGACACAGTCCAAATAATAAGTCATACATTCAAGGAGCAGAATTAAGCCATTTGGCCCATCGAGTTTATCCGCCATTCAATCGTGGCTGATCTATCTCTCCCTCTCATTATCCTGCCTTCTCCCATAACCTTTGACACCCTTACTAATCCAGAACCTATCAATACCCGATGACTTGGCCTCCACAGCCATCTGTGGCAATGAATTCCATAGATTCACCACCCTCTGACTAAAGAAATTCCTCCGCATCTCCTTTCTATTATCTTATTCTGAGGTTGTGCCCTCTGGCTCTAGTCTCTCCCATTACTGGAAACATCTTTCCATTCCTTCCCTATATAAGCCTTTCATTATCTAGTAGGTTTCAATGAGACCCCCCCCCCCTTCCCCTCATCCTCCAGCGAGTATAGCCTTCAAGCTGTCAAATGCTCATCATACATTTACCCTGTCATCCCCTGTATTATTCTCGCAAAAGCTCCTCTGGACTCTCTCCAATGCCAGCACATCCTTCCTCAGATTAGGGCCCAAAATTGCTCCCAAGAGGCAAATGCGGCCTGACCAGCACCGTATAAAGCCTCAGCATTACATTATTGTTTTTATATTCTGGTCCTTTCGAAATAAATGCTGGCATAAATGCTGCTTTCCTTACCACCAATTCGACTTTCAAATTAACATTTTGGGAATCCTTTACCAGCCCTCCCAAGTCCCTTTGCACCTCCGATTTCTGAATCCTCTCCCCATTTAGAAAATAGTCCATGCCTTTATTTCTAGTACCAAAGTGCATAACTCCAATCTTTGCTATGCTGTATTCTATTTGTCACTTCTTTGCCCACTCTCCCAACCTGTCCAAGTCCTTTTGCAGAGTCCCCTGCTTGCTCCCTCTGCACAATCTGCCCCTCCACCTATCTTTATATTATCTACAAACATGGCCACAAAGCCATAAATATCATCATTCAACTCGTTGATGTACAATGTGAAGAGTAGCTGCCCCAACGCCAACCCTTGTGGTCCACCACTAATCACCAGCAGCCAACCAGAAAAAGCCCCTTTCATTCCCACTTTTAACTTCTGCCATTCAGCCAACCTTGTATCCATGCTAGTATCTTCCTTCTAATACCATGGACTCTCATCTTGTTTAGCAGCCTCAGATGCTTTATTTGCTGTTGCTTTATTTGACTAGACTAGGGTTTGCAAATTACATTTTCTCAATTTAAGACGACAGGGATCAGTTCTGGGGCTGCTACTCCATGTTGTATATTAATGATTTGAATTATGGAATTTATGGTTTTGTGGTCATGTGTCGGGATGAGACGAAGATCGGTGGAGGGGCAGGTAGTGTAGTGGGTGTAATGTTCAGACTTTATAAGGCACTGGCCAGACTGAATTTGGAGTATGTTTTGGGCCCCATATTTGAGGAAGGATATTCAAACATTGGAGAAGGTCCAGAGCAGGTTTATGAGAATAATCTCAGGGATGATTGGATTAACATATGATGAGCAAGAGCTAGATATAGCTCTTAGGGCTATGTTTCTATGTTTGATAACACAGGGCCTGTACTTGCTGGGGTTTCGAAGGATGAGGGAGGACCTCAGTGAAACTTACCTAAGAGTGAAAGGCCTGGATTGAGTGGATGTGGAGAGGATGTTTCTACTAGTGTGAGAGTCTTGGACCAGAGGCCATAGCCTCAGAATAAAAGGATATATCTTTAGGAAGATGAGGTGAAATTTATTTCGTCAGAGGGCGGTGAATCTGTGGAATTCATTGCCACAGAAGGCTGTGGAGGGCAAGTCAATGGATATTTTAAAGGTGGTGGTTGATAGGTTCTTGATTAGTACGGGTGTCAGGGGTTATGGGGAGATGGCAGGAGAATGGGGTTGAGAGAGAAAGATCAGCAATGGTGGTGTAGACCTAATGAGCCGAATTGACTAATTCTGCTCCTATAACTTATGAACTTAAATTATGTTACAAAACGTGACCCTTGTTTTACAGCAGTTCAGGTAAAGGAAATTAGCCCTTGCTGAATTCACAAATCACTACCCAAATACACACAGTCATGGAGTTTATGTGGAAAATAAAGTAACTAAATAAACAAACACGTGTTTCTTGATGCACGTGCAGATAATATGGGTTTATGTTGTACAAAATTGTGATACGGACCATTTTCTGAAAGTGCCTCCCTTCCTGTGGCAGGACAAACTGAGTGCATGGTTAACTAGCCATAACCAATTCCTGGCTTTAACAATAGAGCCATAGAGTATACAGACAGGGAAATTATCCTGCACCTTTCAATATATTCATGGTTTTCTTGGATGGTTACCAACTCCACATCTCAGAAGAAAAGAAATAGCTCTACAGGAACCCGATGGCTGAAGTCCAGCAGAAAAATCGTGACCTAAAAAAAATTGTTTGTGGAAAAAGCTCGAGTGTCTCAACAACACACTGATGACCATACTGCCCTGGCCCTGTGCTACTCCTCTGCGGAGTATGCGTGTCCTGTTTGGGAGAGATCATCCCATGCCAAGAAACTAGACCTAGCGTTGAATAACACCTGTCACTGGCTGCTTGATGCCCACCAACATAAACAACCTGCACCTCCTCGCTGGCATTGCCCCTGCTGATGTGAGACGGGAAGTCGCCAGCCGAGTAGAGATGACCAAGGCCACCAGTGATGAACGCCACCTCCTCTACGGACGTGTACCCCCGGCCCAACGGCTGAAGTCCAGGAGAAGCTTTCTCAGCCATGTCCAGCCCTTAATAACATCACGGGAAGAAACCAGACTCCAACTATGGACAAAAAGGCTTGAGGATGACCCCCCCTCCTACTGACATGGGTATCCCTCCTTCTGAAGCCCTCCCTCCGGGCTCAGAAGCACCATGGGTCCAGTGGAAGACACTCAACCGCCTGAGAACAGGAACAGGGCGATCAAAAGCTGCCATGGCCAGATGGGGCTATGAAACTGGCCAAACCACCTGTGAATGTGGAGAAGAGGACCATACAATGCAGCACTGCCTTGTCTGGCCCCTACTACCCAACCAGTGCAGCCCAAAGGATCTTGCAGTGTTCAATAAAAACGCAAAGGACTGTGTAAAGGAATGGGAAACTGTCATATAGTCAACCAGCTTCAAAGACACGAAAAGAAGAAGACTGATGACCATGACAAAAATGGATTCTGTAAGCACGGTCAAGAGCATCTAGGGCCCAATCCCAAAGGATACACCTTACTGAAAGGCAATAACAAAGGTTAGCTTCTTACTGATGGAGCAGCAGTGAATGCCTGATAGAACTTAACATCATGTATGGCATGGTAGACACAAATTGTTGGAGTAACTCAGCAGGACAGGCAGCATCTGTGGAGAGAAGGAATGGGCGATGTTTCTGAAGAAGGGTCTCGACCCGAAACGGCATCCATTCCTTTTCTCCAGAGATGCTGCCTGTCCCGCTGAGTTACTCCAGCATTTTGTGTCTTCTTTCGATTAAAACCAGCATTTGCAGTTCTTTCCGACACAACATATATGGCATATCCATTGTGGGCTGATTGGCCTGTTCCTGTGCGGAACTGTTTTATACTTGTCTGGCCTTAAATTAAGTATTGTTTATTTTGGGAGCCAAAATTTGGGAGCTTATCGAAGCATCAAAGAAGGTCCAGAAATGATATAATGAGGGCTTTGGGCAGAATAGTTTGGTGGTGGATTATAGGTCACAGGTGTAAAAAAAGAGAAAGAAAAATAAAGGGGACCTGAAGAAAATATTTTAGATTGAATTTCGTTGATCTGCTGCCTGCAAAATCGTGGAGGCATGTTCCATCGTAGCATTCAAGAGGAAATTAGATACCGTGCGCTCCATAATGTTTGAGACAAAGACCCATCATTTATTTATTTGTCTCTGTACTCCACAATTTGAGATTTGTAATATAAATACATCACTTGTGGTTAAAGTGCACATTGTCAGATTTTAATAAAGGCCATTTTCATACATTTTGGTTTCACCATATAGAAATTACACCATTGTTTTTCCATTGTACATAATTCCCCCAATTCAGGGCACCATAATCTTCGGGACACAGCAATGTAATGTAAATGAAAGTAGACTTGTTTAGTATTTTAGACAATAGACAATAGTCTGTGTAGGTCTGAAGAAGGGTCTCGACCCGAAACGTCGGCCATTCCTTCTCTCCAGAGATGCTGCCTGTCCTGCTGAGTTGCTCCAGCATTTTGTGTCTATATTAGTGTTTTAACTTGTTTTTCTAATCCTTTCCCAGTGTCCTACAAATACAGCCACGACTTTACTTTAAGGACAGAGAGTCATAAAATGTTTACAGCACACGAAGAAGCCATTCAAAGCATCATATATTTACTGGCTCTCTATCAGGGCTGTTCATTATTTTCATCCACCAGCCATCTTGCAATTTTTTCCCCACCATATTTACAGTGCCCTCCACAATGTTTGGGACAAAGACCCATCATTTATTTACTTGCCTTTGTATTGTAGCGGCGCCTGCTAGCGCATGCAGATAGCGAACCCGGAGTTCGGAAGCCGCAGTCACGTGACTCGGGAGGAGCTGTTGTTTTCGCGCGGTTTTACACTTGTGGGCAGACGTGTCTGATAAGCCTGTATACTGCAACTTGAACTTTTGAATAAAGATCTGTTGAAAACTCCAGTAGTCGTTTCTCAGACCACTAAAGTATTCCACAATTTGAGATTTGTAATAGAAAAAAAATCACATGTGATTAAAGTGCACATTGTCAGATTTTAATAAAGGCCATTTTTATACATTTTGGTTTCACCATGTAGAAATTACATTTGATAAGGTCCTACATAGGAAATTAGTGGGCAAAATTAGAGCACATGGTATTGGGGGTAGGGCACTGACATGGATAGAAAATTGGTTGGCAGACAGGAAACAAAGATTAGGGATTAATGTGTCCCTGTACCTGCATGCTTACTTTCATTGACTGATGTAGAAGGACTCCCAGATTTCGTTGCACTTCCCCTTTTCCCAACTTGACACCATTCAAATAATAATCTGCCTTCCTGTTTTTGCCCGCAAAGTGGATAACCTCATATCTATCCTCATTAAACTGCATCTGCCATGCATCTACCCACTCACCCAACCTGTGCAAGTCACCCTGCATCCTCATAGTATCCTCCTCACAGTTCACACTGCCACCCAGCTTTGTCATCTGCAAATTTGCTAATATTACTTTGAATCCCTTCATTTAAATCATTAATGTAAATTGTAAATAGCTGCGGTCCCAGCACCGAGCCTTGCGGTACCCCACTGGTCACTGCCTGTCATTCTGAAAGGGACGCGTTAATCCCTACTCGTTGTTTCCTGTCTGCCAACCAATATTCTATCCATGTCAGTGCCCTACCCCCAATACCATGTGCTCTAATTTTGCCCACTAATCTCCTATGTAGGACCTTATCAAATGTGTAAACATGGCCATAAAAAGGGCTGGTGGATGAAAATAGAGAACAGCCCTGATAGAGAGATAGTAAATATATGATGCTTTGAATGGCTTCTTCGTGTGCTGTAAACATTTTATGACTCTCTGTCCTTAATGTAGAGTCGTGGCTGTATTTTGAGGACACTGGGAAAGGATTAGAAAAACAAACAAGTAAAAAAGCTAATATAGACACATCTGGAGAGAAGGAATGGGTGACGTTTTGGGTCGAGACCCTTCTTTAGACCTACACAGACTTATTTCCTATACAAAAAAGCTGCAGGTGGTTAAGGCCAATCGTTGCATTGATTTCAGAAATCCAAGTCTTGGTGTGGTTACTTGCATTTGCCAAGGCACATGTTATGTACATCAGTATTTGCAGTGTCTAATATTGCCATCTGGAGTAGGGAGAATTAATTCCAGGATATTAAAATAATTTATTGCATTGTCATGCAACTAACTCTCACTTGTACTTGAATGCATCTGAAACATGTGATACATCTGTACATGCTGTGTCTCTTAACGGGGGGGGGGGGGGGGGGGGTCGGGGAAGAAAACTGATAAGAGAAGATGAAGCCTTGCAAGTAATAGGAGGATACAGCTGAGGGGGGGGGGGGGGGGGGGGGGTTGTGAAGCAAGCGGTTGGACAAGAGACAAAAGGATCGGAAAGTTACATATTGTGAAGCTAGAGGACGGGATTGAGGGGGAGGGCAGAAATAGGTGCAAGTCTAGATCAGACAATGATGTGTTGGATGTGGAGGCCAGTGGGGTGAAAGGTGAGGACCAGGGGAATTTATTTCTACATTCTGCACTTCCATGTTTCTACGTTCTTGAGTATGATCTAATCATCTTCAGTTACCATTTTTATGCCTGATCGATAGGATTTGCAGATCACTGTCAGCAAAGCTCAAGGTCTATTTCTCAGCTAAGATTGTAAGATTGTGAATTGTGACAGAAGAAAAGCTAAAACTCATTCAACATAACAATTTGTAAAATAATTGACTTAAAATATTGCAGACCACTGATGTCCATACTTTTTTATCAGTCTCTAATCTCACTGACTAAGAATTACTTTAATAGTTTCTAATCTCGCAAAGTGTTGTCTTGGTGTCTGTTTCAATTATGTTTCACAGGTGCACTGACTCCTGATTTTTTTTAATGTTTAGACATTGTCATTTACTCAGTGAAACTGTCTGGTGTAGTCCAATCGTGGCAAAATGGATGCAGTTTCTGCTGGAATATCATGACTTACTTCACTCATCTTTCTTTGCCGTCCTATCTTTCCTACCATCTTGGACCTCGAACACTCTTTGCAGGAACAAAGAACATGAAACAGTACAGCACAAGACTGAGCCCATTGGCCCACAATGTTTGTGCTGAACATGATGCTACGTTAAACTAATCTCATCTGCCTATACATGATCCATATCCCTTTATTCCCTGCACTTCCATGTGCCTATCTAAAAGCCTCTTAAATGCCACTATCGTATCAGCCTCCACCACCACACCTAGCAATGCATTCCAGGCCCTGCACATTGTAGATTGGTTACTCCACACTAACCAATTATAATGCTTTATTAGTAGAAGCTCCGCCAACCACATGGTTTATATTATCATAACCCAGCTCTTGCTGGCAGTCTGTCTAATCGTCGCCATACTGCTGTAACAACATGCTGAAGTGTACTGTGAGTGATCTTTAATAAAACTATGTTGTACCATGTTGTGTAAATGACTAGGTCATTTACATGGTGTCAAGATGTGGCTGCCAACCCACTCCCCGTTTAAGTATATCGGTTTTTATTTTGTCCACCTATTTGTTTTGTATAATCACCATCGCTACCATGGCTATCTCGCTTAGCCGTCCAGACCCTCTGATCTTTGACTCGGACATCACTGAACGTTGGCGCATCTTTGAGCGCGACTACAACCATTAAATTTGTGCGGCTCATCACAATGCTGCACCTGACGCGCGTGCCTCTATACTACTTAATGTCGCTGGCCCTAAAGCAATGAAGCGCGCAGAGCGTTTTAACTACACGCCTGCAGTTCTGGATCACAACAACCACGTTGTGTTGCCTGCTGAGACTATTGATGACCCTACAGTCCTGCTCGCTAAGTTCAGACTGCTATACGACCTTCATGCCAACTCCATAATTGAACGTATTATGTTTTATGCTCGCTTCCAACAGCAAGGAGAACCTGTTGAAAACTTCATCAGTGATTTAAAACACTTGGCTGCACGCTGCCGCTTCGGAGATCTGTGCGAAGATCTCATCCGTGACAAGCTGGTAGGAGGCTTACTCATAGACATAGACATAGAAAATAGGTGCAGGAGGAGGCCATTCGGCCCTTCTAGCTAGCACCGCCATTCATTGTGATCATGGCTGATCGTCCCCTATCAATAACCCGTGCCTGCCTTCTCCCCATATACTCAGTGACAAGGTACGAGACGAATTGCTTCGCGATACTGAATTGACCTTGGACCGAGCTGAACATGCGTGCAGAATTGCTGAACTAACTGCTTCCCACACAAAGTCTGTGGGCTCTGGGCCACGATCCTCGTACAATGTCAATGTTACCGACACCTCCTATCGTAACCGGAGTTCACAACCCACACCCCGGCAGCCACAGAGAGCTATCAAACGGTGTTCTAAATGTGACGGCTCCCACGCTCCGGGTCGCGAATTCTGTGCTGCTTATGGTAACATTTGCCACTTCTGTAAGAAGATTAACCACTTCATGAAACGTTGTCATTCTCGCATGGCTCGTTCATTCCCAAGACAAACTGTACACCTGTTAAAACATGAACTTACTGATAACGAATTCCAGGGGCTGGAATCGCCATCCCCTGCTTGCCTCCCTGAGTACCAAAATAACAGTCCAGCCATCCACTCACTGTTTGCTTCCACCAACAAGCAACTTGACCCTAAAGTCTCTCTGCTCGTTAACAGCAACATCGTGCTTGCAACATTGTGACTTTTAGACCGGGAGCGGGGCCGTAAATTGCCCGGCACGGCCTAAAATGGCTGTGGGACTTATCATCGCCCGCCTGGGGCTTGGACATCGGGAGAGACATGGAGAACAGGGGAGAGAAAAGACTTTGCCTTCCATCACAGTGGGTCCACTGTGATGGATGTTTGTGTGAATTAAATTGTGTGTATGTCTGTAGGAAATTGTCTTTGTTTGTATGGCTGTGGAAACGGAATTTCGTTTGAGCCTCACTGAGGCTCAAATGACAATAAATATTGTATTGTATTGACTCTGGCGCTAAATGTAATGTCATGTCTCTATCGGAATTTAAACAAATCCGTATTGCCGAACGTATTACAAACACTACGGCCACTTTGCTAGCTTATGGGGGAGAGGTGCTGCTCCCACTTGGATAAACTGAACTGAATTGCCTCCCGGAGTCACATGCTCACAAACTGAAGTTTTTCATTGTCTGTGAAATCTCTCCCTCTGAGGGCTCCACTCAGCAGATGCTTTCGCAGTACAAATAACTATTTGACGACAAGCTTGGAAAGCTGCCCATCAAGTACAACATCGCCACAAGTTGCAACTGGCCAGTGCTTCGCCTGTGATCCGAGCGCCACACCGTATCCCGCATGCTGTGCGTGACAGAGTGTACAATGAGCTCCAGTGGATGGTGTCCCTGGGTGTCATTGCTATGGTTACTAACCAGTCTGGCTGGGTTTCCACCATGGTGGTTGCAACAAAAGAAAACAAGGAAGAAACCCGAATCTGCATCAACCCCAGGGACATAAACACAGCGATCAAATACCCACACTACCCGATGTGCACAGTAAAGGAAGTTGCTGTCAGATAGGCAGTGCATCTGTATTCTCTGTTCTGGATGCCAAAAGTTCATTTTGGCAGATCCCGCAGGACCCTGACTCGTCCAATCTCACCAGCTTCGGCATCCCCTTTGGCCACTACAAATTCCTGATGCCAAAGGGCATCATCTCTGCTGGTGAGGTTTTCCAACGCACAATGGAACAATTATTTGTGGGGTACCCATGCGCCATCATTGTCGATGACATTCTCGTTGCCGGACACAACCCGGCAGAACATGATGCCAATCTAATGAAAGTACTAGACCATGCTAAAGACAGCCACCTCAAGCTCAACCCTCTAAAATGCAGATTTTGTGTCACAGAAGTCAACTATGTCGACCACGTTTTCACCAGTGATGGTCTCAGACCGGACCCCTCCAAGACCACTGCCATCAACGAGATGCCAGTTCCCACTGACATTACAAATTTACAGAGATTCCTGGGAATGGTCAACTACCTGGGGAAAGTCATTCCCAACCTCAGCGATATATCTGCCCCCCTGCGGGAACTGACTCAGAAGGACACGGCCTGGTCCTGGTACCCACAGCACCAGAGAACCTTTGAAATCCTCAAGTTACAACTGGCCAGTGCTTCACCTACCTTGCTTAGGAGTTGCTGGTGACACTCACATGTGATGCATCCCAATATGGACTTGGCTCTGCTTGCCTACAGACTTCCACCGAAGGCAACTGCAGATCTATTGCTTATGCCTCTCGCACCCTGACTGAAACTGAACAACGTTATGCCCAGATCTAAAAGGAATTGTTTGCCGTGGTTTTGTCCTGCACAAAATTCAAAGACTTTATCTTTGGCAAATCTGTGATTGTGGAAACGGATCACCAGCTGCTGGATACCATTCTGAACAAACCTATTCACGCCGCTCCGGCTCGCCTGCAACGGATGACGATGCAGCTACAGTGTTTCGATTTCACTATAGTCTACAAAAAGGGCAAGGGCGTGCACATAGCTAACACGCCATCAAGAGTCCCAGGCAAAACCTGCGAACAACAGCCCTCAGAACAAGACCAGTTCACGATAATGATGGTGTCTTACGTACCTACTGAATGCCTGGTAGAGTACAAGGCTGCAGATGAAATTTGACAATTACTGTCCTCAGACATCTGGCGCGGCTGGCGGGATGAACAACACAATACCGCACTTGTGATTCGCCCATACTACCTAGTTCGCGATGAACTGGTGCTACAGGATGGGGGTCATAATCAAGGGTCACAAAGCATTCATCCCAGCTGTTCTTCAGGACAAGTACTTTGATGCCGTCCACAGAGGCCACCCCGTTGTGGAAGCAACCCTACAATGAGCGCAGAGCATGTTTTACTGGCCCGGTTTGACCAAATATAAACGCGAAAAAGTCGAAGTCTGCTCTGTCTGTAACAGCCTAACGCCACACCACAGAAACAACCCTTGCTCTCACACCCTGTTCTTCCTCTGCCATGGTCCATGGGTGCTACCGACATATTTGAGTGGTGTGGAAAGCATTATCTGGTTCTCGTTGACTCGTATTCGGGCTGGTTCGAAATTGACCTACTCCAGACCATCACATCTGACGCAGTCGTCCAAAAGTTATCACGCCACTTCTCCGTGTACGGCACCCCTGCACATCTCCTATCTGATAACGGCAGTCAGTTCACAAGTCAGTGTTTCAAAAACTTTGCTCAACGATGGGATTATTGCCATGTCACCAGCAGCCCTGAATTTCCACAGTCCACCCCCCATAATGTTTGAGACAAAGATCCATCATTTATTTATTTGCCTCTGTACTCCAAAATTTGAGATTTGTAATAGAAAAACATCACTTGTGGTTAAAGTGCACATTGTCAGATTTTAATAAAGGCCATTTTCATACATTTTGGTTTCACCATGTAGAAATTGCAGCATTGTTTATACATAGTCCCCTCATTTCAGGGCTCCATAATGTTTGGGACACAGCAATGTCATGTAAATTAAAGTAGTCATGTTTAGTATTTTATACTATAGACAATAGATAGTAGGTGTAGGAGTAGGCCATTCGGCCCTTCGAGCCATCCTGGGAATTAACCTTGTGAATCTACGCTGCACTCCCTCAATAGCAAGAATGTCCTTCTAGCAATGTTACAAAATTTTGAGATTTTAAAAATCAAGTCTGCAATTTATCCCATCAGATAAAGCATAAAAATAAGTTTAATTTGACACCTAATTCACTTTCATATCTCAAGTATTTAAAAAGTTATGGCCATTTTCATACTGGGAAATGAGCATCTTGTTCCCTATTGATTTTCTATGGACATAACAAAAAAGCTGTGATCGTGAACAGTCAAAAGCCCATAACTTTCTTAAAAATTAAGAGAACTGAATGAAATTTTCAGTTATCATAGATTGAAGCATTCTGAAACAAATATAAAATAATCTTACTTGGATGACCTGAAATTAAAGCATATAATTAGTTAGTTACCTAATTGTAGCTAATTTCAGACTTCAATTACTAGATCTAAACATCTATCCATTTCTTAATAAATGATTAACATTTTTAAATAGCCTAAATGTCCAAATAATATTCACAAATAATTCACAATAAAACATGATTTTTAAATCTCATTTACATTAATTTATAGACCAAATGGAAGGAATTTAGTGTTCAATTGCTGTAAATAAATGCCCATTTAAATCAGCTTTCCAGTGGGTTCCTGTGAACGCGCTGGTTTAGAACGTTCACATTGCGGTAGATTTGTGCCCTCAAATGCCGAGAAAAATACTGCGGGATATAATGGGCCCAAAATGAGCTACTCGCAATATTAAACTTTGTATAAAGGGATCTTTAGAAGCCCTTTTTAATGTAAAAATATACAGCATACCTTCTATTATTTGCTTTATGAGACCCTGCGGTTGCTGGTGGACGCGGGTTTAGAGATTGATTTTTAAACTACTATAACTATTATACGAGGTCTTTAAAACTAATAATAGCTTTTGCGACGGGGTCTTTCAGCGATTTTTCGTTAATAATTAACTAGGCTGAACATCTTCGATGTGAACAGCCTAGAGAAAATCGCGTTTCAAACCCGCCCCCCTCTAAACGGCGCCAAAATCGCGCACACTCGCAGCGGCAGATTTTCAGCGACGCTTCAGGTAGGCTTTGCAACATACCTAGTCCTTCCTCAAATTTTTCGACCTAAACTGCACACAATACTCCAAGTGTGTTCTCAGTAGGGCCCTGTACAACTGCAGAAGGACCTCTTTGCTCCTATACTCCTCTTGTTATGAAGGCCAACATGCCATTCACTTTCTTCACTGCCTGCTGTACCTGCATGCTTACTTTCCGTGAATGATGAACAAAGACTCCCAGATCCCGTTGTACTTTCCCTTTTCCAACTTGACACCATTTAGATAATAATCTGCATTCTTGTTTTTGTCACCAAAGTGGATAACCTCATATTTATCCACATTAAACTGCATCTGCCATGCATCTGCCCACTCACCCAACCTGTCCAAGTCATCCTGCATCCTCATAGCATCCTCCTCACAGTTCACACTGCCACCCAGCTTTGTGTCATCTGCAAATTTGCTAATGTTACTTTTAATTCCTTCATCTAAATCAGATATATATATTGTAATTAGCTGCGGTCCCAGCAGCGAGCCTAGTCATTGCCTGCCATTCTGAAAGACACCCGTTAATCCCTACTCTTTTGTTGCATATCCTTTGCATTCTACGACTGCTTGGTCTACAATTCATGGACATCACCAGTTGCTGGGTGTCTTCTCTGGTGATGCTATGCCTGGCCTGTATTGCAGCCATTTTTAGCTTATGCTAGTTTTGGGGGCTAGTCCCCTTCAGTTTTCCCTTCAGCGTATAAAAGGCATGCTCAATTGGGTTCAGATCGGGTGATTGACTTGGCCACTCAAGAATTGACCATTTTTTAGCTTTGAAAACCTCCTTTGTTGCTTTAGCAGTATGTTTGGTATCATTGTCTTGCTGTAGAATAAATCGTCAGCCAATGATTTTTGAGGCATTTGTTTGAACTTGAGCAGATAGGATGTGTCTATACATTTCAGAATTCATTATGCTACTACCATCAACAGTTGTATCATCAATGAAGATAAGTGAGCAACGCCTTCAGCAGCCATACATGCCCAGGCCATAACACCCCCACCACCGTGTTTCACAGATGAGGTGGTATGCTTTGGATCTTGGGCAGTTCCTTCTCTCCTCCATACTTTGTTCTTGCCATCACTCTGATATAAGTTAATCTTCGTCTCATCGGTCCACAAGACCTTTTTCCAGAACTGTGGTTGCTCTTTTAAGTACTTCTTGACAAACTCTAACCTGGCCATCCTATTTTTGCAGCTAACCAGTGGTTTGCATCTTGCAGTGTAGCCTCTGTATTTCTCTTCATGAAGTCTTCTGCGGACAGTGGTCATTGACAAATGCACTCCTGACTCCTGAAGCGTGTTTCTGATCTGTCGGCCAGGTGTTTGGGAATTTTTCTTTTTATTAGAGGGATTTCTTCTGTCATCAGCTGTGGAGGTCTTCCTTGGCCTGCCAGTCCCTCTGCAATTAGTAAGCTCACCAGTGCTGCTGAAGGAGGTAATTAAGGCATGTACTATCACAACATTTAATAAAACATTTGCATAGGTACATGGATAGGATAAGTTTAGAGGAATGTGGGCAAAACACTGGCAGGTGGGACTAGTGTTGATGGGGCATGTTGGTCGGTGTCAGCAAGTTGGGCAGAAGATCCTGTTTCCATGCTGTATGACTCTGACTTTGTCTCTATGAAATTGGTGGTGAGCCTCTTCTTGAACCTCTGGTGAAGATGCTCCCACAGTACTATTGGGAAGAGAGTTCTGAGATTTAAACCCAGCGATGATAAAGAGAATTCAGATTTTATATGTCATCTCTTATTTATACCTTTCCCACACATTTACTTTGTTATTCACTCGCCTTCACTATTTTATTTCAACTGGCTCTACATATTTTTCAGTCTCTCCTGTGCACTAACCTATAACAGGTTTCCAGGGCTGCTAACATTGGGTGAGAGTTGAGAGAGAGAAATCTGGACCCACCCTACGACAATGTCTACGACACGCTACCATCTAGTTGATGTCAAGCTACGACAAACTACGTCGACCGGTGACACAATTCCTCGCGAATTGGAACGTCCACCTACGACCACACCTACGACAACCGAAGTCAACACATCCACCCGCAACAAGATACGACAAGCGTGAGATCAGCGTGAGAGTGTGAGAATTGGGTGAAATGCATGAGTCTCACGCTCAATGCGTGAGAGTTGGCAGTGCTGGGTTTATATTTGGTTCTTTCTACCTCCTCCCTTTCTCTGCAAGTGATAACTTTCCTCCATTTCTCTTTACTGATAAAACTAGATCACAACGACATGGAAACTATGTTTCTCTCTTCTTAGATGAAGCCTGAGTTGTTCAATATTTCCAGTGTCTTTTTAGATATTTCTGATTTCAAACATCTGTAATATATTTCATTTGTTTTCATTTATTTCCAACTTGATGGCTATACCTATGGAGGGAACTTCATGACTAAATTGTAAATAAAAATGATTTCTAGACATGCAAGTAATTTTAAGTTTTTTTAATATATATGGCATGACAACATATCTAGGAAAGGAAACTAATAGAGTTGAAATTCATCCTTGGTCAAATGGAAACAAAGTTTTTAAGGAATATTTAATAGGCGTGTGTAGCTGCACTGCACTTTTATCTCATGAGCAAGAATGAATTTACATCTATGAGAACTTCACCTAAAGCAACTGGAGCTAAATATCAGAGTAATTGTATGGTTTAATTAAAGTCCCATGGTATCAAATACTTTGTTCAAGATTTATGTATCCATGGTTACCGTGGTTACCATTGTTCTGACCTTTTGCCTTAGTGACCCAAGGGAAGAGCGGCAGAGTTTGGAGTACTCTCAAAATCTGGCATAGGTTGTTACATTTGGAATAAGTCTGGAGGCAGATGTGAAGATTGCTGGTGACATTTAATTTCTGGATAAAATTACCAGTAAACCATATCACCTAGCATGTAGTAAGCTGATTTAAAGAGTTTGTACGAGAACGGTTGTTTAAATACAGGATTGTTAATGTGAGAGTTGATTCGGAAGACAGCTAATTAGATTCTGATTGTCTGGCCAAGAAGTTGTCTGAAATTTTAGTCGGATATATTGTATGGAATTCACTAAGTGTGTGTTCTCCTGAGAAGTGTAGTGGTAAACAACTGCAAGAAAATAGGAAGAGGGGACCATCAGGCCCTTCCAGCTTGCCCCACCATGTTAGACAATCATGGCGATCCATACTGGCTTCCTTCTTTTTAATGCGCCTTCTCCATACCTCTCTATTCCTCGTCCTTTCAAATATTTATCCAACTCTACTTTAAATACATAAGCTTGGTTCAGTTTCCACCACCTGAGAATTCCAGAAAATCACCACTCGTGCAGTTTCTCTCCCTTCAGATGATAATCTGCCTTTTGATTTCTCTTACCAAACTTTCATGACCTTGCGCTTCCCCACTTTAAACTCCATCTGCCAGTATTTTGCCCACTCACTCAAACTACACATTCCCTGTCGTAATATCACAGTATTCTTATCACAATGTCCCTGTACACCTACTTTTGTAATATGTAAATTTGGAAACTTTGCATACTATTCCTTCCTCCAGAAGACTGTATACAATTTGGATTAGAATAGCACAACATTTAAAACATGGATAGTACAGCTCAAGAACAGATCCTTTCACCCATAATTTCACAGCCGAATATGAAGCCAAGGCCAACAGAAAGCAACTAGCCCAGAGGAGTCCCTGGCCCTGTCCCTAGGAACTGCACAGACCAACTAGTGGGATTGATCCAGAACAGTTTTAACCTTTCCTTATTCCATTCTGAGATACCCACCTGCTTCAAGAAGACCACAGACGTGGCTGCAGGAGGATCGGGCCTCGGAACTTAATATTCAGGGTTATACATCCTATAGAAAGGACAGGCAGGTGGGCAGAGGAAGGGGGGGGGGGGGGAGCTCTGCTGGTGAGGGATGGAATTCAGTCTCTTGCGAGGGAAGATATAGGGACTGACAAGGTAGAGTCACTGTGGATTGAGTTGAGGAATTGTAAATGCAAGAAGACACTAATTGGTGTTATCTACATACCTCCAAATAGTAGCCCGGATGTAGGGTGTAAGTTGCGCAGGAGTTAAAACTGGCATGTAACAAAGGTAATGCCACTGTGGTGATGGGGGATTTCAATATGCAGGTAGACTGGGAAAATCTGGTTGGTTCAGGACCCCAAGAAAGAGAGTTTGTAGAATGCCTCCGAGATGGATTCTTAGAGCAGCTTGTAATGGAGCAGGCCAGAGAAAAGGCAATTCTGGATTTAGTGTTGTCCAATGAACCAGATGTGATAAGAGGTGAAGGAACCGCTTGGAGGTAGTGATCCTAATATGATTAGTTTTAATCTGCAATTTGAGAAGGAGAAGGTTAAATCGGAAGTGTCAGTGATGCAGTTGAACAAAGGGGACTATGAAGTTATGAGAGAGAAGCTGGCCAAGGTAGACTGGAAAGGGATCCTAGCAGGAATGATGGTGGAACAGCAATGGCAGGAATTTCTGGGCATAATCCGGAAGACGCAGGATCATTTCATTCCAAGAAGGAAGAAAGATTCTAAGGGGAGTAGGATGCAACTGTGGCTGACAAGAGAAGTTAGGGATAAAATAAAACTAAAAGATGTATAACACAGCAAAGAGTAGCCGCAAGCCAGAGGATTGGGAAACTTTCATAGGACAACAGAAGGAAACAAAACGGGCAATACGGGCTGAAAAGATGAAGCACGAAGGGAAGCTGGCCAGGAATATAAAGAAGGACCGTTATAGCTTCTTTAGATATGTTAAGGGAAAAAGAGTAGCAAAGTCAAATGTGTCCCTTGAAGGCAGACATTATTATGGTGAAATTATTATGGGTAACAAGGAAATGGCAGAAGAGTTGAACAGGTACTTCGGATCTGTCTTCACTAAGGATGACACAAACAATCTCCCAGATGTACTGGAGGGCAGAGGATCTAAGGGGGCAGAGGAACTGAAATACATTTTCATTAGGCGAGAAATAGTATTGGGTAGGCTAATGGGACTGAAGGATGATAAATCCCCTGGGCCTGATGGTCTGCATCCCAGGGTCCTCACGGAGGTGGCTCTAGAAATAGTGGATGCATTGGTGATCATTTTCCAATGTTCAATAGATTCAGGATCAGGTCGTGTGGATTGGAGGATAGCTAATGTTATCCCACTTTTCAAGAAAGGAGCGAGAGAGGAAACAGGTAATTACAGACCAGTTCGCCTGACTTCGGTGGT
Organism: Amblyraja radiata; assembly: GCF_010909765.2. Classification (NCBI taxonomy): domain Eukaryota; kingdom Metazoa; phylum Chordata; class Chondrichthyes; order Rajiformes; family Rajidae; genus Amblyraja; species Amblyraja radiata. Next base: position 128,115,427 of record NC_045957.1, on the reverse strand, counting down.
GGGAAAGATGCTGGAGTCAATTATTAAAGAGGTAATAATGGGGCATTTGGATAGCAGTAAAAGGATTAGTCCAAGTCAACATGGATTCATGAAAGGGAAATCATGCTTGACTAATCTTCTGGAATTTGTTGAGGATGTGACAAGTAAAATGAAGGGGTGCCAGTGGATGTAGTGTATCTAGACTTTCAGAAAGCCTTTGATAAGCTCCCGCACGGGAGACTGGTGACTAAAATTAGAGCACATGGTATTGGGGGTAGGGTGTTGACATGGATAGAAAATTGGTTGGCAGGACGGAAGCAAAGAGTAGGAGTGAACGGGTCCTTTTCAGAATGGCAGGCACTGGCGAGTGGAGTGCCACAAGGCTCGGTGTTGGGGCCGCAACTGGTTACCATATATATTAATGATTTGATAGAGGGAATTAGGAGCAACACTAGCAAGTTTGCAGATGACACAAAGCTGGGTGGCAGTGTGAACTGTGAAGAGGATGTTAGGAGGTTGTAGGGTGACCTGGACAAGTTGAGTGGGTTCGGCAGATGCGTGGCAGATGCAGTATAATATAGATAAATGTGAGGTTATCCACTTTGGCGGCAAAAACAAGGGGGCAGATTATTATCTCAATGGGGTTAGGTTAGGTAAGGGGGAGGTGCAGCGAGACCTGGGCGTCCTTGTACACCAGTCACTGAATTTGACCTACAGGTACGGCAGGCAGTGAAGAAAGCTAATGGAATGTTGGCCTTCATAACAAGAGGATTTCAGTATAGGAGTAAAGAGGTTCTTCTGCAGTTGTATAGGGCTCTGGTGAGACCACATCTGGAGTATTGTGTACAGTTTTGGTCTCCTAATTTGAGGAAGGACATCCTTGTGATTGAGGCAGTGCAGCGTAGGTTCATGAGATTGATCCCTGGGATGGCGGGACTGTCATATGAGGAAAGATTGAAAAGACTAAGCTTGTATTCGCTGGAGTTTAGAAGGATGAGGGGGTTCTTAAGGAAACATATAAAATTTAAAAAAGACTGGACAAGCTGGATGCAGGAAAAATGTTCCCAATGTTGGGCGAGTCCAGAACCAAGGGCCACAGTCTTAGAATAAAGGGGAAGCCATTTAAGACTGAGATGAGAAAAAACTTTTTCACGCAGAGAGTGGTGAATTAGTGGAATTCCCTGCCAAAGAGGGCAGTGGAGGCCAAGTCACTGGATGGATTTATGAGAGAGTTAGATAGAGCTCTAGGGGCTAGTGGAATCAAGGGATATGGGGTGAAGGCAGGCACGGGTTATTGATTGGACACAATCAGCCATGATCACAATGAATGGCGGTGCTGGCTCGAAGGGCCGAATGGCCTCCTCCTGCACCTATTTTCTATGTTTCTATGTTTCTATGAAACCTGATAACAGAGGAGAAAAAGCTGTTCCTAAGTCTGGAGTTGCACACTTTTATGCTTTCGTACCTCCTACTGGATGGGAGCAGAGAAAAGACATGACGGGTGAAACAAGTCTTTCTGAGAAGTTCCAATATTTTCTGTTTCCATTTCAGAATTCCAGCATTTGCAGTTTTTGCTATTTTAATGTTATTTAATCTTGTTTTAAGATTGGATTATAATGTACAGTATATAAATGTACAATCCATGCATTTGTACCGATGTCGATTTTGCAAGTTAACAAATGTCAAGTGAGATCAACATTTAACTGAATGGATAACTACTGCTTTCAGTTAATCACATGTGTACTATAAGATCAATTTAGAATTAGAGAAGAAAAATGGAATTAAGGTCTAATTAACATGCAAACGTTAATGGTAATTGGTACCAATTAACCAAATATTTCAGCTATATTTTGTTGCTGAAATTGGTAATTGGCCAAATATTTCAGCTATATTTTTCAACTAACAATATGTGGTTTTGATTGGAATACTGACAGTTTAGGTTTAGTCAGTTATTTTGGTATTTCAGAAAGCCAGTACATGTGTCATTTGTAAAAAAAATGTTTTGCTAGTACTTGATTAAATAGCATGTTGACATAGTAACGTTTATTGCTTGTTCGAATTTTAGGTAGATTATTATGTTACAATATCTTAAGTGGTGATTAATTGGTGAATTGGTAGTCCCACACAAGAGATTAGTGTGCAAAATTAGTGCACAAGGTATTGGGGGTGGGGTATTGATATGGATAGAAAACTTGTTGGCAGACAGGAAGCAAAGAGTAGGAATTAACGGGTCCTTTTCAGAATGGATGTGACGAGTGGGGTGTGCCGCTAGGCCCGGTGCTGGGACCCCAGTTATTTACAATATACATTAAATATTTAGATGAGGGAATTAAATGATAAATCTCCAGGTTTGTGGATGACACAAAGCTGGGTGCAGTGTGAGCTGCGAGGAGGATGCTATGAGGATGCTATGAGGCTGCAGGGTGATTTGGATAGGTTGGGTGAGTGGGCAGATGCATGGCAGATGCAATATAATGTGGATAAATGTGAGGTTATCCACTTTGTTGGCAAGAAAAGGAAGGCAGATTATTATTTGAATGGTGTCAGATTAGGACATTGTCTCTTTTGGCGCCGACCTGTAGGGGGTATGGCTGCCTAGCCTGCAGCTGTCTGTTTTTCATTTCTTTTTTCTTATTTTTAGTTAGTTTAGTGTTTTGTTTTTAAGGAGTTCTAGCTTTTTTATGTGTGGGGAGGGGGGGGGGGGAAGGGGGAAACTAATTTTCAGGGTCCCTACCTGGTCGGAGATGCAGCTTTTCTCCGGGCTGCACTTTCGACCCGTCCTCGCGGCCTACCAGCGGGCCTGGAGCGGCATTTCCTGAGGGGACCGCCTGGAGTCTCGGAATCGGCGGCTGCGGAGCTGCGGGTCCGAGGAGCGAGGGGACCGCCCGGAGCCTCGGCGGCGGCAGCGGCACTGGCATCGGCGGCGGCGGCGGCACCGGCATCGGCGGCTGCGGAGCTGCGGGTCTGAGGACGGCGGTGCAGCGCTGGAGCGCCATTGCGGGGCGGGCGGTGCCTTGCCTGGGTCGCTGAGCTGGAACTCCGGTGAGCTGGGTCCGTTGCGGAGCTGCGGGTCTGAGGAGCGGCTGCGGGCGGCGGCGCTGAACTTTCCATCGGGAGCCTGGGATCCCGCGACGAGATCGCCAGTTGAGCTCCATTCGGCGCGGCCTTGTCGGCTCCGGAAGCCACGGTCTCGAGTAGGGAGGCGGCCGTTCCAGGGTTCCCATGCCGCTGAGAGGACTCTCCCGACGCCGGAACATCATCACCCGGCGAGGACGGCCTGGAACATCGGGCCTCCGTAGAGGCAACTGTGGAGGCCTCAATAGGCCCGACTATGGGTGGACATTGGGGATGGGACTGGACTTTGTGCCTTCCCCCATAATGGGAACCATTGTGGGGGGATGTTTTTATGTTAAAGCTATTTATTATTGTTATGTTTGTATTCCTTTTTTATGTGCTGCATTGGCAAAAGGAATTTCATTACATTTAGGTGTATGTGACAATAAATCAACCTTTGAACCTTTGAACCTTTGAAAAGGGGAGGTGCAACGAAACCTGGGGGTCCTTGTACATCAGTCACTGAAAGTAAGCATGTAGGTACAGCAGGCAGTGAAGAAAGCTAATGGCATGTTCGCCTTCATTGCAAGAGGATTTGAGTTTAGGAGAAAGGAGACCTTACAGGGCCCTGGTGAGACCACACCTGGAGTATTGTGTGCAATTTTGGTCTCCTAATTTGAGGAAGGACATTATTGCTATTGCGGGAGCGCAGTGTAGGTTCACCAGGTTAATTCCCGGGATGGCGAAACTGACATATAATGAAAGAATGGGTCGTCTGGGCTTGTTTTCACCAGAATTTGGAAGGATGAGAGGAGATCTCATAGAAACATGTAAAATTCTTAAAGGATTGGACAGGCTAGATGCAGGAAAAATGTTCCCGATGTTGGGGGAGTCCAGAACCAGGGGTCACAGTTTAAGAATAAGGTGGAAGGCCATTTAGGACTGAGATTCACCCAGAGAGTTGTGAATCTTTTTTTTTTTTTTATTTTTTTTATTAGAAGTACGGTAAATTACAATAACACACAACACACATATCTTAATACATTTTTTGTACCGCTTCATTTTTTTTTTAAGCTTTAAGAAAAAGATATAAGTAAGGAAAGTAAAGAAGGTGCGCAAGAGTCGTGAAGTGCAAGAGAGTGTTGGGAAAAGGAAGCCCCTTAGAAAAGAAGTTAGAGAAGGAAGTAAAGTAAGAAAGTAGACCCTAGAAAAGAAAGAAAAAGAAAGTAAGGACAATCGCTCTATTATAACATTAAACTCCGCAGAAAGACTACCAACCAAGTCTGTTTTTGTTGTTTTACCTCCCATTGCCAGGTCCTGATACCATTTATTTATTTTTAAAATTACTATTGCACCTCATGCTTGTAATAGGTCCATAAACGTAGACCACTTCTTTTGGAATTGGTTTGCTTTACCTGCTAAGAGGAATCTCATCTCTTCCAGATGTAATGTTTCAAACATATTTGATGTCCACATTTTTATTGTTGGTGTGGGCGCATTTTTCCAGAATTTAAGTATGAGCTTTTTTCCCATTATTAGCCCGAGAGTTGTGAATCTGTGGAATTCTCTGCCACAGATGGCAGTGGAGGCCAATTCACTGGATGTTTTCAAGAGTGAGTTAGATTTAGCTCTTGGGGCTAAATGAATCAAGGGATATGGGGAAAAAGCAGGAACTGGGTACTGATTTTAGATGATCAGCCATGATCATATTGAATAGCGGTGCTGGCTCGAAGAGCCGAATGGCCTACTCCTGTACCTATTTTTCTATGTTTTTATGAATAATTTTTCACGGCTCTTTGTGAGGCTGATGTCCTTTGTATGCTCTTTGAATTTGTCTTCATTTCATGGGGGTATTTCAATCTATCAATTTTTCTCAACTGATTGTTGATTTTAATTTGTGTTCTATGCTTGGAGAAACACCACAGCTGTTTATCTTGGCTGTAGGAAATGGATGTTTGATTTCTTTGTTTCCATGATATTTGACTATGCAGAGTGTTCTTTTGTATTGCAACAGGAAACCGCTTAATTTACGTTCACTGTGCATAGGTTTTGGATTAGGCTTCAATTAAACCTTTCTCTGCAGTTTGCCAAAAGATTTGTCTATGTTTAATGCTTCTGTTGTTCAGTTCCGATGTTGAAGTATTAGGTTAACATGAATAAAAAGCAAGATTAGCAGCGTTACCAAAATGTCATGCTTTTTGCATTATTAATGGGCTTGTCCCACTTAGACGATTTTTCCAGCGGACTGCCGGCGACTGTCAAGTTCGCGGCACTCGCCTGAAAAACCGGGAACTGGAACGGCGACTGCCGGAGTGGAACACACACACACAAACACATCGCAAAGGCGGGGGCTAGGGAAAGCGGGGACCGCGGTCTGAAATTCACACGGTGCAAAGCCAAGGTGATACAGACACGCACTGCGATGAACAGGAAGGTTAAGACGGCTAGCACAGTGTACGGTAATGAACTGGCCTCAACTACCTTCTGTGGCAGAGAATTCCAGAGATTCACCACTCTCTGTGTGAAAAATGTTTTCCTCATCTCGGTCCTAAAATATTTCCCCCTTATCCTTAAACTGTGACCCCTTGTTCTGGACTTCCCCAACATCGGGAACAATCTTCCTGCATCTAGCCTGTCCAACCCCTTAAGAATTTTGTAAGTTTCTATAAGATCCCCCCTCAATATTCTAAATTCTAGCGAGTACAAGCCGAGTCTATCCAGTCTTTCTTCATATGAAAATCCTGACATCCCAGGAATCAGTCTGGTGAACCTTCTCTGTACTCCCTCTATGGCAAGAATGTCTTTCCTCAGATTAGGAGACCAAAACTGTACACAATACTCCAGGTGTGGTCTCACCAAGACCCTGTACAACTGCAGTCGAACCTCCCTGCTCCTATACTCAAATCCTTTAAAAGATGGGGGAGCGAGGGGAGAAGGGTGGAGAAGGGGGGGAGAGAAGAAGTGGAGACACTTTAAAGAAGCCAGACAATTTTTAATAAGCCAGAGATACACAGCTGTGAAGTTCGGCGGGCATTTAACATTACCGGTCGGTTATCCTTGGTTCTGAAAACTCGTGCTTACATTTTTTTCCCCCAATGAGCCAATGAAAATGCCCGGTCAGCAAAGGCGATTAACTAAAACTACCTTGCGACTATCTCGACTACCCATAACTACATGTCGACCCCCACTACAACTGCACCTACGACTACAGGATTATCGATTTTCTCCATGGTGACCAATTTTTGGTCGCAGGAAATGTTTCAACGCTGAAAATTTTGCAGCAACCATACTGAGGCCCGACTAGCTCCCAGAGTGCGGGCACTCCTCGCGACCATGAAGGAGACTCATCAGGGACCGCCAGCGAACATGTGGCGACCATGTGGCGATCATGAGGCGAGCGCAGAGTCTCCTGCACTCGCCTAAAAAGTCGCCTAAGTGGGACAGGCCCTTAAGGTTAACTCCTGTGAATAATGCATCGTATTTCTTATCAGATATCAATTAAGGAGTCGGAGAAAGAAATTCAGGAGAATATAGGAAGTCAGAGGTTTGGTTTGCCTGCTTCCATCAGGCCACTCATCCAGTCATTCTTTAAAAGGCTCTTGGCTCCAAGTTTGGATTGTTGATTTTGTGCTAATGGCAGAAAATATCATGTTCATGGCAAGAGCCTTTGTCATCCATCTTCCTAATGGAAACCATCAAGAGAAGTTCTGAGAAGTGAACTGGAGGCAACTATGACTTTCAGAGCAATGCTTAGATAAAATTGGAAAAAAATCATAGTACTTAGCCATGCAACTAAAGCATAGGTAAGTAGCTTCAAAAGGATTAGAGGAAGGATAACCAGGATTAGAAAAGAACCATGAGATTATGAAGGAGAAAAACGTTGAAGAGGACACTATGAGGGAAAAATGTGCAGAGATAAGGAATGATGAGTTACAACATTGCTCTCGGAATTAAGAACAACACCCCATTGGTGATCGGAAGAAATTTAAACAACTTTTCCTTTGACTCCTCCCACTTTCCAAACCAAAGGCATAGCTATGGGCACTCGCATGGGCGCAAACTATGCCGGCATTTTTGTCGGGTATGTCAAACACTTCTTACTTCAGGCAAACACTGGCCCTATCCCCCAACCCTTTCTCCGCTGTGTTGACGACTGCATCAGGGCTACCTCCTGCACCCGTACTTTATTAACTTCACCACTAACTTTCACCCTGCCCTCAAATTCACCTGGACTATCTTGGACACCTCTCTCTCCTTTCTTGATCTCTTTGTCTCTATCACATGAGACAGACTATCGGCAGATATCTATTACAAACCTACCGACTCCCACAGCTGTCTGGACTACAATTCTTCCCTCCCTGCCTCTTGCAAAGATGCTATTCCCTGCTCACTATTCCTCCATCTCTGCCGCATTTGCTCCCAAGATGAGGTGTTCTATACATTTGAGATATCTTCATTCTTCCGGGAATATGGGTTCCCCCTTTCTGTCATAGCAGAGGCCCTCACGCGTGTCACTTTGATCTGCTATAACTCCTCCCTCCCACCAGACACAACTTGGACAGAGTTCCCCTGGTTAACCATATAACCATATAACAATTACAGCACGGAAACAGGCCATCTCGACCCCTCTAGTCCGTGCCGAACACATAATCTCCCCTAGTCCCATATACCTGCGCTCAGACCATAACCCTCCATTCCTTTCCCATCCATATAACTATCCAATTTATTTTTAAATGATAAAAACGAACCTGCCTCCACCACCTTCACTGGAAGCTCATTCCACACAGCTACCACTCTCTGAGTAAAGAAGTTCCCCCTCATGTTACCCCTAAACTTCAGTCCCTTAATTCTCAAGTCATGTCCCCTTGTTTGAATCTTCCCTACTCTCAGTGGGAAAAGCTTTTCCACGTCAACTCTGTCTATCCCTCTCATCATTTTAAAAACCTCTATCAAGTCCCCCCTTAACCTTCTGCGCTCCAAAGAATAAAGCCCTAACTTGTTCAACCTTTCTCTGTAACTTAGTTGCTGAAACCCAGGCAACATTCTAGTAAATCTCCTCTGTACTCTCTCTATTTTGTTGACATCCTTCCTATAATTAGGCGACCAAAATTGTACACCATACTCCAGAATTGGCCTCACCAATGCCTTGTACAATTTTAACATTACATCCCAACTTCTATACTCAATGCTCTGATTTATAAAGGCCAGCACACCAAAAGCTTTCTTTACCACCCTATCTACATGAGATTCCACTTTCATGGAACTGTGCACAGTTATTCCCAGATCCCTCTGTTCACCTACATTCTTCAATTCCCTACCATTTACCATGTACGTCCTATTTTGATTTGTCCTGCCAAGATGTAGCACCTCACACTTATCAGCATTAAACTCCATCTGCCATCTTTCAGCCCACTCTTCCAACTGGCATAAATCTCTCTGTAGACTTTGAAACTCTACTTCATTACCCGCAACCCCACCTATCTTAGTATCTTAGTGTAGGAGTGGTTCTCACCTTTCACTCCACCAGCCTTTGCATCCAACAAATTATCCTCCGACATTTCTGTCAACTCCAAGGGATTCCACCACTAATCACATCATTCCATCTCCACCCCTTTCTGCCTGCCACAAGGACCACTTCCCCCCATAACTCTTTGGTTCACTCATCCCTACCCACTCAAACCACTGCCCCCCCAGGTACTTTCCCCAGCAACTGCAGGAGACGCAATATCTGTCCTTATACCTCCTCCCTTGACTCCATCCAGGGACCCCGACAGTCCATTTCAGGTTAGACAGAGGTTCACATATACCTTCTCTAACCTAATCTACTGCATTCAGTGTCTCCGATATGGGCTCCTGTACATCAGCGAGGCCAAAAGTAGACTCGGCAACAGTTTTTCTGAACACGTACGCTTGGTCCACCTAAGCCTACAGGATCACCCTGATCATTTCCGCTTCCCTTCCCATTCCCATACTAATTTTTCTGTCCTGGGCCTCTTCCATTGCCGAAGGAAACTCATACAGTTACCGGGAGAATGTGCAAACTCCTACACTGAGCACCTGAGGCCAGTATCGAACCTGTGTCTTTGACACTGAGAGGCAGCAGTTCTGCCAGATGTGTCACTATACTGCTACAATTCATGTCCCATTCTTTGGAAGCTCTTTGACAAATTTATGGAGTTTCTAGAAGATGTTACTCGGGAAATTGATGAGGGTAAAGCAGTGGATGTTGTGTATATGGACTTCAGTAAGGCCTTTGACAAGGTTCCTCATGGAAGGTTGGTTAAGAAGGTTCAATGGTTGGGTATTAATGGTGGAGTAGCAAGATGGATTCAACAGTGGCTGAATGGGAGATGCCAGAGAGTAATGGTGGATGGTTGTTTGTCAGGTTGGAGGCCAGTGACGAGTGGGGTGCCACAGGGATCTGTGTTGGGTCCACTGTTGTTTGTCATGTACATCAATGATCTGGACGATGGTGTGGTAAATTGGATTAGTAAGTATGCAGATGATACTAAGATAGGTGGGGTTGCGGGAAATGAAGAAGAGTTTCAAAGTCTACAGAGAGATTTATGCCAGTTGGAAGAGTGGGCTGAAAGATGGCAGATGGAGTTTAATGCTGATAAGTGTGAGGTGCTACATCTTGGCAGGACAAATCAAAATAGGACGTACATGGTAAATGGTAGGGAATTGAAGAATGTAGGGGAACAGAGGGATCTGGGAATAACTGTGCACAGTTCCATGAAAGTGGAATCTCATGTAGATAGGGTGGTAAAGAAAGCTTTTGGTGTGCTGGCCTTTATAAATCAGAGCATTGAGTATAGAAGTTGGGATGTAATGTTAAAATTGTACAAGGCATTGGTGAGGCCAATTCTGGAGTATGGTGTACAATTTTGGTCGCCTAATTATAGGAAGGATGTCAACAAAATAGAGAGAGTACAGAGGAGATTTACTAGAATGTTGCCTGGGTTTCAGCAACTAAGTTACAGAGAAAGGTTGAACAAGTTAGGGCTTTATTCTTTGGAGCGCAGAAGGTTAAGGGGGGACTTGATAGAGGTTTTTAAAATGATGAGAGGGATAGACAGAGTTGACGTGGAAAAGCTTTTCCCACTGAGAGTAGGGAAGATTCAAACAAGGGGACATGACTTGAGAATTAAGGGACTGAAGTTTAGGGGTAACATGAGGGGGAACTTCTTTACTCAGAGAGTGGTAGCTGTGTGGAATGAGCTTCCAGTGAAGGTGGTGGAGGCAGGTTCGTTTTTATCATTTAAAAATAAATTGGATAGTTATATGGATGGGAAAGGAATGGAGGGTTATGGTCTGAGCGCAGGTATATGGGACTAGGGGAGACTATGTGTTCGGCACGGACTAGAGGGGTCGAGATGGCCTGTTTCCGTGCTGTAATTGTTATATGGTTTTATATGGTTATATGGTTTATTCCTGCAAATCTCAATTTTTATTTGTGCAACACTGAAATAGTCGGCATTTCCAGGGCTAGAATTTAATGCTATTTTATCAAATTTCTCTCTCTTGTTAGTAATGCTTCAACAAATTGGCTTCAGTGAAGCAAGGAATTTGATATCAACTCCAATAAGGATCCAGAGGCTGAGGTTATGCAAAGCAATTTCCAGGATTAAAATGTATATTTATCTAGAATTATTGTTTGAAATTTTAAAGAAATTCTAATTTAGTTTCCGCCTGTTTTTTATTTATTTTTATACTTTGTTTTATTTGAAACAGATGAAGCATCAGACTGAAAATCATGGCCAAAAAAACAGTGAATGTTTTCTTGAGATTCATGAATCATGGTAGTGTGATCAGCCTGATCAGTCCTTTAAAAAAAAATAGCCATGAAGAAGAAAATAAAAACATTGGCAAATAATAGCCATGGTGATTCAAAGAATTCAAGAAGATCAGGAGTGGAAGCTCTGCCCCAGTAATATTTACTGATGTTTTCTAGAGGATGTTGTAGTTAAGGGCCTGTCCCACTTACGCAATTTTTTCCGGCGACTTGCCAGCACCCGTCATAGTCGCAGTAGGTCGCCGAAGATTTTCAAAATGTCGCGGAGTTTCGCCTGTATGGTCGTGAGTAGAAACATAGAAGTGGCGGCGCTGTGATACAGCTGCGGCTCGCCTGCAGTCTGTCTGTTTTTACTTTTTGTGTTGTTTTTTTTTGTCTAGTTTAGTAATTTTTTTGGTTATTAGGTGGTGTTATGTGTGTGGGGGGAGGGTGAAACAGAGCTTTCTGTCTCTCCCTTCGGGGGAATGCGACTTTTTGTCGTATCCCCCTTCTCTTCCCCCGTCTGCGCTGAGGCCTAATGGCGGAGCTGGCGGCCTCCAACCTGCGACCGACCTCGAGGGTCCGGAGGTAGAGCCAGCCAGGACTCACCAATGCGAGGCTGGCCGTCTTCGAGCTGCGGCGGCGTTCGGGCAGCGGCACGACTCGGCGCTCCGGTGAGGGCGGACGGTGTGGGGCTGAGACACTCCCGTGCGGCCGGCACGGCTACTGGCTGGAAGGCGCTCCCGTGTGAGCAGCCCGGTGCGGGGCTGAGACGCTGCCGTGTGGGCGGACCGGCTCCCGGCTGGAAGGTGCTCTCGTGGGGGCAGCCCGGTGCGGGGCTGAGACGCTGCCTTGTGGGCGGCCCGGTGCGGGGCGGAGACGGTGCTACGGTGGCTGAGGCGGCGTTCTGGCGGCGGCGACCTGGATCCGGGGCTCGGCCGCGGGCTAGTGGAGGACAATGTCGGGAGCTCGCAGGTCACAGGCTGGTGCCTGTTTTCCGGAGCACCCGTTGCAACAGCTGCGGGCAGCTTCGACCACCCCCGGGCCGCGGAGCTTGAACCACGGGACTGATGCCATCGCCCGGTGGGGTATCGCCTCGGCGCAGAGGGAGAAGAGGAGGGAAGAGACAGTAACTCTAAGACTTTTGCCTCCATCACAATGAGGAGGTGTTTGGTGAACTCACTGTGGTGGATGTTAATTTGTGTTTATTGTGTTTTGTTATTATTACATGTATGGCTGCAGGCAACAGCATTTCGTTCAGACCGAAAGGTCTGAATGACAAATAAAGGATTCAATTCAATTCAATTCAGAAACATAGAAAATAGGTGCAGGAGTAGGCCATTCGGCCCTTCGAGCCTGCACCACCATTCAATATGATCATGGCTGATCATCCAACTCAGTATCCTGTACCTGCCTTCTCTCCATACCCCCTGATCCCTTTAGCCACAAGGGCCACATCTAACTCCCTCTTAAATATAGCCAATGAACTGGCCTCAACTACCTTCTGTGGCAGAGAATTCCAGAGATTCACCACTCTCTGTGTGAAAAATGTTTTTCTCATCTCGGTCCTAAAAGACTTCCCCCTTATCCTTAAACTGTGACCCCTTGTTCTGGACTTCCCCAACATCGGGAACAATCTTCCTGCATCTAGCCTGTCCAACCCCTTAAGAATTTTGTAAGTTTCTTTAAGATCCCCCCTCAATCTTCTAAATTCTAGCGAGTACAAGCCGAGTCTATCCAATCTTTCTTCATATGAAAGTCCTGACATCCCAGGAATCAGTCTGGTGAACCTTCTCTGTTGGCCCAAAGTAGTGGCCCAAGTAGTGGCCAAAGAAGTGGCCCAAAGAGTCACACCTTTTTCTGGTCGCCGCTGTATTGTCAACATTTTGAAAAATTTCGGCAACCTGCTTGTTGGATGCCAGCAAGTCGCCGAGAAAATTGCGTAAGTGGGACTAGTCCTTTAGTTAAGCCAGGTTCTTGCATCCTAGGCAGGTATGGTAATCTTTGATGGAAGTGTTTAGGTTTTGACTTCAGTTCTGTCAAAATATGAACTTTACAATTTATATTTTGTGGTAACACAAAAGGAAGGATGTCACGTAGGAAGGATGTCAACAAAATAGAGAGAGTACAGAGGAGATTTACTAGAATGTTGCCTGGGTTTCAGCAACTAAGTTACAGAGAAAGGTTGATCAAGTTAGGGCTTTATTCTTTGGAGCGCAGAAGGTTAAGGGGGGACTTGATAGAGGTCTTTAAAATGATGAGAGGGATAGACAGAGTTGACGTGGATAAGCTTTTCCCATTGAGAGTAGGAAAGATGACATGACTTGAGAATTAAGGGACAGAAGTTTAGGGGTAACATGAGAGGGAACTTCTTTACTCAGAGAGTGGTAGCTGTGTGGAATGAGCTTCCAGTGGAAGTGGTGGAGGCAGGTTCGATTTTATCATTTAAAAATAAATTGGATAGGTATATGGATGGGAAAGGAATGGAGGGTTATGGGCTGAGTGCAAGTAGATGGGACTAGGGTAGAATAAGTGTTCGGCACGGACTAGAAGGGCCGAGATGGCCTGTTTCCGTGCTGTAATTGTTATATGGTTATATGGTTCTAACTGTTATTAAAAATCATGTGAATAACATCTTGGAATAATTTGAGGTGCAAATAAGTATCTAAATCTCATTAGTACGCAACAAAACTCACTGGTTAGCATGCAACAAATGCTTTTCACTGTACCTTGGTACACGTGACAATAAACCAAGCTAAACAGAAAATGGTCGATTTTGTTCAAAATGCTCAAAATTTGTTCTTGCATTTGGTCATGGAGTATATGAAAAATTAACAGCGTAATGTGAAAGCCATCCTATATTAATACTAAGACATCTTGGTTATATTTAGATTTTTGGTTGAGGGTGAAATAAAATCATCCAGTTCAGACTAAAACATGCTGTGCAATTTGTTCAGGTATGCTGTGATTTATGGTTTTGTGAATTGATTGGATTTTTATGTAACTTCTTGTAATGTAGAGATGAGATACGGCTATTTTGTCTTGTATGCCTGTGCTGCCATTGTGTATCATTTGGCCCGCATATTTTATTACGGACAAAGGCATTATTAGATGGCATATTCACAAATTTCTATCAATCACAGATATAAAATTAACAATTTACCTAGCATTAATTTTCTCATGCAGAAGAATTCTCTAAATTCCTGCCTTGCTACTTGTGCCCATAGTTCTTGATTTCCTCACTCCTGGGAATAATTTCTCACTGCCATATCAGTTTCGTAATTAACTTTTGAAATTCAATTTTCTGTAACTGCAATTTGATATATAGAGCCAGATATCATTCTGCTAAATCTAGGCTGTATACATTCCAGACCTCTATTATTTATAAAATCTGATTCCAGAACTGCTCACAATTTAGAAATAAAAACAGAAAATACTGGAAATATTCAGCAGAAGTTGATCTGACAAAATGTCCTTGACCTTATGCATTAATTCTGTTTTACTTTCCACAGATGCAGTCAGACTTGTTGAGTATTTCCAGCATTTTTGCTTTTAACTTTAGATTTATAGCATCTTTAATTTTTATTATTTTTGCTCACAAATGGAGTGTGCCTACCCGAGGCTTTAAAATAATAAAAGCATAACTTCTAGTTCCATGTATTTCAGTTATTTTGTGTACATAGATCACTGAATTAGCAGTGTTGGCTATTTGTCTTGCCTTTCAATTGTGTTTCAGTGGCCTGTGCTCATGCACAACAATGCATCTTGGACTCCACTTTTAATGTTTTGCAGTTTGATTGATGTCATACATGCCTACATTTGCCATGATTTGTCCATTCAGTTGACCTGTCTTATCTATTTATATGTTAATATTGCGGTGCATACTTGAAATGCCAGCTATCTTTCTGATATTAGCAAAATTGGATATGTGGCCTTCTAGCCTGTCATCTACTGTAAGTCATTTATAAGTTCTATGAGGTGTTGTGCAACCCCACTCGTGACACTCTGCTAAATTGAGTTACATCGAGCTTGCCCATCATCCCTACTCTGTCTCTCGCTCCTCATTACTGGACAAGATGGTTCAATAATTTGTCTTCAATCCTATGAGCACGTGGCTCTTTTTATATATATTTTTGAAATTTTTCTGGATTTGAGGTTTGCCAGGTTAATAGCTTTTTTTTAACAAGTAAAATATGAAATAAGATCCAGTGAAAGGTCCTACTAACCATTGCATAAACAAGCAGGGAAGTCTTGTGGATACACTGGAAAGGTTGAGTTACTAAAACAGCAAAGAAACATTTTTTGTTCAATGTTTTGGGCATGCTTTCAAATGCATAAATATCATGGCAAGTGTAAATCCTGTTGAGAACAAGGGGTCAATTGTTGGTGTGGACTAAAACGACATAAGCCAAAAATAAATCTATAGTAAATAGAATAACTCTCCCAGTACTCCTCCTTCAATCCCCCAAAATAGTAGCATTCATTATTCGCCAGCAAGCAGGGGAATGAAAAATAAAATAAAACACTCTTCCAAATTTCTGATCCACAGACGAGGTAAAGTAAAAAATAGTTTTCAAGTTAGCACGGTTTCCCTTTACTTTCCTGAATTCCCATTTAGTTTCACCTGGAATTAATAAAATCCCTTCAGTGGAAAATCATCAATAATGGAAGTTTGTCATGTTTTGTGATTCTTCCAGAGGGAGGACGTGAAATTAAATTTAAATATTTGGTTTTTAAAGTGAAATGGATTTATAAAGGTTTAAGAATGGAGACCACAAGTTTGGAAATTTACCTAATCAGTATCAAGACCAATCATTGGTACAGTTCCTGAGGACATTTGGGACCAAAAGAGGAATTGCTATCCTTTGTAAAGATTACCGATACATACACTCCCCATTGAGTGAGTAGAATGCCCCTTTACCTTTATTACTACTTTCAGATGCAGAATTCATAGGTTTGGTTAGTCATTCTTCAAACCCAATCCCTGGACAGAGGGGAGATCTCTGCAACCAAACACCTGAATGAGGTGAAACAATTCTGTGGATATGGGTTTGGTTATTCCAAAAGTGGAACTGTAAGATTTCGCAGAAAAGACATAATGGGGTTATCTTCGAAATGCCTTAAAGTGGCTCCTCCAGGTGGTCTGGGTGTCAGAAGCATATAGGGGATAGTGCTTGATTTTGTGCAATGGAGCATGGGCTTTGTGCCAGGGTTGAGGTCTTGGTCATTGAATACCCTACCAGCACACTGTTTGACGAGGGGAGTATGCACAAAATCCGTGATGTGCTTTCCCAGCCTCACATGCTGCTTCCTGTCTGTCAGGAAGTTTGTGATCCACTGACAGAGAGGTTCAAGCATAGTCAACTGGGAGAGTTTGGAGTGTAGAATGGTGTTGAATGCAGAGTTAAAATTCACAAACAAAATCCTTGCATAGGTCCCCTGGCGGTCTAGGTGCTGGAGGATGAAATGCAGGCCTAGGTTGACTGCGTCATCCACTGATCTATTGGCCCGGTATGCAAACTGCAGAGGGTCCAGCAGGGGGTTTGTAATATTTTTCAGAACCTTCTAGGTATATTGCAGTAGAGTGGATGAATAAGAAATGGAATCATTGTTATGAAATGAAGCATGTATTGAGTAACAATAAAACAAATACTTAAAATCCATTTTCAGTAATTATTTATTTTGCTATTTAAAGTATGTTGTGTCATTATTAATGTATCAAGTATTAATGTATTAAGTGCCAGTCTGACTGTAATGTGGCAAATCTGTGCAATTAATGAAGCGACGAAGTGTACATGAGGTAAAGATCGTCAGGTGAACATATCAGATTGCATTAGCTGATATGGAATTTATGCTGCTGTTTAAATAGTTATGTGTGGACAAATGAGAAAAGCTTAATAGAAATGTGGTTTGTCCTTCAGAGCAATAAATGAAAGCTTATGAGTCTAACTGTCAGGAATTTTCAACTTTATCTTACATTTTTGTGTAAGGAGGCAGCAATTTATAGAATGGACATGTTTCAGGAAACCGAGTAAAAGGCATCTGAATGTTATTTATGAGTATGCTGCTATAGATTTTACTTTACCTATTGCTGCACCCTTGTCATTGAGCCAGAAGGTTGGAAGTTAATATGATAGCTATAGAAATCTGGGGGATGTGTTAATGCAGCTTGCAGTGCGGAGCCAACTTTTGGACCGTATATAAAATCAAGGTCTTTCCTACTTGTTTAATAGACATAAACTATCCCATAGTATTTGAAAAGGACTAGGGGCATTGTAATTACTGGCAAATATTTATCCCTCAAACAACTTCACCAAAATAATTAATTGGACATTAGATTCTGTGGATTATATTTTTGCTCAGCTTGGCTATTACCTTTGCTATTTGGTTCCTGTGCATAGATGTCATTTAAGCAATTTGAGCAAAGTTAAAAATCCATTTGTTAGTTTGGAGTGCAGTGTGCAATACAAATCGAGATGTATTTATTCTTGAAACACCCAAACAAATCTTTTTTTTCAAGAATGTACATGTTATAGATTTACTGAAAGGTATTGACAGGAAATCTATTTTTACATAGCAAGGATTTTTCATACATAAGGTGGTATGTATCATCAAATACTAAATTGGATAGGGAGTTAAAATTATAGCAAACAGAAAATGGTCTTCTCTTCCACAGTGGCATATTTTTGATTGATGGTAAAACTTGCTTTACCCTTAAATACAATGCAGAATTGGTGGCGATTTGTGGTGTCAAATGTAAGACGATTTTAAAAAAAATAATATTTTCTTTGACAGAATATAGAACCAAATAGATTGGCCCAGATAATATCTATCCCAAGAGCCACCAAAATTCAAGCGGCGGTATGATGAATTGCGATATAACGGGAAGTGACTCTAAACCACCTCTCCTGACTAATCTGGGACCTGACCTCCACCATAGGTGGATAACCTTCTCCATGCACTGCAATCCAAGCACATGGATCATGAATTTAGATTTCCCAACTGGTTGTTTCATAGAATACAAATTTATTTTCCTACCCGCGGTGTCACTTTTACAATTTACAGAATGTAACTATCAGTAAATCACTTTGAATAGTAGTAAGTTCATTTAATCCTTTTTCTTTTAGTGGCAGTGATCAGATATGAATGGAATAAGCTTTGCTTGGGAAAAGGTAGCTGAAATCCAGACGGGACATTCTGCAAAAGATGCAGTTTATGGCCCGCAGTCTGTAGAATTATAGATAAGGCCTTTCTCACTTAGGTGAATACCTGTGTACATTATAGGAACAGGACTTTCTATATGAGCAATCTGATGCAAAGGAGACTATACCAAGGCAAGTTTAAAGGAATAATGAAATGGACAGATGGGCATTCAGTAGTAATAATAAACCTAAAGATTAACAACATAAGCAGAAATTACATTGTGTTAAAGAAATATATTTGAAAATTGGCTTAAATGGAGATGCTGATTTTTCACAGGAGATATCCTCCATGAAGAGTCTGAGATGTGATACCCCAGAATATAAGGAGTACAGAATATCATCACTTTTAAGTAATTGAAGGACATAGAAGGTATTACCAATAATGTTCATCCAAACTTACGAGATCCATTCACTGAGTGTACATTTTGTCTCTTCATGTTTGCTATATCTTTTTTTTCACCTAAAATCTGAAAAAAATGACTACATTTACTGGAAGTCTGAATAAAGGTACAAAATGCTGGGAACACTCCTCAGGCAAGGCAGCATCTGTGGAAAGAGAAGCACACTTAACCCTTCATCAGACGTGGGAAAGAGAGAAAACTAGTTAAAGTTGTGGAGAAGGTGGGGAAGAATGTATTGAGAATCGCTATTAGTATGAAGTTAGGTTTGCTGTGGGGATAAACTGCTGACTTATTTTTGATAATTTAAGATAATTGAGAAAGTCCCCAGAGCCACAATTTCCCTTTGACTATAATGTCCACCTCGACTGTAAAAGTTGTGTGGAATTAATAATCACTATTGGTGTACCTCATTAGTTTGTATCTTTAAATAAAAAATAGTGAACAGATGCTCTAACAAATAGTCTCATTTTTTAAAAAGTGGGAGCAGACATTGTTCATAGAGTCATAGTCATAGATGAATACAGTGTGGAAACAGGCCCTTCAGCCCAACTCGCCCACACGGGCCAACAATGTCCCAGCTTCCCTAGTCCCACTTTCCTGTGCTTGGTCCATAACCCTCCAAATCTGTCCTATCCATGTACCTGTCCAACTGTTTCTTAAATGATGGGATAGTCCCAGCCTCAACTACTTCCTCTGGCAGCTTGTTCCATACACCCACCACCCTCTGTGTGAAAGTTATCTCTCGGATTCGTATTAAATCATTTTCCCCTTCACATTGAACCTATGTCCGCTGGTCCTCGATTTCCCTACTCTGGGTAAAAGACTATGCATCTACCCACTCTATTCCTCTCATGATGTTTTTCTGAAAAATGTCAGCACGAACATTGTGGGCTAAAGGGCCATTTGCTGCACTGCACTGTTCTATGTTCTATGGTAACATAAACCTTCAACACCAAATACATATTTGTGTCAATCCCTCTCATGAGTAGGCTTTAGACCTTCTTGTACTTTTACAGTCGATGATCACATTTGTTCTGCAACTGTGTTTATCAATTGCTTTATATTTATTGATAACTTTACCTTACAACAGAATATTAATCTCAATCTTAAATATTTTGATGGACCTCACGTTTATTGCCTTTTGCAGGAAATAGTTCCACATTCGTGCATTATTTTTGTGCAAGAGTTCTTTCTAATTTCATTCCTTCAAAAAAAAGGAATCTAATATTGAAGAGACACAAGGAACTTAAGATGCTGGTTTACAAAAAATGACACAAAGTGCTGGAGTAACTCGATGGTTTAGGCAGCATTTCTGGAAAACAGATCTCTAAAAATGCTGCCTGACCTGCTGAGCTACTCCAAACCTTTATTTATTTATTTCTAATATTGAGGACATGACTTTTTGGTAAAAGTGGAGATTTTTCTTCACTGATGAAATAGATCTTTAACCTTTGGAACATTGGTGCAAAAGTGGTGTTCATAGGTCACGGTATAGCGACTTCAGGGAGTACAGAAAATTATTAGTAACAAAGTTATTTCAATTCTATTGAAGTTCTGAAATCTGGTACACACTTCCTGTCCATTTCACTCTTATGATGTTAATACCCACAATGCAAAGACCTAAAGCATCAAGTCTAAATTTTAATAATCTCATCTGTTTAAAAGAATTAACATTGCAAAAGAGTTATTATGTTTAGGTGTGAAGCTCCCAGAGTGCCGCAGCCTACAGGGTGTAGCCTCCTAGCTTGTCCACAGAAAACCAGAGACGGGGAGGATGGGGCCAATGGTGCGCGAGGAGAGAGACTGGTGGGAGAGGATAGGGAACCCGGTTCTGGCCAACTATGTCTTCAATGTCGGTTGCAGCAGGCACCCTGGGGTCGCAAAGGTAGATGGGGGATAAGAGGGATGCCACGTCCGAGGAAGGCAACAATTGGAGGCCCGCAGTCAGCCTGGGGCTTGCCTGCTACAGGCATTGGTCGTAATACCTGCAGTGTGGACTGGACTTTGAAAATGATGCCAAAACGTGGTGCCTCGTGCATGCAGGATCAGTGGACTATTTCTGTACAATTTGCTCATTGGGGATGCGCTTAGGTACAGCAATGCTCTACTGGACTGTTTAGAGTCATAGAGTTATAGAGCCATATAGCATGGAAACAGGCCCTTTGACCCAACATGCCAATTCCGACCAACATGTCCCAACTACACTACTCCCACCTGTTTGTCCCATATCCCTCTAGACCTGTCCTATCCATGCACCTATCTAAATGTTTCTTAATGTTGTAATAGTACTTGCCTCAACTACCTCCTCCAACAGCTTGTTCCATACACCCACCACCCTTTGTGCGAAAAAGTAACTCCTCAGGTTCCTATTAAATCTTTCCCCCCTCACCTTAAACCTACTGGTTCTCGATTCCCCTACTCTGGGCACGAGACTCTGCTTCTACATGATCTATTCCTGTCACGATTTTATAAACCTCCAGAAGATCACCCCTCATCCTCCTGCGCTCCAAGGAATAGAGTCCTAGCCTGCTCAACCTCTCTCTATAGCTCAGGCCTTAGAATCCTCGCAACATCCTTGTAAATCTTCTCTGCACCTATTCCAGCTTGACAACATCTTTCCTATAACATGGTGCCCAGAACTGAACACAGTCTGTGTTCACTGGTGAGGTCGAAAAGCGACCTCACCAATGTCTTATATAACTGCAACATCTATATTCCAACGTCTATACTCAAACCTCTGACTGATGAAGGCCAATGTACCAAAAGCCTTTTTGACCACTGTGTCGGTCCTGCCCATATTAGTCTTCACAAAATGCAACACCTCACATTCCTCTGTATTATATTCCATCAGCCCACATGCCCAACTGATCAATATCCTGCTCCAATTTTTGACACCCATCTTCACTATCTACAATAAGACCCACTTTTGTGTCCCTGAATCTGGAAGTATGCATTTTCAATCTTCTGTACATCTTGCCTGATGGGAGAGGGGAGAAGAGAGAGTGACTGGGTTGAGATTGATCCTTGATTATGCTGATGGCCTTGTTGAGGCAGTGTGAAGTGTAGATGGAGTCAATGGAAGTGAGGTTGGTTTGAATGATGGTCTGGGCTACGTCCACAACTCTCTACAATATGTTTATATTTATTGTCATATTCTCTGGATATAAACTGCAACACTTACATTCTTACTTGCTGCACTTTGCTGGCCTATTAAATGCAACAACAACCACAAAATGACACAATAAATGATCAGTTATTCCAAGTAAACTAGATTATGATGGTTGAAAACCAACATAAGTAGTAACCATAATAGTGCAAAGTCCATTGTCATTTGATCGAGTTGAGGTAGGATTCTAGTTAGAGTTATGCAGGCGATAGACAATAGACAATAGGTGCAGGATTAGGCCATTTGGCCCTTCGAGCCAGCACCGCCATTCAATATGATCATGGCTGATCATCCCCAAGATCATCTTTAAGAGCCCTATCTAGCTTTCTCTTGAAAGCATCCAGAGAATCTGCCTCCACCGCCCTCTGAGGCAGAGAAATCCACAGGCTCACCACTCTCTGTGAGAAAAAGTGTTTCCTCGTCTCTGTTCTAAATGGCTTACTCCTTATTCTTAAACTGGTTCTGGACTCCCCCAACATCGGGAACATGTTTCCTGCCTCTAGTGTGTCTAAACCCTTAACAATCTTATATGTTTCAATGAGATTGCCTCTCATCCTTCTAAACTCCAGAGTGTACAAACCCAGCTGTTCCATTCTCTCAGCATATGACAGTCCCGCCATCACCGGGAATTAACCTTGTAAACCTACGCTGCACTCCCTCAATCGCAAGAATTGTTCAAGAAGCTAGTTCAAGAACCTGAAGGTTGATGGGAAGAAGCTATACTTGAACCTGGAGGCATTGAACATTGGAAAGCATGAACGTCAAATACTGTTGGCATGTTCAGGGTTTCCACATTTATGCATGTGCGCTGGAAATTCCAAACAGTTTAAACCCCCCTCATAGAATTTGAGACATTTTCCCACATAATCCAGCCACAACTCAGTTGACCACCTATAATGGACTCATTCACCTGTCCCTGTGATAATTGAAAGAAACATTACTCTTTAATTGTGTGCATTGATAGGAATTAGATCAATACTTCCTCTGGTTCTGAGTTTACTAACCTTGCACATTGTCTTCTGTGAGATTCCCTCGGGATCCTGAAGAACAAGCTTTTAAATAACATGAAGCCACATGGAATTACTTCTATGTGGTTTCAATTAACTAGAACATAGACCATAAACATAGAACTTAAACATTTCTGGACTGATATTTTTGAAATAACTTCAGAAGTTATTAATACAAAACTGGACCCAGACACAAAATTAATAATACTTGGAATATCAGAACAAAGCTTAACACTCACAACAAACCAAAGAAATTTCCTCAACTACAGTATAATAACCGGAAAAAAATTAATATTAAAATTTTGGAAAGGCCCTACAACCCCCACAATTAAAATGTGGATTACGGAAATGTCGGAGACCCTATACTTAGAAAGAATTAGACTTGTCTTAATGGACAAACAAGATCTTTTCCATAAAATTTGGGCTCCATTCATTAACTATCTGAAGGGATAGATTGGCACAGCACGAGGACCCAACTGAAACTTGAACTCAGGAATAGATGAAAAGCTATACTTTATAACCTACGAACCTATCTCCATTGATGTATTATAGGTAACCCATTCCACCTCCCTTGTTTTTCTGTTGTGTTTTTTTTTGCTTTCTTTTTTATTTGTAACTTTCTACCCTCTCTTTTTCCCTCTTTCTATAAAAAATAAAAACACTAGAAGCAGAAGTAATTGATAATGGAAAATTTTAATAATGTATGACTGATGTATATGAAAAGTTTTTTTACTATAATATGTAACTACATTTTATAATATGTCTACTTCTAATAAATAAATAAAAAAAAAAATAAAAAAAAGAACATAGACCATAGAGCACAAGAACAGGCCCTTCGGCCACAATGGCCGTGTCGAATATGGTGCTAAATTAAAATAATTTATTCTGTCCGCACATGATCCATCCCTCTCTACCATGCACCTCTTTTAACCTTATCAACAGCATCCCGGTGTTGCTGATGTGGCCTACTGTACATCGGCCTTTGTCCAACCATCCGTGATCCCCTTCACCTGTATCCACCTATTCCCTGCCAGGCTTTTTCTTGTGTTTCCTCTCTTCTAGCTTTCTTCCACCCCCCACAATCAACCAGAATTCCGATCCAAAACATCCCCTGTCCATGTTCTCCTGAGCTGCAGCCTGACTTACTGAGTCACACTAGCACTTTGTGCCTGGGATTGTGTTCATTTGGCAGGGGGATATATGTTAGTTATTTTAGATTTTCTCTTCAGTTGTGCTTATGTTAGATCATTTTTAATTAAATTGTCAGTGAGAGAAAACGATTTGTCACAGTTTCAAGGTAACATTGAATAAATAAATGAATGAATGATAAATGATAAATGAATGGCAAGTATGTATACATACAAGGAATTTTCCTTGGTGCTTTGCTCACAAGCAACAACATGATATACAGTATACAATTAAAAATAAAACATTATAATTTATGTGAAGAATGAAATAAAATACCAGAGCACAAGGAGGCTACAGAATGCTCGTGGGAAAAAAACAGTTTTTATGTCTGGCAGTGGCAGCATTGACAGTCCGGAGTCGCCTTCCAGAGGGAAGTGATTCAAAGAGTTTGTGGCTAGAGTGAGAGGAGTCAGAGATGATCTTACCCGCTCTCTTCCTGGCCCTTGCAGTGTACAGTTCATCAATGGGGGGAAGGTTGCAGCCAACAACCTTCTCGGCTGATCGACTGATGCGCTGTATTTTGTATTTTGTTTTGTGTTCAGTCTACGGTAATTATTTTTGATAAGTAACAATGCGCCCAGATTTTGGAATACTATTGTGAGCGATTTCTGTAATTTAATATGGAAGCAACTGTTTTATAAAATCTTGCCTGATTTCGTTAATATGAACAATCTGTCATTTTCTGTCTTGAATATATTCAGCTTCTGAACCTCCACAGTAGGGAATAGTGAATTCCAAAGATTCTTTCTCTACATGAGGAATTTTCTCCCATCCCGGTCATGAATGGCAGACCCATTATTTTGGGACTGGGACCCTTGGTTCTTGATACCTCAGGCAGGGGAAACATCATCTTTGCATCATCTCTGCTGTCAAACCAATTACAAATTATGTATGTTTCAGTTAGATTTTGCATAATTATTTTAAACTCAAGAGTTTATGGACAAAGGACAAAGGACATTTATTGTCACATACACCAATTGGTGTAGTGAAATTTGAGTTGCCATTGCAGCACACCAATAAAAATAAAACACAACATTAAAGAATTTAACATTAAACATAAAAACATAAAGCATCCCCCCACAATGGTTCCCACTGCGAGGGAAGGCAGCAAAGTCCAGTCCTCTTCCTATATGCTCACCCGTGGTCGGTGCCTATTTGAGGCCTCTGCAGTCGCCACGACGACGGCCCGATGTTTCAGGCCCTCTCGCCGGATGATGGAGCTCCGGCGTTGGAAGAACATTCTCAACGGCCTGGAGTGTCTGGAACGGCCGCTTGCTGACAGAGACTGCGGCTCCCGAAGTCCACAGGCCGCGCTGGTCGGAGCTCCGACACTGGCAATCTCGGCGAAAGATCCCAGGCTCCGCGGTGTTTAAACTCAGCTGGACGCTCTGCAATGACAGCTCCGCAATATTGGAGTCGGCGGTCTCAGCATTCCGCAGCTTACCACACGGCGACCCGGGTAAGGCAACGCCCGCTCCGCGGTGGTGCTTCAGCGCTGTGCCGCCGCCGAAGCTGAAGTTCTGGCCAGTCCCGGCAGGAAACACCACTCCAGTCCAGTTGGTAGGCCGCGAAGAGGGGGCGAAGATGCGGCTCAGAGGAAAGACGCATCTCCGACCAGGTAGAGACTGAGAAAAACTGTCCCCCCCCCCCCCCCCCACCCCCTACATAAAAAGACTTGAAGACCTCCACAACAAAACTTTTAACACACTAAAAAAAAAAAAAATGGTGAAAGGATGAACAGCAGCAGACAGGGTAGCCATACTCGACGGCGCCCCCACTCGGTCCAGTCTATGTAATGTCCATCTACGAATCAATTGTGTGAACGTCATTGCACTACTTTTGTCGTCATTATTTTCTTGCCTAGGTTGGGAGACCAATTCTGCATATGATTTTTCAGATATGTCTTACTGGGGTTCTATGTAGTTGGAGCAAGATGTCTTTACTCTTGCCTTGAAGGTCAACATACCATTTGGTTTCCTAATTGCTTGCTGAAGTTGGATATTAACGTTCCCTGATATGCGTTTAAGGTCATTTGGGTCCTTCAGATTATCAAAACCTTTCCATCTTTCATCATTAAAAAAAGCCTCTGTGTTTCTATTTTTTCTACAGAGGTGGATGACCTTACATTTTTCTGCATTTTATTTCATTATTGTTGTCTTTTCTCATTGACTAAGCCAGTCTATATCCCCGTAAAGCTTTGCTGCATCCAGATTTTAGCTCACATTGCTGCTTGGCTTTATATTCGTATATGCTGTCCCCTCATCCAAGTCATTGATTTGGATCAAGACCAGCTGGGGCATCAGTACTGATCCTACTGGCATGCACTCCCATCCTGAATATGACACATTTATTCATAGTCTTTTGATAGTTAACCAATCTTCAATCCATGCCATTCTCTACACCCAATATTATATGCTTTAGTTTTGTTAAATAATCTCTTGCAGAACATCATATCAAAGGCTTCTAAAAGTCCAAGTGGATCATGTTGATTTTGTCCTTATCTATTCTGCTATTTACAATCAGAAAAAAGCTCTTAACAATTTATCTTTCTTAAATCCATGTTGATTCTGTTTGATTGAGGATGAAAAACTGCTGAAGCTGGAAAGCAGAAGTAAAATAGAAAATTCTGGAAGCACTCCGCCGGTCACATTTCCTTTCCCCACTGATCCTCCCTGACATGTTCCAGCATTTTATGTGGTCTATACCCAATCTTATTATGATTTTCCAAATACCCCATTACTGTTTCCTTAATAATAAATGTCAGCATTGTAAGGCAGACTGGTCTGTTGTTCCTTTCTAAAATAATGAGGTTACGTTTACTACCTTCTAATCTGTGGGAACTCTTCTAGAATCAATGGAATTTTGGAAGATGGTAAACAGTACATCTACGCATCTTTAACCAGAAATGTTTGCTCTGCTGCTCTTTCCGCAGGTGCTGCTTGACCTGCTGTGTATTTCCAGTGGTTATTTATTATTCTTGTTTCAGGTTTCCTGTATCAGATTCGTGTTTTATTCGTATTCACTAACTCTCCTTTGCCATTTCATTCAAAACCCCACTGCTGAGAAATTATGCAGGCAAATGCATGATTCATAAATTTGAATACCAAATGCTGATCTTTGTAGGTAATAATATTCCGTGAGTTTGAATGTTGGGTTCCTTGGAGAAATGTGCGACATGCTTAAAATGTGAATTATAACCTTAGTGTGCATTAATGCCTTTGTGTGTATCTCCTATCTATGTGTTCCGAAGCCTGGAAGTTGGCACAAGCCACTGGTGTTCTTTTGTAATGCTATTTGAAGAGAATTAAGAATAATCGCAATATTTATTTTTAAATATAAAAGGGGAAAATACCTATTTTTAAGAAGCGCTAAAACATGATGGAGCAGCAGGAGGCAGATTAGATGACAAGAATGTAGCAGTCACAGTAGGGATTAGTATGGGTTCAGAAAAATACCGCTCGAAAGTTCTTTCTTCAAAGCCTTCGTTCTTTTGTTGAGCCATCTCTGCTTTTTATTAAGGGCAAACATATTATTACTTCAACAGTTTTCTAGCAAAACGAATGGCTGCAAAATTAGAAATAATGTCATCATAATTGTAAATAAGTATGCTTTTTCTGTGTTCTTAGTTCTGAAAGGATTTTCTGTCTCTTGGCTGGTAGTAAATATAGATACGATTTCAACAACAACTCACCACCTTCAGTGCAAATATTGCCGAGGTGAGCCAACTGTGTTTTACACACCTGTGCATCAAATTTCAACTGCGAAACAAGATTCCAAGACTAGGATTACAAGGAAACTCTTGTTCCATGACAGTCTACTGGAGAATAAAATTTTATACTGCACCTCCTAAGTTCATATTTCATGTTGCTGAAATATCGATAATGTGGAGTTACATCCTTCCATACGACATAAATAAAGTTGCCTTCTTTTTTCTTTTTTTTTGCCTTCTTAGCTTCCAATTTCACAAATGTGGCAGAGACATCAGAGCTGCAACCTTTAATAGTTGAAATAATTAATGCAGCACTCCATAGTATGTTGGAACTACTATTCATTTTCATGTTGAGATCCACTTTCAATAGGGTAACTTGATAATGTTCAAGTCAAGGCAAATCAATGTTGCTTGAATTAGAGAGTATTAGTTACAGTCCCCTAAATAATGTTTGGGACAAAGACCCATTATTTATTTATTTGCCTCTGTACTCCACAATTTGAGATTTGTAATAGAACAAAAAATCACATGTGGTTAAAGTGCACATCGACAGATTTAAATAAAGACCGCTTTACTACATTTTGGTTTCACCATGTAGAAATTAAAGCAGTGTTTATACATAGTCCCCCATTTCAGGGCACCATAATGTTTGGGACACAGCAATGTCATGTAAATGAAAGTAGTCATGTTTAGTATTTTGTTGCATATCCTTTGCATGCAATGACTGCTTGAAGTCTGTGATTCATGGACATCACCAGTTGCTGGGTGTCTTCTCTGATGATGTTCTGCCAGGCCTGTATTGCAGCCATCTTTAGCTTTTGCTTGTTTTGGGAGCTAGTCCCCTTCAGTTTTCTCTACAGCATATGAAAGGCATGCTCAATTGCGTTCGGATCGGGTGATTGACTTGGCCACTCAAGAATAGACCATTTTTTAGATTTGACATCCTCCTTTGTTGCTTTAGCAGTATGTTTAGGATCATTGTCTTGCTGTAGAATGAACCACCGGCCAATGAGTTTTGAGGCATTTGATTGAACTTGAGCAGATAGGATGTGTCTATACCATTCAGAATTGATTATACTGCTACCATCAGCTGTTCTATCATCAATGAAGATAAATGAGCCAGTTCCTTTAGCAGCCATACATGCCCAGGCCATAACATCCACACCACCGTGTTTCACAGATGAGGTGATATGCTTTGGATCTTGGGCAGTTCCTTCTCTCCTCCATACTTTGCTCATGCCATCGCTCTGATATAAGTTAATCTTCATCTCATCTGTCCACAAGACCTTTTTCCAGAACAGTGGTTGCTCTTTTAAGTACTTCTTGGCAAACTGTAACCTGGCCATCCTATTTTTGTGGCTAACCAGTGGTTTGCATCTTGCAGTGTATCCTCTGTATTTCTGTTCATGAAGTCTTCTGTGGACAGTATTCATTGAGAAATCCACACCTGACTCCTGAAGAGTGTTTCTGATCTGTGGGACAGGTGTTTGGGGATTTGTCTTTATTATAGAGAGAATTCTTCTGTCATCAGCTGTGGAGGTCTTCCTTGGCCTGCCAGTCCCTTTGCGATTAGTAAGCTCACCAGTGCTCTCTTTCTTCTTAATGATGTTCCAAACAGTTGATTTTGGTAAGCCTAAGGTTTGGCTGATCTCTCTAACAGTTTTATTCTTGTTTCTCAGTCTCATAATGGCTTCTTTGACTTTCATTGGCACAACTTTGGTCCTCATGTTGATAAACAGCAATACATTTTCCAAAGATGATGGAAAGACTGGAGGAAAGACTAGGTGGTGAGAGCTCTCTTCTACCTGCATCAAGGAGGCACTTAAACACACCTGAGCAATTACAAACACCCATGAAGTTATGTGTCCCAAATATTATGGTGCCCTGAAATGGGGAGACTATGTTTAAACTATAATTTTACGGTGAAACCAAAATGTATAAAAATGGCCTTTATTAAAATCTGACAATGTGCACTTTAACTACATGTGATTTTTTATATTACAAATCTCAAATTGTGGAGTACAGAGGCAAATAAATAAATGATGGGGCTTTGTCCCAAACATTATGGAGGGCACTGTATTATAGGAGAGGTTGGATTGATTTCTCTGGAGCAGAGGCAACTGAGGGGAGACCCATTAGGAGTTTCTAAAATTATGAGAAGCATAGATTGGGTCTTTTTTTATCTTGAGCTGAAATATCAATATGAGAGGACATAGATTTAAGGTGAGAGGAAGAAAGTTTTAGGTGATAGGGCGAAAATTTATGGTGAGGGGAAAAGTTTAAAGGATATTCACATGGCAAGCTTTTTCTTTACAGAGAGAGTGATAGACACCTGGAATGCGATAGCAGGTGGGTGGTAGAAGCAGATACATTTGTGATGTATAAGAGGCATTTGGACTAGCATATGACCATGCAAGGGATGGGGAGATGTGGATCATGTGCAGCCAGATTGGGTTAGTTTAATTTGGTATCATGGTTATGCAATTGTTGGTCAAACAGCCAGTTTCTGTGTATTGTTCTATGTTCTTTTTCAGATAAATTCTTGATTAGACATTGTATTATCCCTCCAGGTTGTCATATAACTCTTCTAATTATTGATTGAAGAATAAAAGGTGGACAACCATTAGGTCTTGGCAAAGACATGTCTCCATGAGGACTATGATTGAGGACAGTTCATTGGATTGAGGGAAAGCTTGTGTGTTTAGATGCAGTTACTACAGTGAAGTGGTGTAAAGGCTAATTCATTAACTTAGACTCAAAATATTTTCTGCAGCTATTTGTGTTAATTTGCACTTAAACATTATCTGTGAATATTCAATGTTTTGATGTATCTATCTGAAACTATCTATTACTGTTATGTTGTATTCTTTTTTTATGTGCTGCATGGCAAAAAGAATTTCACTACACCGAAAGGTGTATGTGACAAAATAAATTTGAAATCTTGAAATCTTGAAATCTTCAATCATAATATTGTTTCACACTATGAAAACTTGCATTAAGCCACCTAGTAGTTTTCCCTTTTTCATAAATAGAAACATAGAAACATAGCCCTTCGAGCCTGCACCGCCATTCAATACGATCATGGCTGATCATCCAACTCAGTATCCTGTACCTGCCTCCTCTCCATACCCCCTGATCCCTTTAGCCACAAATGCCACATCTAACTCCCTCTTAAATATAGCCAATGAACTGGCCTCAACTACCTTATGTGACAGAGAATTCCACATATTCACCACTCTCTGTGTGAAAAATGTTTTTCTCATCTCGGTCCTAAAAGACTTCCCCCTTATCCTTAAACTGTGACCCCTTGTTCTGGACTTCCCCTACATCTTCCTGCATCTAGCCTGTCCAACCCCTTAAGAATTTTGTAAGTTTCTATAAGATCCCCCCTCAATCTTCTAAATTCTAGCGAGTACAAGCCGAGTCTATCCAGTCTTTCTTCATATGAAAGTCCTGACATCCCAGGAATCAGTCTGGTGAACCTTCTCTGTACTCCCTCTATGGCAAGAATGTCTTTTCTCTGATTAGGAGACCAAAACTGTACGCAATACTACAGGTGTGGTCATAATCATCATAATCATACTTTATTGACCATTTGTGTTGTGATATTGCAAGGACTACTTTGTTATATCACAAGGACTACTTTGTTTGCCCGTGTAGCAACATGTATATGTGGGAATGACGTAATATGGGCAGGGCACCCTGGTTCCAGATGGCCGTGAAATAAATAGAGCCTTGATTTATGCTCAGCTTCAAACACCTAAATACGTGTACTTGTGGTCATTCCAGAGTCATAACAATGGTATAACAGATACCGGACCACAAAGTACAACAATATGTTTTGCAACATATGAGGAATTTGATTTGCAATCATACCAATAAAAAGCAACAAAACACAAAAAATACATTTAAACATAAACATCCACCACAGTGACTCCTCCACATTCCTCACTGTGATGGAAAGCGAAAA
Organism: Amblyraja radiata; assembly: GCF_010909765.2. Classification (NCBI taxonomy): domain Eukaryota; kingdom Metazoa; phylum Chordata; class Chondrichthyes; order Rajiformes; family Rajidae; genus Amblyraja; species Amblyraja radiata. The sequence goes on along the minus strand of NC_045957.1, from coordinate 128,083,977 downwards.
AAAAGTTAAATCTCTTCTCTTCTTTGTTCTCCCGCGGTCGGAGACCTCGCGCCTTCCGTTGACTGGACGATCTTGGCTCCCGTAGTTGGCGGTCGATGCCCTCTGCATTAGAGCAATCAAGTTCCTGCATTGGGTGGGATCTCAGTTCTCCGCGCCAGACAATTGGACTCAGGGTTAGTTGAACCTCATGCGACTTTGGGTCGGGGTTAGTTGAACCTCTTGCGACTTTGGATCTTCCCGACATCAGTCTCTACCCGAGATTGCGAGCTCCTCGATGGTGAAATCCGCAGGCTGCAGTTGGAGCATCGATTCCAGGCAAAGGATTGCAGGCTCCGATGGTAAGTCCCCGGCCCCACGGTGAGGCTCAAAGTCAGTCTTGAGTAAGGCCTGCAGCTCCATGATGTTAGGCCGCAGAGCAACCGGAGATACGACCCGGAAAACTCCGGCAAGGGATTGAAAAAAGTTTCCCCTGACCGCCCCCCCCAACCCCCACATTCCACATAAAACAAACCAGAGAACATGAACACATATTTTTTAAAACACATTAAAATACCAAAAAAGACGAAAAGACAGACAGACCGTCGACGCGGCTGCCATCGCTGACGGCGCCACCCGGTGGTATCGATCTGATATTTAATATCAATCTATTTCAACCATCAATTTTGGAACAAACTACCAATTTTCTTGAATAGTAAAGGTTATCCACAAAATTAATCCTCCCAAGAATGCGAATAAGTATGATCGTCTAAATGTAGAATATTTGAATGCATAATAACTTTTTGCAGAATTGTCTGAAATTGCTGGAAATCCATGCTGGAAGTTTAGCTTCTGACTACTTTGCCTATTGCCAGTGTTGTTGAAATAATATGCAATGATTCTGGAGCTGTAACCAATGATTAAAGCTTTCTTGTTGCCATAAGAACCAGCAGCACCATTAAAATGGCAACAACAAGGCATTAATTCTTTGCCTGGGTTAAAATATTTTATTGAACCCTTTTAGGGAAAAATATGGTTGAAATGTCTATCAACAATGATTTTAACGATATTTTTGATCTTTACATTTTAATTCACTCGTGCTTTCTGGAAAATGATTTAAAAAAATAACACTTACCAATTTTTTTGTTTTTCATTGGATATAAGAATTTGTAATAGTTTATTTGTGTTGAGTTTAAATATTCATTTGTTCACCTTATTCCCAAAACAAAGTGATTATTTTAAATATAAAAATAAGGATCTGCCGATACTGGAATCTTGAACAAAAAACAAAGTGCTGGAGGAACTTTGTGGGTTAGCAGCATCTGTGGAGGGAAATAGACTGACTGAAGAAGGGTCTCGACCCGAAACATTACGTGCTCCATACCTCCAGAGATGCTGTCTGCCCTGCTGAGTTATTCCAGCTTATTGTGTCTATCTTCAGTTTAAACCAGCATCTGCAGTCCCTTCCAACACAAGACCATTTTGGATCTAGACTCTTCTTCAGATTGAGTTCCTCCGGCACTTTGTTTTTCGCTCAAAACATTATGTAGTTGCAGGGGCAGAAAACCCGGGGCGGCCAGAGGGGACACGTCCCCCCCATGTTTTGAGAGGTGGGCGACATCCCTGCCAGGTTAACCTGCCTGGGCTTGCGGGAAATATGGCCAGCGCAGAGAAGCAGCGCTGGTATCCCGTCAGTCCAGGCAGGGCTGTAGTTAACCCGGTGAGACAGGCAGTTGAGCTGCATTTAGCGCTGGATTGAGCCTCCGAAGCCTCGCGCGCGTGTGTGAGTGTGCGCATGCACGCGCGGCCGCCAAATAATTGTGTCCCCCGTCCCCTCCATGTTTTGATAGTGAGTTCCGTTCTTGTGTAGTTATGTTGTATGAACGTTAACAATGTGATAATGATGAAAGTAATTGACCTGTAACAGAATACACTGGTAATACAGGGGATGGATTATAGCTCTTTGGGCGGGACTCATGGGATGGTTCTGCTATCCATTCTGTGCTTTTGTATTCTGCAATTATAACACACTATTAAATGAAGTGAGAATATTGAAAGTATATGTTTACCAATAGACATCGATGTGAGAATTAATATTTTTAAATATTAATTTGATACATTTTTATATCCAAAACATTACTTTAGTCTTTGCGTATCTTCATATGGCGTGTAAACGGGAATTTATGATTCCCAAAGATACATCCAAACGTATTGTTACCATGTTATTTTTGTTAGTGGGAGAAATCTATCTTGAGCCGTTTGAGCTAAAAAGCTGATAAGTGTTAGGCACTGACTGTATTCATCCCTGAATACAATTGAGTCTTCTTGAATTTATCTAATTCTTTACCAAAGGTTTTGATGGACAGGACTTCAAACATAAATTGTAAATGTAAAACCTCAACCTCCACCCTTGCATTCATGTTCTCCCAGTGATCTTTTGCTTGTTCTCCATTTCCACACAACTCTCAGTTCTTTTCCACAGCCTTTGGATAGGATCTTTTCCTTCGGCCTTTAAAAAAAATCAACTTCTCCTCAGAGCTCCAATCAAAATCGTCGCAATTCTCCCTCTCATAATCCGTAGGATTTATTTATTATTTTTTATCCTGAGATTCCATTCTATTCCTCACCTCTGGAACCATGACAATTCCATTGGGTGTTCACACCATCATCTTCTCCTCAGCTATCCCATAAGCCATCTCAGTACTCCCTCAGTACAAGGTCCTCAGCTGCACCCACCATGATCATCTCCTCAGCTCCTCCAGAATTCTCTTAGCAAACTAGTCACAAAGCTCTTCTCATCCCCACTCATAGAAACATAGAAAATAGGTGCAGGAGTAGGCCATTCGGCCCTTTGAGCCTGCACCGCCATTCAACATGATCATGGCTGATCATCCAACTCAGTATCCCATCCCTGCCTTCTCTCCATACCCCCTGATCCCTTTAGCCACAAGGGCCACATCTAACTCCCTCTTAAATACAGCCAATGAACTGGCCTCAACTACCTTCTGTGGCAGAGAGTTCCAGAGATTCACCACTCTCTGTCTGATTACCAGCTTAGTTATCACATGATAACCTTCTTAATATCGCTCTATGATCATATTGTTAGTAACACTGGATTATTTCCTCAGACCAATCTACCTAATCAATCTTTAGCCCCCACCTAGCTCCTATTTCTTGTTCTATGTCCCATTCCACTGCCTAGCATCTCCCTCTATTATGGAGAGTAGAGATGGTGAAGGGAAGCCTTTTGGTGCAGTTGCATTCATCAGACCTATTTAATAGTGCATGACAGCTTAGGTTTACAAAATTATAGAATTTACAGCCCCGATTGTTTGCCTAGCTAAAATCGCGATTAAAGGTTAAAACATGGATTAAATCTGAAATGAACAATATAAGATGTTGGAAAAGTAACTCTCATCAGTGGCTATCTAAGCAGCTATAATTTGCCAAGTAGAAAACCACGGAAGTGTTTATTTTCATCCTTCAGGCATTCCCATACTCATGCATTTAATGCTAGTTTCCATTTAATACCATTGGCTTCATCTTCACAAAAACAATTATTTGACAATTTATCAAATGCATTGTGGCAGTCAAAATCCACAGCTTTGAATTCAAGCATAGTAATTTTGTTGATGAATCTTGAATTATTGAATAACCCATTTTATTCATAGTAAGTTTGCCATCTGGCTCCATGAGCAGATAAGATCTGAAGATTGCCATTGCTGGGATTAAGCTGAGGCTTTTCAATAGCTTTCAAAAAACATATATCTCACTATTTCCCCCGTACAGATCAATATTCTTGACATGCAGGAGAGGGAATTCATTACTTGCAGGTGAAAGTTGTGAATCCATGGGAACAACCCATTGCTGTCAGGTGAATGAAATAGTAGCTTTGGTTCTGATCATCATTTCAAACAGAGTCTGCATTTTTTAATTTGGCACACACTGCCTTTGTGTGGGTTTCCCAGTCATCTCCAAGGTAGGGGAGGTTAAGGTTACATATTAGTGATACGCATATATTTCAGGAGGTTATGTGCCTGGCCTCACCTTGCCAATTTAATTTGGTTTTATGCTCGTCATAACGAAGTTAAAATTGCAGCAACAGGACAAATTAATAAACCTTTAGATAGAAACATGGAAACATAGAAAATAGGTGCAGGAGGAGGCCATTTGGCCCTTCGAGCCAGCACCGCCATTCATTGTGATCATGGCTGATCATCCCATATCAATAACCCGTGCCTGCCTTCTCCCCATATCCCTTGACTCCACTAGCCCCTAGAGCTCTATCTTACTCTCTCTTAATTCCATCCAGTGATTTGGCTTCCACTGCCCTCTGTGGCAGGGAATTCCATAAATTCACAAATATAGATGCAATGAAGTATAGGATCTTAAATTTTAATAATATAGATACAACTATGAAGGTAAAGAAAACATATTTATTTGATCTCATTCAGACGGTTTCTCAGCTTTGTTGGTTAACCATGGGAATAATATTAGTCCTGTCAAGAAATTAAGTAAGTGAAATGGTGATGTGAGACTCCATTCATGAGGAAGTACTTTGGAATTGACAGAGGCTTGCAAGTTGGTCCTACATTGGCGAGACCAAGCATAGACTCAGTGACCATTCTGCCGAATATTTGTGCTCTATCCGCCAAGGTCTATTGCATCTCCCGGTTGCAAACTAATTTAGCTCCCCTTCCCATTCCCATACTGACCTTTCTGTCCTGGGTCTCCTCCATCGCCAGAGTGAGACCACACGCAAACTGGAGGAACAGAACATCATATTCCTTGGGTAGCTTACAAACCCAACATTGAATTCTCTGATTTTAGGTAAATTACCAATGCTCCCTCCCACTTCTCCCCCACATTCCCCTTTCTTCCTTTCTCCCTCCCTCTTTTCCCAGTGCGCTGCTTGGACTTGTACCCATTTCTTCTCTCCTTCCACCTACATTCCTTCACAATTTGCAGCTCTTTATTCGCTCACACCTTTCGTCCTTTCGACTTTTGTCCAACCATTTGTCTATCAAAAATACCCCTTGCCTGCAACTACCTATCACTTTCCAGGCTGTCCTGAGCCACCTCGCTTCCAATTTTCTACACCCCTTTCCCCCCCACAATCAGTCTGAAGAAGGGTCCTGACCCAAAACGTCACCTATCAATGTTCTCTGGAGATGCTGCCTGATCCACTGAGTTGCTCCAACACTTTGTGTCTTTTTTTAGGAAGTCATGCTATATTATTACCTCCACAGGGAGTGAACAAAACCTCACGACCATCGGGATCAACCTGGCCACTTTCTTTTATACAAAGCAGAGTTGCTTCCAGCCTAGTTGACCTTACAGTGTCATCTTCACAAACATATGAGTATTGCCACCTAAATTGGAAGACATGTCCCAGCGATTTATGACTTCATTAAATTAACAGAATCAAACCTTTAAACTCTGGGTAGGTTCTGCCATACTGGCACAAATGACCCATCTGAGGTGGCAGTGCAGTGGTATTAAGGCAGAAGGGAATGTCTCTGGAGGCCTTCAACATTGATTACATTGATTTTAAGGCACATGGCATTAGTCACATATGGTCAAGAAATCTTCCTTCCTGTGCTGATGAACCAGCACTGTTCTACATTGAACAATATTTGGAAGAAGCACTGAAAATGACGAGGACAGCATGTACTCTAGCTGAGAGGCTTCATTATACACCACTAAGAGTGATTTTGTAGCTTCACCACTGAGCTTGCTGTCAATAGACAATAGACAATAGGTGCAGGAGTAGGCCATTTGGCCCTTCGAGCCAGCACCCCCATTCACTGTGATCATGGCTGATCATCTGCAATTAGTACCCTGTTCCTGCCTTTTCCCCATATCCCTTGACTCCGCTATCTTTAAGAGCTCTATCTAACTCTCTCTTGAAAGCATCCAGAGAATTGGCCTCCACTGCCTTCTGAGGCAGAGAATTCCACAGACTCACAACTCTTTAGGTGAAAAAGGTTTTCCTCATCTCCGTTCTAAATGGCCTACCCCTTATTCTTAAACTGTGGCCCCTGGTTCTGGACTCCCCAACATCGGGAACAGGCCAGCTCCCGATGTTACCGTCCAAAGCCTCCAAAGCCTCGCATGCGCGTGTGCACGGCCGCCAAGAAATTGCGTGTGTCCCTGTTTTGATAGCAATTTCCTCCCCTGTTCCTGCCTAAGGTGAATTTCCTTTTCCTCCATCACTCTCTGTCCTCTGGCCACTAGTACATCTGGGAGATTGTTTGTGTCTTCCTTAGTGAAGACAGATCCAAAGTACCTGTTCAACTTGTCTGCCATTTCCATGTTCCCCATAATAAATTCAGCTCTTTCTGTCTTCAAGGGTCCAACTTTGGTCTTAACTATTTTTGTCCTCTTCACATACCTAAAGAAGCTTTTACTATCCTCCTTTATATTATTGGCTAGCTTAGTCAAGAGTGCTGAAGAATATTGTTGCCAGGCGGTCTGCAGCAGATGGTGAGTGAAAGAACAGAACATGAGGGGTAAATTGAGCTCTACAATCTGTCTTTCACTGCATAATCCTTGTGGAGAAGAATTCCCTTCTTCACATCAAGGACTTTTTCTTTCCTCATGCAAGGTGCAATCAGTCTGCTCAATGGCATAGGTTCAGATTAATATGGCAGCTTCAAACAGGGTATCTCGGAGGTACTTGGACCATCAGTAACAGCAGCAGAAATGTACTCCTTGACGATCTGTAACTTCAAGGTTCACATATTGCTCACCACTGCAATTACAATCCCACCAGGGAGTCAACCCTCATGCATAGGGGATTGCAGAAAGTCGTACTGAGAGCAGCACCAGATGTATCTTATAACATATGCCTATCCGATGAAGATCCAACACAGGATTACAAACATGCAAAAGAACAAACTCAGCATCAGACAGAAATAAATGATCCCAAGACTAATGGATCAACATTCTGCAGTCCTATCACATTTTGTCTGGAATCGTGTATTAAATTAACCAGGCAATTGGAAAAGGAGTCTCCAAGTACATTTCCAATGGCATGGACTGATTGCTAAGGACAAGACTAAAGTATTTGAAACTATGCTAAGCCCGTCTTCAGCCAATTCAGTTTACTCAATATGATATTAGAAAATAGCTGAGAACACTGGTCACAGGAAGGGCCATAGGCCTAGAGAACATATTCGCTGTAGAGATGAAGAAATGTTCTCCTGAGCTATCGCCTTATGCTAAGCTGTTCCAGTGCAGTTAAAAAACTGGTTTCTACCCAATAAAGAGGAAAGGCCGTCCGGACAATAAGTGGCGGTCGGTGTTGCCTTCCCGGTGGGGGTCCCTCTACGCAGGGATTCTTCCCCTGAACATCAGGGTCCTGGGGTGGAGGGTACTGCACAGGAGTCCCTTGCAACCTGTTTCGCGGTTCACAGACTCACCAGCCGCCTGCCACTTTTGTGGGCTGGAAGCGTCTGTTTACCATGTGTATATGGATTGTGTGAGGATGCAGCTCCTGTTCCAGTATCTAAAGGGGCTGCTCCTTGCCTTCTGGCTGCACTTCTCACCCACCATCCTCATCTCCGGACACCCTGTGTGTAGGGGAGAGGGTAGAGCCGAGGATGTCCTGGTTGGGTTGCTGCTCCTGGGGCTGGTCAAGCGGAAGAGGGCTCTGCCTGAACCGGCTGCCTGCCCCTTATCCGGGGTTATGTCCGTGGTGTTAGAGAGGAACTACGCACCCTAGGGGGGTTGAATCCATCCTTGACAAAGGAGTGTAAGATAGTTGTATAATAGTTTATCGTTTGTTGTGTATTATGATAGAAACATAGAAATTAGGTGCAGAAGTAGGCCATTTGGCCCTTCGAGCCTGCACCGCCATTCAATATGATCATGGCTGATGGCGGGCTCTGTTTTATTTTTTACTGTACTGTATATATTTTAATATTTGAATAAATATTTTTGATTTAAAAAAATAACGAGGAAAGGAATGCATCTGTGCTTTGTCCACAAAAAAGACAAATATAGTCTGGAAAATAACTTGTAAATCAATCAATCATCCGCAATGTGATTAAATGGGCTATTGTCAATATTACCAATGGAAACTACCTTCTCACTCTTGTGTCATTGATGGCAATAAATAATTTGTTGGATGAATTCAGTGAGTCAAACTTATTTTTAGTGTTGACTATTTTTGAGAGCAATACTTGGCTCCAGGCCTCATCACTGCCTTAATCCGAGCATGGACCAAAGAGCTGAACTGCAGAGGTGGTTAGAATCACTGACCTTGACTTCAAGGCAGCATCTGTCTGTGTGGGGATGAACGTTGCATGGTAAAATGGAAATTGAAAGAAAAACACTTCAAGAAAATGCTGGACTTACTCAGCAGTTTAGACAGTATATGTGGGTGCCACAATGTTGGAGAATACAACTTGAGGCATAATGTTCCTCACAACACAATCTTCTGTTTTATTCAAAGAATACGGAAACAAAGGAAGGATGTAGCAAAATGAAAAATAAACAGTTAATTATTACTGCTTGGACTCATTTGAGCTAGAATAACGATCCCTTTATACTGTTTCAACTAATAATAAGTTCAGTATAAGTAATAAACAAATATGCATTACTATAAATAATAAATATGTAAACTCGCAGACAAAGATTTACTGCTGGAACTTAATCGAAAGTATAAACATTTTGAATGAACTATTTGGCTTAATGCCTTGTCTTGTAATGTAAGCAGTACGTCTTTATAATGATCAGTGTAGAGTTGTGAAGTGGATAATTTGACATGTTTCACAACATAATATATCCCAAACTGGTAAAAAAATCTGTCTAGAAATTGGATTTGGCGCACTAAAGCAGAGCTGTACATAATGCTACACAAAAATGCTGGAGAAACTCAACGGGTGCAGCAGCATCTATGGAGCGAAGGAGATAGGCAACGTTTTGGGCCGAAACGTTGCCTATCTCCTTCGTTCCATAGATGCTGCTGCACCCGCTGAGTTTCTCCAGCATTTTTGTGCACATTCGATTTTCCAGCATCTGCAGTTCCTTCTTAAACACTGTACATAATGCTAATGGCTATTGTTTCACTGCAAACACTCATTAAATTGGAAGAATGCACTGTGTGGTTTACTCTCAGAAAAATGCTAAAATGGGACTTAGAAACATAGAAAACATAGAAAACAGGTGCAGGAGTAGGCCATTCGGCCCTTCGAGCCTGCACCGCCATTCAATATGATCATGGCTGATCATCCAATTCAGTATCCTGTACCTGCCTTCTCTCCATACCCCCTGATCCCTTTCACCACAAGGGCCACATCTAACTCCCTCTTAAATACCTTGTCTTGTAATGTCTTGTCTTAAATCCCTCCTAACCCTAACCCTAACCTTCTGTGGCAGAGAATTCCAGAGATTCACCACTCTCTATGTGAAAAATGTTTTTCTCATCTCGGTCCTAAAAGATTTCCCCTTTATCCTTAAACTGTGACCCCTTGTTCTGGACTTCCCCAACATCGGGAACAATCTTCCTGCTTCTAGACTGTCCAACCCCTTAAGAATTTTGTAAGTTTCTATAAGATCCCCCCTCAATCTTCTAAATTCTAGTGAGTACAAGCCAAATCTATCCAGTCTTTCTTCATATGAAAGTCCTGACATCCCAGGAATCAGTCTGGTGAACCTTCTCTGTACTCCCTCTATGGCAAGAATGTCTTTCCTCAGATTAGGAGACCAAATCTGTACGCAATACTCCAGGTGTGGTCTCACCAAGACCCTGTACAACTGCAGTAGAACCTCCCTGCTCTTATACTCAAATCCTTTTGCTATGAATGCTAACATACCATTCGTTTTCTTCACTGCCTGCTGCACCTGCATGCCTACTTTCAAATGACTGGTGTACCATGACACCCAGGTCTTGTTGCATCTCCCCTTTTCCTAATCGGCCACCATTCAGATAATAGTCTACTTTCCTGATTTTGCCACCAAAGGTGATAACCTCGCATTTATCCACATTATACTGCATCTGCCATGCATTTGGCCACTCACCCAACCTATCCAAGTCACCTTGCAGCCTCCTAGCATCCTCCTCACAGCTAACACTGCCCCCCAGCTTCGTGTCATCCGCAAACTTGGAGATGTTGCATTCAATTCCCTCGTCCAAATCATTAATATATATTGTAAATAGCTGAGGTCCCAGCACTGAGCCTTGCGGTACCCCACTAGTCACTGTCTGCCATTGTGAAAAGGACCCGTTTACTCCTACACTTTGCTTCCTGTCAGCCAGCCAGTTCTCTATCCACATCATTACTGAACCCCCAATACTGTGTGCTTTAAGTTTGTATACTAATCTCTTATGTGGGACCTTGTCAAAAGCCTTCTGAAAGTCCAGATATAACACATCTACTGGTTCTCCCTTATCCACTCTACTAGTTACATCCTCGAAAAATTCTATAAGATTCGTCAGACATGATTTACCTTTCATAAATCCATGCTGACTTTGTCCAATGATTTCACCACTTTCCAAATGTGCTGCTATCCCATCTTTAACAACTGACTCTAGCAGTTTCCCCACTACCGATGTTAGACTAACTGGTCTGTAATTCCCCGTTATCTTTCTCCCTCCCTTTTTAAAAAGTGGGGTTACATTAGCTACCCTCCAACCCTCAGGAACTACTCCAGAATCTAAAGAGTTTTGAAAAATTATCACTAATGCATCCACTATTTCTGCGGCTACTTCCTTAAGTACTCTGGGATGCAACCTATCTGGCCCTGGGGATTTATCGTCCTTTAATCCATTCAATTTACCTAACACCACTTCTTCATTTTCTGATGGGATCGCATTCTTGGAAGACTTGGGATGGCACAGTGTGCATCTAATAGAACTGTTTCCTCACAACTCCAGCAATTTGGAATCAATCTTGATCTCCAATGCTGCCTGTCTTGAGGTTGCACATCCCGATGCAATTACATTGATTTCTTCCCACATCAAGAGTGCAGCACTCTGTTGGCACTGCGTAAAGTGCCATCCTTAATGATGTACAGCTTTATTTGAGTGTGGATTGTGCTCATGAGCTGATGTAGGCAAACAATGACCAAAGAATGCTGAAAGTACTCAGAAGGTCAATTTAATAAAGATTATTACAAGGCATACTTTAACAATGTTACAATGGCACAATTTTGCTGGTGAGAGCAAACTATTTTGAATGTAGATTCCCAGTAAGTCAGGGACTTAAGCAAGGACTCAAGGGCCTGAGCTATAGGGAGAGGTTGGGCAGGTCAAGATTTCATTCCTTAGAGCGCAGGAGAAGTGACCTGTTAGGGTGTATACCTTTTTTCTCAGGGTAGGAGAATCAAGAACCTGACATGTTAACTCTGAGTATTTGCAGTGTTTTCTGTTTTTATTTTGTATTTGTGGAGATACAGATCATTCATTTTCAATAGAAGCTAGGGAATTGGCTCTTAGATCGGTGAGCCTGTTGATTTCAATGGAGTTTGAAAATCTGAGGAGAAGAAAGATAAAGATAAATTCTTTTTTATGTTTTTGAAAGTAGTTAAATATATATATACATATTTTTAAAGTCTTTTACTTTTTAATAGATTTTAAATGTTTCTGAATGTTATCGTTGACAGCCACTACTAGAGCACGTCTTTGTCCACTTCGAAAGTTGTCAGGGTAGTTTTGCAAGTGGGTTTTTGCCTTGCACAATCTGGGACTCTGGGCCTTGACATTGAACTCTGGAATGCTTTAGAGGAGCAAGTTAAGTCATGGACATCAAGATTCATTTATCGTGAGAGAGAGAGAGGTGAATGCAGGTGGCGGGCATATGCCAATAGCAGATGCCAAATCTGGACAATGAGTACCTTAAATTCAACACTATTATATAATTCTGCAAAAATGAAGCATGTGTTTTTTCTGTACATAATCTATTAATATTTTGATTTTTGATTGCTACTCTCTTCTTGTTTCAGCCATTACCCAAAGCAGCAATTCACCATAGTTACTGATACACCAGAAAACCTCCGTCTGAAGCAACAAAGTGAACTGCAGAGTCAGGTAATCTTGTCAGGGTAAACTATTTTCTCTGGTGTCATAATTCCCCAATGTTTTTTTGATTAAGAAGTCATGCATTTAAAAATTTGTTTCTCCCATTTTGTACTCAAAGATAAGCTGTAAATGCAAATTGATTTTCTTCTCTTCATTTTTTTCCCATTAAGATATGCCTTTCTCAATTTGAGGGATTTTGTTACTGTCAATGCTTCAGTATAAAGCAGTTCACTGCTTGATATATGCATGAGCAACATTTGGAGCAAAATGCTTGCACTATCTGTTTTACACTTGCAACACATTTATTTTGTGTGATGAGTGATTTAGGCCTGTGGATATTAGCCAAGACTGATCAATTGATCAGACCATTGCAACAACCAGAAAATAGATTATCTCTGTGAATTGAAATGCACATATCCTATAACAAAAGGATACAATGTTAAAAAGCACCGTCTTATTTTATCTCAGTTTCCCTGACCAAGCTTATTTAAAACTGTTCATGTTATTTTAGAATTGTTTATTTTTCTTCTCATTTTTAATTCGTTTATTTTTCAATAACCTCTTCGCAGTACTGTGCAAATAGTTTCCTTCTCCCTGACAACTGATTTGGGAATATATATAATATATATATCTCAACTTCTACATTGATGTAACGCAATGCTAGCAGATGGTGGCAAGAATTGTAGACTATAAATTGATTTCTCATTCTTTCAGTACCAAACCTTGGTTTATTTAATCATTATTTTTAAAATATATGGGTTACATATTGGTGCTTTCAGGACTTTCATATGAAGAAAGACTGGATAGATTTGTCTTGTACTCGCTAGAATTTAGAAGATTGAGGGGGGATCTTATAGAAACTTACAAAATTCTTAAGGGGTTGGACAGGCTAGATGCAGGAAGATTGTTCCCGATGTTGGGGAAGTCCAGAACAAGGGGTCACAGTTTAAGGATAAGGGGGAAATCTTTTAGGACCGAGATGAGAAAAACATTTTTCACACAGAGAGTGGTGAATCTCTGGAATTCTCTGCCACAGAGGGTAGTTGAGGCCAGTTCATTGGCTATATTTAAGAGGGAGTTGGATGTGGCCCTTGTGGCTGAAGGGATGGAGAGAAGGCAGGTACAGGATACTGAGTTGGATGATCAGCCATGATCATATTGAATGGTGGTGCAGGCTCGAAGGGCCGAATGGCCTACTCCTGCACCTATTTTCTATGTTTCAACTACTTTAAATAACTACTTTATTGGTAAGAGTTTTATTTTCATCTGGAACAACATAGTTTCCTGCCTTGATTTGCGATGTGCAAATTCAATTCAATTCAATTCAATTTTAATGTCATTGCACAAATACACGTATGGGTACAACGAAATGCAGTTTAGCGTCAGTCCGTAGTACTAGTGCAATATAGAAATAAAAATACAGAGTAAGCAAACAATGTGGACGGAGAGACTGGAGAAATCTATCGGCGGGACTCCGAGTTCAGCAGTGTGATAGTGTTGTTGTAGAAGCTGCTCCTCATCCTACTAGTACGAGACCTGAGGCTCCTGTACCGCCTCCCTGATGGGAGGAGGGCAAACAGTCCATGGTTGGGGTGGGAGGGGTCTTTAATGATCTTCCCAGGAGCGTCTCAGACACCGTTTTCGGTGGAGGGCATCCATGGCAGGGAGCGGGGCACCGATGATGTGCTGCGCGGTTTTCACCCGTTGTAGTGCCTTCCTGTCCGCAACAGTGCAGCTGCTGTACCATACCGTGAAGCAGGTGGTCAGGATGCTCTCGATGGTACACCGGTAAAAGCTGGTCAGGATCTGGGGGGGACAGGTGAGCTTTCTTGAGCCTCCTCAGGAAGTAAAGGCGCTGTTGTGCCTTTTTGATCAGCTTGGAGGTGTTGAGGGACCAGGACAGATCCTCCGAGATATGTACCCCGAGGAATTTGTAGTTGGAGACACGCTCCACCTCAGTCCCGTTTATATGGATGGGGGTATGACTGCCTCCTCTGATCTTCCTGAAGTCAACAATAATTTCCTTCGTCTTCTTGGAGTTGAGGACGAGGTTATTGTTGGCACACCAGGTTGTCAGGTGCTGGACCTCATCCCTGTAGGCTGACTCGTCGTTGTCACTGATCAGTCCTACCACCGTGGTGTCATCGGCAAATTTAAAAATGGCGTTGGAGCCATTCTTAGGGATGCAGTCATCGGTGAAGAGGGAGTAGAGGAGAGGGCTGAGCACACAGCCCTGTGGCACGCCGGTGTTCAGTGTTGTAGTGGAGGAGGTGAGGTTGTTGACCCTAACAGACTGTGGTCTGTTGGTGAGGAAATCCAGTGTCCAATTGCAGAGGGAGGTGGAGATGCCAAGTCCGCTGAGTTTGGTGATCAAGCTGGCGGGGATGACAGTGTTGAAAGCGGAGCTGAAATCAATGAACAGCATCCTGATGTAGGAGTTGTTGTTGTCCAGGTGGGTCAGGGCAGAGTGTAGGACCGCTGATATGGCGTCCTCTGTAGACCTGTTGGTCCGGTAGGCAAACTGATGGGGGTCCAGTGTGGGGGGGGGGGTGGCTGGCTTTGAGGTGAGCCAAGATCAGCCGCTCAAAGCACTTTGCAATGACAGGGGTGAGTGCCACTGGGCGGAAATCGTTGAGACTCCCTGTAGCTGATTGTTTGGGCACTGGCACGATGGTTGATGTCTTGAGGCAAGTGGGGACAACACCCTGGGCCAGTGACAGATTGAAAATGTCAGTGAAGACCAGGGATAGTTGTCCAGCACATGCCCTGAGCACACGCCCGGGGATGCCATCGGGGCCGGCAGCTTTGTGCTTATTCACCTTGCTCAGTGCATCTTGTACAGCAGAGGTGGAGAGACTGAGGGGTTGTTCATTTGGGGGTGGAGCAACTTTGATGGCTGGAGTTTTGTTGTCCCGGTCAAAGTGAGCATAGAAATGGTTTAGCTCGTCAGGAAGGGAGGCTTTGTCTGGGGGGGGGGGGGGGGGGGGGGGTGTTAACTTTCTGGTAATCGGCAATGGATTTGATTCCTTGCCACATGCGCCTGGGGTCGGAGTTGTTTTGGAAATGCTCCTCAATCCGTCGTTTCTGATTGAGTTTAGCATTCCTAATTCCCTTTTTCAGATTGGCCCTGGATGAGCTGTATCCCTCAGCGTTGCCAGATTGAAAGCGGCATCGCGAGCCTTCAGCAGGAGTCTGACCTCCCTGCTCATCCACGGCTTCTGGTTAGGGAAGGTCTTTATCTCTCCAGATGTGGTCTCACCAGGGCCCTGTACAACTGCAGAAGGACCTCTTTACTCCTATACTCAAAATCCTCTTCTTATGAAGGACAACATGCCATTGGCTTTCTTCACTGCCTGCTGGACCTGAATATTTATTTTCAGTGACTGGCATACATGGACACCTAGGTCTCGTTGCACTTCCCTTTTTCCTAATCTGATACCATTGAGATAATAATCTGCCTCCTTGTTCTTGCCGCCAAAGTGATAACCTCACATTTATCTACATTATACTGCATCTGCCATGCATCTGCCTACTCACTCAACCTGTTCAAGTCACCCTGCAACCTTCTAGCATCCTCTTCGCAGTTCACATTGCCACCCAGCTTTGTGTCAACTGCAAATTTGCTAGTGTTACTTTTAATCCCATCATCCAAATCATTAATATATATTGTAAATAGTTGCGGTCCCAGCACTGAGCCTTGTGGCACTCCACTCGCCACTGCCTGCTATTCTGACAGGCACCTGTTTATTCCTATTCTTTGTTTCCTGTCTGCCAACTAATTCTCTATCCATGTCAATACCTTACCCCCAATACCATGCGCTCTAATTTTGCCCGCTAGTCTCCCTTGTAGGACCTTATCAAAGGCTTTCTGAAAATCCAGATACACTACATCCACTGGGTCTCCTTCATCCATTTTACTTGTAACATACTCAAAAAATTCCAGAAGATTAGTCAAGCTGGATTTCCCCTTCATAAATCCATGCTGACTTGGACCAATCATTTTACTGCTATTCAAATGCGCCGTTATTACTTCTTTAATAATTGACTCCAGCAACTTCCCCACCACCGATGTCAGGCTAGCTGGTCTATAATTCCCTGTTTTCTCTTTCACTCCTTTCTTGAAAAGTGGGATAACATTAGCTACCCTCCAATCCACAGGAACTGATCCTGAATCTATAGAACATTGGAAAATGATCACCAATGCATCCACGATTTCTAGAGTCACCTCCTTGAGTGCTCTGGGATGCAGACCATCAGGCCCTGGGGATTTATCAGCCTTCAGTCCCATCAGTCTACCAAATACTATTTCTCGCCTAATGTGAATTTCCTTCAGTTCCTGTCACCCTGGATCCTCTGGCCACTAGTACATCAGGAAGATTGTTTGTGTCTTCCTTAGTTCAACTCATCTGCCATTTCCTTGTTCCCCAAAATAAATTAGCCTTTTTCAGTCTTCAAGGGTCCAATTTTGGTCTCAACTAATGTTTTCCTCTTCACATACCTAAAGAAGCTTTTACTATCCTCCTTTATTTTCTTGGATAGCTTACCTTCATACCTCATCTATTTTCCACGTATTGCCTTTTTAGTTACATTCTGTTGCTCTTTAAAAGTTACCCAATCCTCTGGCTTCCCGCTCATCTTTGCTATGTTATAATTGTTTTATTTTATTTTATACTGTCCTTAACTTCCCTTATCAGCCACGGTCACCCATTACTCCCTTTGGAATCTTTCTTCCTCTTTGGAATGATCTGATCCTGCACCTTCTGTATTATTCCCCAAAATACCTGCCATTATTGTTCCACTGTTATCCCTGCTAGGGTATCTTTCCAGTTAACTTTGGCCAGCTCCTGCCTCATGGCCCCATAGTCCCCTTTATTCAACTGTAACGCTGACACCGATTTACCCATCTCCCTCTCAAATTGTAGATTAAAACATCATATTATGGTCACTTTACCTCGAGTTCCCTTTATCAAATCCGGTTCATTACACAGCACTAAATCCAGAATTGCCTTCTCCCTGGTTGGCTCCAATACAAGCTGCTCTAAGAATCCATCATGGAGACACTCCACAAACTCCCTTTCTTGGGGTCCAGTACCAACCTGATTTTCCCAGTCTACCTGCATGTTGAAATCTCCCATAACAACCGTAGCATTATCTTTATGGCATGCCAATATTAACTACTGATTCAACTTGCATCCTATATCCAGGCTACTTTTTGGGGGTCCATAGATAAGTCCCATTAGGGTCTTTTTACCCTTACAATTCCTCAGTTCTGTCCATACTGACTCTACATCTCCTGATCTATGTTACCCCTTGCAAGGGACTAGGTAAGTTACCTAACAGAACATAGAAACATAGAAAAATAGGTGCAAGGAGTAGGCCATTTGGCCCTTTGAGCCAGCACCACCATTCAATATAATCATGGCTGATCATCTAAAATCAGTACCCCATCCCTGCTTGTTCTCCATATCCCTCGATTTCTTTATTCCTAAGAGCTAAATCTAACTCTCTTTTGAAAACATCCAGTGAATTGACCTCCACTGCCTTCTGTGGCAGAGAATTCCACAGATTCACAACTCTCTGTGTGAAAATAAATGTCCTCATCTCAGCCCTAAATAGCCCGCCCCTTATTCTTAAACTGTGACCCCTGGTTCTGGACCCCCTCAACATTGGGAACATTTTTCAAGCATCTAGCTTGCCCAATCCTTTAAGAATTTTACATGTTTCGATAAGATCCCATCTCATCCTAAATTCCAGTGAATACAAGCCCAGTCGACCCATTCATTCTTCATATGCCAGTCCTTCATATTCCCATCCCGGGAATTAACTGGGTGAACATATGCTGCACTCCCTCAATAGCAATAATGTCCTTCCTCAAATTAGGAGATCAAAATTGCACACAATACTCCAGGTGCGCTTTCACGCGGGCACTGTACAACTGCAGTAGGACCTCCTTGCTTCTAAACTCAAATTATCTTGTAATGAAGGCCAACATGCCATTAGCTTTCTGCACTGCCTGCTGTACCTGCATGCTTACTTTCAATGACTAATGTACAAGCACACCCAGGTCTCGTTGCACCTCCCCTTTTCCTAATCTGACACCATTCAGATGATAATCTGCCTTCCTGTTCTTGCCACCAAAGAGGAAAACCTCACATTTATCCACATTATACTACATCTACCATGCATCTGTCTACTCACCCAACCTATTCAAGTCACCCTGCAGCCTCATAACATCCTCCTCGCAGCTCACACTGCACCCAGCTTTGTGTCATCTACATTTAATTCCCTTGTCTAAATCATCAATATATGTTGTAAATAACTGGGGTCCCAGCACCCCACTAGTAACTGCCTGCCATTCTGAAAAGGACCTTTTAATTCCTACTCTTTGCTTCTTGTGTGCCAACCAGTTCTCTATCCATGTCAATACCCCACCTCCAATACCATGTGCTCTAATTTTCACACTAATCTCTTGTGTGGGACCTTGTCAAAGATTTGTTGAAAGTCCAGATACACCACATCCACTGGATCTCCCTTATCCATTCTACTTGTTACATCCACAAAAAAAATCCAGAACATTAGTCAAGCATGATTTCCCCTTCATACATCCATGCTGACTTTGACTAATCCTGTTACTGCTTTCCAAATGCGCTGCTATAACATCTTTAATAATCGACTCAAGCATCTTCCCCACTACCGATGTAAGGCTAACTGGTCTATAATACCGTGTTTTCTCTCTCCCTCCTTTCTTAAAAAATATAGTTACATTGGCTACCCTCCAGTCCACAGGAACTGATCCAGACTTGAGAGAACATTGTAAAATGATCACCAATGCATCTACGATTTCTGGGACAATTGGACAATATTCGTAACATTGGCACTTTGGGTCTTTTTTGTAAACCAGCATCTGCAGCTCCTTGTGTCTACATTATACTAGATATAAAAAAGGATAATTAGCTCTGGTTTATTTTTCTGGTTACAATTTGCAACATACTATGGAAGTGTGATGCATGCACCAGCTGGCGTAGAATCTTACATGTGATTAAGGCATGGCTGCTATTTTGGCTTAAATGTGGGTAGTAGTATTATCTATGGTAATTAACTTTTTGAAAGTAAAGCATATAATCCGAGCTCAAGGCTGTCAGTAATTTCAGAATAAAGGTTTGAAATTCAGAGTTGCCTCTTGGTTGCTTTTGGCCTGTCAGACAATCTACCTGGCATAACATGTGAGCTGGCTCGTGATTTTCGAGAACATTGCTTTCAGCGCCCAGCATTCTCCTTTTCCTTCTCACGGACTTGTTTTCCGTTCTCAGACTATTTCATTCTGATAGATTCCTACACGACTTTAACCACTGTCTAGCTAACACGAAGACTTGATTTTTCACATGTCCTTTTCTGTTTCTGTCCTTGTATAAAAAAAAACTCCACTAATGTTGAAAATTTAAACCCTTTCCTTGTTTTCCATCACTGTTGTCCATAATCTTCAATGAATACATTTGGAGAACACAGTATTGCACTTGTTTCTCAGCCCACCCGCCGCAAAGAACCAAAACAAAAAAAAAAAAAAAAAGAGCAACAAAGGGAACTCAGACATAAAACACCACGGCCAATCTATCGAGAAGATCTCTCCTCTTCTCTCCCCCTAACCCCCCTCTCCCCCTCTCCCTCTCACCATCTCCCCTCATCCCCTTTCTCCCTCTCTCCCTCTCTCCCTCTCTCCCTCTCTCTCTTTCTCTCCTTCTGTGCCTCTCTCTGCCTCTCCCTGTCACTCTCCCTGTCACTCTCATTGTCTGTCTGTCTGTCTGTCTGTCTGTCTGTCTGTCTGTCTGTCTGTCTGTCTGTCTGTCTGTCTCTGGCCTGTTTCTGCGCTGTATCTCTAAAGCTAAAAACTAAACTAAGAGGCTAAAATGTTTGTTGTTGATATTTTAACTTGCTTCATAATGCTACTTGTAAAAAAGTAAAGCTATTGTAGTTCTGGCATAAGTCGGATAACCATAATTTCATGTAGTTTATTTTATTTAACTTTGGAGATACGGTTTGGAAACAGGCCCTTCGGCCCATAGAGTCTGCGCCGACCAGTGATCACCCTGTACACTAGCACTATCCTTCACACACTAGGAAAATGAACTATTTACCGAAGCCAGTTAACCTGCAAACCAGTATGCCTTTGGAGTGTGGGAGGACACTGGAGCACCCGGAGATATCCCACATGCTCATGGGGAGAACGTACAAACTCTGTACAGACAGAACCTGTAGTCAGGATCGAACCCAGTCTCTGGTGCTGTAAGACAGCAACTCTACCACCGTGCCACGGTGCGGCCCTCATACACAAAGCAAAAGCCATTCTCATGGTATGTCCCATCATTTAGACAATCGACAAAAGGTGCAGGAGTTAGGCCATTCGGCCCTTCGAGCCAGCACCGCCATTCAATGTGATCATGGCTGATCATCCCCAATCAGTACCCCGTTCCTGCCTTCTCCCCATATCCCCTGACTCCGCTATTTTTAAGAGCCCTATCTAGCTCTCTCTTGAAAGCATCCAGAGAACCTGCCTCCACCGCCCTCTGAGGCAGAGAATTACACAGACTCACCACCCTCTGTGAGAAAAAGTGTTTCCTCGTCTCCGTTCTAAATGGCTTACTCCTTATTCGTAAACTGTGGCCCCTGGTTCTGGACTCCGCCAACATCAGGAACATGTTTCCTGCCTCTAGCGTGTCCAAGCCCTTAACAATCTTATATGTTTCAATGAGATCTCCTCTCATCCTTCTAAACTACAGAGTGTACAAGCCCAGCTGCACCATTCTCTCAGCATATGACAGTCCCGCCATCCCGGGAATTAACCTTGTAAATCTATGCTGCACTACCTCAATAGCAAGAATGTCCTTCCTCAAATTAGGGGACCAAAACTGCACACAATACTCCAGATGTGGTCTCACAAGGCTCTGTACAACTGCAGAAGGACCTCTTTGCTCCTATATTCAATTCCTCTTGTTATAAAGGCCAACATGCCATTTGCTTTCTTCACGGCCTGCTGTACCTCCATGCATACTTTCATAGACTGATGTACAAGGACCCCCAGATCCCATTGTACTTCCCCTTTTCCCAACTTTACTTGTCTCTTAACTTGCTAAACGTTCCCTGATTATTCTCTTGGGCCAAGTCAAGCATTTGTGTGTACCTTGTGGCAGAATGAGAAGTAATGCAGGATTTTAGGTAATATTCACCATCAGTCCAATGACAACATGTTGTTCCATACCTGCCATTGCTGGAATTCTTCTCTTACAAGATTCACCAGAAATTCTATAAAATATTTTGCAATGTTTATTTGCACAAAACAATGTAATTTAGTCTGAAAATTGTCTGCAAAGCTTGATCTCAGACACGATTAGTTACACACAAAACATACAAAGTAAATTATAGACTGCATAGAGAAATAAATTATTTACCTTCTGAGTTTTGTGCACATCTAACAACCATGGCTGGAATCCTGCTGTGAGATTCATGTGAGCATGCACGTGGATGGCATGGGTTATGTACACAGAAGCATCTTTCGCAGTATCTTGGCATTCCTTAAAAGGTGCCTGAATTTATTGGGTTCAGCATCTGGAACCCACTTCAGATACTCCTGGTTTACTCAAACCTCTGAAATCATATATAAATTTCAAATGATCTATTGCAGACCATGATGCTTCCATTTAGTCAAATCATTATAATTTTTCAAAATTATTGCAAAATGTGGATATCTAGTTTCTGCATTACTACAGTTTCGAAAGCTACATTGATTGTAAAAGACATTGGGACAGCCTTAGGCAGTCAAATGTACTATTCAACCACAATTTCTTTTTCAGATATTTTAATCCTCCCATCTGAAACAGAGGAAAACAAAGTAAGAATGACACATTCAGCAAAGCCTAAGCACTATTATGGTGTGATTACGTTGAAAATGTGCAGCTTCCTTGATGAAGCTTTCGTACAGGTTTCACACACATTCTCATCCTGTATGTGTGCACCTGTGCAAGTGGTTACTTTACTGGGAGTGTTACCTCAGGTGAAATATGATGATCTGCAAAATAGAATATATTGCCAGTTGAATAAGCAGATGGAGAATGCATTAGTGACTGCTGAGGAAATAACTTGGACTTGGATTGCTTCGGGATATTGGCAACAGAAGATATTTATTCATCTATCTAGGGCAGTTGAAAACTCTGGCTTGGCTCTTTTATTAACCACACAAATTTCTCTATTAATCTTTCATTGAAAAACGTTGATTGTGGTGTTTATACCCTTAAAAAGCATGAGTAACACATGGCTGAAATCCATTCTTGATACCGTGGAGGAATGATACAGGTTGCCAGACTCTGCCTCCTGCATCAATTCCCTTTATGGTTTAACACTGCTTTGTTTCAGCTGATCATTCCTTAGTTTCATTGCTAAAATACTTCCACATGCCTCAGTTATTGTCAATACACTGCTGTATTAAACTGGAAAATAATGTGATCACTGGAGCTAACGAAAATTAGGTTTCAAAGAAGTTCTGCTATTGCAAAACATAATATTTGCTTTAGGCCCTGTCCCACTTTCCCGAGTTACTCACAAATTCTCCCGAGTTCTCCCCTTGATTCAAACTCGGAGAATGTCCGTAGCGAGTCTGTAGTGAGTCCGTAGGAGGCCGTAGCAGTCCGTCGATATTTCGTAGCGGCTCGTAATGCCAGCTGTAGGTACTCGAGGCATCAGGTAAATCGGGACGTTTTTTCAGCATGTTGAAAAAAAAAGTTTAAAAAAATAGCCCTGAGTAACTATGGCTGGCTATTACCGTAATTCTCCGAGTTTGAATCAAGGGGAAAACTCGGGAGAATTCGTGATTAACTTGGGAAAGTGGGACAGGCCCTTTACCTTTATTCACTGGCTATTTTGTTTCTCTGCCAGCTGCTTCTTGTTTATTTTGTGACACTGTCTGCTCCCAATCTCTTGTGTGACAGGTGCTCACAGCTTGTTGGTTTTATCCTTGTGTCCTTCTGTGCCCTGTATCAATTTGTATCTCACCTGGAAGATACTTTCAGCTTGTCCAGGACCATGCGTCATGGTCTGTGGATAAGGGGCAATCCATTAAGATTGAGATAAGGAGAAATGTCTTAGTAAGTAAGTAAGTAAGTAAGTAAGTAATTTTTATTTATATAGCACTTTTAAATCAAATCACGTTGAAGCCAAATTTCTATTCTATCTCTGCCTGCATCTTTGTCTGCTCTGTTCTCTTTATCCAGTCAATAGCAAAAGTGTCTATTTATATAACACCTCTGATGCCGTTAGGTTTCCTAATGTGTGCATTACTAAAACACAATCCAACCATGGTTTGGCATACAAGCCATGCAAAGTGACATTGGGGCTGATGTCCAATGGTTTCATCAGATGGGTAAGTCTCAAAGGGGAAAACAGAGAGCTGTGGGGAAGGACGTAAGTGGAATCTAGGCAGGGAATTCCAGAGAATTTGAGTAACCAATATTTTAGAAGATTTTCGGATTATAGTGGATTACAGAATAGGGAACAGTAAGACTTTGGAAGAAGTCAAATAAAATAATTTTAAAATGAGGACATTGGGATCAAATGTGAATCAGGGAAGACTCGGGCAAATTAGGATGATTTCATAGCGTTAGCAACAGAAAATAGGTTTGCCATCATTAGGACTGCCCATGCGGTTCAAAGATTATCTTGGGAAGAACAATAAGGCAGTTGTTACAAAATGAATTGAAGATGGAACCAGCAGAGCATTTGCGATCGGAGAAAACATGCTTATGCTTCATCGACATGACAATCATTACAATGGCAGATGGAACTAATGCTAACATGGGTGAAACTGCATGAAATGAGAAAATTCAGCACAAATCTTTAAGTTCAGGGAGTTTTATCATTTTTCAATGTGGGAAATTAAGATCTGAGAGAGAAAATCTGTTGTTGGTCACTAAATGTGGGGGGAAAAAAAGTAGCCGTTTTCAAAATGTGGCTACTTTAATCTTTGTGGAACAATATTTTTTAAATGGAGTATGGTGCACAGCTGCCTTATATAATGGATTAAGTGGAAGCAATCTGAGCCGATATTATATCCCAGTGTTTTTAAGGAATCTGCTTTGACGTGCTGGCCAAATGTTATCGGTCCATTTTTTTCATTTAGATCTAAACGGCATCCTTTTGATCTCTTGGTTTCTTGAGAGTCTTACCTCCTGCCTTGAAAAGTTATGGAAAATGCATTATTCTTGGTGTTCACAATACTGAAAGTTATTTGGGCTGCATATATAAATGGTAAATTAAATTGATGCCACAAAGGCATTGCAGTTTCATGTTAGCCATGCTTGAATTTTCTGTCTGGAAACACTAATTTATGGTGTAAAAAAGCGTGACTTAAATTGATTGATGGACGCAGAAACTTATTGCGACTCTTTTATGATCCCACAGTTTAAATGTGCTAATTTAGCATAGATCAAGAATTAAATGTGGGGTTACTTTAATCTTATGATGCATTTTAGCAAATAATAGGCAGCATGGTGCTAAAATGATTCATAGTTTTAACAAAAGCTGAGATAAAAGCTGTGAAAATGCCACTAAAGCATTTTGCTGCACCTCAAGACAATTTTGAATCCTATAAAGGATTTTCTTTAAATTTAATTTGTCAATTTTCCGATATATTTGACTATGTTCCATGACCTGAAACCTATTGCACAGTAATTGCATAGAAAAATGGATGCAAGAGCAGGCCATTTGGCCCTTCAAGATGATTATGTCTGATCATCCAAAATCAATACCCTGTTCCAGCTTCCCCACCTTATCCCTTGATCCCATAGTAAAATATCCTTCTTGAATATGTTGAATGATTTAGGTTCAACTGCTTTCTGTAGAAAGGTTTATAACACTCTCTGGGTGAAGATTTTTCACCCTGTTTAGTGTCTAAAACTTTTATTTTGAAGGTCTAATCTTTTTATTTGGGGTGGGGGGGAGGGGAAGGGGGAAACTGTATTAATTCCAGTCCTACCTGGTCGGAGATGCGGTTTTCCTCCGAATCGCATCTTCGTTCTCTCCGTGCGGCCTACCATCGAACTGGAGCGGCGTTTCCTGCCGGGACCACAGCTTCGGCGGCGGCACGGCGCTGGCACACCAACACGGAGCGGGCGATGCCTTACCGGGTCGCCGTGCGTTAAGCTCCGGAGTGCGGTGACCGCCGACTCCAACATCGCGGAGCTGCGGAGCGTCCAGCCGTGGGCGGCGCTGGATTTAAAACACCGCGGAGCCTGGGATCTGGGATCGCCAGAGTCGAAGCTCCAACCAGCACGGCCTGAGACCTTCGGGTGCCGCAGTCTCCGGGGAGGGAGCGGCCGCTTCAGACATTTCAAGCTGCTGAGGAGCGTTCACCCGACACCGGAGTTCCAGCTTCCCAGCAAGAGGGCCTGAAAACATCGGACTGGCTGAGGAGACCACAAATAGGCCCCGACATTGGGTGGAGGAGAACTGGACTTTTTGGTGCCTTCCCTCACAGTGGATACTGCTGTGGGGGGACGTTTCATGTTGAATCCTATAGTGTACTGTGTCTTTTTTATTTTTTATTATATATGGATGTATGGAAATCTAATTTCTTCTCTGTAAAGCACTTTGGCTTCAACGTGATTTGATTTAAAAGTGCTATATAAATAAAAATTATTTACTTACTTACTTACTTACTAAGACATTTCTCCTTATCTCAATCTTAATGGATTGCCCCTTATCCACAGACCATGACGCATGGTCCTGGACTCACTAGCTGTCAAACAGATTTAGGTCCAAACAAAACATTGCAGATGCTGTCAATCTGAAATAAATCCTGAAAAGGCTGGAAAGAATTTATAAAGAGGAGTGGGGAATTCAGCAGAACTGGGACATTTTCAGTTTAAAGGCACACTTAAACTTGCAGGAAAGGAGGAGAAATGGAGAGAATAAAGAGAATATCTGTGATAGAATGCAAGCTAAAAGAAGGTACAGTAATTGACCTGGTTTGGCATTGACGAGGAGAGCGTGGTGAAGATGAGTTAAAGAGCAACTAATGTTCCTGGAGGAGATGCAAATAAAGGGAGGACAAAAGGGAACAAAAGTGCTAGAACCATGCAATTGCTGAAAGCCCAGGAGATTGGTAGCACCTGTGGAGAGAAAAAAACGGAGCTACATCAGAACTGGACAGGAATTGAAAAGCAAAGAACTGGTGATAGTGGAAACATTGAAGTATTCATGAAAGGAGCAATATAGCTGATCTCCCCTGGCTGATGATATCGCCATCCATATCAGGAGTGGTCATTGAACTGAAATCCCAACTTCATCCCACCACAAATCCCAACAGATGCTGCCCAACCGGCCAAACACCCACAGAATTCCCGCTCTTAGACCAGAAAAGCCACTTCTGTCGTTAACTAGAAAGGCTGATTATCCATTTGCAGTTGAGCTCCAAGGAGTGACATGTGCCTGGTGATGAGAGATGTTCTTTGATGTGGGAGGCCAAAGACATAGAGATCAGAGTGGAGATAGACACAAAAGCTGGAGTAACTCAGCGGGACAGGTAGCATCTCTGGAGAGAAGGAATGGATGATGTTTCAGGTCAAGACCCTTCTTCAGACCCGAAACGTCACCAATTCCTTCTCTCCAGAGATGCTTCCTGTCCTGCTGAGTTACTCCAGCTTTTTGTGTCTATGGTTTGAACCAGCATCTGCAGTTCCTTCGTACACAATAGATCAGAAGTGGGCTGGGGTGGAAAATCTGCGCGTGTGTTGTGCAATATGGTCATCCTATCTGTATGTGTTTGGTTTCTCCAATATAATGATGAGAGGGATAGACAGAGTTGACGTGGATAAGCTTTTCCCATTGAGAGTAGGGAAGATTCAAACATGAGGACATGACTTGAGAATTAAGGGACAGAAGTTTAGGGGTAACATGAGGGGGAACTTCTTTACTCAGAGAGTGGTAGCTGCGTGGAATGAGCTTCCAGTGGAAGTGGTGGAGGCAGGTTCGATTTTATCATTTAAAAATAAATTGGATAGGTATATGGACGGGAAAGGAATGGAGGGTTATGGTGTGAGTGCAGGTAGATAGGACTAGGGGAAAATAAGTGTTCGGCACGGACTAGAAGGGCCGAGTTGGCCTGTTTCCGTGCTGTAATTGTTATATGGTTATATGTTATAAAGATAACCAAATAATGGGCACAGAATAAAGGGCATAATATTGGAGAAGGTTTAAGGGAATTGCTGCTTTTAAATAAGTCGCCTTTCACGTTTGTGTCAGAATGGTCTGGGTCTGCTGACATTTTGGGTTGATATCGTCCCATAGAAGGGGGTGTGTTCATTGGCCTGGAACATTTGCTCTATTTCTTTCTCTGCAGATGCTGCCTGACCTGCCAAGCATTTGTTATTGTTTCAGATTTCCAGCTCCTGTCATTTTTTCTTCTTTGAATTCAAAATGTGTTTTTCCCTCTTGAAGGATGCTGCACTTTCTCAACATTCCCCTTTATTTCAGCTTTCCAGCAACTCTGTTTGCTTTCTTTCCCTCTATTTATAGCTCCTCCATTGATAAACTGTCAGCTCCCTCCACCAGCCAACGTCCGTAAGTGTCATCCACAGTCTCTTGGTTTTCCACTTATCACAGATATTTACATTGTTCTCTGACTCCCTCCCTATTTAAATTGTATCTGTTTGCTAGGTTTTGCCAGTTCTGAATAAGAGTTGTACATGTGAAACACAAACACTGTTTCTTTCTCATTTGGACAGGTGCATGGATAGGAAAGGAGTAGAGGGATATGGACCAAATGCAGGCAAATGGCATTAGCTTAGATGGGACATCTTGGTTGGCATGGATGAACTGGATCGAAGGGCCTGTTTACGTGCTGTATGATTCTATGATCCTCCACTATTGCTGATTAATATTTCCAGCATCTTCTGCATTAGACATTTCCTTTGTTTACTAATATTAGTAGTAAATAGTCAAAGGGACTATAATGTGTATTTTTCTTTACCATGGAAGGATGACAGGACAGTTATTCTGTGTGTTTTGCAGCAGAAATCAAGTTTTCCTCTGTGAATGAGACTGGATTCTAATAAAAAAACGTGTTTATAACCCGGTTAAAAACTTGTTTATAACCTAGTTATCTATAATGTGTGGATGAAAAACAGAATAAAAAACAATAACCTCTTCAATGCAGTAAAAAAAATCCAAGATGATGTAAACAAAATGAATCTAATATGAGGAGATAGAAAGACAGATGACGAAAATGTTAGTGAAAGGGATAGATTTTAAGTTTGACCAAATAGAGTGATAGAAAGTTATAGATGTTAAGGGAAGGAATTCCAGAACATAAAGCATTGGAAACTGAAGGCATGGCTGCCAATTGTTGAACAAGTAAATTTGGAAGGTCTTCAAATGGAAAGACTTGTACATATCTCAGTGAATCGCAAGGCTGGTAGAAGTTGTAGGGGAACAGGGGAATCAAGGCCATGAAGTCACGGTTAAACCAAAATTGAAATCAGTAAGTTTACGAGAGAAGGGCAAACAGACACAAATAGCACATTTGTAGAGGGGAGAAGAAGAATAGAGTGGTGGGTTAATCAATTCTAGAAACAGCACAGGTTGGTAACTTTGGTGCTGCCCGGCCAACTTTGACGCCGACCAGCCCCGAACATCAGTAGTAAAGAAAGCAAACTCAATGATAGCATTTATTTCAAGAGGGCTTGTATACAAAAATAGGGATGAAATGCTGAGGCTCTATAAGGAGCTGGTCAGGCCGGGTCGGGTACTTGTCGGCGCCGCTGTTTCAGCACCTCCGTTTATAATATCTGTACTCATCAGAACCCTAACCCTAACCCTAACACCTCAAAACCCTAACCCTAACACCGCGAAACCCTAACCCTAACACCCCGAAACCCTAACCCTAACTCCCCGAAAAGGCGAAACGGCGGTGCCTAAACGGCGGCGCCGAATGATACCATTCCGGGTCAGGCCGCATTTGGAATATTGTGAGCAATTTTGGGTACCATATCTGAGGAAGGATGTGCTGGCTCTGTGAGAGTCCAGAGGAGGTTTACAGGAATGATCCCAGGAATGAGTAGGTTAACCTATGATGAGCATTTGTCGCAGGCACGTGCCATCAGGGTAGGCAAGGCAGGCACTGCCTACCTTGACTAAAATTATGAAATGGCAATTATTAAATATAAATAGTAAAGGCATGGGAGAATTATGCCTATCTAAGAGATCGATCTCTTAGGTAGGTATAATTCTCCATGCCTTTCAACCGCAGCACTTGTAACCCTTGAAGGTCGGTGCAACCCCAGTGCCGTCAGCGCTGCTTCAAGCCGTCAATTTAAAGTGGGGCTGAAGGCAGCTGAAATTCTGCCTTTGCAGTACTGCGCATGCGCAGCGCAAGTTTCTTGCGGGTTTTTAAAATATGGATTGTCATTATTTCAAGAGTATCTTAGGAAACAAAGAGTGAAGAATGGAGTTCATGTACCAATAACGTGGTAAACAGTGCTCTCCGTCTGAAAACCTCTCTCCTGCCACTCGCCAGCCTCACTCATGTCAGCCGCTTCCCGCAAATCCTTAAATTTCGACAATGCGCTCATGGGACCAATTGAGGTTACTCGGCTGTGGGAATTTAAGGATTTGCGGGAAGAGGCTGACATGAGTGAAGCCGGCGATCGGCAGGGGAGAGATGTTCACGGGCCGGCAGAAGGCGCTGAAGTGGCGGCCGGTTCTGCTGTCGGGTCCCAGCGGCCACTCGCAGTCACCCGAGCTGCTTCACTCCCCGGAAGTGGTGGCCGGTTCTGCTGTCCATGCCCGGAGCGCTGCGGCAGCGGTGAGTGAATCTGACATGATCTCCGTCCCCCTCCTTCTCAACACTCCTGCCCTCCCCGCATGTTTAACCCCTGGCACAGACTCTCCACATGCTGTGAAAGGAACTCTCCCTTCTATTGGACCCTTGAATTAGTATTGTCATTCGGCACTCGGCCTGTACTCGCTGGAGTTTAGAAGAATTAGGGGGGACCTGATTGAAACAAACAGAACAGTGAAAGGCTTGGATAAGTAGATGTGGAGAGGATGTTTCCACTAGTGGGAGTGTCTAGGACTAGAGATCATAGCCTCAGAATTAAAGGATGTTCTTTTAGGAAGGAGATTAGGAGAAATGTATTTAGTCAGAGGGTGGTGAATCTGTGGAATTCTTTGCCACAGAAGGCTGTGGAGGCCCAGTAGATATATTTAAGGCAGAGCTAGATAGATTCTTGATTAGTACAAGTGCCAGAGGTTATGGGGAGAAGGCAGGAGAATGGGGTTAGGAGGGAGAGATGGATCAGGCATGATGGTGGAGTAGACTTGATGGGCCGAATGGCCTAACTCTGCTCATATCAGGGATGACCTTATGACCTTATTAAAACTAACCTACCCACACTAGGGACAATTTTACATTTTTATACATTTATACCAAGCCAATTGACCTGCAAACCTGCACATCTTTGTAGTGTGGGAGGAAACCGAAGATCTCTGAGATAACCCACGCAGGTCACGGGGAGACCGTACAAACATCGTCCAGAGAAGCAGCCATTGTCAGGATCGAACCCGGGTCTCTGGCGTTGTAAGGCAGTAGCTCTACTGGTACGCCACTGTGTCGCCTTGATGGTTCATCATGATGTTACTGATTTGTGGCAGGTGCTCAATCTGGGGTAAATACCAAATGCAAATTGTGAACAATGTAATATTGAAGTATTGTTGCTTCTTAGCATGCTATTTTAAGGAAGTTAAATCATTCCATGAATTGATTTCTCAGTGGTATAAACAATGCATTCCATGGTGTACTTATCAACCTCCCCAATGTGATCCCATATCCTTACATATGATGCATATCATTCATAATAAATGTTCAGCTTGGTTTTGAAGACTTTAATCTTGCATTTCCTGGGCATGGGGAATTATACTTGGCAAGCACATTTCAAGCAGCTGACTGCAAAAAAATGACACCAATAATAAAATATGATTTTTTAAATATAGATTTTGATGTTGGTTTATTTGTTAAATTTGTGAACTATAAACTGTTGAGTATTGCCTGATTGTTATGTACAGATAGTTGCCTTGCACTCCTTGCTTATAGCCACTGCAAGTCTGGATCATGCAGATGTTCCATTGTGCTCTTGCAACACACAGACACAACTTGGAAAACCAGAAAAAAGGGACATTAAAAATCTTTTATAACATGATAATATTTAGCAGTTCACAAATTCCCCGAGTTTACAATTTATGGGCTCCTCACCACTTTTATCAAACCAGATTCACAATTTTTTGATAGAGGTGCCAAGATTAATCTCTCAGCTTTCATCTCTTATAATTATGGTGGGCTTCAGTGTTGACCAAGCACTGCGGGTACTTTAGCTTGCCCTGATTGGGAATTGGCTGGTTGGCAGTGACTGGCTAATTGGTTGGAGTTCTCTTCACTAGGTCCTTGAGACCTTTTGATGTTTATATTTCTCCAATTTTCATGCCACCGGCAACTATCTTGAGGAAAAACTGCTGGAGGTTCGCAGTAGGCCAGGCAGCATCTGCAAAGGGAATTGGACAGTCAACTATGAGATAATTGATCTGCATTGTCCAGAAGAAGATTCTTGACTGCCGATTTCCCTCTGTAAATCCTGCTAAGTTCATCCAGAAGTTCAGTTTATGCTCCAGACTCTAGCATCTGCAGTCTCTTGAATTACCAAAACATCAGATGTTTTGCTGTACTACTGGTCTCGCCACCGAGTTCATTGTGTTATAGACAATGGACAATAGGTACAGGAGGAGGCCATTCGGCCCTTCGAGCCAGCACCGCCATTCAATGTGATCATGGCAGATCATCCCCAATCAGTACCCCATTCCTGCCTTCTCCCCATATCCCCTGACTGCGCTATCTTTAAGAGCCCTATCTAGCTCTCTCTTGAAAATATCCAGAGAACTGGCCTCCACTGCCCTCTGAGGCAGAGAATTTCACAGACTCACAACTCTCTGTGAGAAAAAGTGTTTCCTCGTCTCCGTTCTAAATGGCTTACCCCTTATTCTTAAACTGTGGCCCCTGGTTCTGGACTCCCCCCACATCGGGAACATGTTTCCTGCCTCTAGCGTGTCCAAGCCCTTAACAATCTTATATGTTTCAATGAGATTCCCTCTCATCCCTCTAAACTCCAGAGTGTATAAGCCCAGCCTCTCCATTCTCTCAGCATATGACAGTCCCGCCATCCCGGGAATTTACCTTGTAAACCTACGCTGCATTCCCTCAATAACAAGAACATTAGAACGGTTAGAAGGGTGAGATAGACCTATTTCTATTCAATCGAAAATAGACACAAAATGTTAAAGTAACTCAGTGGGCAGACAGCATCTCTGGAGAAAAGGAATAGGTGATGTTTCAGGTCGAGCAGAAACATCATCTATTCCTTTTCTCCAAAGATGCTGTCTGACCTGCGGAGTTACTCCAGCTTTTTGTGTCTATCTTCGGTTTAAACCAGCATCTGCAGTTCCTTCCTACACAGATCTATTCAATCAGCTGGTTGGCATATCGAGAGTGACATTTGAATGGGGTCACTGCTTTGAAATATATTTAAGATATTTGTTTCTTTGTTAAATTTAGTTTTATATAACTGTGTTTTCGTCCATTTCTAATAGTTTAATATATTTTTAGCCAGATCTTTTCTGTTCGTACTTTTTAAATAATGAAACATTAGCGGGCACCTTGAATTTTTTCCATGCTTAAAATATAGGACAAAATATACAAGGGAGATGCGAAGAAAGAACGTTTATTTATGTAGAATGAAGATAATATGGAATTCGTGGCTGTTGGAAACTGAATCAATGTCTTCAAAAGGGAATTGAAGAAATTCTTGAGAAAGTAGTTTTGAAGGCTGTGGAAAAGAGAGAGGGGCAATGGAAATGACCAGATGTCCGCATAGACCGTTAGACTGAATTTTCGCAAATGTGCTATAACATTTCAGTGAATCTATAATAGAAATATTATTGTCGAGGAAGGAACTGTAGATGCTGGTTTAAACCAAACAATGTTATAGTTAATAAGGTGAAATTTTATTTTAACCTTGCTTAAATTTTGTTTAATTCATGAATTGGCAGAGAACATAAGTTCTTTTGTGACTTATATTAAGTGATTTGTTTTTTTCTTATGTAATAGCAGTGATGTGAGACGATCAGGTCCCAAATCCCAGCTGGTATCATTCATTTTTCACTCTTGAACAGAATGCAAAATGATTTCTTAATACCTGAGAGTTTTTGCTTCACTCGACAAAAATAGTGACGGTGATTGAAAGTACGTTCTAGAAACATAGAAACATAGAAATTAGTTGCAGGAGTAGGCCATTTGGCCCTTCGAGCCTGCACCGCCATTCAATATGATCATGGCTTCCCAGAGGCCATTCGGACTGTAAACGCCTATCTCACCAGGGACTAACTCTACTGAACGTTTTTCCTTCCATTATTTTTTATGTAAAAGAATATGTGTGTTATGATTGTGTTTATAGTTTGTTTGGTTGTTTGGTTGTTTGTCTTTTGCACAAAAGTCCGCGAGCATTGCCACTTTCATTTCACTGCACATCTCGTATGTGTATGTGACAAATAAACTTGACTTGACTTGACTTGACTTGACTTGGCTGATCATCCAACTCAGTATCCTGTACCTGCCTTCTCTCCATACCCCCTGATCCCCTTAGCCACAAGGGCCACATCTAACTCCCTCTTAAACATAGCCAATGAACTGGCCTCAACTACCTTCTGTGGCAGAGACTGTGTGAAATTGAGAGTGCATTCTGATATTGGACTGGAGCATGCCGGGAATGCACATAATTTCTCTTATTTAACCCATTAAGCAGAAATATTGAGACTCTTGCATAAATCTTAAATTTGTCTGCTGAACAGTGATATATCTGGCTGTTCTATGACATTGGACTCCGCATAAGGATATAATCTATGACATCTATGACATTGGACTCCGTATAAGGATATAAGACTTCTGCATCTGTACCGACCAATAATCACCCACACACTAGTTCTGCACACTAGGGACTATTTACAAAATCCAATTACCAACAAGCCCGCATGTCTTTGGGATGGAACGTAACATTCCTGTGCATTCCCTAAATCCCTTCATTCCTTGAATATCCAGATCTCTATTTTGAATGAACTCAATGACCGTACCTCTATATCTGTTAGAATTACAAAGTTTCACTACTCAATCTACACTACACTGAATCAAAACTTTTTTCCTCATGTTAGAATAAGAGGGTAATTTAATTAAGCCTGCGATTGTGTGAACCCTAGCCATAGGCTCTTCCCCATATTCATCCTGTCAAGCTGCGCAAGAATTTAAAATTACACTCTTCTAAATTCTAGAGACTACAGATGTAGCGTACTCATTCTCTCCTCTTCATATAGCAAACCCACCATAGAGTTAGAGAACCCTATAGCACGGAAATGCACCCTTAATTGTCCATGCCAACGGACATATCTGAGTTAATCTCATTTGCTTGCATTTGGCCTGTATTCCTTGAAACTTTTTCTATTACATGTAACTGTCTGAAGGTCCCTCAAACATTCCAATTGTACCAGCTTCTGCAACTTCCACTGACAGCTAATTCAATGTGCCTTTCAGTCTATGTGAAAAAGTTGCCCTTCAGCTCTCTTTTAAACCTTTCCCCTATCACTTTAAATCTCTGTCCTTTATGTTAGATTCCCTTCCCTGGGAAAAGACGGTGACCATCCATCTAATCTACACTCATCATTATTTTGTATACAGTGCCCTCCATAATGTTTGCGACAAAGACCCATCATTTATTTGCCTTGGTACTCCACAATTTGAGATTTGCAATAGAAAAAAAATCACATGTGGTTAAAGTGCCCATTGTCAGATTTTAATAAATACCATTTTTATACATTTTGCTTTCACCATGTAAAAATTACAGCTGTGTTTATACATAGTCCCCCCCAGTTCAGGGCACCATAATGTTTGGGACACATGGCTTCACAGGTGTTTGTAATTGCTCAGGTGTGTTTAATTGCCACCTTATTGCAGGTATAAGGGAGAGCTCAGCACCCAGTCTTTCCTCCAGTCTTTCCATCACCTTTAGAAACTTTTATTGCTGTTTATCAACATGAGGACCAAAGTTATGCCAATGAAAGTCATAGGTTATTATGAGACTGAGAAACAAGAATAAAACTATTAGAGACATCAGCCAACCTTAGGCTAACCAAAATCAACTGTTTGGAACATCATTAAGAAGAAAGAGAGCACTGGTGAGCTTACTAATCGCCAAGGGGCTGGCAGGCCAAGGAAGACCTCCACAGCTGATGACAGAAGAATTATCTCTATAATAAAGAAAAATCCCCAAACCTTGTCCGACAGATCAGAAACACTCTTCAGGAGTCAGGTGTGGATTTATCAATGACCACTCTCCGCAGAAAACCGTATGAACAGAAATACAGCGGCTACACTGCAAGATGCAAACCACTGGTTAGCTGCAAAAATAGGATGGCCAGGTTTGCCAAGAAGTTTGCCAAGAAGTACTTAAAAGAGCAACCACAGTTCTGGAAAAAAGGTCTTGTGGATAGATGGTATGCAGGATGAAATTTGCAGGACCTGTACTCAGAATGTCACCAGAATGGGCACCTAAGATAGTAATGACGTGGCAACCTGACGGAAGAAGGAAAAGAGACCGACCAAAATTCACATGAAGGCGAACATTCTAGAAGGATCTGGAAGCCTGGACTCAAGCTTATCGAGGGTGGAAGACGTCACACATAACCGAACAGAATGGCGAAAGCTTGCTGCCCAATGCACTCAACAGTGTGGGAGGAACAAAGTCTAAGTAAGTCTATTCTGCCTCTCCTAAAAAGCCCTCCATTCTGGTAACATTCTCATGGATCTTTTGTGCACCCTTTCCAGCCTTATTAATTCCTACCAAAGCTGGATGATCAGAACTGTGCATAATACTCCGTTTGTATATATTTGCATGTTCTTGAATGCCAGGCATCAGAAGCATTCAATGTTCTTGATGGATTTGCAGATGATTAAACCTGGAGCAGTTGCTTTGCTGGCTGTTCATCACTGAAGAAGGGTTTCAGCCAAAGACGTTGCCTATTTCCTTCGCTCCATATGTGCTGCTGCACCCGCTGAGTTTCTCCAGCATTTTTGTGTCCTTCGATTTTCCAGCATCTGCAGTTCCTTCTTAAACACATGTTCGTCATTCTTCATGGGTTGATCTTATTCTGGCCTCAGGTCTTCAGCATTTTGATCAAGTTGGTTTCTACAAGTAAGCTCCCTTGGTAGATCTATGAACTCTGTGCTTGCAGAAGGCATCTATATGTGTGGGGACAGAGCAGGATTATGGCGTTGAGATAGAGAATCAAACCATAATCACATGGAATAGTGGAACAAGCTCAAAAAGCTGCCTTGCCTAATACAATTTTCTCTGTTTCTATATTTGCCATGCATGTCTGTGTAAGTGTGGGCAGCTTGCCACTGGCAGGCAACATGTTCTGGTTCATTACCACACTTCACTATGGGGTTTTTATGATCTCTGTGCTTTAATCAATTTGTCATGCATTCAGTAAATCTTATTTTTTCCTGGTAAGGATTAACTGAAGACAATGAATCAAATGATTTTCAATCTTTTAATAGAAAACTTATTTATCATAAGTACTTTACAATTGGGGCGTAATAATGTTGTACTGATAGAAAAATTGTAAATAGAATGCTAATATACAGGTAGAAGCTAACTATTTTCTTCAATACAAAGATTTTAATGAGCAACAAGGGCAGAATTGCATGTCATGTGGGAAGAAATTAATCAAAGTTTTCATTTTGTGAGCAACAGTGAGAAGAAAAATAGTGCAGAATTATCTTTAAACCCATGATTGAGTATAGATCTGCAGAAGCCAAGTCTTTGATGTCCTGACTCTTGTACTTATGTGTTAGCTACCTTGGTGAATTTAATAACTTAATTACTCTCAGTAATTAGTGCTACAGGAACAAATGATTGGGGCATTTGATCATCTCTCGGTCTCCTGCTGACCTCCACACTCTCTTATGTTTCTCATATTGCTTAATCCTTCCTTAGGTCCTCCTGGCATTATTACTGGCATTAATGGTGAAAATAGCAAAAAAAAATCAACATTTCCACAACTACTAGATTTAATGCTAGATTTAATGCCTTGTTTGTTCACACGTTTTGTTTTGTTGAACCGGAATTTCTTTTTTGGCCAAAGTTCCCCATTTAGGTGAGTGTGTAATAGTTTATTACATTTTCTTTAGATTGTGGTAATTAATTCCACCCTTGATACGTTATTTATATTGAATAGATCCTTTATTTATAATGAACAGAATTTGTAACGCATTGAGTTATTTTCCATAGATATTACAAGATTTTTCAATGTATCACTTAGCGTGAAAACCCCAAAGGAACAGTGTAAAGAGGTGTTTGTGTTGTTTGCTTCAGGCTCACTGCTGATCTATTAAAGTTGCAATGGGAAATCTTTGTGAAAATTATTGGTGAAAATCATGAACCTAAATGTTCTCACATTTGGGGAATAAGATGGTGGTTAAACTGGCCAAACACAGTTTTGTGCTTTCAAGCTCCACCTGGTGGCGGCAATCTGAAGTGTAGACAACCCAGGTGTTCAAAGCATAGATATACAGCATTGAAACAGACCTTTCAGCTCACTGGGTCCATGCTGATCATTGATCACCTGTATACTAGTTCTATGTCCTCAATGCCAGGGTCAATTTACAGAAGCCAATTAACCTACAAACCTGCACATCTTTGGAATGTGGGAGGAAACCGGAGCACCTGGAGAAAACCCACACGATCACAGGGAGAATGTACAAACTCCATACAGACGGCACCTGTAGTCAGGATTGAACCTGGGTTTCTGGTGCTGTGAGAGTGCTCCACATCCCAGTATGACAACAGGCACATCAATTTATATATACACAGGGTAATGCAGATGCTCCTTTACAAAAACAGACACAACATCCATGCTGGGGTAATTCAGCGGGTCAGGCAGCATTTCTGAAGAACATGGATATGTGACGTTTTGGGTCAAGACCCTTCTTCAGACCCAATTAACATCTTGCCTTTAATGTTGCAGTATATCTCCAGTCACTTCACAGAACCATTTAAAAACAAAACTTGATTCCAAATCATGTAAGCAGGTGAGATCGGGTGGCCAAAAGTTTTAGCAATGATGTAGATTTTTTTTTAAGGAATATCTTAAAAGAGGTCCGTAAATTGGAGAGATTGAACTCTCCAATATCACCAAGAGATTGTAATAAAAACATAGTTTAGTGTCTTGGCAATTTAAGTCATAGCTGTCAAATAATGATTATAGATTTATGATGATGGAAGGGACTATAGAGGCAGGCCGGGACTAGATCTTGGTGGCATTTGAAACAAGCATGCAGATTTTAAAAGTGAAGCTTTGCCTAACCAAGAGCCACTGAAGGCCAGGAACATTGGGCCTCCGTAGAGGTAACAGCGGAGGCCTCAATAGGCCTGACTTTGGGAGAACTGGGGATGGGGGCTGGACATTGTGCCTTCCCCCACAGTGGTATCCATTGTGGGGGGATGATTTTTGTGTGTAAGTGACTATTTTAGTTTGTGTCCAAGATGGCTGTCGGAAGGGAGAGTGTACGCTGGCGCGGTTTAGCTGCCGCTGCTCTCTCTTCACATTGTGGTTTTAATTTTTTTGTCTTTGGATCGAATTCTGTCTTTAATTTGCGTATTGGCGATGTCTTTATTATTTATTTTACTCCAATTATATGTTTTTTACTCTTGTTAAATTCTGTAAGGTGTCCTTGAGACTTTTGAAAGGAGCCCACAAATAAAATGTATTATTATTATTATTATTGAGGAGAAACAAGCACAGTGCTGATTTGGTCAAGTTACCACATGAGCAGGATATTCTTGTATGATGATATCCATGAAGTATGGTGGGTTGGCTAAGAATGCGATGTTGCTTTCAGGAACAGATAAGTTAAAGCACGTGGAGGTTTTATCGATGGAAGTTGGCAGTATTTGGGATTGCATAGATATGTGGTCTGGTGTTCCTCTCATGGGCAAGTATAACATTATGATTCGATATTATTTATCCCAGGAGGGAAATTGGTTTGCCAACAGTCATAAAACCCACCAAGATACATGAAACATGAAATTAAAGTTAAATTAAATGGCATCAAGGTTATCGGCTGTCTGGTTCAGTTTCAGACTGTGGGCTGAAAATGATAGTGAGGGGTTTGCAGGACTGAAACCACTGGCTTTATTTCATTCAATAGTAAATAGAAAATCACAAATAAGCAGGAGTGGAGGGGATCTGGAGTAGGAATGAAATGAAGCTGATTGTTAGTAACATTAGAAGGAGAGTAGATTATGAAGCTGTGTTATCAGATGATGTTGATGGGAAAAGGTGGAGGATGCCCTAAGAATGGATGTTTGTGAGGTGTCGGGATGATGAAGCAGGAAGTAAAACCTTTTTGTGAGTCCATTGTTTACGATTGGACCACCGATAAGTGAAAGAGGTTCATGTGGTTTGATGCAGCTGCAAGACATGGAGGCAGTGGAATTAGCCGAGGTGGTTGACTAATTCCTGTCGGCACAAGGAGGACAGAGGGATAGATTGCCAAGATCAAAATCGCATGCGATGTAATTTGTTGCATAGTTTTGCATGAATCATTTGCATGAATGTAGAAATTCATATTTAGAAGCTCTGCACGGCCTTGCAACGTTTGCATGACCCTGCACACATTTGCTACCTTTGTCCAGTTATTTGCAACAAGCCCGCATTAAGTTTCACCAGATATATTTCCAACCGTTCCACCACCACCTCACTCAACAATTATTCTCTGTTCCTTCCATCTTGATGGCACTAATCTTTCTCCAACTTCCCCTCAATTCTCTATCTGCTTCTACTCTTTGGATCTTCCTGGTCTTCACTTCAGCTTTCCATTCTCTTGAGGTATCTCCCATTCTCATTCCCAAACGTGTCCTCCTCCCACGCCCTCCAAAACCTGTCCCACTTTGATCTTTTGCAAACTCCTCAGTCTTATTTTCTCACTGCTTCCTCATGCAATTATCAGACAATTGTAGTTTCTTTTGATCACTGTCCCAGACTTATATCCATAGCATTACCAAGGCATTGAATAATTATCGACTTTACTTTCCCCATGCGTTTTTTCCCCACCATGATAACTGAACTTTTGCTTTGAATGATTCCTGCTCTATCACTAAACAAATTGAATGCTCATACAAGTTGAGCCTCTTGCCTGAGGTTATCCCTAATGCCCATTGCTGAGTCTTCAAATATCTTCCCTTCCTTACACCACTACATTTTAATTCACACTTATAATTCTTCCACAAAAACAGCACTGGCTTTGTTTTCACAGGCATAACCCAAGGCTTGCTTTAAATACTTTTTAAAATGTATTCTTTGTCTGCTCATATGAAAGAGATGTCTGCATTTTAAACTATTTAAAGGCAAATTCTGCATTTGGACGGAAAATGTACTAAGGATGTTTTCTTAAGACGAGTCTCCATTAAATTGATTGTTGTTTAACGCATTACAACTTTTAGTTATCTAATGACTAAATAAATAATTGTTATCTAAATAACTATTCATTATTTACAAAGCTTACATCAGAGGTTCTCTAAATAACTTGTTTTCTGCCACAATATGAATTGCCCTGAAATTCTAGGCAGCTTTTTAAGTCGATACTGGAAATAGGTACAGAGGATAGAGTACAGAATGCAGAAGTGGGTGTGGGAGGATATAGTGGAGGTCTAGTTGTGGTTGCATCAAAGATTATGCTTCATATGGGAGAGTGGGAGGCATCTCACATGTGCTGTGTAATTATGTAATTGTGCTTGCGATCACTGGGAACAGCAGCCATAAACTCTTTTAATTGCCATGGTTGTAATAGGGCTGTTTTCCGTGTTGAAATTGATTTGATCGTGATTGATTTTATCTCGGATGGGCATTTAAAAACTAAATTGTTTTACAATACATTGTAAAATGCATTGTAAAAGTGCCTATTTACTTTTTATATGCTCACCTGAGGCTACTGAACAATATTGGGCTCCTGGGACAGATATCCTCGAACAAGCTCAGAATCTTGGGGAATGTATTGTATGTATTATGGCCATTCATCTTTGGGCACCATGTTTAAAGATCAACAAAACACAGGAAATTGGGTTTGCCAGTCTTTGCCTTAACTGAGCAGATTACAGTATTATTATGCCCCCGGT
Source organism: Amblyraja radiata (assembly GCF_010909765.2). NCBI lineage: Eukaryota > Metazoa > Chordata > Chondrichthyes > Rajiformes > Rajidae > Amblyraja > Amblyraja radiata. The sequence goes on along the minus strand of NC_045957.1, from coordinate 128,042,667 downwards.
CATAACTATTTTGTGATACCTGGTCTAATCTTTGATGCCTCACTGGCCTTTTTTAGTTGTAACTGCCTCATTTTTTGCTCAGACTTTATGCACGGAGCTCTCTTGTGCTCACCACCATCAACTTCTGAGCAATACCTTGATTAGTATGGGTGTCAGGGGTTATGGGGAGAAGGCAGGAGAATGGGGTTAGGAGGGAGAGATAGATCAACCAATGGGAAAGGGGTAGCAACACTTATAGGGGTGTATTATAGACCGCCAAATGGGGAGCGAGAATTGGAAGAGCAAATATGTAAGGAGATTGCAGATATTAGTAGTAAGCACAAGGTAGTGATTGTGGGAGATTTCAATTTTCCACACATAGACTGGGAAACACATTCTGTAAATGGGCTGGATGGGTTGGAGTTTGTAAAATGTGTGCAGGATAGTTTTTTGCAACAATACATAGAAGTACCTACTAGAGAAGGGGTGGTACTGGACCTCCTGTTAGGAAATGAGATGGGTCAGGTGGCAGAGGTATGCGTTGGGGAACAGTTCGGGTCCAGTGATCACAATACCATTAGTTTCAATATAATTATGGAGAGGGACAAAACTGGACCTAGGGTTGAGATTTTTGATTGGAGAAAGGCTAACTTTGAGGAGATGCGAAAGGATTTAAAAGGAATGAATTGGGACATTTTGTTTAATGGGAAAGATGTGGAAGAGAAATGGAGGACATTTAAAGGTGAAATTTTAAGTGTACAGAATCTTTATGTCCCTGTTCGGTTGAAAGGAAATAGTAAAAATTGGAAAGAGCCATGGCTTTCAAGGAGAAATTGGACATTTGGTTCGGAAAAAGAGGGAGATCTACAATAGTTATAAGCAGCATGGAGTAAATGAGGTGCTTGAGGAGTATAAAGAATGTAAAAAGAATCTTAAGAAAGAAATTAGAAAAGCTAAAAGAAGATATGAGGTTGCTTTGGCAAGTAAGGTAAACGTAAATCCGAAGGGTTTCTACCGCTATATTAATAGCAAAAGGATAACGAGGGATAAAATTGGTCCATTAGAGAGTCAGAGTGGCCAACTATCTGCAGAGCCAAAAGAGATGGGGGAGATATTGAACAGTTTCTTTTCTTCGGTATTCACCAAGGAGAAGGATATTGAATTATGTGAGGTAAGGGAAACAAGTAGAGTAGCTATGGAAACTATGAGGATCAAAGAAGAGGAAGTACTGACACTTTTGAGAAATATAAAAGTGGATAAGTCTCCAGGTCCGGACAGGATATTCCCTAGGACATTGAGGGAAGTTAGTGTAGAAATAGCAGGGGCTATGGCAGAAATATTTCAAATGTCATTAGAAACGGGAATAGTGCCGGAGGATTGGCGTACTGCGCATGTTGTTCCATTGTATAAAAAGGGGTCTAAGAGTAAACCTAGCAATTATAGACCTGTTAGTTTGACGTCAGTGGTGGGCAAATTAATGGAAAGAATACTTAGAGATAATATATATAAGCATCTGGATAAACAGGGTCTGATTAGGAACAGTCAACATGGATTTGTGCCTGGAAGGTCATGTTTAACTAATCTTCTTGAATTTTTTGAAGATGTTACTCGGGAAATTGATGAGGGTAAAGCAGTGGATGTTGTGTATATGGACTTCAGTAAGGCCTTTGACAAGGTTCCTCATGGAAGGTTGGTTAAGAAGGTTCAATGGTTGGGTATTAATGGTGGAGTAGCAAGATGGATTCAACAGTGGCTGAATGGGAGATGCCAGAGAGTAATGGTGGATGGTTGTTTGTCAGGTTGGAGGCCAGTGACGAGTGGGGTGCCACAGGGATCTGTGTTGGGTCCACTGTTGTTTGTCATGTACATCAATGATCTGGACGATGGTGTGGTAAATTGGATTAGTAAGTATGCAGATGATACTAAGATAGGTGGGGTTGCGGGTAATGAAGTAGAGTTTCAAAGTCTACAGAGAGATTTATGCCAGTTGGAAGAGTGGGCTGAAAGATGGCAGATGGAGTTTAATGCTGATAAGTGTGAGGTGCTACATCTTGGCAGGACAAATCAAAATAGGACGTACATGGTAAATGGTAGGGAATTGAAGAATGTAGGTGAACAGAGGGATCTGGGAATAACTGTGCACAGTTCCATGAAAGTGGAATCTCATGTAGATAGGGTGGTAAAGAAAGCTTTTGGTGTGCTGGTCTTTATAAATCAGAGCATTGAGTATAGAAGTTGGGATGTAATGTTAAAATTGTACAAGGCATTGGTGAGGCCAATTCTGGAGTATGGTGTACAATTTTGGTCGCCTAATTATAGGAAGGATGTCAACAAAATAGAGAGAGTACAGAGGAGATTTACTAGAATGTTGCCTGGGTTTCAGCAACTAAGTTACAGAGAAAGGTTGAATAAGTTAGGGCTTTATTCTTTGGAGCGCAGAAGGTTAAGGGGGGACTTGATAGAGGTTTTTAAAATGATGAGAGGGATAGACAGAGTTGACGTGGAAAAGCTTTTCCCACTGAGAGTAGGGAAGATTCAAACAAGGGGACATGACTTGAGAATTAAGGGACTGAAGTTTAGGGGTAACATGAGGGGGAACTTCTTTACTCAGAGAGTGGTAGCTGTGTGGAATGAGCTTCCAGTGAAGGTGGTGGAGGCAGGTTCGTTTTTATCATTTAAAAATAAATTGGATAGTTATATGGATGGGAAAGGAATGGAGGGTTATGGTCTGAGCGCAGGTATATGGGACTAGGGGAGATTATGTGTTCGGCATGGACTAGAGGGGTCGAGATGGCCTGTTTCCGTGCTGTAATTGTTATATGGTTATTATATGGTTATATGATTGAATGGTCTAATTCTGCCCCTATCACTTGTGACCTTACGACCTCGGTTGTTTTTGAGGTGTGGTTCCAAAGTAGCCCAAATTGGGAAGGTGTAACAAGTGGTTAGGAAAGTAAAAATAACATACTGGTCTGTCTTGCAAGAATGTTAGAGTTCCGATACAGGGAGGCATTTTACAATTGTACCCGGTACTAGTGAGGCCACACCTGGAGTACTGTGCATAGTTTTAGTAATCTTACTTGAGATATAATATATTGGCCTTGAAGACTATCCAAAAGAGATTCACCAATCTCATTACCGGGATGACTAATTTATTCAATCACAAACAGTTAAAGATCTCAAGTCAATATTCTTTGCAGTTTAGAAGAACGAAGGCTGATTTGATTGAGACATGTAAAACCCTAAGGTGGATTGACAGGTTCGATGTTGAAATTTTTCCTTATTGGGAGAATTGCAAAGAAGAAAACATAGACTGGGGCTGTCATTTAAAGGTCAGAAGAACTTATCGCAGCTGATTGTTAATTCCTGGAATTCGCTACCCGGTGGGTTATGCAGGCGTGTAGCATTAGTGATGGGAGTGCAGAAGGAGGAGCAGGAGGGGAGAGGAGACGTGGGATGGTGGTACTTGGAGAAATAAAAAATGTTTGAAATAACAATGTTGAGGGTGATACCAAACTGGAGGAGACATATAGCTGTGATCAGATTGAATGGTGGGGCAGGATTGAGCGGCCAAGTGGCCTACACATGCTTGTATTTTGAATGTAATGTAATGTTCACAGCATTCTTGCTAAGTTGTGACATCAAATCTTCCTCCAGAGACTTGAACACGACCCTAAGCTGATGCTACGCCATCAGATGTGCTTGATGTGTTTGACGAGTCATTAAAATGAACATTGATCAGATCCTGTGATACATTTGTGAAGAATGACTAGTGGTTACCTGTGGTATCTTTGCCAATATATATCCTCTAAATCATCCTGCATCAAATGGATTTTGTGGACTGAATTACAGAACTGTTCGCATGGTCTTGCTGTGTGCAATGTGGCTGAGCATATCTTACAGTGCCCTCCATAATGTTTGGGCCAAAGACCCATCATTTATTTATTTGCCTCTGTACTCCACAATTTGAGATTTGTAATAGATAAAAAACACATGTGGTTAAAGTGCACATTGTCAGATTTTAATAAAGGTCATTTTTATATATTTGGTTTCACCATGTTGAAATTACAGCAGTGTTTATACATTGATAGATTGATTGATTGATATAATTTAATTGCCACACAACAAAGGTCGGTGGTATTTGGGTTGCCAGCAGCGGTACAGTAATAAAGAACACAACCACAATAAAAATTTTACACAAACATCCACCACAGCATTCATTACTGTGGTGGAAGGCACAGAGCTTGGCCAGTCTTCCTCCATTTTCCCCCGTGGTCGGGACCTCCACCCTCCACAGCCGTTGCTGCGGGCGTCCAGATGGTAAGGGACAAAGTCGCTTCTCCATGGAAGAGGCGGCCGAAACGGTTTCCCCCTTACCCCCCCACACCACCCCCCACACATAACACACAAAGAAACATTAAAAACAGACTTTTAAACATACTAAAAAAATAAAAAAAGTTGAAAAAAGACGGACACGCTGCCGACAGGCTGCTGCCAGTGCAGCGCAGCGCCCCCTACATAGTCCCCACATTTCAGGGCACCATAATGTTTGGGACACAGAAATGTCATGCAAATGAAAGTAGTCATCAAAAGTATTTTGTTGCATATCCTTTGCATGCAATGACTGCTTGAAGTCTGCGATTCATGGACATCACCAGTTGCTGGGTGTTTTCTCTGGTGATAACACCCCCACCACCGTGTTTCACAGATGAGGTGGTATGCTTTGGATCTTGGGCAGTTCCTTCTCTCCTCCATACTTTGTTCTTGCCATCACTCTGATATGTTAATCTTCGTCTCATCTGTCCACAAGACCTTTTTCCAGAACTGCTCTTCTCAGTACTTCTTGTCAAAATGTAACCTGGCCATCCTATTTTTGCGGCTAACCAGTGGTTTGCATCTTGCAGTGTAGCCGCTGTATTTCTGCTCACAAAGTCTTCTGTGGACATTTGTCATTGACAAATCCACACCTGACTCCAGAAGAGTGTTTCCGATCTGTTGAGTAACAGCAATAAATGTTTCCAAAGGTGATAGAAAGACCGGAGGAAAAACTGTGTGCTGAGAGCTCTCTTATTCCTGCATTAAGGAGGCAACTAAACTCACCTGAGCAATTACAAATGCCTGTGATGCCATATATCCCCAACATTATGCTGCCCTGAAATGGGGGGGGGGGGGGGACTATGTATAAACACTGCTGTAATTTATACATGGCTTTTTTTTCTATTACAAATTTAAAATTGTGGAGTACAGAGGCAAATAAATAAATGATGGGTCTTTGTCCCAAACATTATGGAGGGCAGTGTATATTAGAACAGTGCTCCACAATGATTCAGGAAGTCCTGATAATAGAGCTGCTATGTCTCAAAATCCTCTCAATACTAGCCACTGCTGGTTTTGTATTCATTTCCATCTCAATCTACGTCTGTCTTGCTGTCAGCAAAGTATCCACAACACTATGCTTATTTTCATCTTTCCAGATCTTAATGCCTTTAACAACCCTTCTGCATTCCATTCATACGCCTGCTTAATGCTCATGCTGCATTTCAGTCCTACTACACAATGCAATGTCGTTGCCTCCTTGTGTTGCTTCCTTATCAGAGTAATGCCAATTTCCTTGATGTTTATTTTATTTAAAATTCATGGAAAATTTGAGAATTTATATTGAATTTAGAATGCTTCTCTCTGCTCAGAATGTTAGTTCAGGCCTTGCGATTTCTGGGATAATTTCCTGTCCTGACCAATAATTTACACTGATATTCTGCCTCCTGGTGTCTTGGAGGAGCTTTTCAATTATTTTAGTTATGTTTCTTTAACCCTTATTTTACACATTGGCCATTTAAATGTAATCAAGATTTTCTTTTATGCATGTTTTAAGTAGAGAAAACTTTGTGGTTCTATTTTTTCTTATGTCCTTGAACAATTTTTTTACCTTCAGAGGACTCCATTTTTCTTCTTCTTTGGGAGGTGAATACCCCTGCTGTGCCCAGTATTTATTACTTAAATGTTATTTCCCTTGAAGGTGCTGGTGTGTAGAAGGATTGTTAGTTAATAGCTTCCAGGATTTTGATTCAGTGAAGACGTGAGAATGTTTATCCAAGACAATGTGCATTTCAAAGGAGAATTTGGAAGTGAGGGAATTTCCATTGCCTGCTTCCTTTGTATTTTTATTGTCAAAGAATGATTTGATATAATATTTAATTTTTTTCATTGTATTTGCCACTCTTTGAGGCATCTGATAAGCCTACATTCGCACCTTAATGCCTCCAATACACTAATCAAAATACAAGTTGTGTTGCCATGGTAATCTTTTGAACAGTGCATTTGTGTTCATTCGTCAAACTCTGAATTTACTTTAGCATATCTGCATATTCCTGGGATGTTAAAGCTAAAGGTTCTCATTGTTAATTGATAGATTTTCATAGTCTAACTTTCTGTTTTTGATCCTGGCACCCTCAATAGTAAATAATATTTCTCCCAGCCCAGTAACATTAATACCTTTCCCTTTGCTTTCATCCTTTGCACTTCAGGGCTCTGAAATAAATATACTGTGTCGTCACCTGTATTTAAGAGCCTGTCCAATTTACGCAATTTTTTCGCCGACTGCCGGCACCCGTCATCATCGCAGCAGGTCGCCAACATTTTCCAACATGTTGAAAGTTTTCGGCGACCTGCTGCGGCTATGACGGGTGCTGGCAGTCGACGAAAAAATCGCGTAAGTTGGACAGGCCCTTTACCATCTGTTATGGTTTGCATCGCAAACAAGTTAAGCTATTCCATTTCCTTTTTCTGGAAATAATGAGTTCAATACTTTTCTGTAGGTTGAATGGATTCCATTCACTATTTCGTGTGATGGAAGAATACGTAAAAAAATCCAAAGTTAATGGAATGTACTGCTTTGATCCACTGGAATATAAATACAGCATCTCCCTTAAAGCTTTTATGTACTTATGTTATTTTCTTCCTTGATAAGAATGATGGAATTTTGTGTATGCCTACAGCTGAATTTTGCCCCCCTCTGAACTTTTGTTGTAATTTTTGGTTTAACATTTTCTTTTGAAGTTGACAGTTTTGTTTGAAGTTGCTGGTTGGTCCTTGCTAGCTTTCTGGTTTGTCATGAAAAGAATATATTATCTGCTTTAGAAAAATAATTCATGAGGTTTTATGTACACAGAGTAAATTTTGCATGCTCTTATTTTCTGTTCATATATACTTAAGATACTGTGTTTGACTCGGATTTAATTTCCGGAAAGAGAAAATCAATATTGGAATTAAATCTATTTTCAATCTCCATTCAGATCCATGTCCTATTTTTGTGTTAGGCAAGATAGCAAACTCATTTTTAAGTGCTTACTACTATAAAGCACCAGAGGCTACAACTGTTGAATGTAAGTACAGCAAAAATTCGCTCATAGTTTCTTACAATTAAAATGTTGCCTTTGACACTGGCCACATTTGGCCTTTGACACAGTCATAAGGTATTTTCAGCTGAACTACTGAGTAATTCAAATATTCTTCTGGAAAGCTGAATAAATTGTTTTACAGTAATAGCCAATTTAGAGAGAGGTGGAGTGAATTTTTCAAAGTTCTGCATACATTAGGAAGTTCGGCATGTCCCCAACAACTCTCAACAACTTCTGCAGATGCACCGTGGAAAGCATTTTATCGGGATGCACCACAGCATTGTTTGGGAACTGCAAGAAATTGCAGAGAATTGCAGAAGCAGCCCAGAACATCACGCAAACCAACCAAGCTTCCATTGACTCGATTTACATGTCACGCTGCCTCGGCAAGGCCAGCAGCATAGTCAAGGATGATTCCCACCCCAGACATTCCCTCTTCTACCCTCGCCCATTAGGCAAGATGTACAGAAGTGTGAAAACACACGCTCTAGATTCAGGGACCTAGCTGTTATCAGGCAACTGGACCAACCTATTACCAACTAGAGAACGTTCTCGACCTACTATCTACCTCATTGGAGACCTTTAGACTATCTTTAATTGGACTTTATTGGACTTTATTTTGCACTGAGCGTTATTCCCTTTATCCTGTATCGGTACATTGTGGACGGCTTGATTGTAATCATGTATACACTTACCGCTGACTGGATAGCACAGAACAAAAAAATATTTCACTGTACCACGAAATATGTGACACTAAACTCAATTAAACATCATTTTAGGAGGGAACAAGAACTCATTTATCACCTGGTTCAGTTTTCAAATGTTATAATAAGTGGCATGAAGTCTAAAAATCTGAATTCTATGGAAATATAGGATTATTATTTTAAGTGTGTTTTAATCAGTTGCCTCAGTCATGCAACAGAGGTCGTGATTATTTTTTACATTCGGGTGTGTCCTCTAGATAATGATCTTGCAATAGTGAAGACATTGTAATGGCCAATATTTGCATTTTCTGCGTGTAATTTTCGAACAAACGTAGCTCCAATGTGATATAATTAGTGATCCAGCCGTCAAATCCTCCTCATCTGCAATTATGCTGAAATCACCTGAATTGATATGAATATCAGATATTTATGATTAATCACACAAGGTGTGTGAGGTTTTGATAATATGTTACTTCACCAACATTTATTTATTGGAAAAGTATCTGGGCTCATAAAAATAATTTTAAGTATCTAGACTAGACTGCAATTTCCTAACTTAACATTTTGAAAGAATATGTCAATTATTCGCATTTAGATTTAATTTCTTATATTTCTGTTTCTAACTTAATCTATATACATCCCCATTTTTTTTATTGCTCTGCATACTGTTTAAAAAAAAGTAATTGAAAATGCCTCGAGGTTTCCAGACATTGAGAATTCTTAAATGTGATTGGCTTAGACAGTTTAACGACTTCACAGCTACTGGTTATCAAGGATTCTCAGCAGCATATGTCAAAAGCGGGAAGATCTTGGCAGGCTGCTTTTATTAATGTCTATGTGCAGTGCTGCAGCTTGAATGTTGACCTTAAATTCTGGACTTTTTATGTTTAGAAATCTTTAATAGGAGCTACTGTATGATGTCTCGAAAGTCATTGTCAAGCGTATGTTTATTGAGATTTGTGCTTCAGTAGCACAAACCATAAAGTATGACAATTGCCTTTTTTTACTGAAGAAATCCCAGTGAAAGTGCATTTGCCTTGCGATGTAAATAAATCTTTAGAAGATAGCAAGTGGATTATGTAGCCATTGAGGAATCATTCTGCAAGTCATTCCTACTTAGCCATTATTATGAATTAAAAAAAAAACGCATTTGAAGAAGCAGAATCTGATCATGTGATAGGAGCAGAATTAGGCCATTCGGCCCATCAATACTCTGCCATTCAATCATGGCTGATCTAGCTCTCCCTCTTAACCCCATTCTCCTGCCTTCTCCCCATAACCTCTGACACCCGCACTAATCAAGAAATGTACTTGCCAGGAAATATTTAGCCAATGGGGTTAAAGGGACAGTGGCTGTCCGGGTATGAAATTGGCTGAGAGATGGATAACAGGGAGCAGTTCCTTTGGCTGGAGGGAGTTATTCAGTGCTCTTCCTCAGTGGTTGATGTAAGGACCACTACTCTTTGACATGCATTAAATAACTGGATTTGGATAATGAGGGTTCAAAACATCTTGGAAATGCCGCAATACATTGAACAATGTGGTCAAAGAAACCAGAGAACTGCAGACAAGTTGGCCTGAAGGAAAACTGTTGTTCTTTATTATTAAGGAAGAGGTAGCTGAGCCCTTGGGAAAAAAAAACAAAAAAAACTGGGGCAGACTCAACATGGATTTATGAAAGATAAATCAAGTTTGACAAATCTGAGGGAATGTTTTTAATGCATGTAAGTAGCAGAATAGATAAGGGGCAGTTGATAATGTTCCTAAGGTCATAAGTCATAGGTGCTGAATTTGGCCATTCTGCCGAACCCAGTCTCATGGCTGATCTATCTTTCCCTCTCAACCCCATTCTCCTGCCTTCTCCCCATTACCTTTGATACACTTACTAATCAAGTAATCTCTGCCTTAAAATATAATTTGACGTGTTCCCCACAGGCATCTGTGGCAATGAATTCCTTAATGTGTATTTCTTCTTTCGGAAGATAAGGTGCTGCTCAAAATATTATTAAGCGAATTTGGAGTGCATGGTATGGATTGAAAATTGGTTGATGAGCAGAAAAAAAGGGAATAAATTAATACTTGACAGATTGGGTGGATATGGCTACAGGATTGGTGTTGGGCCCTAGCTGTTCACAATCAAATTAATCAAATGAGGTATCAAACGTAATATATCTCAGTTTGCTTTTGATAGAAAACCTGATGACTGAGCTATGAGGTAGATGTAGATTAATCAAGGCAAAGGACATATAAAATGAATTAGAAAGGACATGGCAGATGGAAGGCCATGCAGTGCATTCAGAAAGTATTCAGACCCCTTCACTTTTTCCACATTTTGTTATGTTACAGCCTTATTTTAAAATGGATTAAATTCATTTTTTGTTATCATCAATCTACACACAATACCCCAGAATGAAGAAGCGAAAACAGGTGTTTAGAAATTTTTGCAAAGTAATTAAAAAAAAAAAAGTAAAATCACATTTGCATAAGTATTCAGACCCTTTACTCAATACTTTGTTGAGGCACCTTTGGCAGCGACTACAGCCTCCAGTCTTCTTGGGTATGATACTACAAGCTTGGCACACCTATATTTGGGTAAATTCTCCCATTCTTCTCTGCAGATCCTCTCAAGCTCTGTCAGGTTGGATGGGGAGCGTCGATGGACAGCTAATTTCAGGTCCCTCCAGAGATGTTCGATCGGGTTCAAGTCCGGGCTCTGGCTGGGCCATTCAAGAACATTTACAGACTTGTCACGAAGCCACTCCTGCGTTGTACTGGCTGTATGCTTAGGGTCATTGTCCTGTTGGAAGGTGTTACTAAAATTTCTAAACACCTGTTTTCGCTTCTTCATTCTGGGGTATTGTGTGTAGATTGATGATAAAAAAATATGAATTTAATCCATTTAAAAATAAGGCTGTAACGGAACAAAATGTGGAAAATGTGAAGGGGTCTGGATACTTTCTGAATGCACTGTATATAACATTGTGAGATAATGAAATTTGATAGAAAAAATAGAAATGCAAAACACATCTTAAAATGGTCAGTGCTTTAAAGGTGTTAATGGTCAGAAATACCCAGGTGTTTTTGTACATGGATCAATTTCAGAAGTGATCTCCCACATAGAAAATTCTTCAGGACCTTGGGAGGATAATTGCGGAGTTTATGTTTCCTCTGGTTTCAATGTCTAATACCAGGCATCACATCCTCACAATAAGAGGTCGGCCATTTAAGAAGCTTCTTCACTCAGAGGGTAAAGCATTCTAAGAATTGCTACCAAGGATGACTGTGGAAGATTAGTCATTGAATATATTCAAGGTAGATGGGTAGATTTTTAGATGTTGAATGTATTAAAAGATGTTGGGTTAGTGTGGGAAAGTGTTGCTTATGTGAAAGATCAGTGATAATCTTATTGAATGGCAGAGCAGACACGAGAGGCAAAATTATTTACTCCTGCTTCTGTTTCTGATATTAGTTTGTTCCTGATGCATCAGAAAGCATGACATTTCAGAAGGATATAGACTGAAGAAGTGGACAGATGCACAGCAACTGAGATTTAGTGTGTAAAAGTGAAGAGTAAACCATTTTTGTCAAAGGAATTTGGAGAGTGAATATTTGCAATCTCCTCTTTCCTACTTCATTCATATAGTTACAATGTTAAGGGGAGCTTCCGGAACAGAAAGATGGGAATGTAAGCACACATAGTTTGTGAGGGTGTTATTTAAAAGGTTTTTTTTTTGTAGTGAGGACTGTGGTGGCAGATTTTCATATCTTTCGAGAAATTAACTCCCTAGCCGCTAAATGGATGAGCAGGGATAAGGGGAATATCTTCGATATGCATGCGAGCTGGCTCACAGAGACCTTCAGAGCTTCTTCACAGATATGGCTTAAAAACACAGTCTTTTGATGAATAAATGCTTTATTGTTGATAGAAAACTAAGATACATCCAAATTTCTTCCGACTCGTTACTACAATCTTCATCAAACTCCAGCTTATTACTTCAAACATTATAAAACTGCTCGTGTCTAGATCCATAACACTGGCATGATCTCCTTTATGGCTCGCCTGATCTCCTTTGGTCTCACATGGTCGAAGGGTTAACCTTCTCCCTACTCGCTCCAAACTGCACTAAAAACTAAACTTCTGCGCAAGCATCTTAGCTCCAAACACGCCCAAAAACACGCCATAAATCCCACCCAAAATAAAACAGTCAGTCTAAAATTTAAAGACACATGCCATCATCAATGACATGCAAAACAGGCCAAATGGCCACTATGCACTGCACTACACAAACAAGGTATTAATGCTAAACCAGGCCCTGCCTCACATGGAGTGTTATGGCCATTCTGGGTATTACCATTACAAATTGATGCTAAGTGTTTAGAGTAGGCACAGAAGAAACTGAACAGAATGATCTCAGGGATGAAAGATTAATTGTTTGATGAAATTGGAGAAGTTGATCTTTTCTCCTTACAAAAATAAGTTTTTGATAGCAGTCCAAAATCATGAATAGTATTTTTGTACTAAATGAGAATCTGCCCAATTCCAGATTATCAATAATATCCCTGTCCCACTTAGGCCATTTTTTAGGCAACTACAGGCGACTAGGCTGTCGCCACATGGTCGCCGGGGTGTCGCCTGTATGGTCTCCTCAGTCGCCCAAAGAGTTGTACCTTTTTTCTGGTCGCCGCTGGATTTTGAAATGTTCAAAAAATTTTGGTGATAGTCGGCACCTGTGGGCTTGGCGCCAATGATCGTAGCCTGATGTAGGTGCTGTCGCCAGGATGACGTAGGTTGTCGCTAGGATGACGTAGGTTGTCGCCTGTGCTGACTTCGGTGATTTCCATTGGCGATTACCTACGTCAACTGGCAACACGTACCGGCGACTGAATTGTCTTACCTTGTCATAGCTTGTCGCGGGTAGACATAGGTTGTCATAGGTGTGGTCGTAGGTGGACGTCCAAATGGTCGCCGGTTGTCGGTAGCTTGCTGTAGCTTGACATCGACTAGGAGATAGGTTGTTGTAGTCATTGTCGTAGGCATTGTCGTAGGGGGGGGGGTTCCAGTCGCCGTTTTATCGGCGACCTGCTACAAACGACTATAACAGTCGCCGGCAGTTGCCAAAAAAATTGTCTAAGTGGGACAGGCCCATAACAGGTAGACACCAAATCGAGGAGATTGGCAAAAGAACTAGATATAGCATTAAGAAAGTATTATTTTAGTCTCATGGTTCTGAACTGAACAGCAATGCATGTTGGAAGTTAATTCTATGATAACTTTCAAAATATAATTAATACAGAATTAAAGGGACTAGTGCTGGAGTGAAGATACCAGTGGGACTTGATGACTTCGATAATCTGAAGATCTGGCACAGACATTGTGGCCAATGTCCTCTTCCTCCAATGGGGCACCATTTTGGTTCTAAGTACACCCTTGACAAACATGCGTTTTAAACAACATTTTCTTTTCTCTTCCAGGCCAAATACAAAGAAGACTTTGAAAAGAATCGAGGGAGAGGATTTAGCATTGTCACTGACACTCCTGAACTGCAAAGATTAAAAAGAACTCAAGAACAAATCAGTAATGTATGTAATGTTCTGTGCGAGAACATGCATGAGAATAGTGTTTTCTCTGTTCCTGTTTTCTTTTGCTAAATTAAATGATACTTAGATTGAATTGCTGCGTGACGAGAGAATGCAAAAGTATGTGCTGAAAATGGAATGCCTGGGTGTGGAATGTTTAATGACATGTGAAGTCCAGTTAACTCTTCTCCAAATTATTCCCTGTTTTACTTTATAATGTGCAATGCATCCCACCCAAAAGAAATGTTTTGGTAATTTGTTCTTACAGTTACATTTCTCAGATGATGATAATTGTTTTATTTCATACAGATTCTGGAAGTGCATGTGAGACTGTGAGAGTGTTTTGACATACACATTTATATATATATACACAAAAATACACCATATATCAGTTATGAATGATATCATCACCGCTTGATTCAGAAATAAAAATGTTTAGATTTGCAATAATCTTGACTTTTTAAAAATTGTATTTACTTGTTTTCCCATCTCTTAATCTCTGAAGGTCTGTGCAGACTGAAGGGATATTAGGCTTTCTTGATCTTCCACTACCTGAATTATTTCAAGTTCAATACATCTTATGTTAAGTAAAGGTACCGACCCACAATCTGTTCCTCTGTCTGTGCATTGTCTGTTGAAGACCACATGAATAATTGGATATTGATGTCTGCTGAGCTTTCCTTCCAAACAATGAATTTGCCACCTTAAAAAATATACCAAATTCAAGTTTAAATATTTTGACTCAAAGTAATTATTCCAGTGATTGTAGAATTAGATCAGAATTCTTGTGGTCTTTAAGAATTGTGTAAATGCAGTGGATCACCTATCTAAGCTGCATGTACTAACATTAAAATGGAAATGTTTGGTTGAGCACAGTGGATTTTTTTTTCTGGTGTTTGTTATTACCAAGAAATGTTTTTACCAACTATAAGGCACACTGACAGCACTATTAATCATTTTGAACGGAACATCTCGAGTTTCACACATTAAAGTGCATCTACAAGGACAGTGAAGAATATTATAAAATAAGGTATGTTTTTTTTTACTTGTACTTTTAAAGACTTGAATTATTTGGATCAGGATTTAATCAGTAACTGAATAAATTAAAATATATTTTTCTGCATGTGTATTAACTCAAATAATTTTATTTTATGGTTTATAGCAGAAAAGCCACAGTCATTGAAATCTAACCCTGAAGGCACAATTTGTGAAATACACCCTCAAAGTGATTTAACATGCACTTAGAATGGTATGTGGACACAGCAAAGTGATCAATCATGAGAATAAACTTACATCTGTGTGCCATTAAATCTTAGAAAATCTTTGCAATTTGGATTACTTCAGCTCTTATTAATTGATCTTCGGTGAGTTTCCTCAGTGAATAATCAGTGTTAACATGGTGTAAAATGATATTAACTGGTTTTAGTCATGTAAAATGCGCATTTAAGACATAGAATCATATACTGTATATGATGAAATAATTTAACTAATTCCCTAGTTCTTTTTGTTTACATCAATATAAAACTTTCCACAGCTTTGCGATGTCTTTACTATCGATTGGTACGTTGCCTTTGTTACTAATTGGTATTCCACTATAAATATGTAATAAATACATTTGCTTTACTTTGAATGCAGATTATAAAAACAATCTTATTTTCCAGTGAAAGTTTTATTCCTTCAGCTGTCTGCTGAATATTATATAGTTAAAATTATCTGCTTGCTGAAAATTCATAATTTCATGCTTGTGATTAGAAAGGTTTTGCATTTTATGTGTCATTATGTCACCAGTGACTTACTGTAAGTATATTTAATACAAGATAACAGATAAAGCTTACCAGATAACTTTATCCTGTTTTCAAAAGGATTATTTTAAAAAGTGGGTAAGTTTAGAAATATTAGAGGTTTTCAATTTATATACGGTGATTTTTCTGCTTATAAATGAGATATTTTCACAGTGGTAATAGTTAGTTATTTTAAAATAAGACATAGAATTGCCATAATTCTGATTGTTGTCTTTAGCACTGTTCATATAATAACTGAGATTCTAGTCACAACCTGCCCAACCAGTCGTTTTTCATCAGTTATTTTCCAAGTGCACAACTTTTTTACAGGAGTCACTGGCAACTATTTGCACAGAGAGAATTCAGGAATCTCCCTGAGAGATGTCGTCAAACCCAGAGCAATGAAGTCAAGTCAAGTGAGTTTATCCTCTTAACCAACATATTAAATATATAAACTGCTGCAAACATCTTCATATAAAGCTAACTGGCATATACTATGACCTATCGGACAAGCAAAGATATAAAATAAATGTATAGGAAGGAACTGCAGATGCTGGTTGACACCGAAGATAGACACAAAATGCTGGAGTGACTCAGCAGGACAGGCAGCAAAACAAAGATAATCCTCATCTCAGGGGAACTGCTGTGTTGTACTTAGGGAGTGAAATACAGTAAACCCTGATTTTGGTCATAGTGGATGGACCTGCCAAAGCCTTTCCGGTTCACAAGGTGCACTAGTGACATCTCCTTCACGCGCCTCACGGTCTTGTCAATGTGGCTGTTGTTTCAGTTCATGTTGTGGCCATTGGGGACAATGCGTTTCTCAGGCCGCTGCCACCGGCAGAATGAGCTTGGTCACTGTGGGGTTTTCTCCCCTCTTACCACCTACTGCTTTGTACTGTTGCCCATCGCTCTGTCCACTTGGTATCCCCCTCCCTTTCCCCCCCCCCCCCTCGATCACCACCACCTCCTCCTTCTCCCATCACCATCCATACGGCCTCTTCCCTGCTCTACCGTTGCCTCCTCCTCTTTTCCCTTCGCCATGTCCACTCAGCTTCTCCACTCCTCCTCCTTCCGTCACTGTGTCCACTCAGTTATAGTGGACAATGGGCAATAATGGACTCCACCCCCCCCCTTCCCATATAATGATGATTTACAATTCTATTATGGGTACAAGGAAGTGCAGAATTGAGGCTATAGTTGGATGTGCCATGATTTTACTTCTTGCAGGGCAAAGGCCTGAGAGGCTCAATGGCCTACTTCTGCTCCTGCTCCTCATTTGTATTCTCATATATAATTGCGAGAGCTGTTTCACAAACACATCAATCAACAACTTGACATATTCATATCTGCAGAGTCATGCTCTGCAGCCAAGTTCCCAGATATCTTCATAATCATTGTTGGGCATTCTCTCCACTTACAGGATCTGTGCATATTTATGCCAGCAAAGTTAAACGCCCTCGTGTAGAATGGGAAAACATTAGCTGAAGGAAAACTATAAACCCACTCTGAACCGCACAAAATCAAGGTATCACATCAAGATGTTGATTGCCACCTACTGTCCTGAAATAGCTATTGTGCACCATCTGGAAGGAACACCAAGGGTAACAGAGGCACAGAATTTGCTCTTCAGAGGCCCGGGAGCCATTGGAGCAAGAGGAGGAGTTACCCAATCTGCAACGTTCCATCACACTTCCAGGGAAGTGGCCTGGTTGAAGCTGCTTATTGGTGGGAGCGGACCAGAGGAAGCAGCTGATTGGGAGCAACCCCAGGTTAGCATTTCTGCTTTTTGGTCAAGGGTTCAGTAAGTTAAGGGTACAGCGAGTTGAGGGTAAAGTGTTTATTAGTAAAGGTAAAGTGATGTCACTGAGGGAAGTGTGCTGCAACCGATGATCTTAGAAGCTCAGCGCACTATTCTCTCCAGCCGAATCTTATCCTGCGAGGTTGTGTGACCATACCAGACAAGCATGGAGAATGTGAGTATGCTTTCTGTGATAGACCTATAGAAGTGGGTCATGGCTGGTCGACTGACCCTGAATTTTTTGAGCTTCCGCAGGAAGTAGAGTCGCTGGTGGCACTTACTGATTATGAGACTGGTGTTGAGCTCCCATGATAGATATTTGAATTTGCACTAATCACTCTGCACTTTCTTTTGCACTTGCACTTACGCTTAACATGACGCTGCTGGGTACTGTCCTTCCTGTATATATTGTCCTTCATACGGTATTGTCTGTATTATTTATTGTGGTGTATGTGGTGGTTGTATTGTACTGTATTGTATCTGTCTGAGAGCGAACCAAGACACATTCCTATCAACTTGTTGACATGGCAATAAACTTCTTGAATCTTGAGGTACAGTTTAAAGGATAAAGATTTTTATAGTGTGAGTGAGTTGATATAATTTGGGGGTAAGCCATGTCAGTGGAGATTGGCCCCGTGGTTTGCTCATCCTGCAACATGTGGGAGATCAGGGATATGGTTGGTGTCCCTGGTGACTACGTTTGCAGGAAGTGTGTCCAACTGCAGCTCCTGGCAGACCGCATTGAACGATTGGAGCTGCGATTGGATTCATACTGGAGCATCCACGATGCTGAGAAAGTCGTGAATAGCATGTACAGTGAGTTGGTCACACCGCAGGTAAAGGTTAAGCAGACAGAAAGGGAACGGGTGGCCAATAGCCAACGTAGCAGTAGGCAGGTAGTGCAGGAGTCCCCTGTGGTCATCTCCCTCCTAAACAGATATACCATTTTGGATACTGTTGGGGGAGATGGCTCATCAGGGGAAGGCAGTAGCAGCCAAGTTCATGGCACCAAGGGAAGGGCAATAGTAATAGGGGATTCAATTGTATGGGGAAATAGATAGGCGTTTCTGCGGCCGCAAACGTGACTCAAGGATGGTATGTTGCCTCCCTGTTGCAAGGGTCAGGGATGTCACTGAACGGCTGCAGAATATTTTGGAGGGGGAGGGTGAACAGCCAGTTGTCGTGGTGCATATTGGCACCAACGATATAGGTAAAAAAAGGGATGAGATCCTACAAGGTGAATTTAGGGAGCTAGGAGATAAACTTAAAAGTAAGACCTCAAAGGTAATAATCTCTGGATTACTACCAGTGCCACGGGCTAGTCAGTGTAGAAATAGGAGGATATTGCAAATGAATACATGGCTTGAAAAATTGTGCAAGGGGGAGGGATTCAAATTTCTAGGGCATTGGAACCAGTTCTGGGTGAGGTGGGACCAGTACAAACAGGACGGTCTGCACCTGGGCTGGAATGGAACCAATGTCCTTGGGGGAGTGTTTGCTTGTGCTGTCGGGGAGGATTTAAACTAATGTGGCAGGGGGATGGGTACAAGAGCAGAGAGGCAGAGGGGTGTAAAATGAGGGTAGAAGCAATAGGTAGCAAGGTGAAAAGTAAAAGTGACAGGCAGACAAATGCAGGGCAAAAATCAAAAAGGGCCACTTTTCAACATAATTGTATAAGGGGTAAGAGTGTTGTAAAAACAAGCCTGAAGGCTTTGTGTCTCAATGAAAGGAGCATTTGTAATAAGGTGGATGAGTTGAATGTGCAGATAGTTATTAATGAATATGATATAGTTGGGATCACGGAGACATGGCTCCAGGTTGACCAAGGCTGGGAGCTGAACATCCAGGGATATTCAATATTCAGGAGGGATAGACAGAAAGGAAAAGGAGGTGGGGTAGCGTTGATGGTTAGAGAGGAGATTAACGCAATAGAAAGGAAGGACATTAGCTTGGAGGATGTGGAATCGATATGGGTAGAGCTGCGAAACACCAAGGGGCAGAAAACGCTAGTGGGAGTTGTGTACAGGCCACCTAACAGTAGTAGTGGAGTTGGGGATGGCATCAAACAGGAAATTAGAAATGCGTGCAACAAAGGTAAAACAGTTATAATGGGTGACTTTAATCTACATATAGATTGGGTGAATCAAATTGGCATGGGTGCTGAGGAAGAGGATTTCTTGGAATGTAGGCGGGATAGTTTTTTAAACCAACATGTAGAGGAACCAACGAGAGAGCAGGCTATTCTAGACTGGGTATTGAGTAATGAGGAAGGGTTAGTTAGCAGTCTTGTTGTGCGTGGCAAGAGTGACCATAATATGGTTGAGTTCTTCATTAGGATGGAGAGTGACATTGTTAATTCAGAAACAAGGGTCCTGAACTTAAAGAAAGGTGACTTTGAGGGTACGAGACATGAATTGGCAAAGATAGACTGGCAATTGATTCTTAAAGGGTTGACGGTGGATATGCAATGGAAGGCATTTAAAGACTGCATGGATGAACTACAACAATTGTTCATCCCAGTTTGGCAAAAGAATAAATCAGGGAAGGTAGTGTATCCGTGGATAACAAGGGAAATCAGGGATAGTATCAAAACAAAAGATGAAGCATACAAATTAGCCAGAAAAAGCAGCCTACCAGGGGACTGGGAGAAATTCTGAGTCCAGCAGAGGAGGACAAAGGGCTTAATTAGGAAAGGGAAAATAGATTAAGAAAGAAAACTGGCAGGGAACATAAAATCTGACTGCAAAAGTTTTTATCGATATGTGAAGAGGAAACGATTAGTTAAAACAAATGTAGGTCCCTTGCTGTCAGAAACAGGCAAATTGATCATGGGGAACAAGGACATGGCAGACCAATTGAATAACTACTTTGGTTCTGTCTTCACTAAGGAAGACATAAATAATCTGCCGGAAATAGCAAGGGACCGGGTAAAATGAGATGGAGGAACTGAGTGAAATCCAGGTTAGCTGGAAAGTGGTGTTAGGTAAATTGAATGGATTAAAGGCCGATAAATCCCCAGGGCCAGATAAGTTGCATCCCAGAGTACTTAAGGAAGTAGCCCCAGAAATAGTGGATGCATTAGTGATAATTTTTCAAAACTCTTTAGATTCTGGAGTAGTTCCTGAGGATTGGAGGGTATCTAATGTACCTCCACTTTTTAAAAAGGGAGGGAGAGAGAAAACGGGGAATTACAGACCAGTTAGTCTAACATCGGTAGTGGGGAAAATGCTGGAGTCAGTTATTAAAGATGGGATAGCAGCACATCTGAAAGTGGTGAATTCATTGGACAAAGTCAGCATGGATTTATGAAAGGTACATCATGTCTGACGAATCTTATAGAATTTTTCGAGGATGTAACTAGTAGAGTGGATAAGGGAGAACCAGTGGATGTGTTATATCTGGACTTTCAGAAGGCTTTCGACAAGGTCCCACATAAGAGATTAGTATACAAACTTAAAGCACATGGTATTGGGGGTTCAGTATTGATGTGGATAGAGAACTGGCTGGCAGACAGGAAGCAAAGAGTAGGAGTAAACGGGTCCTTTTCAGAATGGCAGGCAGTGACTAGTGGGGTACCGCAAGGCTCAGTGCTGGGACCCCAGCTATTTACAATATATATTAATGATCTGGATGAGGGAATTGAATGCAACATCTCCAAGTTTGCGAATGTCACAAAGCTGGGGGGCAGTGTTAGCTGTGAGGAGGATGCTAGGAGGCTGCAAGGTGACTTGGATAGGTTGGGTGAGTGGGCAAATGCATGGCAGATGCAGTATAATAGTGGATAAATGTGAGGTTATCCACAACAGGAAAGTAGACTATTATCTGAATGGTGGCCGATTAGGAAAAGGGGAGATGCATCGAGACCTGGGTGTCATGGTACACCAGTCAGTGAAAGTAGGCATGCAGGTGCAGCAGGCAGTGAAGAAAGCGAATGGTATGTTAACATTCATAGCAAAAGAATTTGAGTATAAGAGCAGGGAGGTTCTACTGCAGTTGTACAGGATCTTGGTGAGACCACACCTGGAGTATTGTGTACAGTTCTGGTCTCCTAATCTGAGGAAAGACATTCTTGCCATAGAGAGAGTACAGAGAAGGTTCACCAGACTGATTCCTAGGATGGCAGGACTTTCATCCAAAGAAAGGCTGGATAGACTCGGCTTGTACTCGCTAGAATTTAGAATATTGAGAGGGGATCTTATAGAAACTTACAAAATTCTTAAGGGGTTGGACAGGCTAGATGCAGGAAGATTATTCCCGATGTTGGAGAAGTCCAGAACAAGGGGTCACAGTTTAAGGATAAGAGGGAAGTCTTTTAGGACCGAGATGAGAAAATAATTTTTTACACAGAGAGTTGTGAATCTGTGGAATTCTCTGCCACAGAAGGTAGTTGAGGCCATTTCATTGGCTATATTTAAGAGGCAGTTAGATGTGACCCTTGTGGCTAAAGGGATCAGGGGGTATGGAGAGAAGGCAGGTATGGGGTACTGAGTTGGATGATCAGCTATGATCGTATTGAATGGCGGTGCAGGCTCGAAGGGCCGAATGGTTTACTCCTGCACCTATTTTCTATGTTTCTATGTTTCATAGGGGATTTCAATGTACATCACTGAATATGTGGCATCAGTTGACATAATTAGTTGAAACATTAAATGTCTAATTACCAGACCCTGGTTCTGGAATGTGGTGAGAGATTGGGGAAAGTCTATCGCAGAGGCTCCATTTCATTTGAGATTTTCATTCAATCTATGAAACTTCAAGAAATAGCGGAGTGCATTAGATCCAACAAAGGCTCCAATTTCTGAAATTGTCTTGTTTGTAGAAATGAAGTATTGTGCTTTATGCCCCATGTCCCACTTAGGAAACCTGAAATGAAACCTCTGGAGACTTTGCGCCCCATCCAAGGTTTCCGTGCAGTTCCCGGAGGTTTTTGTCAGTCTCCCTACCTGCTTCCACTACCTGCAACCTCCGGCAACCACCTGCAACCTCCGGGAACCGCACGGAAACCTTGGGTGGGGCGCAAAGTCTCCAGAGTGGGACAGGGGCATTAGAATCTAGATCTCTAGCCAGGAATTTCCAGTACAGTTGGTGTAATACAGCTTCATTTATTCACATAAGGAGAATTGCTGAGGTATGGATTGCCCAGAAAAATGAACAAATTAATTCCGGCCATATACTGCTTCATTAGTCTATTCTTCAACCTGAAAGTGTTGGAAGGTGATGTCAACAATGACATCAAACAATAACTTATGTAGTTTATGTTCAAGTAAGGTTCTGCTGAGATAATTTTGTTACAGACTATCACAGCCTCTGTTAATGTATGGCCTGCATAGCTGAGGGAAGAGTGATGGGAAACAAACTTTGACTGAGTGTGGAATCAGGAGCTCTCATAAAATTGGCTGGAGTCGTGCCTAGTACAAAAGAAGTGTTGTCACGATTGGTGGTCACTTACCTTAGTTCATAGACATCATGGTAGTTGTTTCCTCAGGTCTGTTGGGCCCTTGAACTAACTGTTTTCCAATCTATGGTCATTTTCCCCAGAATTTTTGTCCAACATTTCTACCATTTATACCATATAACAATTACAGCACGGAAACAGGCCATCTCGACCCTTCTAGTCCATGCCGAACACGTATTCTCCCCTAGTCCCATATACCTGCGCTCAGACCATAACCCTCCATTCCTTTCCCGTCCATATAATTTAGACATGATTACAAATTTCCTGTGGTACGATTATATTGAATTTGTTTTGGTGGTATGAGCATGAATACAATCGTAAATACATGAATACAATCAAGTTAAATGTGAATACAGTAGGGAGACCAAAGGAGAAGATACAGAATGCAGAATATACAGTGCCCTCTATAATGTTTGGGACAAAGACCCATCATTTATTTATTTGCCTCTGTACTCCACAATTTGAGATTTGTAATAGAAAAAAAATCACATGTGGTTAAAGTGCACATTGTCAGATTTTATTAAAGGGTATTTTTATACAATTTGGTTTCACCATGGAGAAATTACAGCTGTGTTTTTACATAGTCCCCCCATTTCAGGGCACCATAATGTTTGGGACACATGGCTTCACAGGTGTTTGTTATTGCTTAGGTACGTTTAAATGCCTCCTTAATGCAGGTATAAGAGAGCTCTCAGCACCAAGTCCTTCCTCCAGTCTTTCTATCACCTTTGGAAACTTTTATTGCTGTTTATCAAAGTTGTGCCAATGAAAGTCAAATAAGCCATTATGAAACTGAGAAACAAGAATAAAACTGTAAGAGACATCAGCCAAACCTTGGGCCTACTGTTTGGAACATTATTAAGAAGAAAGAGAGCACTGGTGAGCTTACTAATCGCAAAGGGACTGGCAGGCCAAGGAAGACCTCCACAGCTGATGACAGAAGAATTCTCTCTATAATAAAGAAAAATCCCCAAATACCTGTCCGACAGATCAGAAATACTCTTCAGGAGTCACATGTGGATTTGCCAATGACCACTGTCTGCAGAAGACTTCATGAACAGAAATACAGAGGGTACACTGCAAGATGCAAACCACTGGTTAGCCACAAAAATCGGATAGCTAGGTTACAGTTTGCCACGAAGTACTTAAAAGAGCAACCACAGTTCTGGAAAAAGGTCTTGTGGATAGATGAGACGAAGATTAACTTATATCAGAGTGATGAGCAAAGTATTGAGGAGAGAAGGAACTGCGCAAAGTATTGAGGAGAGAAGGAACTGCCCAAGATCCAAACCATACCACCTCATCTGTGAAACACTGTGGTGGGGGTGTTATGGCCTGGGCATGTGTGGCTGCTGAGGGTACTGGCTCACTTATCTTCATTGATGATACAACTGCTGATGGTAGTAGCATAATCAATTCTGAATTGTATAGACATATCCCATCTGCTCAAGTTCAAACAAGTGCCTTAAAACTCATTGGCCGGCGGTTCATTCTGCAGCAAGACAATGATCCCAAACATACTGTTAAAGCAACAAAGGAGTTTTTCAAAGCTAAAAAATTGTGAATTCTTGAGTGGCCAAATCAATCACCTGATCTGAACCCAATTGAGCATGCCTTTTATATGCTGAAGAGAAAACGGAAGGGGACTAGCTCCCAAAACAAGCATAAGCTAAAGATGGCTGCAATACAGGCCTGGCAGAGCATCACCAGAGAAGACACCCAGAAACTGGTGATGTCCATGAATCGCATATTTCAAGCAGTCATTGCATGCAAAGGATATGCAACAAAATACTAAACATGATTACTTTCATTTACATGACCTTGCTGTGTCCCAAACATTATGGTGCACTGAAATGGGGGGGACTATGTATAAACACTGCTGTAATTTCTAGATGATGAAACCAAAATGTATAAAAACACCCTTTATTAAAATCTGACTATGTGTACTTTAATCACCTGTGATTTTTTTTCTATTACAAATTTCAAATTGTGGAGTACAGAGGCCAATAAATAAATGATGGGTCTTTGTCCCAAACATTATGGAGGGCCCTGTAGTTCTCAACATTGTAGTGCTTCAATTCCATAGATTAAATTCCACTGTCTGCGATGGGGTGGAGATGGATTGGACAGTTAAAGAAACTTACAAAATTCTTAAGTGGTTGGACAGGCTAGATGCAGGAAGATTATTCCCGATGTTGGGGAAGTCCAGAACAAGGGGTCATAGTTTAAGGATAAGGGGGAAATCTTTTAGGACCGAGATGAGAAAAACATTTTTCACAGAGAGTGGCGAATCTCTGGAATTCTCTGCCACAGAAGGTAGTTGAGGCCAGTTCATTGGCTATATTTAAGAGGGAGTTAGATATGGCCCTTGTGGCTAAAGGGATCAGGGGGCATGGAGAGAAGGCAGGTACAGGATACTGAGTTGGATGATCAGCCATGATCATATTGAATGGCGGTGCAGGCTCGAAGGGCCGAATGGCCTACTCCTGCACCTATTTTCTATATTTCTATGTTTCTATGACAGTACTCTAGCTTATGGATGGACTATTCAGAAGCCTGATAACTGAGCACAGGGAAAACGAATGCCGATGGTGGGACAAATCTATGATTATGTTGGCTGCTTTTCTGAGGCAGCATGGTGTAGATTGAGTCAGTGGCCGGAAGTTTGGTCTATGTGATGGACTAGGCTGCATCTACAACTCTCTGCAATTTCCTGTGGTGAACACAGTAAGAAAAAAAACTGGATGGACAAATGAATGTGGATGGAATTGGAATACCTGGCCATGAGTTACCTGAGATTGGAAAATTCAATGCTTACACCGTTGTGTGTGTCAAAAGTACCTTAGTGGAATGTGAGGTGTTATTCGTCCAGTTTCCATTTGGCTTCCAAATAGCAATGGAAGGCCAAGCACAGACAGGATGTGGGAATGGAAAGGAGATTTAAAATGACATACAACTGGCTGATGCAGTATTGAGGTGCCTGCAAATCAGTTGTCCAGTCTGCACTTGGTTTCACCAATGTAACCTTCGCAGCCCTTCCAAGTGCAGCAGTGGTTTACCTGCACCTCTTCCAATCTCGTTTGCTATATGACATTGTGGCATATTTTGCATTGGCTTTTCCCAGGGTTTTTGAGTTTACAGTATACAATGTTGACTAGGATATAGTTGTCTGAGTTTTCAACCATTTTTAAAAAGTAGCTGAAAAATGATCAATGTCTCAAGATTGGAAAGACTGAATGTAGGTAATTGAACATATTATGTAGAAAATGTAATGCAGTACATTCTTTGAGAAAGTTGCAGTCTGAAATCTGTAATGCACACCATAATTTCCTGATTCTAACCTACGCTCTTAGTACTAACGTGCACTCTTTTATCATTGAAATAGGGACATTCTTCCCTCTGATCTATTATTTCCTCTCAACACCATTATCCTGCCTTATCCTTAGCCTTTAACACACTTACTAATTGTTACCTATCAATCTCCGCTTGAAAAATACCCTATGATTGGCCACCACAGCCATCTGAGGCAGCGAGTTCCACATATTCACCAGCCTCTGATGGAATTTCCTCCTCATCTCCATTCTAAAGTTACATCCTTTTATTTTCACATTGGCACATACCAGTCATCTTCTAATTTATGTTGTCAAGCTCCTGCCTCTTTCCCCCTCATGTTCTGCCATCTCCGCTTTACTGGAGCTTTCTCAGAGGTTTCACAAGGATGGCTCTGGGACTGGAGAGCCCGAGTGATAAGGAGAGGATAGATAGGCTGGGATTGTTCTACGTTGAGTGGAGGTAGCCAAGGAATAACCTTACAGAGATTATTAACATCAAGGGGCTTAGGTAGTCAGTTTTTTTTCCTGAGCAGGGGAGTCTAAAAGTAGGGAGCATATGTTTAAGGTTAGATGGGAAAGAGGATGGTGGGGATATGGAAAGAGGTGCCATGGGAGGTGGTAGAGGTGTGTACCATTACAATATTTAATATTTGGACAGGTACATGGTAGGAACGGTTCAGAGGGATATGGGCCAATCCAGGCAAATGGGAATAGTTCAGGAAGGCACCTTGGCTGGCATGGCAAATGGGGCCGAAGGGGCCAGTTTTTGTATAACCGTATGAGTCTGTGGGTACCTCTCTTTCCTGACCTTTATACTGGCATTCCATCCTACTCTGACTAGCAGAGGACAGAGATGTTCTTATTCATCCTATCTAATAAGCATGTTGCAAGTATATTAGATGTGCTGAAAAGTTGTTTTGACTGGGAAAGGATATTCATTCCTAGTTTGGCAAGTGGATGGAGGCAGCTGGCCAGTTAAAACAAAACAAATGCTATTTTCCTTGCACAACCATCCAATGAAAATGATTGCACAGATGCATCTGTGAAGAAACACTTCTTGCTGAATGTTGTCACACAACGATGATATGAAGTGCACTGGTAGCTGTTCTGAGGCATAAAAAGAGACCCAAATCTCTATAAAGGAGTCTCATAAAATTAACAATATATTAAAACAACATGACAAAATTATTAAAAGCAAAGTTTTTTTTCAGGGCACAGAAGATAATTGTAAATCTCTTTGTAGTGGCATCTAAACCTTCTGAGGAGATTACTGGTCTGATTCACAGTTCTATATTTTCCTATGTAGAAAAATCAAGCAATCAAAGCTGCCTTCCTGATGAAAGTAACAGTACTTGTTAATATGTTTAATTGATGAATATATCACGGCAATTAATCAGTCCGCATTGATCATGAAATAACGGGCATTTAATGACATTTAAACTCCTACATAATTTTTATTATAGAGGGGAAAACTCAAGGAGTTTGAACACCTGCAATATGTTTTCAATAGAACTGATAAATTTTCAGTTGAAATTAGCCTTGCCCACAAAATAAATACTTAACTCCAAACTTCAGGAGGGTGTGGGAATTGAGACCTGTACAATGAAGTTTGTAGATTACAATGATGAGGATTCACACAAGATAGGTGGATGGGAGAATGCAATTAAGGACATAGTAAACAGAATGGTTAGATTATGATGTTTACCCTGGGACATCATAAAGCAATCTAAGAATTAAGAAAATAATCTAATTGTCCTTCACTGAAACTTCTTATTTCTGTCTTAAATGGATAACACCTTTTGAAAAAATGTCTTTGCATTTTCCAGATTAGCGCCATGGGTACATAGAGCCATATAGCATGGAAACAGGCCCTTCGGCCCAATATGCCCACGCCGACTAAGATGTCCCATCCATAATAGTCCTGTCTGCCCGCATTTGGTCCATATTATTCTAAAACTTTCCTATCCATGTACTTGTCCAAATGTCTTTTAATGCACTTTAATTATTCTTGCTATTCAGGGAGTGCAGCGTAGGTTCTCCAGGTTAATTCCCAGAATGGCGGGGCTGACATATGATGAAAGAATGGATCGACTGGGCTTGTATTCACTGGAATTTAGAAGCATGAGAGGGGATCTGATAGAAACATATAAAATTCTTCAGGGATCGGACAGGCTAGATGCAGGAAACATGTTCCCTATGTTGGGGGAACCCAGAACCAGGGGTCACAGTTTAAGAATAAGGGGCAGGCCATTTATGACTGAGATGAGGAAAAACCTTTTCACCCAGAGAGTTGTGAATCTGTGGAATTCTCTGCCATAGAAGGCAGTGGAGGCCAATTCACTGGATGTTTTTAAGAGAGAGTTAGATATAGCTCTTGGGGCTAACGGAATCAAGGGATATGGGGAGAAAGCAGGAATGAGGTACTGATATTAGATGATCAGCCATAATCATATTGAATGGCAGTTCTGGCTTGAAAGGCGGAATGGCCCTCTTCTGCACCTATTTTCTTTGTTTCTATGTTTCCTGTGCACTTCAATTTAAAGAATCCTAGTAAATGTAAAATCTTTGTAGAAGTATGGCAACATCCAATGGAAATCAGTGACCAAATAACCCGGAAGTAACAGTCACACCAAGTACACATTTCCCATCTACTAACTATCCCTCCTAATTTTACATTTCACTCCTCGCCTTTCTTTCTTATTAGATTCCGC
This sequence comes from Amblyraja radiata, assembly GCF_010909765.2. NCBI lineage: Eukaryota > Metazoa > Chordata > Chondrichthyes > Rajiformes > Rajidae > Amblyraja > Amblyraja radiata. The sequence continues at coordinate 128,013,930 of NC_045957.1, read as the reverse complement.
CACTTATCGAGCCATTCACTGTGATCAAGGCTGATCATCCACAATCAGTAGCCCGTTCCTGCCTTCTCTCCAAATCCCCTGACTCCACTATCCTTAAGAGTATCTAACTCTCTCTTGAAAATATCCAGAGAATTGGCTTCCACTGCCTTCTGTGGCAGAGAATTCCACAGATTCACAACTCTCTGGGTGAAAAAGCTTTTCCTCATCTCAGTCCTAAATGGCCTACTCCTTATTCATGATTTCCCTTTGAATTGTAAAAATTTAATTTCTGGGATAGATCAAGGGTCTGTTGCTTTTAATCTTAAAAAGCCACTGCTTATTTCCTAATGGAATTTTGATAGCCAGCCAAATTGTAACTACTAAAATGTGCTTTCTGCAGCTTGGAAACAGATTGCTGGGTGAATATGCATTTTGCCACAACATTACCAAAGGACAGATGAAGCAGTTTACATTTTAATAATAAACTACAGGTATATACTAAAACACATTTAAATTATAAAGTTTATTTTATGATTTTCTACTTTAACATGTTGTTACTAAATAGAAATCAGTGGGAGTACTTTTTGAATATTTATTGCATGTTTTATCTTCTTGCTATTGACACTCGTCGAAGTTAAGTGTCAATACGGGCAACCTGAGTATTTTGATTCTTTAGAAATTATCTTGGATCAGGAATTAAATAGATACATAGACAATAGGTGCAGGAGTTGGCCATTTGGCCCTTCGAGCCATTCAATGTGATCATGGCTGATCATCCACAATCAGTACCCCGTTCCTGCCTTCTCCCCATACCCCTTGATTCCGCTTGCCCTAAGAGCTCTATCTAACTCTCTTTTGAATGCATCCAGTGAATCGGCCTCCACTGCCTTCTGAGGCAGAGAATTCCACAAATTCACAACTGTGTGAAAAAGTTTTTCCTCATCTCAGTTCTAAATGGCCTACCCCTTATTCTTAAACTGTGGCCTCTGGTTTTGGACTCCCCCAACATTGGGAACATGTTTCCTGCACCTAGCGTTTCCAATCCCTTAATAATTTTATATGTTTCTATAAGATCCCCTCTCATCGTTCTAAATTCCAGTGCATACTAGTCCAGTCGCTCCATTCTTTCATCATATGACAATCCCGCCATCCCGGAAATTAACCTCGCGAACCGGCGCTGCACTCCCTGAATAGCAAGAATGCCCTTCCTCAAATAAGGAGACCAAAACTGCACACAATACTCCAGGTACGGTCTCACCAGGACCCTGTACAACTGCTAGGGTACAACTGCGGTCTCACCAGGACCTCTGCTCCTATACTCAACTCTTCTTGTTGTGAAGGCCAACATGCCATTTGCTTTCTTCACTGCCCATTGTATCTGCATGCTTACTTTCAGTGACTGATGTACTTGGCCGCCGAGGTTTTGTTGCACTTCCCCTTTTCCTAACGTGACACAACTCAGATAATAATCTGCCTTCCCGTTCTTGCCATCAAAGTGGATAACCTCACATTTAACCACATTATACTGCATCTGCCCTCTCACCCAACCTGTCCAAGTCACTCTGCAACCTCATAGCATCCTCTTCGCCGTTCACACTGCCACCCAGCTTTGTGTCATTTGCAAATTTGCTAATGTTACTTTTAATTCCTTCATCTAAATCATTAATGTATATTGTAAATGGGTGCAGTCCCAGCACCGAGCCTTGCTCCACCGCACTAGCCACTACCCGCCATTCTGAAAGGGACCCGTTAATCCCTACTCTTTGTTTCCTGTCTCCCAACCAATTTTCTATCCATGTCAATACCCTACCCCCAATACCATGTGCTCTAATTTTGCCCACTAATCTCCTGTGTGGGACCTTATCAAATGTTTTCTGAAAGTCCAGGTACACTACTTCCACTGGCTCTCCCTTGTCCATTTTCCTAGTTACATCTTCAAAAATTTCCAGAAGACTTGTCAAGCATGATTTCCCCTTCGTAAATACATGTTGAATTGGACCAATCATGTTACTGCTATTACATCTTTGATAATCGACTCCAGCATCTTCCCCACCACTGATGTCGGGCTAACTGGTCTATAATTCCCTGCATTCTCTCTCCCTCCTTTCTTCAAAAGTGGGATAATATTAGCTACCCTCCAATCCACAGGAACTGATCCAGAATCTATTGAACATTGGAATTCCACGATTTCTAGAGCCAACTCCTTGAGTACACTCGGATGCAGACCATCGGGCCCTGGGGATTTATCAGCCTTCAGTCCCATCAGTCTACCCAACACCATTTCCTGACTAATGTGAATGTCCTTTAGTTCATCCATCACCCTAGATCTGTCCACTAGTACATCTGAGAGATTGTTTGTGTTTTCTTTAGTGAAGACAGAACCAAAGTACCTGTTCGATGTCTGGCATTTCCTTGTTCCCCATAATAAATTAAACTGTTTCTGTCTTCAAGGGATCCACTATTGTCCTAACTATTTTTTTCTTCTTCACATACCTAAAGAAGCTTTACTATCCTCCTTTATATTTTTTGCTAGCTTACCTTCGTACTTCATCTTTTCTCCCCGTATTGCCTTTTTAGTTCTTTTGATCTTTAAAGGTGTCTCAATCCTCTGGCTTCCCGCTCATCTTTGTATGTTATACGTCTTCTCTTTTATTTTTATACTGTCCTTAACTTCACTTTTCAGCCACGATCGCCTCTTACTCCCCTTAAAACCGTTCTTCCTCTTTGGACTGAAATGATCCTGCATCTTCTGGATTATTCCCAGAAATACCTGCCATTGCTGTTCCACCATCATCCCAGCTAGGGTCCCTTTCCAGTCAACTTTGGCCAGTTTCTCCCTCATGCCAACATAGTCCCATTTGTTCATCTGCAATACTGACACTTCTGATTTACCTTCTCCCTCTCAAATTGCAGATTAAAACTTATCATATTATGGCCACTACAGTACCTCCTAATGGATCCTTTACCTTGAGTTCCCTTTATCAAATCTGGTTCATCACACAACACTAAATCCAGAATTGCTTTCTTCCTGGTCGGCTCCAGTACAAGCTGCTCTAAGAATCCATCTCGCAGGCACTCTACAAACTCCCTTTCTTGGGGTCCAGTACCAACCTGATTTTCCCAGTCTACCTGCATGTTGAAATCTCCCATAACCACTGTAGCATTACATTTGTTACATGCTAATTTTAACTCTGGGTGCAACGTGCACCCTATCTCCACGATACTGTTTGGGGGTGTACTTTTTACTACAACAAAATCCTGTTTCTTCTGATTTTATGTTTGAATCATATGGTCTTGGGCTAATAATTTTCCTAATGTGAGTACTGTGCCCATATTTATTATGTACATATTTATTATATGCAAGTAAGTATTACAGTTGTAGAACTTAATGATGTTATACTTGTACATAGGCTTAATTATTTTCAGTTATTTATGATGAATGGGTTACATTGTTCCCATGGCCAAGACCAGTTTCCAGAAGCAGGCTTCTCATTCCAAGCTCTATAATGGTCAAGGATTACCACAAGGGCAAATATATTATTTCAAGGATGTTCTTGAAGCCTCCTTGAGAAAATGTAACATACTCACTGATCCAAGAGAATTCCTGGCTCATGGCGGATCAACAATGGGGAAGGGGCATCTGAGATGGCATTGAGAACCTCATGATCCTTTGTCACGAGCATGCAAAGGTTCAGCATTACTGATAGAAGGAGGATATCCCTTCCGATACAATCCATCCAAATTCTCCAGCAGACACATTCTGCCCCACCAATGGCAGATATTGGCCTCATCGACCATTGCAAAACATGAGAGGAAGCAAGCCATCTTTCAGCATCAAATGTCTGAAGTCTGAAGCTGATGTCTCAGATATCCTGAGCAAGTGTCTGAGAGGAAGAAAATGATGGTGTGAACACAATGGAGTTCAGAAGAATGAGGGGGGACCTCATTGAAACATACAGAATAGTGAAAGGCTTGGATAGAGTGGATGTGGAGATGATGTTTCCACTAGTGGGACAGTCTAGGACTAGAGGTCATAGCCTCAGAATTAAAGAATGTTCTTTTAAGAAGGAGATGAGAAGAAATGTCTTTAGTCAGAGGGTGGTAAATCTGTGGAATTCTTTGCCGCAGAAGGCAGTGGAGGTCAAGTCAGTGGATATTTTTAAGCCAGAGATAGATAGATTCTTGATTAGTACAGATTTCAGAGGTTATGGGGAGAAGGCAGGAGAATGGGGTTTGGAGGGAGAGATAGATCAGCTATGACTGAATGGCGGAGTAGACTTGATGGGCCAAATGGCCCAATTCTACTAATCCTTATAACATGACAATGTATCAGGGTTTCTTGATGTATGTTAATCTTTCATATTGCAAACATACTGGTTTTGAGGCAACTTGTGTCCTGCAGGTATTATTGTGATTAGTGATCACTGGTGGTGACAGTGTAGTTCAAGGTCCATCCATCAATAATACAATGCATAGTGATTCCAACAAAGTAAAATGGGTTAAAGTCATCAGCCCAATGAAATAGAATAAGACCTTGGAATATTTGCCTCATTTGATGGCCTCAAAGGATATTTGGTTTGAATTGGAAATAAGTGTCCATGTTAATTGGAAGCTGGCAGCAAGAAACCAAGTTGAAGATAATGTAGTGATGTCTGACAATGAATCTCTTCCTGAATTTGATAATAAATCAATTACTTTGAGGAGTGCACAACAGTGACGGAAACCAAGAAATTGCAAGTTCTCCAGCACAAGAAATTAGCACCATACTAAAGAACAGTATACAGCTGACAGAAGAAACCAGTCAGCAGGCTGAATCTATTATGAAGATGAAACGAATTCAAACACTTCAAGGAGAGAAAACAGCTTTTATGTACGGTATGTAAATAAGTCATCTGGGTTTAGAACTCAATTAGTTCTCTGTTCTGCAGAACTTGCAACCTCATTGCATGACTCATTGCTGTTCTGTGACTCTTCAAAGCTGTTGATTCATTGTCCACATCAGGAATAGATTAATCATCACATATCACTTCATTATCTTTAACCATGTCATCATGTGTACATATGGTGTAAGCACCACCTGTTGGTGAGCCTGGCTTATAGTGTCCTATGGATATCATCTTTGTTCGAGATTATCTGCAGTCCCAGTATAGTCTGAAGGTCATGGCAAAAAAAATATGAGTGGGATTATTATGCAACCCGAGTATACAGTTTACAGATTACTTTGTGTATGAAACCTTTTGTCACATAGAAATAAATTATTGAACAGTGGAAGTGTTACAGAGTATAAAAATAATTAGAGTCATAGAGATATACAGCGTGGAAACAGGTTCTTAGGCTCAACTTCCTCACACTGACCAACGCCCCATCTACACTAGTCCCACTTGCCTGTGTTTGGAACATAATCCCTCTATATCTCCTATCCATGTACCTGTCTAATTGTTTCTTGAATGTTGCGATACAACCTGCCTCAACTACTTCCTTCAGCAACTTGTTCCATACACCCACCACCCTTTGTGTGAAAAAGCTGCCCCTTAGGTTCCTATTAAATCTTTCCCCCCTCACCTAAACCTATGTCCTCTGGTTCTCGATTTCCCAACTCTGGGCAAGTGCATTTACCAAATCTATTTCTCTCATGATTTTTTATATAAGGTCACTCCTCATTCTCATGTGCTCCAAGGAATAGATGCCTAGGCTGCTCAACTCCCTATATCTCAGGCCCTCGGGTCCTGACTATATCATTGTCATTCTTCTCTGCAAGCTTTCCAGCTTGACAGCATTTTTCCAATAACATGGTGTCCAGAACTGAACACAATACTCTAAATGTGGCTTGTGATGGTGGTGTGCCTCAGGGTTCGGTGCTGTTTGTCATCTATATCAATGATTTGGATGAGAATATACATGGCAAGATTAAAATGTTTGCTGATGATACAAAAGTGGGTGGTTTTGCAGATAGTGAAGATGGTTGTGAAAAATTGCAGCAGGATCATGATCGATTGGCCAGGTAGGCAGAGGAATGGTTGATGGAATTTAATACAAAGAGATGTGAGGTGTGGCATTTTGGCAAGTCTAACATAGGCAGGAGATACACAGTGAATGATAGGGCTCTGGGAAGTGTTGTAGAGCAAAGGGATCTATGAGTGCAGGTGCATGGTTCCTTGAAGATGGAGTTGCAAGTAGATAGGGTGGTCAAAAAGGTTTTTGGCACTTTGGCCTTCATCAGTCAGAGTATTGAGTATAGAAGTTGGGAGGTCATGGCACAGTTGTATAAGACGTTGGTGAGGCTGCATTTAGAGTATTGTGTTCAGTTCTGGGCACCATGTTATATGAAAGATGTTGTCAAGCTGGAAAGGGAACAGAGAAGATTTACGAGGATGTTGCCAGGGCTAGAGGGTGTGAGCTATAGGGAGAGGTTGAGTAGGTTGGGTCTCTATTCCTTGGAGCACAGGAGGATGAGGGGTGATCTTATAGAGGTGTATAAAATCCTTAGAGGAATACATAGAGTAGATGCACAGAATCTCTTGCCCAGAGTAGGTGATTTGAGGATCAGAGGACATAAGTTTACGGTGAAGGTGAAAAAATGTTAATAGGAATCTGAGGGGTAACTTTTTTACGCAAAGGGTGGTGGGTGTATAGAAAAAGCTGCCAGAGGAGGTAGTTGAAGCTGAGACTATCCCAACATTTAAGAAACGGTTAGACAAGTACATGGGTAGGACAGATTTGGAGGGATATGAACCAAACGTGGGCAGGTGGGACTAGTGTAGCTGAGACATGTTGGCCGGTGTGGGCAATTTGGGCTAAAGGACCTGTTTCCACACTGTATTACTCTATGACTCTATGGCCAACATCTTATATAACTGCAGTATGATCTCCCAACTTCTATACTCAATACTCTGACTGATGAAGGCCAATGTGCCAAAAGTCTTTGTGACCTGCCTATCTACCTGTGACAATACTTTCAAGGAACTTTATACCTGCACTCCTAGATCCCTCTGGTCTACAACATTCCCCAGAGCCTGACCATTCATTGTGTAGGCCCTGCCCATTTTAGACTTCCCAAATGCAATGCCTCACAATACCCTGTATTAAGTTACATGAACCATTTCTCAGTCCACCTACCCAACTGATCAAGATCCTGCTGCAATTCTTGACAAACATCTTCACTATCTACAATATTACCTGCATTTGTGTCATCTGCAAACTTGCTAATCATGCTATGTATGTTCTCATCCAAATCATTGAGAAAGATGACAAACAGCAATGGGTCCAACACCCATTCCTGACGCACATCACTAGTCACAGGCCAATTTTTTTTATCTCACCTTGGATCCCATGTGCTCTAATCTTCCAGAGCAGATCCTTGTTCAATACCTTGCTGAAATCCATAAATATATAACTTTACCGCTCTGCCCTCATCAACCTAAAATAATCAGCAACCTAAATTTGTTAATATAAATTGTCTGGAAAATAGCTGAAGTATGGTGTTTCCTCAAATCTTTTGTGTTCTTTGCATTTGAAATTTGACATATAAAAAGGCTCAAATATATGTGGGGTTCAGTACCTAGTAAGGGCAAAATGTCACTGGGTTGCCCCTCATCATGATACCCCCAACCCCCTGCCTATAATAAGTGGAGCAATGATTTGGCAGACGTCTGTCATTTTTGAAAGCAACATTTATCCACAATTTTACACGGAGTTGAATGTTTCTTTCAGAAAGCAATATTTATATTTGTTGAGGAAAACTACAATGGAAATAGTTAAAAACAACTAAATTATCATGCTCACCAGACTGATTCCTGGGATGTCAGGACTTTCATATGAAGAAAGACTGGATAGACTCGGCTTGTACTCACTAGAATTTAGAAGATTGAGGGGGGATCTTATAGAAAGTTACAAAATTCTTAAGGGGTTGGACAGGCTAGATGCAGGAAGATGGTTCCCGATGTTGGGGAAGCCCAGGACAAGGGGTCACAGTTTAAGGATAAAGGGGAAATCCTTTAGGACCGAGATGAGAAAAACATTTTTCACACAGAGAGTGGTGAATCTCTGGAATTCACTGGCACAGAAGGTAGTTGAGGCCAGTTCATTGGCTATATTTAAGAGGGAGTTAGATGTGGCCCTTGTGGCTAAAGGGATCAGGGGGTATGGAGAGAAGGCAGGTACAGGATACTGAGTTGGATGATCAGCCATGATCATATTGAATGGCGGTACAGGCTCGAAGGGCCGAATGGCCTACTCCTGCACCTATTTTCTATGTTTCTATATAATGGAGACCCTTGATCATTCGACTAACATCTGCTCACAAAATGCATCCTATTTATCTTAATTGACCTAAACAAATTGATAATATAAATTGTTATGCAATAGCTGGTCTTCTGGTACTTAACAAAAATAATTCAGTAGGATTTTTAAATGAAAAAGAAAAGAGCCAGCTTGGGGTCAGAAGCAGAATTTAACAGGAAGGAAGCAATAACAATTGAATGAACTGTTTATAGTGGAATGCCAACATTTTGAAATGGCAGTGCATTAACAGTTACCATGGCTACAATGAAAGACATACTAGCAAGGTAAAATTTCAGCTTGATTGCAACTAAGACTTTAGGCATTAAGGTAATTAAAATGTGTTGCATTATGGAATTGAGTTATATTTTAGCTCAACCAATATTTTTGCTTGGACATCTACCTGAATTAGTTTAATATTGTCATGTATACTGAAGTACAGTGAAAAGCTTTTTGTTTGTAGTCAAAAAAAACATAATTACAGTCAAGTTGCCATCAGTGCACAACATTTAGCACAGGATAAAGTCCAATGAAGATTGATAAAAGATAGTTCACCGGTCTCCAATGAGGTAGATGGAAGGTCAGGACTGCATGCTAGCTGATGAGAGGACCAATCATTTGCCTGATAACAGCTGGGAAGAAAATGTCTCAGAATCTGGAGCGATGGTTTTACAAACTTCTGTACCTTTTGCCTAAGTGACTGGGGTGGGACTGGTCCTTGACTATGCTAGTAGCCTTGCTGAAGTAGTGTAGATGGAGTCAATGGAAGGGAACTTGGTTTGTGTGATGGCCTGGACTATGTCCACAACAATTACTTGCTGTCTTGGATGGAGATCTTCCCAAACTGTACTGTGATGCATCCCAATAATATGCTTTTTACGGTGCATCTGTAGAAATTGGTGATGGCTGTTGGGACATGCCAAACTTCCTAAACCTAAGGAAGTATAGGCATCGTTGTGCTTTCTTGGCCATAGCTTATCAGTATTATGAAAATTATTATAATTTTCAGGTGGTTATGTCCATTGAAAACTGTGGGTCCTGACACCTACCTTCAATGCTAAATGAAGTCACAAAAGTGCCTCCTATTCTCGGACTCAGATCGTTCTGCTGTGTAAATCTGGGATTGTGTTATTAATCTGGATACTCAGCATTTTCAGTCTTTTTATTTTATCCATATTGATTTTATAGCTTCATTAAAACTGTACTTTGATCATGGGGGAAAAAAGGGTGAGGTGGGGGTGAACATTTTTTCAGGAGAAAGTTGATTCAAGAGTTGATTGAGGAAGTGTCTCAATTTATCTGAGATTGCATGCTTACAAACAAATGAAACGTTTCTAAAAATCATCTAATTTCTGTAGGATAATTGTTGGTGGACAGTATTTAATAAGGTTTTATTCCATTACTAGAGTAAATGGGACCCGTTGGGTCCCACATGGGAAGCCTGGTTCCCCCAATGCAACCCATTCCCCAACGCAATATTCCACCACTCACCTGTTCCCCCAACGCAACCCATTCCCCACGATCTGAATTCTGGAAAGGGGGTGTGGGGATGGGAGGATGGGGGGGGGGGGGGGCTAGCACACTACTCACCCCGCGTTTTCGGCCTCGCGCAGTAGATCCCGGTCCCACTCCGGCTTCACTCAGATGCTTCCGATTCAACTCAGCAGCTTCCAGCTGGTCGTGCTGGTCACTGCAGAAGCAGTCCGCTGGCAGCTCACTCTCTGCACGCTTTCCATGGGCTGCTCAACACTCTGTGTGGGCTGCTCAACACACTGCGCCCCTACAGCTTTTTATTCTCCTCGCCGCATTATTGACAGCGGGTTCCGGAAGGGGGCGGTTTTTACGATTTTTAAACCTTCATAACTTTTGTACTAGTTCACCGATCGGAATAAAACTTGACTTGCAGCAGAGGATAATGGTGAGTTAGGTGGCAAAAATTCGTAGCCCTATGAGGAATTGTTTATGGGCAAATTTAATTACAACGCAGACCAGAAGTGGTCAAGATGAAAGTATTAGTAATAGTATAAAAGATAGATATTTATAGTGCAGTCAGTTCTTTCTCGTTCAAGCATTGGCAATGGCTGGTGAGCATTCCACAGACCATGGTTAGCGATGAGTCTGCTCCTTCAGTATAATTGCAGCTTTTTAATGTCGAATTTTGGGTAGTGATATATTTATCGAAATCAGAATTATATTAGCTGAGAACATTAAACATCTAATTAGTAAGGATATCAAAGGTTACAGGAAGAATGGGGATGGGAGTTGAGAGAGAAAGATAGCTGAGCTATGATTGAATGGAGGAGTAGACTCAATGGGCCAAATGGCCCAATTATGCTCCTAGGCCATATGAACATTTGAAATTATTTTAAAAATGCATATAAATGTATACAAATAATTTGCAAACATAGATTGTGTGAAAGGGGAAACCAGAAATATGCTCCAGCCCAAACAATCTGAGTTAGTATTTATAGTTTTCATGAGGTGTAATCCTAATCCCATCTAACCATGCTGTTCCACTCCTTTTATTCTTGATTTCTTCATCCACCCAGATAATCTTGACTAGCCTTTGTTCTAATCACTAACACATTTATTAGACATTCAGTAAGATCATAGCCTGCTGGGTTTTTAATCTTTCTCTTCTTGTCTGTCCTTAATATTTAACATCAATTTGACATCTTTAGCTTTTTTTTTTAAAGCCAATGTTCTCTGGAAAGAGTCTGTTATTATTAACTGTGCCTACTCTTTCAGAATTATTAACATGGTTGAAATAGTATGCCATAATTTATTTTCCTAACAAGATATGCCTGAATTTTAAGTTCTTCATATTTGTGTTTCGCCAGCAGTGGTAGAATTGTCGCCAGAGACTATTTGACACGTTTGGCACACATGTCAGTGAGGGGTTAAATGGCACATTGTACACCAACATATACAGTATATATGTTGTCCATTACATCTCGACTTCACAATACTTAAATTCTGCATTGCATTAGATTTTTTACATTTAACTTTATATAATATCATTTTAAATATAGAAATACCTTCAACAGAGGCAATTAGAATGGATTGGGAACGAGAATTATTGATAAAAATTCCGAAAGACAGATGGGAAAAACACTTGCTATATGTACACACATGTTCGATTAATGTAAGACATAACTTAATTCAATTTAAGATTTTACATAGATTATATTACTCGAAAACTAGACTGAATAAAAATTTTCCAAATGTCTCCCCCATCTGTGACAAATGCTTATCTCAAAATGCCACTATAACACACTCTCCTGTACAAAACTTCATAAATTCTGGAATGAAATTTTTGGAATTTTTACAAAACTATTTATCATAAAACTGAACCCCAATACAGAACTGATTATCTTCGGAGCAATGGAAGACGGATGTAAACTAACTACATTTCAAAAATCTCTCCTTAACTATGGCTTAATAACGGCAAAAAAACTTCCACACCAACGCTCAAACTGTGGATCTCAAATATGTCTGAAATGTTACATCTTGAAGAAATGAGACTCCTCCTATCAGGCAAAGCAGACCAATTCTTAATGATTTGGTCTCCTTTTATCGACTTTTTACAAGCATATGGTGCAACATAACCTTAGAAATTAAATGTTTCAGAACCGGGTGAAGGGTGGGTAAAGATATTAAATAGGTATATCTCTCTCAATCGCTTTCTTTTTATTTCCTTTCTTTTTCTCTATTTCTTTTTTTCCCCCTCTCTTTTCCTCTCCATCCCTTTCTACCTTTTTGTTTACTTGTCTCTTTCTCCGGGCTTTCTTTACTTTCTCACGAACTTACACTATCACCACAGCTTATGATACTCTTTTCTTCTCTATCTTTGCTTGTCTCATTTTCTGTTCTGTTCTGTTATATCTCATTATGTATTAGGTACTTATGTACTACATCATTGTACTTCTAATAATAAATAAATAACTTTATTCACATAAGGTGCTAATTCTAGATCTAACATTTTGGTTGCACATTAACTAACAATGAATTCCATTTGCAACTGCTCTATAAGTCAGCAAGTCACCATGCAGGTCTGTAGGACTGGTTAGGCTGCATTTGGAGTATTGCATGCAGTTCTGGTTGCCTCAATACAGGAAATATGTGGAGGTTGTTGGAGAGGGTGCAGAGGAGGTTTACCAGAATGCTGCCTGGAATAGAGGGTTTCAGCCACAGAGTCAGCCTCAGCACCCATGCCCTGGATCGTCAGCGCGGCCTCAGCAGCAGCAGCCGTTGGCCTCAGAGCCAGCCTCAGCGCCCAGGCCCCGGATTGTCAGCGTGACCCCTCCCCGCCCCCAGAGCTGCCCGTCGCTGCCCGCAGATGTAGCCCTAGCCTCAGCGCCAAGGCGGCGGATCTCCGCGGGCTCAGAGCAACAGTAAAATGGAAGTAATGTTACCCGTGTCGCTTATTGTGAAAAAAAGATCGCAATCTGAATTCTGGAAAGGCCCCAACTGCGCAGGCGCGGCTGAGGACCCATTGGGTGCCCTTTGTGACACCAGCAGAGCTGTGCACGGGAACTCTCCCCCAATTGCGCATGCGCGGGTGGGGGCGCTGTTTTAAGTTATTTTTTTAAAAACGTTAATAACTTTTTAAATATACCATAAATTTGCACAAAACTCATTTCATTTGCACCACAGGACAATGGTGAGTAAAGTGGGGCAAAATTTGTAGCGTTATCGTATACCATTTTTGCGCAAATAGGAGTGACATGAACCTGCAAACAAACAAGATGGGAGTTTTAGTTAAATAGATAGAGATAGAGATATATTTATATTGTATATTGTATATTTCTATCTATATCTATATCTATAGATATAGATATAGATGTGCGGAGTAAGTTTTTTATACAAAGACCGGAGGGGACCAGGAATGCACTACCATGGGTGGCGTTGGAGGCAGATGCAATAGTTATGCCTAGGAGGCTTTTAGTTAGGCACATTGCTGTGCAGGGTACAGAGGGATATGGACCATGTACAGGCAGATGAGATCAGTTTAACTTGGCATCATGTTCGGCACAAGCATAGTGGGTCAAATGGCTTGTTCCTCTACTGTACAGTACGTTTTATCATTAGCCAATTCAATTAAAGAGGTTCTGATATGTAAATTTATTTTCCTCCTTACCCCCGAGTCAGATTCAAGGTGTACCAGCAACCTATACCTACATCAAACTACCTGTCACCATCAAACTGCAGACTGTGACCCTAACTTTTAACTCATCACCCCAAGCAACTGATCACAACCTGCCTAAAACTTGAATCTCCAGGGTCTTGATTTTCTTTATTTCTCTCATCCTTCATCTAAGGTTCCAAATTACCCCCCCCCCCCCCCCCCTCAACCCCCCCTCCCCCCTCCAGTCCTTGCATCCTCTGGGACCCCTCCCTCCTCAATATAGATTTCTCTGCTTGTTCTGCAGCAGCAGAGGAAGGTCTTTATGTGTAGGAAAAGATTGCCGAAAGTTTTCAAGGCAGGTTTATTGCCTTAAGTCTCGTGCAATAAAATGTTGCAATGTGTTTCACCAGCCTTTTGCGTCTGCTGTCATGGAACAGCTTTTAGGACTATAAATTTTGAATTGCCTTGAAGGTCTTCAGTTTAGTTGGGCATGCTAATTTGATTTAAGTAGAAGTAAATCTGTTAGAGACTATAATTGTCTTTATTAATGATATAATACGTAATGGTGGTAGATATGGTGGGATGAGCAAACTTTTACTTTTGCCTTTGGAAAGGTTATCAGATTCCCTGCAGAACAACAACACATATTCCAAAATAATATAATTCCTTCAGAGTTTGCTGTTTGCTTTGTCCATAAGAAATGGATTCTAACTACCTAGATATTTTTCATCTGCTTAACTTAATTTAATATTGCATCTTAAATGCTTAACTTAAACAAGGAGTGTATGGGTGCAATATGAAAGTGTATGTTTTGAAGGTTATTAATTCCAAAGAGGAAAATGCCACTGTAGCCATCTGGCAAACTTTTGCTATCGCTTCTGTTGAATTCTTCAGATAAAAATCATCAACTGAAGTGGTTGCTAAATTAGGATGTGCCTTTAAACTACCCTTCATGTGGTGGTTAGAACTGATTCATGGAAAACAGTTTCAATTACTGCAGCAGTTGAGAAAAGTTTGTTGCCGTCTTTTTAATTCAATTATTTAACAGAAATGAGGGTTTATAATTCGGGACACGAAGATGGAGAAGAAGACCAGGAAGAGGTTAAAAATGTTTAAGATCTGTTCTATTATATTTTGATGATTTTTCAGAGAAAATAAATCTAGATCATTTTGTTTGTTTTCCTCAGGCACTCGATAGACCTATAATGAAAGACATGAGTATTGAATTTGCCCAGAAATGTAGTGATCAGATAAGTGATGTAAGTACCTTCTGTTGAAAAACTATTTTGATATAGTGCATAAAATTGCCATTGTTAATGAGGTGTGATATTAGTTTTTTGACCTCCAAAACATTTAACTTTCACCTTTATATAATTTGAAACTAAAGTGGTCATTGATTTGATTTCAAATTATTTGGATTGCTTTCAATATTCTGTATACAATTCTCAGTTTCAAGTTTTATTACTAGTGGAATGTAATAAATGGAATGATTTGCAATGTCTAATGGGAGAGTGCATCTGTTAAAATGGTTGTCTGTATTTAATTAAAAGATATTGAGTGAATGATATTCTAAATGTGCTACTGATATGTTTTTAGATTAAATACAAAGAACGACACATAAAGTCAAAAGGAAAGTATACTTTTGTGCCAGATACACCTCAACAACAATGTATGAAAAAAGCAACTACTCTTGTATCTGAGGTAAGTCACATGCTATTGCATTGTAAGTTAATGCAAGATAATGACATGTGTTTTTAATTTTACACCACTTAAGATAATGCAATATTTATACAATTTTCAAAGAAATGCAGGCATTGTATATGATATCAGGTTGAAAATTTGGGGAGCCTGATTTTGGTGACTGTGTCAAAATGTTGCTCAGTGTTACCTTCTAACGGTGATCCTGTTGTAGTTTGTGGGAAGTGAGAGTGTGTCAATTTGTATGAGGTTAGCTAGTCCCAACGTAGAACTACCCATCACATATCCATGAAAACCTGAGCTCTGATCTACCTGGAAGTGGGTTAACAACCCATGCTTGTGACTATTACCCCACAACACTCCCACAGCAACGATCCCCATAACGACTGATTAAAGTGGCCAGCCAGCGCATTAGCTTAAAGCTTAAACATCTGGTTGGAAAGATAATTCACAAGGAACCCTTAAAATGGAAACTGCTTTTCAAACTCTGATAATTCACCTACACATAAACTCATTAACTGCTTTTGTGTTATGATATCCAAATAAACTTTGAAGTATGTGTATATATATAAAATACATTTTGGAAATGGATGGTAAGCAGGAAAATCAATATTTGATTTTATGGAATTGAAGTACATTGATGATGTATTAATTGAAGTAAATAATGAAACTGGGTTGTTCATGCAACATTGCTGATAGCAACTGTCTAGAAATAACAATGAGCCTCTTATTATTTTGATCTGGCTAAATGGTATGGGTTTGTACTTTCAGTAGCACTACAACAGAATGTTTTATATTTGCAGACCAAATACAAAGAAGATATGAAAAAAGAAAGTTCTAAATGCTTGTATGCACAGATGCCCGCTACCATTGATACTGTGTTTGCTAAAGAAGTTTCTCAGGCTCAGAGTAAGGTATGATGGCAGTCCCTTGCTATGTACTCATTATAACTTATTATTAAAATATTAATGCAACATAAAGCGAAGTAGATATGTACCAATATGATGCTAAAAAACTATCATGAGAATTGTAAAAAAAATACTTGAGGTGCTCTGTTTAACAGTAGTTATTCAAAATATTTGGAAGAGAAGCTGGCCATTAACATTAAATCCCTTTATGAGAATACTAGACTAAGTGGGACCCGTTGGGTCCCATGTTCACACGGGATGGCTGGTCCCCAAAGCAATATTCCACCTCTCCACCAATTCCAATATTGGTGGCTGGGTGGGGGGGCTTTCTGGAGCACCGGTATGGGAGTTGTGGGCTGAAGGGACTGGTCTCCAGAGGGCTAGTATGGACATTGTGGGGCAAATGGATTCTTTGGTTGGCAGCTCAGTCCCTCAAGTCTGATGTGCTGGCAGCTCACTCACGGCTGGTGGCTGGCAGTTGACTCATGGCTTTTCCTTGAAATTCCATTTCAAGCAGGGTGCAAGGCCACCAAATTCAAATCCATATTCCTACCACTTCAACCAGGATGCAATGCCACCAAATTCAAGTGCAGTTTCTTACCACTTCAAGCAGGGTGCAAGGCCACCAAATTCAAGTGCAGTTTCATACCACTTCAAGCAGGGTGCAAGGCCACCACATTGAATTGCAGTTTCATACCATTTCAAGCAGGGTGAAACCACCATAAAACCACAATGAAACCACACAAAACACCACACTCACAGTTCAGTAGACATTCAGTGTGTTCAGTTGATTCACAGCCCAGACAGAGTTGTGACCTCTCCCTCCCCATCATGCAGAGACTGAGCCACACCCACACTTCCGGGTTTTATAACCCTCCCCCCTCCCACCGGAAAAGGTGTGGCCTTCATGGCGTGATTGACAGGAGAGAGATTCTCAACATTTTTTAAACACTAATATCACTTTTATTTTTCATTGATGAGAAGAGTCCTCTGCACCTGATGAGCGGAGGGGGACTGAGTAAGATGGCCAAACACCACAGCCGTAAGTGGTGGCATTTTATCGACAAGGTCCCACATAAGAGATTAGTATACAAACTTAAAGCACACGGCATTGGGGGTTCAGTGGATTGATGTGGATAGAGAACTGGCTGGCAAACAGGAAGCAAAGAGTAGGAGTAAACGGGTCCTTTTCACAATGGCAGGCAGTGACTAGTGGGGTACTGCAAGGCTCAGTGCTGGGACCCCAGCTATTTACAATATATATAAATGATTTGGACGAGGGAATTGAATGCAACATCTCCAAGTTTGCGGATGACACTAAGCTGGGGGGCAGTGTTAGCTGTGAGGAGGATGCTAGGAGGCTGCAAGGTGACTTGGATAGGCTGGGTGAGTGGGCAAATGTTTGGCAGATGCAGTATAATGTGGATAAATGTGAGGTTATCCATTTTGGTGGCAAAAACAGGAAAGCAGACTATTATCTAAATGGTGGCCGACTAGGAAAAGGGGAGATGCAGCGAGACCTGGGTGTCATGGTACACCAGTCATTGAAAGTAGGCATGCAGGTGCAGCAGGCAGTGAAGAAAGCGAATGGTATGTTAGCTTTCATAGCAAAAGGATTTGAGTATAGGAGCAGGGAGGTTCTACTGCAGTTGTACAGGGTCTTGGTGAGACCACACCTGGAGTATTGCGTACAGTTTTGGTCTCCAAATCTGAGGAAGGACATTATTGCCATAGAGGGAGTGCAGAGAAGGTTCACCAGACTTATTCCTGGGATGTCAGGACTGTCTTATGAAGAAAGACTGGATAGACTTGGTTTATACTCTCTAGAATTTAGGAGATTGAGAGGGGATCTTATAGAAACTTATAAAATTCTTAAGGGGTTGGACAGGCTAGATGCAGGAAGATTGTTCCCGATGTTGGGGAAGTCCAGGACAAGGGGTCACAGCTTAAGGATAAGGGGGAAATCCTTTAAAACCGAGATGAGAAGAACTTTTTTCACACAGAGAGTGGTGAATCTCTGGAACTCTCTGCCACAGAGGGTAGTCGAGGCCAGTTCATTGGCTATATTTAAGAGGGAGTTAGATGTGGCCCTTGTGGCTAAGGGGATCAGAGGGTATGGAGAGAAGGCAGGTACGGGATACTGAGTTGGATGATCAGCCATGATCATATTGAATGGCGGTGCAGGCTCGAAGGGCCGAATGGCCTACTCCTGCACCTAATTTCTATGTTTCTATGTTTCTATGTAATCAATATACAATGCAAAAAGGAAGATGTCAAGTTTAGGCCACCAACCATTTGCAGTGCCTTTACTTCAACCGAAGCCCCACCAACCATTTGCAGTGCTTTTACCTCAAACCAGCCACATTTTCATTTTCAAACCACATTAAGGGCACTCAAGGTCAGTAAAACCACACTCACAGTTTAGTAGATATGTGTTCAGTGTTATTCACAGCTCAGACTGAGAGACGTGATCCTCTCACTTCCCCCATCTTGCAGAGACCGACTGAGGCACAACACTTCCGGGTTTTATAGTCCCTTCCTCCTCCCACCAGCAGGGGCAGCAGAGAGAATCTCAACATTTTTAAAACATTAATAACTCTTTTATATTTCATTGATGGGAATAATCCTCTTGTCCTGCGCAGCGGAGGGGGACTCTGAGTAAGATGGCCAAAAATCACAGCCGTAGGGGCAGCGTTTTTTTCTAAAATCATGAAACAGAAAAACAGGAAGTGGTCAAGATCAGACTTTTAGTAATGTAGATTCACTAGTAGTGTTGACCACTGTGGACTATAGTATTTTAATGAAACCGAACATCGATGGTGAGTATAACTGTTGTGACATTTATTTATGCATGCTTTTAACATCCATAGCCAAAGAAAGATTCCACTTTGATGTCTGATTGGAATCTCAAGTGGTACATAACTACTTTATTCTAATATTTTCTGAACTTGAATTGTCTCACATAGGAAATCATAAGATTATCCAAATAAGTTCAACCCTTCTTAAAGCCATCTTAAACCCATCAGTCTGAAGAAGGGTTTTGGCCCGAAACGTCACCTATTTCCTTCGCTCCATAGATGCTGCTGCACCCGCTGAGTTTATCCAGCTTTTTTGTGTACCTTCTTAAAGCAACTGTGCATTCACAATAGTTTCAGCATACTTTAATGATTTCCAGTCATCCTTATGGCTGATGTATTGTATGCAAAATGTACAATTTCTAGTACTATCTAGGTTGAAGTTCAAGAGATTAGCAAGTTGAGTGGCTCCACTCGTTGACGTAGTGGAAAGAAAAAAACAAAAACATGTTGGAAATGGCCAGCAGATGAGGCAAGATATGTGAAGAACAAACAAGAGTATAGGTTTTCTACCAGATGCAATTCTAATAATTGGATTTCAATTCTTTCTTTGTTAGGTTAAGCAGGTGCTGGTCCCCAAAATAAAGGAAGTCGTTTAAATCTGACTTTGAATCATTTGTAAAAACGGTCTCTACTTGTTTCCCAATAGCTGATGTTTCTGCACTCAGGAAGTGCAAGGAAAGGCTAATTTGTTAATTGCCCATAGTGGGGGAATGGCACAGATGAGCATAGACTTTCTGGGCTAAATGACAGCATCAACTGTTGTAATATGATATATAAGCTGTTAAACAATTGCTATAACAGCGACAGTACAGTAACGTAGACATGTGTGTAGCGGTGGTGTGTGTAGCGGTGGTGTGTGTAGCGGTGGTGTGTGTGTGTGGGGGGGGGGGGAATTCACCTTGGTTTATAAACCCACAGTAAAACAAGTTCCAAACAGTCCACCCAAATAGTAAAGAGTTGAGAATTAAGTCATACTCACTGGGATATCAATATTTTGGCTGCAGCTTCCATCAGACATAATTTCTGTGTTCCACTTTTGTCCGCAATAAATGATTGCAGTATCTGTACACTTTGACGCAAGATGCTGTCCTTTAATGAGTCCATAATGTACAGTGCCGTACCTGATTAATGCCAAATGGTAGACTGCTATTCTCCAATGGGGTCAATTCAGCATTTATACAACTTGCACTCAAAATTGTTATATCCACGGCATGAATAATGGCAAAGCCTGCAGTCGTATCCTGGAGGGAGATTGTGCTTTGAGGATCCCATTTTGATGAGCAGCACCCAAAAGTTGTTTTCATTGCTGGATGAGTCCTCCCCTCTCTGGTGTAATTGCAACATTCTCCCTAATTAGTAATGCAACTCCTCCACCTCCTTTGCCTTCCTCTTGATCATGGCTTAAATATCTGAACCCTGGAACATTTCAGCTGCTGCTCCTCTCTCAATTAAGTATCTGCAAGGACACCAGTACAACCCAGTCTCTAAGCTCATCTACCTTACCTGTAATAGTTCGTATATTAAAATAAATAGACAATAGGTGCAGGAGTAGGCCATTCGAACCTTCGAGCCAGCACCGCCATTCAATGTGATCATGGCTGATCATCCCCAATCAGTACCCCGTTCCTGCCTTCTCCCCCTGACTCCGCCATCTTTAAGAGCCCTATCTAGCTCTCTCTTGAAAGTATCCAGAGAACCGGCCTCCGCCGCCCTCTGAGGCAGAGAATTCCACAGACTCACAACTTCGCACAGAAATACACTTCACACTGTCAGTTCCACTGTGTTCATTAACCTGGTCCTACCTGTTCTTCCTATTGGACACTTCGCCTAACCCTTTCCTTTGCCTCAGTCTCTCCATTTTCTGACCTACTACTCTGGTTCCCACTCACACTGCCACACTAGGTTCAACTCTGCTGAGTGGCATGGCAAACCTTCCTCGAGGGATCTTGACGATCCCCCAGTTTAGGTGCAACCTGTCCGTCCCGTGTAGGTCCCACCTGGTCTGAAAGAGAGCCCAATAATCGATGTATTTGAAGCCCTCCTTCCTAAACCAGTTCTTCATCCACACATTCAATTGTACTATTTCCTTTACACTGCCTCACTAGCATGTGGCACAGTGAGTAATCCTGAGATTACAACCCTAGATGCTTTGTAACCTTCTGCGTTACTCCCTAGATTCACTTGGAAGTATCTCATCCCCCTTCATGCTTCTTTACCAATATCAACCATAATCTCTGGCTGCATATCCTCCCCTCTTAGAATGCCCTGTGCCAGCTAAGAGGCATCCGTGACCCTGGCATCAGGGAGGCAAATACCAGCTTGGCCACTGAAACAGGTTCATCGGAATTATTGAGAGAGGGAAAAATTGATGGATAAAAAAAATTAAAAGAGATCTTACTCAACAATAATTAAACTTGAAGGAATGTCCTTTTCATTATTCTTGCATTTTCAGCATTGGGGAAGTTAATGGGCAGTAATGAACTCCTATTGCTTTACTAACAGGGGACATGACTTGAGAATTAAGGGACTGAAGTTTAGGGGTAACATGAGGGGGAACTTCTTTACTCAGAGAGTGGTAGCTGTGTGGAATGAGCTTCCGGTGAAGGTGGTGGAGGCAGGTTCGTTTTTATCATTTAAAAATAAATTGGATAGTTATATGGATGGGAAAGGAATGGAGGGTTATGATCTGAGCGCAGGTATATGGGACTAGGGGAGATTATGTGTTCGGCACGGACTAGAAGGGTCGAGATGGCCTGTTTCCGTGCTGTAATTGTTATATGGTTATATGGTTATAACAGGGGGAACTTTAACTGGAAATTACGATCTAACTGTGTGTTGAGATTTCTTTCTATCAGCAGTGTAGGGATGAGCACTTGGCACCGGTAATTATTTGAAAAAAGAAACTGACACTAAGATGCCATTTTCCACAGAAATCAGAAACAAAATGTGACTATAAAGTGCATAAAATAAAAAGAGATGATTCTGTTAAATGTCTGTGTTATTGCTGTATAATAAACCTGCCTAAAAAAGATAAGGTATTTTTATTTTTATCAGAAACAATACTTGCAAAAATATGATGCAGATAAAGGAAAATCAAGTTATTCGAACATGAAAGAACTGCCGGATGTTAAGCATGCAATGGAAGTCAATAAACGACAAAGTGATGTAAGTGATAAGTTCTGTGAATGGAAAGGAATGTTCGTACAAAGTATATTGTATTGTTTTGATATATGCAGAAATAATCACAAATTCCTATTTACTGTACAGAGTTGGAATCTGGAGCAAGAAAACAAACTGATAGATAAACTCAATGGGTCAAGCTGCATCTATGGAGGCAAAGGGATAGTCGATGTTTTGGGTTCTGACCCCACAACAGGACTGATCTATACCTTTTACTGTACATGAAGATGAAGTTTTGTTTCAATTTTGAGTCATATAGCATGGAAACGGGCCTTTCGGTCAACGCCCAAGCAGACTATGATGCCCCAAATACACTAGTGCCACCTGTTTATGTTTGACCCAAATCCCTCTAAATCATTCCTATCCATGTACCTATCCTAATGCCTTTTAAATGTTGTTATAGTTCCCGCGCCAACTATCTGTTGGCTCTGTTGGTAAGGATAGAAATCCAATCCTTAGCATGAAACGACGTGGGATCTGAAGATGTAGAATCCATGTAGGGAGTGTTAAGAAAATGCAAGGGTAAAAAGGCTGAGGGTAGATATATACAGGCCTCAGAATAGTAGCCAGGTTGTAGGGCCCAAATTATATCAGGAAATAGAAAGGCATGTAAGAAACGCAATGTTACAGTGGTCATGGGATTTCAATATTCAAACAACTGGGAAATTCAGGTTTATACAGAATATCAAGAGAAATAATTTTTCTTTTGAGATAGCTCCTTAGAACTGCTTGTAGTCCAGCCCACTAGGGAAAAGGCAATTTTGGATTTGGTGTTGTGTAATGAATCAGACTTGATTAGGGAGTTTAAGGTAAAGTAACCCCTAGGAGGCAATGATCATCGTATGAAAAAAATCAACTTGTAGTTTAGTTCATAAGTTCTAGGAGAAGAATTAGAACATTTGGCCCATCAGGCCTATTCCACTATTCAATCATGGCTGATCTATCTTTCCCTCAACCCCATTCTCCTGCATTCTCTGCATAACCCTTGACACCCTTACTAATCAAGGAACTGTCAATCTCCACCTTAAAAATATGTCTTGACGGCCTCCACAGCCATCTGTGGTAATGAATTCACAGGTTCACCAGCCTTTGACCAAATAAATTCCATCTAATCTCCTTTCTAAAGGTACACCTTTTATTCTGAGGCTAAAGCTTCTGGTCCTAGACTCCCCCACTAGTGGAATCAACCTCTCCACGTTCATTCTATTCAGGCCTTTCACAATTTGGTAAGTTTCAATGAGGTTCATAATCATCCTTCTAAACTCCAGTAAGTATAGGCCCAGTGCCTTCAAGTGCTCATCGTATGTTAACCCAATCATTCCTGGGTTCATTCTTATAAACCTCCTCTGGATTCTTTCCATTGTCAGCATATCCTTCCTCAGATATGGGGCCCAAAACTGCTCACAGTACCCCAAATGCAGTCTGACCATTGCCTTATAAAGCCTCATCATTACATCCCTGTATTTGTATTGTAGCCCTTTCAAAATAAATGCTAGCATTGCATTCCCCTTCCTTACTACCAATTCAAACTTGTAAATAACTATTTGGGAATCATGCACCAGCACACCCAAGTCCCTTTGCACCTCCGATTTCTGAATTCACTCCCAATTTAGAAAATAGTTTATGCCTTTATTCCTACTACCAAAATGTATGACTCCACATTTTGCTACGCTGTATTCCATCTGCCACTTCTCGCCCCACCCTCACAACCTGCTTAAGTCCTTCTGCAGAGTCCCTGCTTTCATTACAATACCTGCTCCTCCACCTATCTTTGTAGTTTGAGCGGGAGAAGCTGAAAACGGATGAATCATTATTATTGGTAAAAGTAACTACTGGGGCACGAGGGAGGGTTAAAATTAATTAGAAGGGGATCAATAGACAATAGGTGCAGGAGTTTAAGGTAAATAGCAATAGATCCTTGCAGGAAAGATGGCGGAGCAGCAATGGCAGGAGTTTCTGGGAGTAATTTGGAAGACATAGAATCTTTTCAATTCAAAGAGGAAGAAACATACTAAGAGGAGAATGAGGGTTGTGTGGCTGACAAAGGAAGTCAAAAAAAGCATAAAAGCAATGGAAAAGGCATATAACAAGGCAAAGATTAGCGGGAAGCTAGAGTATTGAGAAGCTTTGTAAAAAACAATTAAAAAAGCAATAAGAGGAGAAAAAATTAAATATGAAGGTAAGCTAGTCAGTAATATAAAAGAGGATACCGACATAATTTTCTGATACATAAAGAGTAAAAGAGAGGCTAGAGTAGACATTGGACCACTGGAAAATAATGCTGGAGGAGTAGTAATGGAGAACAAAGAAATGATAGATGAACTGAATGTGATTTTTGCGCCAGTCCTCACAGTGTAAGACACCAGCCAGAAATTCAAGGGAGTCTGTGCAGTAGCGAATGCAGTCGCTATTACAGAGGAGATGGTGTTTGGGAAGCTGAAAGGTCTGAAGGTGGGTGTCTCCTGGACCAGATGGACTACACTCCAAGGTGGCAAAAGAGGTAGCTGTTCAGATTGTGGAAGCATTAGTAGTGATCTTTCCAAATCATTATAGGGAATGATTCCAGAGTGGAAAATCGCAAATGTATTTCCACTGTTTAAGAAGGGAGTGAGGCAAAAGAAAGGCAACTATAGGCCAGTTAGTCTGATTTCTGCGGTTGCTAATGAGAATGTGGTTTAGAGGAGAAAATAGATCAACCATGATCGAATGACAAAGCAGACGTCAGGAAATTGATAAAACATTCTGTACTTGCAAAATACTGCAATAGTATTCCACCTGTGATATTAAGTACAATGAAAGTCAAATCGTACTAAATTTCACAGGCAAAGTAAAATGCGCTATTGCTGGCTAAAGATGATTAGATGGTGCATTGTTACAGCCCTGACCAAGGATGAACATCTAGCAGGAATCTTTCATAGTAATCTGAACTATCAGAATTGTAGATAATCAATATTTAATATCCTATCCAAGGAGCTAACCTATGACATAAAAAAATAATTTCCTTCACAATGCTTCAAAGGTTGATATTGGTATTGATTTATTATTGTCGTGTGTATTGAGATACAGTGTGTATTGAGATACAGTTGCTTGCTATCCATGCAAATCGTTCCATGAATAATTAACCAAGGTAGTGCAAAAGAGAAAATAGAGTTCAGTATATATATTGTTACAGCTTCTGAAAAAGTGCAGATAAGAAAATGAAGTGCAAGGGCCAACACAACATTGCAAAGAGAATTATATAATTTGGTGCATATTTAACACAAATCTTGTCACATACGTGATGGTAAATCTTAACGAGAAGTGTGTGTTAAATTTACAGAGTGGTGTGATTCTAATGATGTTCTACTCCAGAATAAATGGATTATTCCAGATGTTGATGTTGGAAAAATTGCTACACATCAAACTTTTAGGCCAATTTTTACTGGCAGCATCTCACATCTAATGAATTATTTTAACTGTCATGTAGTTGTCATTTTGAGCAGAGGAATATCCCACCAATGGTGATAAAGTGGGGATATTAGCCGCTAATTGGTTTTATGAATATTGTCAGAAGGTAGTTTGCATTTATCTGAAAAGCTCTATAGGCAGACGAGATCTTGCTTTTGTATTTCATATGCAAGGCAGAACCTTTACCACCACAGCACTCATTGAGTATTGCACACAGATTGCGACAGGGACAAGGAGGTCTGATGAATAGATTATGTCATGAACATTGAACTTTAAGTTCAAAGGGTTGACGTGCCCAGAATCAATCAAAACAAAATGTTGCCGTCACCATTTTCTCATTAATACATCTGGATGAAGGTTTTTACTGTATTTTCTTCTGCTTGGCACTGGAACTAAGCAATCCAATATTATTATCTGGGGGGAAATATTGTTGGTGGAACAATTGTAGTCTTTTATTTTGTTTCTTAGATTTTTCGCCATTCGAGTTGCTTCGATATTCATTAAATTAGCTTTCAGTTTATTTTAATAAAGCCAGCTTTCGATCCTCCACAACGCAAGAAACCTGCAGTTGAGCGACAAATTCAATGCATGTTTGCAGCTGCTTCCATTGAGCAAATGTGATGTGGGCAAACAGGTCTTCTGTTGTTTTTCTCGATTATTCACAAATGGAAAATAGCAGACAGATTTCGCCATTGCAAACAAATCACAGTTGGTTTGTGCACTAGCTTGAAGAGTAACTTAAATGTAAAAATTAATTTCAAATGCTGAAAACCTGAAATAAAATGCTGGAAAAATTCCTGCAGATTAGGCAGCATTTCAGATCAAGGACCAATAATTAGAACCTGGAAACAGTTCTTTACATAGACTACATAATATTACACAGGTTGTACAAGATTAGCAATGCCTAATCGAGCAAGGCATAACCTGACTTTATCTGCTATAACAGGTAATCCAGATTGTTGTATCCCTCTGTTCTGCCTTCCCCAACCACCTCTGTTGCCTAAACTAACATTTTCCCAATCCCAGTTCTGATGCAGGGTCTCAGACCTGAAACTGTTTCACTATCTACAAGTAATGACTGCTGCTGAGTTTCTCCTGCATTTTTGTTTCTATTTCTATTTATTCTGTTTCCCATTTAGAGTTCGTAGTTAGCCATGCCTTGCTTGGATGTCAGATGTTGATAGCAATTTTTAAGATATATGCAATTGAATTAAATGTACAACATGAATAATTTGCCTGCTTATAGGTGGTGGAGAGAGTGGGTTCAGAATGTTCGGCAGCATTAGCGTGTTGTGGGTGCATGGAGGGTGGATAGGAAGGGATTAGGACTTTTACCACTGGCAAGGAAAGAAAGAAGTAAGTGAAAACTTTGTGGCACTGATATGGGATGTTCATGGAAACTGCCACTTGTGTGGTGTGACAGGCGGGATTGAAAACCAGGAGATCAGTTACGTGTTGGTGGTGAGGAGATGCAGTTTGATGGTTATGGGGTTTTCCTGGCATAACTACCCATGAGATCCCCAGAGTATCCTGGAGACATGGTCACAGGACCAAGATGTCAAATATTCTTGGCTATCTCCCAAATGAGCTTGGCACAAGTACTTATCTAATTTGAGAAAAAAGTAAATGGCCTGACGCAAAATGTTGTGTGGCCATTTCCCTCCACAGATGCTGCCTGACCTGCTGAATTCCATCAGCAGTTAATTTTTTTTAGTCATGATTGCTACATCTGCGGTTTCCTTGTGTTTCCAATAACCTAATGTGGTGCGTTCCTGTCTCAGGACAGAAATTGCTTAGTCGAAATTTTGAGTCATGGAAAGTGATGAGGAAATTTATACTTTTGTGCATCATGTATGGAAAAAAAATGATTTTCAATTAGATAGCGCTGAAAAAAGTAGTGTTGTGCAGTTGAATTTATAGAGAGCATGTACCATTATGTGCAGCTGACAAGAGGTGACTTGTATTCTGAGGGACCTTTAACTGTCACCCTTGAGCTGCAAATGTATTTAATTAAACATTATGTAGACCAATGTATATTTATCAATGGTAATTTCTCTCAGCTTCAGAGGAATATCATTCCATGATGTGGATGATGCTACATTTGTCAACAATAGTATTAATTCCACTACTTACTGTCATTTTTTTTCAAACAGAGGCATTGGGCAAAAAAATTGTGATTCTATGGAAAAAAACGAGAAGATAATGAGATAACATTTTAAAAACTAATTTTGGCCACGTGGTCTCCTATGCTACATTATTCTATGACTGAATTCTATGATCACATTGAATGGAGGTGCTGGCTCAAGGGGCTGAATGGTCTACTCCTGCACCTATTGTCTATTGTCTATTGAAATACTTGTCTTCAAAATGCCTATTGGGCTTTTTTTTCTATAAAATCTAATTGTGAGTGTAGACTCCTATTTGAAATCTGTATAATATAACTGTGGTAACATAAAAATGCTGTGCCATTACCAAAAACATTTTGAGCTGGATTTGGTTAATGTGAGGGTATAGGATTGCTGAGGAATCAGACTGACCATAGCTTGGATCTTATCTAACTGCAAATTTGTCATTAGTTTGAGTAAATAAAACGATCAAAACGAAAACCCAGATAAATAAGAGATAAATTTAGTTCCAATTTCTATTCTTTGAAAATATTCTTATTTTAACAACCGATAATTTTTGACTTAATACTTCTACCTAGCATGCCATCATATGGTGTCTAAAATGTAAGGCCTAATTAAAAATATTTGTATGAGTGGATTTCCACTGTCAACTTTTGCCTAATTGGACAGCTGTACAGCAAGTTTTATGCCTGTGCAATGAACCCTGCTAATACTTATACAGATTCCTATTGCTAATCATTTTGAAGTCAGAAAGCTATTGATTTCAGTTTTGAAACCTTTCTTTGTTTCACGAGAATTTTATATGTACAATGATGCTTTGTCTGTGGGGTGGGGGCAGGGTGGAGTTACTCATTTTGTTTTTAACAGGCATAGCTGTATCCTGGATTTTGGCCCTTTTTTTCTAAATTGATCTACCAAAGCAAATAGTTTTTGTTTAATTTATTATATTCTGTTATAACTTTAAATACATAATTTCACTTCAAATTAATACGTGAATATAAACTAAATTAAATAAATATTTCTTCAGACTTTAATATTTAAAACCCACTTTTGATTCGGTATATCTTTCGTAGGTTTTCTTATAGGCAAAAATATTTTCCCCAATATAACAGGAAATATATTATCTACAACTATTGTTTTACCTGAAATGCTTTTATTTATTAACATTGTCTTGAACAGCGAAGTTTTAATCATCTATATATTCCATTTCCTAACTGCATAAATATTTGAAGAAATATCACAATATGAGAGGCAATGAGGTTTATTCTGAAAATGAATACCAAATTTTAGTCAGTTATCAAAGGGTCCTATAACATGGAACCATGTACCTGTCCAAATGTTCTTTAGTTGTTGTCATTGCACCTGCCTAAACGACTTCATCTGGCAGCTCATTGGATATATCCATCTCCCGCTGTGCAAAAAAAAGTTGCCCTTCATGTTCCTATTAAATCTTTCCCATCTCATCTTAAACCAATACCTATAGTTTTTGATCTCACTATCTTGAGAGTGCAGTATCCTCCTGATACACTCATCAGATCACATCAAAATTACATTAAAGTAACCTATTATTATATTCCATATCCCCTGCAATAAAGGCTAACATTTCATTTATTTTCCGAGTTAAATGTTATTCTTCTGATGTTTCATGTGCGAGGATTCCTAGATTTTATTTTGTACCACAACATTTTGTAGTTTTGCTTCATTAAGAAATCCTTATATTTTCATTCTCATTCCAAAATAGATAGTCTAATATTTTGTCATTATAAACATTTGCCAACTTCGTGCCCACTTAAATAACGTATCTATAACCCTTTGCATATTAATTGTGTTTCCTCACAACATGGTAATACAACTATCTTCCATTCATTAACAAGATGCACAGTCTCTTCCCAGAGTAGGTGAATCGAGGACCAGAGGACATAGGTTTAAGGTGTAGGGGAAAAGATTTAATAATAATAATACACTTTATTGTCATTGTAAATACGTACAACGAAATTTCAGGCGCACTACCCGAGCGGAGCTCCAACGTATCAGATAAATAAATAACGCCAATGAAAACAGCAAGAAAAACGCCATCAGAATGTGCAATATTTCGCAGTATATTGTTATAGCAGTACAAAATATTGGCTATGGGGGGGATGTGTATTCAGTGCAGAGTTCAGAGTGGTGATGGCCTTGGGATAGAAACTGTTTGTTAATCTTGTGGTGTGTGATTTGATGGACCTGTAACGCTTTCCTGAGGGCAGAAGGGCAAACAAGTGATGTACGGGATGAAATGAGTCCTTTAGGATGTATGATGCCTTTTGCAGGCAACGAGAGCTATAGATCTCTTCCAGGGCAGGCAGGTATGTGTTGGTGATCTTTTGGGCTGTGTTGATGACTCTCTGCAGAACCTTCTTGTCAGCCACAGAACTGTTGCCATACCTCACCAGGATGCCATGTGTCAGGACACTCTCTATGGAGCAACGGTAGAATGACACTAGCAGCTGTTGTGGCAAGTTGACTTTCCTGAGTGATCTTAGGAAGTATGTTGTTATGCTATTGTAAAGCTGTTTAATAGGAATCTGAGGGATAGCTTTTTCACATAAAGGGTGGTGGGTGTATGGAACAAGCTGCCAGAGGAGGTAGTTGAAGCAAGGACTATCCCCACGTTTATCGAACAGTTAGACAGGTACATGGATAAGACAGGTTTGGAGGGATATGGACCAAACGAGGGCAGGTGGGACGTGTTGGCCGGTGTGGGCAAGTTGGGCCGAAGTGCCTGTTTACATGCTGCATCACTCTCTGACTCTATGACTAAGTTAATAATGTAGATCGCAAATAGTTGAGGTTTTAGCAATGATCCTGTGGTATCCCACTAGTTACTGAATGCCAATCAAAGGAAGAACTATTTATCCTGCCTCCCTGTTTTCTGTTGGATTGCCGCTTTCCTAAACAAATCAATATATTTCCCCCAGCCTGCACCTTGGTATCTATTTCAAAACTGACCTATTAATAAATCATGTTAGTTAAAAAAAACACACAACGTGCTGGAGTAACTCAGTGATCAGGCAGAATCTCTGGAGAACATGGATAGGCGACGTTTCATCTTGGGACCCTTCTTCAGGTTTAGTGAGAACCATTCTACCGATGGGTTTGTTTATCTTGTTGAAATCTCCTTCTGAATCAGATCTTGGAAGATTCATTTAAATCTTGACTTTCATTTCAATATGTTTTGAATTTTCATGATTTGATTCAGCACAGTTAGTACAAAGTCTGTATAGGTATACACCTTTCAACCTTGCATAAGTAAAAGCTAATCGCAAATGAAGGGACGGAGAAAATTCCCTATCATTAGGATTACGATAAACCGCGCCCACCACCATGTTGTTAAGTAGCGGTGAGAAAAAATAATACTTTGTCACAGGCTGGTGAAAATTGATAAAGACTAGGCAATGGCTGGCAGAAATATTTGAAATAAAATATGATGATAACTTGCCAACATAAAGTCGGAGAAGCTAGTGAAAGTATCACGATTTGAAGTGAAGTTGTTGCAGGTGCAATAATAGTGCAGATGTAGATTTTCAGCAAATTGGGGAATTTATGCCTGTCATTGTAGAAATTGAGATATTATTATCGTGCTTTAATTTGCCTTAAATGAAACTGCACAAACTTTACATTATTTATAGAGTAATTTTGATAGAGTAACGCAGAGTGGAAACAGACCCTTTGGCCTAACTCATCCATGATGACTGGCTATCGAACTGAGCCAATCCCACTTGCCTGTGCCTGGGACTTATCCCTTTACCATCCACGTAGGTCCAAGCGTCTTTAAAATGTTGTAATTCTACCCAGTTCCACCAATTAGCCAGAAAAATCAGCCTACCAGAGGACTGGGAGAAATTCAGAGTCCAGCAGAGGAGGACAAAGGGCTTAATTAGGAAAGGGAAAATAGATTATGAAAGAAAACTGGCAGGGAACATAAAAACGGACTGCAAAAGCTTTTATAGATATGTGAAGAGAAAAAGATTACTTAAAACAAATGTAGGTCCCTTGCAGTCAGAAACAGGTGAATTGATCTTGGGGAACAAGGACATGGCAGACCAATTGAATAACTACTTTGGTTCTGTCTTCACTAAGGAAGACATAAATAATCTGCCGGAAATAGCAGGGGACCGGGGGTCAAATGAGATGGAGGAACTGAGTGAAATCCAGGTTAGCCGAGAAGTGGTGTTAGGTAAATTGAATGGATTAAAGGCCGATAAATTCCCAGGGCCAGATAGGCTGCATCCCAGAGTACTTAAGGAAGTAGCCCCAGAAATAGTGAATGCATTAGTGATAATTTTTCAAAACTCTTTAGATTCTGGAGTAGTTTCTGAGGATTGGAGGGTAGCTAATGTAACCCCACTTTTTAAAAAGGGAGGGAGAGAGAAAACGGGGAATTACAGACCACGTCGGTAGTGGGGAAACTGCTAGAATCAGTTATTAAAGATGGGATAGCAGCACATTTGGAAAGTGGTGAAATCATTGGACAAAGTCAGCATAGATTTATGAAAGGTAAATCATGTCTGACGAATCTTATAGAATTTTTCGAGGATGTAACTAGTAGAGTGGATAAGGGAGAACCAGTGGATGTGTTATATCTGGACTTTCAGAAGGCTTTTGACAAGGTCCCACATAGGAGATTAGTATACAAACTTAAAGCACACGGTATTGGGGGTTCAGTATTGATGTGGATAGAGAACTGGCTGGCAGACAGGAAGCAAAGAGTAGGAGTAAACGGGTCCTTTTCAGAATGGCAGGCAGTGACTAGTGGGGTACTGCAAGGCTCAGTGCTGGGACCCCAGCTATTTACGATATATATTAATGATTTGGATGAGGGAATTGAATGCAACATCTCCAAATTTGCAGATGACACAAAGCTGGGGGGCAGTGTTAGCTGTGAGGAGGATGCTAGGAGGCTGCAAGGTGACTTGGATAGGCTGGGTGAGTGGGCAAATGCATGGCAGATGCAGTATATGTGGATAAATGTGAGGTTATCCACTTTGGTGGCAAAAACAGGAAAGTAGACTATTATCTGAATGGTGGCCGATTAGGAAAGGGGGAGATGCAACGAGACCTGGGTGTCATGGTACACCAGTCATTAAAAGTAGGCATGCAGGTGCAGCAGGCAGTGAAGAAGGCGAATGGTATGTTAGCATTCATAGCAAAAGGATTTGAGTATAGGAGCAGGGAGGTTCTACTGCAGTTGGACAGGGTCTTGGTGAGACCACACCTGGAGTATTGCGTACAGTTTTGGTCTCCTAATCTGAGGAAGGACATTCTTGCCATAGAGGGAGTACAGAGAAGGTTCACCAGACTGATTCCTGGGATGTCAGGACTTTCATATGAAGAATGACTGGATAGACTCGGTTTGTACTCGCTAGAAGTTAGAAGATTGAGGGGGGATCTTATAGAAACTTACAAAATTCTTAAGGGGTTGGACAGGCTAGATTCAGGAAGATTGTTCCCGATGTTGGGGAAGTCCAGAACAAGGGGTCACAGTTTAAGGATAAGGGGGAAATCTTTTAGGACCGAGATGGGGAAAACATTTTTCACACAGAGAGTGGTGAATCTCTGGAATTCTCTGCCACAGAAGGTAGTTGAGGCCAGTTCATTGGCTATATTTAAGAGGGAGTTAGATGTGGCCCTTGTGGCTAAAGGGATCAGGGGGTATGGAGAGAAGGCAGGTACAGGATACTGAGTTGGATGATCAGCCATGATCATATTGAATGGCGGTGCAGGCTCGAAGGGCCGAATGGCCTACTCCTGCACCTATTTTCTATGTCTATGTTTCTATTTCCTCTGGCAGATAGTTTCATATATGCACCACCTTCTGTGTGAAAAAGTTGTCCTTAGTGTCCCATTTAATTTGTCCACCTTCACCTTCAACCAATGGTCTACATATTGAACTCTATCTGTTGTTTCTTTGCTCAACCTAGACTCCTCCACCCTGGGGTAAAAAACGGACTAGTTGCCTTATCTCCCAGATTACTAGAGGACAGATTTAGGGAGACAGAGGAACAGAAATAAATTTGCATTAGGCTAGAAATAGTATTGGTTAGATTGATGGGACTGAAGGCTAATAAATCCTCAGGGCCTGATGGTCTGCATCCCAGGGTACTCCAGGAGGTGGCTCTAGAAATCGCGGACGCATTGGTGATAATTTTCCAATGTTATATAGATTCAGGATCAGTTCCTGTGTAATGGAGCATAGCTAATGATATCCTACTTTTCAAGAAAGGAAGTAGAGAGAAAATGGGAAATTACAGACCAGTTAGCCTGACATCAGTGTTGGGGAAGAAGCTGGAGTCATTTATTAAAGAAGTAATAATGGCGCATTTGGATAGCGGTAACAGGATTGATCCAAATCAGCATGGATTTATGAAGGGGAAATCCTGCTTGACTAATCTTCTGGATTTTTTTGAGGACGTGACAAGAAAAATGGATGAAGGAGTCAGTGGATGTAATGTATCTGGACTTTCAGAAAGCCTTTGATAAGACTTTCCACACAGGAGATTAGTGGGCAAAATTAGAGCACATGGTATTGGGCGTAGGGTAATAACATGGATAGAGAATTGGTTGGCAGACAGGAAACAGTCGGAATAAACAGGTCCCTGTCAGAATGGCAGGCAGCGGCGAGTGGAGTGCCACAAGGGCTCGGTGCTGGGGCCGCAACTATTTACAATATATATTAATGATTTAGATTTAACAGTAACACTAACAAAGTTGCAGATGACACAATGTTGGGTGGCAGTGTGAACTTCGAAGAGGATCCTAGGAGGTTGCAGGGTGACTTGGACATGTTGAGTCATTGGGCAGATGCAGTATAATGTACTGTAGATAATTGTGAAGTTACCCACTTTGGCGGCAAGAACAAGGAGGCAGATTATTATCTTAATGGTGTCAGATTAGGAAAGAGGGAATTGCAATGAGACCTGGGTGTCCTTGTACACCTGTTACTGAAAGTAAACATGCAGGTAAAGCAGGCAGTGAAGAAAGTTAGTGGCATAGAAACATAGAAATTAGGTGCAGGAGTAGGCCATTCGGCCCTTCGAGCCTGCACCGCCATTCAATATGATCATGGCTGATCATCCAACTCAGTATCCCGTACCTGCCTTCTCTCCATACCCTCTGATCCCCTTAGCCACAAGGGCCACATCTAACTCCCTCTTAAATATAGCCAATGAACTGGCCTCGACTACCCTCTGTGGCAGGGAGTTCCAGAGATTCACCACTCTCTGTGTGAAAAAAGTTCTTCTCATCTCGGTTTTAAAAGATTTCCCCCTTATCCTTAAGCTGTGACCCCTTGTCCTGGACTTCCCCAACATCGGGAGCAATCTTCCTGCATCTAGCCTGTCCAACCCCTTAAGAATTTTGTAAGTTTCTATAAGATCCCCTCTCAATCTCCTAAATTCTAGAGAGTATAAACCAAGTCTATCCAGTCTTTCTTCATAAGACAGTCCTGACATCCCAGGAATCAGTCTGGTGAACCTTCTCTGCACTCCCTCTATGGCAATAATGTCCTTCCTCAGATTTGGAGACCAAAACTGTACGCAATACTCCAGGTGTGGTTTCACCAAGACCCTGTACAACTGCAGTAGAACCTCCCTGCTCCTATACTCAAATCCTTTTGCTGTGAAAGCTAACATACCATTCGCTTTCTTCACTGCCTGCTGCACCTGCATGTCGGTCTTCATAACGAGAGGATTTGGGTATGGGAGTAAAGAGGTCCTTCTGCAGTTCTACAGGGCCCTGGTGAGACCTCATCTGGAGTAATGTGTGCAGTTTTGGTCTCCTAATTTGAGGAAGGACATCCTTGCTATTGAGGCAGTGCAGCCTATGTTCACAAGGTTAATCCCCGGGATGGCGGGACTGTCATATGAGGAAAAAATGGAAAGACTGGGCTTGTATTCACCAGAATTTAAAGGATGAGAGTAGATCTTATAGACACATATAAAATTATAAAAGGACTGTCCAGGGGCACAGTCTAAGAATAATGGGAAGGCCATTTAAAACTCAGATGCGAAAACACTTTTTCATCTAGAAAGTTGTGAGTTTGTGGAATTCTCTGCCACATAAGGAAGTAGAGGCCAATTCACTGGATTAATTTAAAAGAGAGTTTGATAGAGCTCTAGGGGCTAGCGAATCAAGTGATATGGGGAAAAGGCAGGCACAGGTTACTGATTGTGGATGATCAGCTATGATCACAACGAATGGTGGTGCACGCTCGAAGGGCCAAATGGCCTCCCCCTCACCTATTTTCTATGTTTCTATACCCTTCATGATTTTATAAACATCAGTAAGGTCACCCTTCAGCATCTTACGATCCAGGGGAAAAAGGACCCCGCCTCTTCTTACAACTCTGACCTTCCAGATCCGGCATCACTCTTGAAATTTCCACTGCACCCTTTCCTATAGCAGGATGACCAGAACAGTGCATAGTACTTTAAAAATATGGCTTTACCAATTGTATGTACAGCTATAGATGATGTCTGAATTCCTGAAGTCAATATTCTGACTGATGAGGGCAAGTGTGCCAAATGCCATCTTCACCATCCTGTCTCTCTATGACAACTTTCATGGAACTATGTACCTGTGGTCGCTCTTCTTCACCTTGCCCAGGGTCCTAACATTTACAGTGTAAGCCCTGCCCTGCTTATCTTACCAAAATGCTACACTAATTTGAGGAAGGACATTTTTGCTATTGAGGGAATGCAGCGTAGGTTTCCCGGGATGGCGGGACTGTCATATGCTGAGAGAATGGAGCGGCTGGGCTTGTACACTCTGGAGTTAAGAAGGATGAGAATGGATCTTATTGAAACATATAAGATTATTAAGGGTTTGGACACGCTAGAGGCAGGAAACATGTTTCCGATGTTGGAGGAGTCCAGAACCAGGGGCCATAGTTTAAGAATAAGGGGTAAGCCATTTAGAACGGAGATGAGGAAACACTTTTTCACACATAGTGGTGAGTCTCTGGAATTCTCTACCTCGGAAGGCGTTGGCCAGTTCTCTGGATACTTTCAAGAGAAAGCTAGATAGGGCTCTTAAAGATAGCGGAGTCAGGGGATTTGGGGAGAAGGCAGGAATGGGGTACTGGTTGGGGATGATCAGCCATGATCACATTGAATGGCGCTGCTGGCTCGAAGGGCCGAATGGCCTACTCCTGCTCCTATTGTCTATTTTCTACTTTGCATTATTGGAGTTAAACTCTATCTGCCAGCACATTGGCCCAATTAAATTGTGTTGTAATAGTACATAATATTCTTCACTGTCCACCATACACCAATTTTAGTGTCATCCACAAATCTACTAACCAAACCTACTAATGCTCACATCCAAATAATGAATGTAAATAATAAACACCAGGGACCCAGCATTGATCTATGTGGCACAGCACTTATTACAATCCTCCATTGTGAAAACAATTCTCTACTACCACCATGTCTTTCCTATCTTCTAGCCAACTTTGAATCCAGTTGACTAGCTTGGTCTGGAATCCCAAATTATCTAACATTCTAGAATGCCTACTAGGTGGTACCTTCTCGATGAACTGTTAAAGGCAATGTACGACAATGTATCCCTCAACTGCCTTCATCAATCATCTTCATTACATTTCCTAAAAACTCAATCAAATTGCTGAATTACAATTTCCCTTGCACAAAGGCACTTTATCAGTATATCATTAAGCAGTTTCTTTTGTCTGAAAGGATACATTGCTTTCTAATTTCTCTGATGCACTGAGATTTTTTGATGCTCTGTATCACTAATGTTGAAAATGGTTATATCATTTATATTACATAAGATGTTTTATACACCTTGTGCTCAGTAAGAATGCTTGATTAGTACGGGTGTCAGAGGTTACGGGGAGAAGGCAGGAGAATGGGGTTAGGAGGGAGAGATGGATCTGCCGTGATTGAATGGCGGAGTAGGCTTGATGGGCCGAATGACCTAATTCTGATCCTGTCACATATGGTCTTATGACGTAATGCAACCTAATGTAATATATACTTATGTGTACTTGAATTGTTCTTGGAAGATCTATGTGCAAATTACTCCTTTTGATTACATTTAAATATTTACATATTTCCAACAGTAATGCAGTAATTCACAAATATTGAATAACATATTAGCACTATACTTGTTAAAATCATATTTAAATTGTGCCTAATGCTGTATAAATTCCATTTTAGTCTGTATTAAGCAGTCATTTATTTTTCAACAGGTATTGTACAAGAAAGATGCAGATACTATTCACAGTTACACGGAGATCGTCGATAGACCAGATATTAAAAAAGCGACACAAACTACCAAGTTGGTTAGCAATGTAAGATATTGGTTTTGATCAATATTCAGATAGCTTACTCATTAGTTTTTTAGCTTACAAATCAGAAGAGGTTGCATTTACGTCTGAAGTGCTTTGTTAATGGAATGCTTTAAATATTTTTCAGTTTGCATATAAAAATAAAGCTAAAAGAGAGGCACATATGAAAACATCTGCTATTGGTAGACCGGACATTGAACATGCCAAGGAGGTTTCCAAAATTACCAGCCAAGTAAGTCTTTTTAGCAAAATATTTCTGATGGAAAACGCACAATTGTTCATTTTATTGTGTAGCTACTGTGTAGTTTATCAGATATAAGAACTCTTAACCTCCTGCGACACAACTTGTTTGAACCTGAGCAATTTTCTTCATCTATTGATAGCTACACATTTTATAATATTTAAGTTATCTTTAAAAATAAAACACCAAGTGCTGGAGTAATCCATTGAGTCAGACAGCATCTCTGGAGGACATGGATAGGTGACGTTTCAGCTTGGAACCTGTCTTCAGACTGATTAGGGGAGAGAAAACTGGAAAAGAAATGGGGTCAGGACAAAGTCCGACGAGTGATAGGTGAATACAGATGAGGGGAATTTGGTTGGATACTACTAGTACATTTTTGCATTTAGGAAAATAACTTTTCAGTCAAATTTAATTATTATGAATAACACATGAGGGAAGTTTATATAAATAATTTTCTCATCAAAAGTGTGATGAAGTAAACTTTATTATTGTCATGTGTACCAAGGTACAGTGAAAAACGTTGTTTTGCATGCTATTCAAACAGCATATATTACTATACGTAAATACAATTGTCAAACTCGCACAATAGATAGAGCAAAAGGGAAGAAACAGACTGCTGAATACAGTTCAAAGCATTGTAATACTCCAGTCCTATAGACAAAGTCCAATGCCCACAAAGAGGTAGAGGCAAATCAGTCAGTATCCTAGCTTATGGGAGGACCATTCAGAAACCCAATAACAGAAGAGGTAGCGTTTCCTGGACGGGAGCAGAGAGAAGGAGGAATGACTGGGTAGGGAATGGCTTAAGGAGAGAGATTTTCTTTAAGAACAATATTGATTTGAATAAGGTCATAATGATACAAGTAGAATTTGGCCATTGGGCCCATCGTCTACTCCGCCATGGTAGTGGGATCGCCATGTCGTTATAAGTCGATGTAGCCTTTGGTAATCTCCTTTGCTGATCGGGCATTTTAATTGGCTCATTGGTGGAAAAAAAAACGTAAGCACGAGTTTTAAGTACCAAGGAAAACCGACCGGTGATGTTAAATGCCCGCTAAACTTCACAACTGTGTATCTCTGGCTTATTAAAAGTTGTCTGGCTTCTCATAAGTGTCTCCACCCTTTCTCTCCCCTTCTCTCCCCCTTCTCTCCCCCTTCTCTCCCCCTTCTCTCCCCCTTCTCTCCCCCTTCTCTCCCTGTCTCTCCCCTTCCCTCCCCTCCCCTTCCCTCCCCTTCCCTCCCGTCTCTCCCCTTCCGCTCTTTTATGTGTGTGTGTGTGTGTGTGTTGCCTCCACCACTTCCACTGGAAGCTCATTCCACACAGCCACCACTCTCTGAGTAAAGAAGTTCCCCCTCATGTCACCCCTAAACTTCTGTCCCTTAATTCTGAAGTCATGTCCTCTTGTTTGAATCTTGAATATTCTCAATGGGAAAAGCTTGTCCACGTCAACTCTGTCTATCCCTCTCATCATTTTAAAGACCTCTATCAAGTCCCTCCTTAACCTTCTGCGCTCCAGAGAATAAGACCTAACTTATTCGACCTTTCTCTGTAACTTAGTTGCTGAAACCCAGGCAACATTCTAGTAAATCTCCTCTGTACTCTCTCTATTTTGTTGACATCCTTCCTATAATTGGGCGACCAAAATTGTACACCATACTCCAGAATTGGTCTCACCAATGCCTTGTACAATTTTAACATTACTTCCCAACTTCTATACTCAATGCTCTGATTTATAAAGGCTAGCATACCAAAAGCTTTCTTTACCACCCTATCTACATGAGATTCCACCTTCAGGGAACTATGCACAGTTATTCCTGGATCCCTCTGTTCAACTGCATTCCTCAATTCGCTACCATTTACCATGTACGTCCTATTTTGATTTGTCTTGCCAAGATGTAGCACCTCACACTTATCAGCATTAAACTCCATCTGCCATCTTTCAGCCCACTCTTCCAAATGGCCTAAATCTCTCTGTAGACTTTGGAAAACTACTTCATTATCCACAACACCACCTATCTTAGAATCATCTGCATACTTACTAATCCAATTTACCACACCTGATACCACACCATGATAATGAATATTACAATTGAACTGACTCATGCAGCTTCTGCAAAACAATTTAGAGGATGCTGTTAGCTGTTTTTATGAGGATTGAGGCAAGATTTATTTTTGTGCTTGAGATAGTCTATTGAATACATACGAATCTATTCGATAAAAGGAAAGATAAACTGTTGATATCCTTATGAATATAACTTCTGCAAGTGAATAAATTAGTTATGAATGTAGCAAGTCAAAGCTGAAGTAGAGATTCAAGCGACTGCAGATGCTGGAAATTTGAGCAAAAAACAAAAGCTGTAGTAGACTTTTTGGTCTCCAGTGATTTCTCTGCCATTCAAAAGATTAAGGTTGATATCTTGCCACCGTGCCATTTTAATGCACTAGCCCAATATTCAATTTTACTGCACTACACCAATATTCAATTTTCCCATCAAATATCTGGAAATCTTTGTCTTCATTAACTTAGTCTGACTTTTATCACTTTTCTGTTTTCACTATATTCCTCTTCCTGGAATATAGATATATTTGGAGATAAAAAACAAATAAGCAGGTTGAATAGAGAGAACAATATTGTGGAAAATCAATGATCTTTTATCAGAATTGATTAGTTTTCAGTTTAATTTAGTTTTGTTTAGAGATGCAGCGTGGAAACAGATTCTTCAACCCTCCGAGTCCGCGCTGACCAACAATCAGCCACACACTAGTTAGACCAGTTTCGCATCCTACACAATAGGGGGAATTTACCGAGGCAAATTCACCTATAAACCTGCACGTCTTTGGAATGAGGGAGGAAACCAGAGCACCTGGTGAAAATCCAAAACATACAAACTCTGTGCAGTCAGTACCCATAGTCAGTATCAGACCCGGGTCTCTGACACTGTAAGCTAGCAACTCTACTGCTGCACCAGTGGGTCACTCTGTTAAGTTATGCATTCAGTGATATGTAAAAGAGCCAGATCTGAATAGCAATTTGAATGAGGATATTTTAGGTGAATTGCCTCAAAATACCACTAAATGGCAATATGTTTCCTGGCAATTCAACATTTATGGAATTTAGATCAAATATTCACATCAAATCTGAATCTAAAGGTATTGATCAAAATTATATTTGTTTCTATCTTCTATGTTTCATCTTATCACTTTAACTTATAACTTCAATTTATGTCATGTTTTGAGAACAATCTGCCAGATGTTAACCACTTAATGAGATAATGCCAGAAACACACAATTACAATGGTATTCTGAATAATTTCATGAGTTACTGTAACAATACAGTGATTCATCAATTACATTTATTGTTGATTTATCTCTACTTTCACAAAAAGTTCACTCAGGTTTATATGATGTAAATTCAACATTTTTCTAGTCGATAATATTCCCATTTAGATTAGGAGTGGGATCTTGCCTTCGTTTTGCAATTTTTTAAGAAATGAGACACATGAGCTCCCTAGAAGTGCCCTGATACTAAAAAGTGACAGGGAACAATGGACCTGGTGACAAAGTGGGATTATGGATTAGAGATGGAGGTGACGTACCATTCTGAGCTTCTGCACCAATAGTCACGCTTACATGACTTAGTAACAAGGCATGCAGCACAAATCTACCCACTGTAGTTGGACCACTGTACTGGGATGGTTCATAACAGAAATTGGTGCTGGGGTGGATTCTGGTAATCCCAGTGCAGCAGTGCCTAAACTCACCACTCACCCATCTACATGCGCCCGCACGGCTAACGGGTTGCCCTTGTGACGCCAGAGATCCCTGTTGTGACGCGAGTCACGGCAACCTTCCCCAACTTCACAGGCAAGTGGAAGTCAAATGGCAATAACTTGTGAAATATAAGATCAATGTGAACGCATCTCACTCTCCCTCTTCAGTTCTCTATTCCTCTCCTCCATTATCCTCCCTCTCCCCACCCTCCACCAACCCTCTCTGCTTCCTCCCCTCAACCCCTCCCTCCCCTCCTCCCTCTTCCCCCTCCCCTCCTCCATTACCTCGCCATCCCTCTTCCGAGCCCTATCCTCCTCCATTCCCCCTCATCCCCCAGCACTCCCTCCCCCTCCTCTTCACCCTCCCTCTTCTTTCTCCTCTCCTCCTTCCCTCCCTCACCTCTCCCTCCCTCTCCATTCCCCTACCCTCAGTCACTCCCTCCCTCCCTCCCTCCATAACCCCTACCCCCTCCCTCCTCCCCTCCCCCTATCCGCCTGCTCCCCCCCTATCCCACCCCCCACTCCCTCCTCACCTCCCCC
The DNA here is from genome assembly GCF_010909765.2 of Amblyraja radiata. NCBI lineage: Eukaryota > Metazoa > Chordata > Chondrichthyes > Rajiformes > Rajidae > Amblyraja > Amblyraja radiata. The sequence goes on along the minus strand of NC_045957.1, from coordinate 127,971,429 downwards.
CACTCCCTCCTCACCTCCCCCACTGCCCTCCTCTCCCTCTATCCCCCACTCCCTACCTCCCACACTCCCCCTCTCCTCTCCCTCTATACCCCCTCCTCCCCCACTCTCCCTCCCTCACTCCCACCTCTCCCTCTATCCCCCTGCTCCCCCACTCCTCACCTCTCCCCTCTCCCACTCCCCCACAATGAAAATCACAATGTTTTAAAAAAAATGATATTCGGGATCCCATTGTGACGACTTTGTGACGTTGAACGGAGCTGACGGACAGGGCAAGTGGAAAGGTGTGCTCAAGCGGCGCATTTGGATATCAGTAACAGGATCAGCCCAAGTCAGCATGGATTTACGAAGGGGAAAGCTCTTCACATAATCTTCTGGAATTGTTTGTGGATGTAACAAGTAAAATGGACAAGGGAGAGCCAGTGGATGTAGTGTACCTGGACTTACAGAAAGCCATTGATAAGGTCCCACACAGGAGATTAATGGGCAAAATTAGAGCACATGGTATTGGGGGTGGGGTATTGACATGGATATAAAATTGGTTGGCAGACAGGAAACAAAGAGTAGGGATTAACTGGTCCCTTTCAGAATGGCAGGTAGTGACTAGTGGGGTGCCGCAAGGCTCGGTGATGGGACCACAACTATTTACATTATACATTAATGATTTAGATGAAGGAATTAAAAGTAACATTAGCAAATTTGCAGGTGACACAAAGCTGGTTGGCAGTGTGAACTGTGAAGAGGATGCTATCAGGATGCAGAGTGACTTGGACAGGTTGGGGGAGTGGGCAGATGCATGGCAGATGCAGTATAATGTGGATAAATGTGAGGTTATCCACTTTGGAGGCAAGAATGGGAAAGCAGATTATTATCTGAATGGTGTCCGGTTAGGAAAAGGGGAAGTACAACGAGACCTGAGTGACCTAGTACATCAGTCATTGAAAGTAACCACACAGGTACAACAGGCCGTTAAGAAAGCTAATGGCACGTTGGCCTTCATAAAGAGAGGAGTTAATTATAGGAGCAAAGAGTTCCTTCTGCAGTTGTACAGAGCCCTGGTGAGACCACACCTGGAGTATTGTATGCAGTTTTCGTCTCCTAATTTGAGGAAGGACATTCTTGCTATTGAGGGAGTGCAGCAATTGAGGTTCACGAGATTAATTCCCGGGATGGCGGGACTGTCATATGATGAAAGAATGGAGTGACTGGGCTTGCATTCAATGGAATTTAGAAGGATGAGTGGATATCTTATAGAAACAAGAAATTATTAAGGGATTGGACACGCTAAATGCAGGAAACCTGTTCCCGATTTTGGGGGAGTCCATAACCGGGGGCCATAACTTAAGAATAAGGGGTAGGCCATTTAGAACTGAGATGAGTAAAGACTTTTTCACACAGAGAGTTGTGAATTTGTGGAATTCTCTGCCTCAGACAGCAGTCAGTGGAGGCTGATTCACTGGATGCATTCAAAAGAGAGTTAGATAGAGTTCTTAGGGCTAGTGGAATCAAGGGGTATGAGGAGAAGGCAGAAATGGGGTACTGATTGTGTATGATCAGCCATGATCACATTGAATGATGGTGCTGGCTCGAAGGGCCGAATGACATGTCCCTGCACCTATTGTCTATGTATTTATGTATCTGAAAGGAACTGCAGTTGCTGGTTTGATTGATGTCACTGCTTTTGGAAAAATTGCTTTTGTGTAGGTTTTGCATGCCATTCAGATGCCCATTTTATGCTACGTGTGCTGCTAAATGCTTCTGCTCATTTGCTTTGGGCAACAAAATATGTATGCTGTGTTCTATTTAAATTTCCATGTCTTGGTTTTGCATTTTTGACAGTTAGATTTGATCAGAATGGTGTAGGATTTACATTGTCATTATTATTTTTGTTCCAGGTTAACTATAAAGATAAATTTAATAAAGAGATCAAAGGAAGGAGGCATCAATTCAATCCCCAGGAGAGTGTTTCCTTCAAACAATTGCAGGCAGCATCTGTTCTTGCAAGTAATGTAAGCAGACTTTGGATCAAATAATTAAGTAACTTTGCTCAGCAATAATTGGTAACTTTCATATTCACTTGTGCCTCTCTATTGATTTAGACACAAAATGCTGGAGTAACTCAGCGGGACAGGTAGCATCTCTGGAGAGAAGGAGCGGATGATGTTTCGGGTCTTAATGTCACCCATTCCTTATATCCAGAAATGCTGCCTGTTCCGCGGAGTTACTCCAGCATTTTGTGTCTATCTTCAGTGTAAACCAGCATCTACAGTTCCTTCCTCCACCTTTTTCGTGATTGAAGGGCAGCGCGGTGGTGCAGCAGTAAAGTTGCTGCCTTGCAGCGCAGTGCCAGATACCCGGGTTCGATCCCGACTACGGGTGCTCTCTGTACAGAGTTTGTACGTTCTCCCCGTCACATTTCACACGTTTATTTATATAGCACATTTAAAAAACAACTCTCGTTGGCCAAAGTGCTTGACATTTGTTATAAGAATAGTATAAACAAACAAACTACATACATATATACATATAACCCTTGCTCAGTGGACGTCAGGAAAGGCTTGGGAGTATAGATAAGATTTTAGTCTTGACTTAAAGGAGTCGATGGAGGGGGCAGTTCTGATGGGAAGGGGGATGTTGTTCCACAGTCTAGGAGCTGCAACCGCAAAGGCGCGGTCGCCCCTAAGCTTATGCCTAGACCGTGACCACGTGGATTTTCTCTGAGATTTTCGGTTTCCTCCCACACTCCAAAAACGTGCAGATTTTGTCGGTCAATTGGCTGGTATAAGTGTAAGTCCCTAATGCGTGTAGGATAGTGTTAGTGTTTGGGGATCGCTGATCAGTGCGGACTCGGTGGGCCGAAGGGTCTGTTTCCGTGCTGTATCTCTAAACTAAACTAAACTAAAAATTACTCTTTACGGCTGAATTTTGTTCTACGGTTCAGGAACAGTACACTAATGTGGGAGTGCTAATTTAAAGACGAAACGTGAATTTATTGACTGCTATCTCTTGCTGGATTCTGCATAGAGTTAACAGCAAAGCATAAATTTGCCGAATTGCCTGGCTGAGAAGGAGAGATCCTCTCAGTAGAATTTAAGTCATTGTCTCTTCTAATTGAATATTTGACAATCTGTAAACAAAACTTCTGAAATGTCTCAAGCTTCAGGCTCTCATAATTGATAGGAATATAGAATTAGGCCATTCGGCCCATCAAGTCCACTCCTCCATTCAATCATGGCTGATCTATCTCTCCCTCCAAACCCCATTCATTCTCCTGCCTTCTCCCTATAACCTCTGAGACCTGCACTAATCAAAAATCTATCTATCCCTGCCTTAAAAATATCCACTGACTATAGGCTTCTGTGGCAAATAATTCCACAGATTTATCACCCTCTGACTAAATAAATTCTCCTCATCCCCTTCCAAAAACAACATCATTTAATTCCGAGGGTCTGAATATTTGACAGTAATAAAACAACATTGCTGACTGCCGTTCAGTGGAGTTCCATTTCATACTCACCATGTTAACCACTATTTAGTGGGCTCTGTTTGACCAAAGAAAGATCCAAGTACTCTTGGGATCCTCTTCAAAGTTCAGTGATACAACTGATTTGAAAGGAAAAGATTTATTCTGATGTGTGTGTACCAGAAACCCAAGATATTGTTTTATTAATCTCTACAAATGTCTCTCTAATATTTGAATTGTCCCAGAAAAAACAATTGGCCTTCATTTCTTGCCACTCTGCAAGATTTCTGGAGATACCCTGCCTCGCAATTGTCATTGCCTAGCCTTTTCTTGGTGTGTTCTTTGTATTTTATTGTAATTAATTTATTAGCCAAGTACGTAAAAACATACAAGGAATTTGATTAGCCATACAGTCATACCAAAAAAGCAACAAAACACATAACTACATTAAAGTTAACATAAACATCCCCAACAGCGGCTCCCCCACATTTTTCACTGTGATGGGATAAAGCCTTATCTTCTTTCCTCCTTATTCTCCCGTGGACGGGGCAGTGAAACCATCCGCAGTCGGGGCTATCGAAGCTCCCGCGATTGGGGCGGTTGAAGCACCTGTGGCCTGGAGCACCCGAAGTCGGTCCCCTAACCAAGGGAACGCGAGCTCCACGATGTTTAGTCCGCAGGCTCCCACGGTTGGAGCTCCCAAAGTCGATCCCTGACAAAGGGATCGCGAGCTCCACGATGGTAAATCTGCAGGCTTGTGTGGTTGGAGCTCCCCAAGTCGATCCACGATGTTTGGCCGCAGTGCGGACAGAGATACGATACGGAAAAAGTTGCATCTCCGTCGGGGAAAGAGATTTTAAAAAAGTTTCCCCCACCCCCCACATAATACAAAACTAAAGATACACTAAAACATACATTTAACAACAGAATAAAATCAACAAAAGTTTATAAGGACGAGACAGACTCTGCCATCGTACGGCTCCACCGGTTAAGAATTTCCATTCAACAACATGTTGGATTACAAATGCACAAAGTGTTTTATTCTGAATTTAGAAGCTACTCTCTAAATTTTGACAAAACTGTATATTTCAGTAGATTTTGGAAAATGATGTACTAAAGGAAGCTAGAGTTTGAAATTCTAATAAAAATCTGTAAAATTATGGAAATGTGCAGCAGTCATTTGACATCAGAAAATTGAAATTATTGATTAATGATTTCAACGAAGACCCCTTCTTGGTTTGAAACTTCCTTGCTTCAATGTTTCTTGGTTTTATTTAGCAACCTGTTACCACTAGCAACCCAACTTTAGTGCTGCCTGACCGATTTGAGTATTTCCATTATTTTCTATTCTTATTTCATATATTCACCAATATTCAATTTCATATATTCAGTGCAATATTTTTACTTTTCTGTTTTCCTGTGAAGTTTAAACTACCCCTTGTACTATCTAAATGTTGTTAGTCACTAAGGTTGTGAAACCAAATTTGGAGTTTCCCTTTGCATTTAAGTGTGACTTCTTTGTGCAGGTTAAATACAAGGCTGATTTTCAAAAACTAAAAAGGACATCATCAAATTTCCCCGATTTGTTGCATCTGGAACATGCATTGGCAGTCGGCAAATTGCAAAGTGATGTGAGTTTTATTTGGAATACTGTTATTTTTAATTGAAATGGAGATTTGTGCTATCAGATGGTTATAAAAGTATAAACAGAGAAAGTTGGTGGGGGGGAAAAGTTTAATATATTTTTGATGAACATTATTTAATACATGGCCACAAAAGTATTTTATTGTGGACCTTATAACTCTTGTAATCTGAAAATGCATGAAGTAGGAATTTGTCTGAAAAACTAGTGATTGATATGTTATTACATCACAAACATGTTTTGGGTACCATTTCTACTCAAAATAATGTATGATTTGTTTCCAATGAGCATAATGTTATCCCAGCAAATTAAGTGGACATTGTAATAGACTTCAACTAACGGATAGAGAACAAGGGTATAATTGAATAAAATATCAACTTTCTTCAAATGGAGATACAAGAGACTGCAGATCATGGAATCTGAGGCAAAAAACAAAGTGGCGCAGGAACTTAACAGCAGCTCCAGGCAGTTCTGATGTCCAGTCTGTCTGTGTGGCGTTTGTACCATCCCATGTGATTGTGTGGAGGCATGTCCCAGGAGATCTGGTTTCGTTCCACGTCTCAAAGATGTGCTGAATGGCACGTTAACTGGCCGCAATGATTTGCCCCTGTTAAAAACTTGAGGAATCGTGGAGAATGAATTGGGATTGATGTAAATTGGTGTTTCATGGTTAGCGCAGACTTTGAGAACTGAAGAGTTTATTTTTGTGCTATGTGCCTCTGACTAGAAAGGTTAACAAATACGTGACAATTCTACTCACATAACCTTACGTTACTGCTGGAGGATGGGGAATATATTTTATGGTAAAGTTGGGGCAGAGGAACATAAACATTTTTTATAACAGCAATCACAGTATAAATGGATAGATAACAGCTGTTTTGGAATACAAAGGAAAGCGATTTAGAAATTGTGATAGATGTAGGAGTCCTCTGATGTCCTGACCGATCTCAAACAGAAAGGGCGAGGCCACACTCATCTTCACAGTCTCTCTTGTGGCCAACAAATGCTTAACTGCTCCTGACAATAACTACTGCCAGCCTAGACATTAGCCTCACTCACATGTTTAAGAAAGAACTGCAGGTGCTGGAAAAATCGAAGGTAGACAAAAATGCTGGAGAAACTCAGCGGGTGCGGCAGCGTCTGTGGAGCGAAGGAATAGGTGACGTTTCGGGTCAAGACCCTTCTTCAGACTGATGGGGTGGGGGGCGGGAAGAAGAAAGGAAAAGGCGGAGACATTAGGCTGTGGGAAAACTGGGAAGGGGAGGGGAAGGAGGGAGAAAGCAAGGACTACCTGAAATTGGAGAAGTCAATGTTTATACCGCTGGGGTGTAAACTACCCACGCTTAATATGAAGTGCTGCTCCTCCAATTTGCAGTGGGACTCACTCTGGCCATGGAGGCACAGGGCAGAAAGGTCGGATTCGGAATGGGAGGGGGAGTTGAAGAGCTGAGCCACGGGAGATCAGGTTGGTTATTGCGAACTGAGTGGAGGTGTTGGGCGAAGCGATCGCCAAGCCTGTGCTTGGTCTCACCGATGTAGAGCAGTTGACACCTAGAACAGCGGATGCGATAGATGAGGTTGGAGGAGGTGCAGGTGAACCTCTGCCGCACCTGGACAGACTGCTTGGGTCCTTGGATGGAGCCGAGTGGGCAGGTAAAGCCGCTCCCCCTCCCAATCTCACCCCCCTCCCTCTCGCGCTGCCCTCCCTCTCGCACACCGCCCCTCCCCCCCCCCCTCCTCCCTCTTGCAGCCTCTCCCGCCCTCTTGTGACCCCCACCCCTTCTCTCCCTCTCTCACAGACGCTAACATATTTCTCCATTATTAATATTTCAACCAGATGGTTTATTTGGTCTTCAAGGGGCTTCAACCTGAAACAACTATTGTCTTCCCGCAGATTCAATTCAATTCAATTCAATTCAACTTTATTGTCATTGCACAAATACGAGTACAGGTACAACGAAATGCAGTTTAGCGTCTGGTCATAGTGCAAGATAGTAGAAATATAAATAAAAATACAAAATAAAAATACAAATAAAAATACAAATACAAATACTGGTTAACAATGTGTGGACTGTGGATGAATTAAACTGGTACATAGGCAAATAAATGTATACAAATGCAAATACAGATGTGACCAGACCCATTGAGTACTTGCAGAATTTTGTATTTTAGATTTCCAGCACCTGTAGGTTCTTTTTATTTCAAGAGATTGAGTGCTTAGTAATCTTGAACAATTCATGCAAATTAGTTTGCCATTTGCCTGCTGTTTTATTTCTTTATTCCCACTAAAATCATCTGGCTGGCACTTTACATGCCTCTTGTGTCATGGCTGAGAATGTCTATTTGGCACACAAAAGGATATGGGGAGCAAACGACCTAGCGCAGAATAACTCATGTGGATGCTTTCATGCATCCTATAAATATTTCTCGAAGAGAGGAAATGTGTTAAATAATTTTGTAGCATCTTCCAGCAATTTCCATTTGCGCTTCTGAAGTGTTGCAAACATCAATCTGTAATTTATGGGTAACGCACAGCTAAATTTCACAGTTTTGTTTGACCAATTCTGTTTGTAGCACGAATACAAGAAAGAGTTTGAGAAAAGCAAAGGTCATTACCACTTGGCCCTTGATACATCTGAACAGCTTCATCATAAAGAGAATGCAATAATCCAAAGCCAGGTATTACAAACTGAATGTTCCAATAAATCAGAATTCTGATGTGTAATCTTTTCCTCACATCTCCTGTCTGAATTGCTTTGCATATTGCAGAACAAATACAGGGAAGACTATGAAAAAAATAAAGGGAAATCAATGCTGGAATTTATGGAGACTCCAAGTTATGTGGCTGCAAAACAGGCACAACGCATCCAGAATGAGGTAAAGAAAGCCATGTTCTTTTATATTATTTAAAACACGGTTCATATTAATTTTGTTCCTCGTGTCATATTTAACATGAAATGAGGCCTCCGTGTGAACAAATGATGTGATTTTGCTGTTTTCATATACACTAATATGCTTTAAATGTTCCTGGGCTTGTGCTGTTCCAAATTAAATATCTTACTTAAATATTATCAAATGTTCTGACAAATAACAAAGAATTCTCATCTTAACAAGAGTGAAACATGGTGAACGTGAAAATCCTGACACATTCAATATTGTACAATCAACAGAAACACTACCGAAAAGATTTTGATGAATTGATCAAAGGCAGCAGGTCTGTTGATCTTGATATGACCCCAGGTTACTTGCATGCCAAACATGTCACCAGTCTCCTTAATAAGGTAATTCTCATTCATACTATCTATATATAGCAGAGTTTATTGTCTACGTGTTCATGGAGTATTTCTCGTTATTAAATGAGTAGTACCACAGTGCCCTATGTGGATACTGTAGGTTATAAGATATTGGAAAGCTTTTTGCACTGCATTTGTCCATATATATGTATATTTATTAAATGTTTTTCTTATTATGTGCTATGATTTCCTTGCATTTCTTCATGGAACAGAATTGACCCGATGATTTGCACCCTGCCAAGGTGACAGCCACCCACCTAAGCTGACAGGAGCTGTACTTTGCTTGATGCTGTGTCTTTCAGCTTTGCTTTTTCCCTCCTCCCCACACAATGTGAAGCCACTTCATTAAAAGGCATAGATAGAAATGGCAGAATGTTGACAAGCTGCAGTGATATTCGAGTCCAGGAGTGAAAGCTGGGATTAATGAATTACCACATGTTTCATGCTTGTAACACTTTGAGGACTGAAATAATGGTGTATCTGCAAAATATTAAGAAGCATTGAAGTAGTTTGTTTTAATAATGTTATTGTATTTATGCAATGGAAATATTGTATGTATATTGAGTTTTGAATACTATAAAAACATAATGTATGGTATAAGGGTCTGTACAGAAATGTTTTCCATATTATCTTGTTTCCTCACAATATAGAAGAAAACCTTTTGACCCAAGGAGACAATGCCAGCTATCAGAGCAATCCCATCAGTTCCTTTTCCCTACTTATTTCCTTGGAACATATTTTCTAACATGCCCATTAGTAAAACTTTGATTCTCTGCCAGCCATCTCCACTAGCGATATTTTATAGCAGCCAATTACCAAACAACTAACAGAGAGAAAATCTGAGCACTGCGGGAATGCGAAAACTCTACACAGATAACACTGGAGGTCAGGATTGAACTGAGTTGCTGGAGCTGTGAGACAGCTCCTCTGCCTGCGGCACCACCGCTTCCCATCTCCTGACATTATTGAGCAATGATGCTATCATAGGCCAGCCCTATAACTAGTATTCATTTTCACATTGGTATTGGTTCATTATTGTCACATGTATTAAGGTGCAGTGAAAAACTTTGTTTGCATGCTATCCAGTCAAATCAGGCCATGCACAAGTATAAAAGGCAGTGCAAAGAGAAAAATAACCAGTATTGAATGTTGTTATGGCCTTGCATTGTTAGAGCTACAGAAAGTGGAGATTAAAAAGTACAAGGGCCTCAATGAGGTAGGTTCTAATCTAAGTTAAAACAATCCATGATATTGCTGTGAAATATTTTATAAATGGTGCCAAATCGACAGAGCAAATCAAAGAATAGCCAAGTGCTTAAAGTTTTATGAATCGATAGGGCCTGTCCCACGAGCATGCGACTCCATGCGGCAAGCGCGACCTAACGTGGTCGCTTGAGCCGTACGGCCTCGCGGGGCCGGTCGCACTTCGATCGCCGGAGCTGTATGGAGTTGTGCGGAGCTGGTCCGGTCATCGCGCGGGGCTATGAAAAACTGACCGTGTTCAAAAATTCCGCGCTGCAACAGCCTGCCGGCCCGCAGCCGCCTCGACGCCGTACGCACCGCCTCAAACTTCCCGCGGACTTTGCTCGAATTTCACACCACTCACTCGACCACCGTGCGGCCCCCACTTCCGGTTTGGTCACGCTCGCCGCATGCAGGTCGCATGCTCGTGGGACAGGCCCTGTACGGGGATCACTCAACCTCCGCGTGGCCCCTGCTTCCGGTTTGGTCGCACTTGCCGCATGCAGGTCTCATGCTCGTGGGACAGGCCCTTTATGCTTTGTATATCATTAGGAATGGGCAATACTCACTCCACTCTGTGGATTACTAGGCATTTGCCTCTGCCACAATGAGGCCAAACATTGATTTAGAAGAACGCCACTTCGTATTTTGCCTGGCTAATGTACAGCCCAATGGCGTGATCATTGAATTTTGGAATTTCAGATAACCCACACCCCCCGAGTTATTTTTCAACTCCTACCGGTTCACCTATGTTCTCTCTTACTTTGATCATCTTCCATTGACCCACACTGCTGTTCACTTGTGTTTCTTCTTCCTTGACCTACCTTCCTTATCTCTCCTCAAATGAGTTGCAGGTATTACCCACCAGCCTGTGTCACAAAGCTCCCCCATCTCCTCCCTGATTCCATTATCCACATCTCACCTAATTTAATCTATCAGCTACCAGTTTCGCTTTGGCTCTCCTGTCACCTCTTTTACTAGGATCATTCCCTCTGCATACTCAGTGCTAATTCGGAGTCTTGAACTAAAACATCTCTTTACGGCCACACATGCAAAGGAGGGTGGAGGAGAGAGGAGAGGGAGAGAGGAGTGTGGAGTGGGGGGGGGGGAAGGGGGGAGAGAGAGGAGGGAGTGGGAGAGAGGGGGGAAAGGGAAGGGAAGGCGGGAGGAGAGAGAGTAGGGAGAGAGAGGAGAGGGGAGGGAGGAGGGGGAGAGCTGAGGGGGGAGAAGAGGAGGGAGGGGAGAGGGAGAGGGGGGAGGGGGGTAGTGGGGAGGGGGGGGGGCAGAGGGTCAGGGAGAGAGGGAGGGGAGAGAGTAAGGAGAGGGGTAGAGAGGAGGGGATAGAGAGGATGGGGGAGAGAGGGGGGAGGGAAGGGGAGGGAAGTGGAGGGGGGGGAGAAGTGGAGCGGGGGAGACGTGGAGGGGAGGAGAGGTGGAGGGGGGGGGGGGGGAGAGGAGGGAGGGAGCCGGGCAAGCGAGCGGGCTGCGAAAAGCGGAGAGAGCCTGGGGAGAGAGAGTAAGTAAGTTTATTGGCCAAGTATTCACATACAAGGAATTTGCCTTGGTGCTCCGCCCACAAGTAACAACATATGTGTACAGGGAGTACAATAGTCAAGTCAAGTCAAGTCATATTTATTTATATAAGCACATTTAAAAAACAACTCTCGTTGGCCAAAGTGCTTTACATTTGTTATAAGAATAATATAAACAAACAAACTACATACATATATACATATAGCCCTCGCTCAGTGGACGTCAGGAAAGGCTTGGGAGTATAGATAAGTTTTTAGTCTTGACTTAAAGGAGTCGATGGAGGGGGCAGTTCTGATGGGAAGGGGGATGCTGTTCCACAGTTTAGGAGCTGCAACCGCAAAGGCACGGTCGCCCCTAAGCTTAGGCCTAGACCGCGGGATATTCAGCAGCCCCAAGTCGGCCGATCTGAGGGACCTGGAGGTGGAGTAGTGGGTGAGAAGACTTTTAATGTAGGAGGGGGCAAGCCCATTGAGGGCTTTGTAGACATAGAGGAGAGTCTTGAAATGTATACGGAACCGCACAGGGAACCAGTGGAGAGAGGCCAGGATCGGGGTGATGTGGTCCCTTTTTCGGCTGCCCGTCAGGAGTCGCGCTGCGGAGTTTTGGACCAGTTGCAGGCGGGACAGGGAAGATTGGCTGATGCCAGTGTAAAGGGAGTTGCAGTAATCTAGGCAGAAGGAGATAAATGCGTGGATGATCTTTTCGAGGTCATCAAAGTGGAGGAATTGTTTTATTTTAGCTATCGTCCGAAGCTGAAAGAAGCTAGGTTTTATAACGACGTTGACTTGTTTGTCAAATTTCAGTGCTGAGTCAAATATCACACCAAGGTTTTTGACGTGAGGTTTGAGTAGTGGGGTAAGGCTCCCAAGGCTGCCTGCTATAATTTTGATTGAGTCCGGGGGCTTTTGATTATTTGATTGAATAGGGGGCTGAGGACGCAACCCTGGGGTGATCCTGTGCTCAGGGTGAGGGACTTAGATGTATTCCCTCCCATCTTGACTACCTGGGGCCTGGCTGTGAGAAAGTCCAGGGCCCAGGCACACAGGGGGGTGTTGAGCCCTAATTCCATTAGCTTCTCGGCCAGTCTGGTGTGGACTATCGTGTTGATGGCTGAACTGAAATCTATGAACAGCATCCTCACGTAGCCCCCCTTCTGGCTGTCAAGATGAGAGAGAGCGGTGTGCAAAACCTGGGAGTCCGCATCATCCGTGGATCTGTTCGGACGGTATGCGAACTGCAACGGGTCCATGTTGCGAGGGAGGAAGGCGCAGATGTGTTTCTTCACCAGCCTCTCAAAGCATTTCATGACTACCGAGGTGAGGGCCACTGGACGGTAGTCATTCAGACAGGCTGGGGAGGCAATAATAATAAGACATTAATGATAAAACACCATTGATCAAGCGGGGAGAGCTCTAGTACAGGGCCCGACTCTCAGCATCTCTCTGGAAACCCGAGTCGAAGCGGATAGCAGTGGGGGGGAAGGAGCGTTAGCAGCAGGGAGGAGCCAATTCTGTTACTAAGTAAAACAGCTGATCCTGATCCTTCACGCTCACATTACTACTGAACCCCTGTGCTTGTTATTCGTCCCAGCGTTTTCTCAGTTACCGCTTTTCTGTTTATTTTTCAGGATAGATGCACTGTTGGCAAAGCCAATATTTACTGCCATCTCTAATTGCCTTTGAGAAAATGGGAGTCATCTTTTTGAACATTTGTCATCATTTTGGTGAAGGCACTGCCCTAAGGCTAGGGAGTTCTAGGACTTAGTTCTGCAAACACGTTGGATGCGGTGACAAAGATGATCGATGAGGGTTAGTTAGTAGAGTGGATTTTGTCGACATGGAATATTATAGAATTTTCCAAATTCCCTCGGGCGGCACGGTGGCACAATGTAGAGCAGCTGTCTTACAGCGCCGGAGACCCTGGTTCGATCCTGACTATGGGTGCAGTCTATACCTAGTTTGTACATTCTCCCCATGACATGCGTGTGTTTTCTCCGGGAGGCCATGATTTCCTCCCATACTCCAAAGACATACAGGTTTGTTGGTTGAAGATAGGCACAAAACTCTGGAGTAACTCCACAGGTCAGACAGCATCACTAGAGGAATCAGCATTCTCCAGAGATGCTGTCTGACACACTGAGTTACTCTAGCTTTTTGTGCCTATCTTTGGTTTAAACCAACATCTGCAGGGCGGCACGGTGACATTTGGGGCGGTGGCTCAGCGGTAGAGTTGCTGCCTTACAGGGTTTGATCCCGACTACAGGTGCCGTCTGAATGGAGTATGTACGTTCTCGCCTTGACTGTGTGGGTTTTCGCCGAGATCTTCGGTTTCCTCCCACACTCCAAATACGTACAGGTTTGTAGGTTAATTGGCTTGATATAATTGTAAATTGTCCCTAGTCTGTGTAGGATAGTGTTAATGTGTGGTGATCGCAGGTCGGTGCGGACACGGTGGGCCGAAGGGCCTGTTTCCGTGCTGTATCTCTAAACGAAACATCTGTAACTTCTTCCTACAAAAACTTATCTATACTCCCAAGCCTTTCCTGACGTCCACTGAGTGAGGGCTATATGTATATATGTATGTAGCTTGTTTGTTTATACTATTTCTTATAACAAATGTAAAGCACTTGGGCCAACGAGAGTTGTTTTTTAAATATGCTATATAAATAAATGTGACTTGACTTGACTTGACTGCAGGTTTGTAGGTTAATTGGTTTGGTATAAATGTAAATTATCCCTATTGTGTGTAGGATAGTGTTAGTGTGCGGGGATCGCTGGTCAGCGCGGACTCGGTGGGCCGAAGGGCCTGTTTCCACGCCGTATCTCTAAACTAAACTAAAGTGATGTGGGGTCCATGGTGAATTGGTAAATTGAATACAAAAGATGGCGGGGTTGCAGTAAAGGGTTATTTGGCTGGAGGATCAGAACAAGTGTTGTTCTGCAGTGAACAGTGCTGGGTTGTAATATATATATATATGAATGATTTGAATGAAAAGGAAGGTGGTCTGATTAATGAGTTTGCAAACAACTTGAAAATTGGTGTAGATGGAAGTATTGCAATGCAGAGTTTTATCTAGACAAGTATGAGGTGATTCTGAGAGGTTAAATGCAAAAGGAAAACATTACAATAAATGCTAGGGCCTTTAATAGCATTGATGTACAAAATAATCTTGGCATACAAGTATATTGCTCCCTAACCACTAAGTGAATCGGGTGA